>NW_027361728.1:3480000-4680000 GCF_039654945.1 Dendrobates tinctorius | reverse complement strand
TGCCCAGGTGTTTGGTAATCAGCCTCACTACCTTCCTTCACCAGAGGAGGGAGTTCATCAGACCTCAATGGTGAAGGGAAAAATGAACTCACAACAGCTGGAGGTCATTTTGCAGGGCTCTGGCAGTGCTCCTCCTGTTCCTCCTTGCACAAAGGCAGAGGTAGCGGTCCTGCTGCTGGGTTATTACCCTCTTATGGCCACCTCCACATCTCCTGGTGTACTGGTCTGTCTCCTGGTAGCGCCTCCAGCCTCTGGACACTACGCTGACAGACACAGCAAACCTTCTTGCCACAGCTCACATTGATGTGCCATCCTAGATGAGCTGCACTACCTAAGCCTCTTGTGTGGGTTGTAGAGTTCATCTCATGCTACCACAAGTGTGAAAGCACAACGAACATTCAAAAGTCACCAAAACATCAGCCAGAAAGCATTGGTACTGAGATGTGGTCTGTGGTCCCCACCTGCAGAACCACTCCTTTATTGATGGTGTCTTGATAATTGCCAATAATTTCCATCTGTTGTCTATTCCATTTGCACAATCAAACTTTGCTTTCGCCAAAGGATGCTCCCTTCACAGTAATTACAGCATTGAAGACCTTTGGCATTCTAGCAGTTAATTTTCTGAGGTAATCTGGAGAAATTTCACCCCATGCTTCCAGAAGCCTCTCCCACAAGTTGGTTTGGTTTGATGGGCACTTTTTACATACCATACGGTCAAGCTACTCCCACAACAGCTCAATGAGGTTGAGATCTGGTGACTGCGCTGGCCTCTCCATTACAGATAGAATACCAACTGCCTGCTTCTTCTCTAAATAGTTCTTGCATAATTTGGAGGTGTGCTTTGGGTCATTGTCCTGTTGTAGGATGAAATTGGCTCCAATCAAGCTCTGTCCACAGGGTATGTCTTGTAAACTGTGGTGCCTGTTCACATGGGATGCATCTTGATAGCGCTGGGCAGCCCGCCTGATCTAATAGAAGGGTGTCACTAATAGGCTTGTAACCTGGATGCTGTGCATCTCCACTGTGCAAACAGTGCTACATACAAGTCCTCATTGTGCAATCATATACTAAGCAGCCACCCCCTCCATGGATTGGTAGGTAGTGAGTGGCTGTCTCATCAGTATTTTGGCACCTGTGTTACTGCCATCTTAACCTCATGGGCCTGCTGCACCCTGAAGTGCATTTGGCTGGAGGCCTTGGCAGGTAAATACATTGCTGCATTTTTTTCTGCTGTTTTTTTTATTTTTGGAGGATTTCAGTCCTCTTTTAGTTGCTGTCTATTTATTCCCTTCTTTTCCTCCCTTAAGACTTTTCTTTTCAACTCCTTTGGCATGGTTAAATGTTATTTTTTAATTCCTATCACTTTTGGGATATTACTAGCACTTGTTTTGCCATCCAGCTTGTCCTATTGCAAGATGATTGCGAACACCACAGCATGTTTTTTTTAAT
The DNA here is from genome assembly GCF_039654945.1 of Dendrobates tinctorius. NCBI lineage: Eukaryota > Metazoa > Chordata > Amphibia > Anura > Dendrobatidae > Dendrobates > Dendrobates tinctorius. The sequence goes on along the minus strand of NW_027361728.1, from coordinate 4,678,551 downwards.
ACTTTCCTTCATTAAATAAGATTTGGTTCAGGGAATCAAGTAATCAGAAGCACATTAAGTAGAATCAGGTGTACTGTGGTTGGAATTCAACTGACACTGGAATGGAATGGCTGTCAGACATGTAGAGAAGCTGATTTTTATAAAACTGTGCAGTGGTCTCCTAATATTTGCCAGAGCTGTATAACCTGCAACATTATACTTTTCAAGAAGGCATCCAGTCCCTTCTTAAAATTTAGTAGTGAATCACTCATTATAACATCATATGGCAGAGAGTTCCATAGTCTCACTGCTCTTATAGTAAAGATTCCACATCTGTGATTATGATTTAACCTTCTTTCCTCCAGACGTAGAGGATGCCCCCTTGTCTCCGTCTCAGGTCTAAGAGTTTAAAGATCATTTGAAATGTCTTTGTACTGTCCCCTCATATACTTATACATTATAATAACATTACCCCTAAGCGTTCTTTTTACAAACTAAATAACTCCAAGTGTAGTAACCTGTCTTGGTATTGCAGACCCCCCCAGTGCTCTAATAACCTTGGCCGCTCTTCTCTACACCCGCTTTAGTTCAGCTATGTCTCTCTTATACACCGGAGACCAGAACTGTACACAGAAGTCACACTAGTGACTTGTATAGGGGTAAAATTATGTTCTCCTCATGAGCAAATATGCCTCTTTTAATGCATCCCATTATTATATTCGCCTTTGCAGCAGCTGTCTGACACTGGCCACTAAATGTGAGTTTGTCATCCACCCATGCACCCAGGTCTTTTTCAGTGAGTTTTGCCCAGTGTTTTACAATTAAGCACATAATTATACATCTTATTTGTTCTACCCAAGTGTATGACCTTACATTTATCCCCATTAAAGCTCATTTGCCATTTATCAGCCCAAGATTCTAATTTACATAAATCTTCCTGTAATATTAAATTGTCCTCCTCTGTATTGATTATCCTGCAGAGTTTAGTGTCATCTGCCAATTCTTGAAATTCTACTCTGTGTGCCCCCTACAAGGTCATTAATAAATATGTTAAAAAGAAGCTGGCCCAATACTGACCCCTGCTGTACCCCACTGATAACCGCGACCCAGTCCAAGTGTGCTCCATTAATAACCACTAGTGTTGAGCGACTTTTGGCTTTTTAGGGTCGAGTTTCGTTTCATGAAACCCGACTTTTCCAAAAGTGGGGTCGAGCAAAATCGGCCGACTATAGGGAAAAGTCGGGGTCGTCCCGAAACACAAAACCCAATGTAAGTCAATGGAGAATTAAAGTCGGCAGTGAGAGGAGGACAGGAAACACACCAACAGTGCCCATTTGAATGCCAAAAGCATAAATTCTTGTTACTGAAGCTTGTCAACCTTCATTAACTTCATAATACTAGTTACGCACTGAAAAATGGGGGTTGTTTGGCTACAGTTGTGGGTGGGAGGGCTGGCTCCAGGTTTTTGTGGGCCCAGGGCCAAAGAGCGCCCCTTTAACACATACCACAACTCATGATGCTCCGATACGGCAGAGAAATAGCAGTATAGTACAATGAAAAATACTTCACTTCTTACATCTCATGACTGATATCCATTTTAAATTCTCCAATACCTCCAAAAACGGACAGTATATAACTCCATACAGTATTATAGCCAGCGCTTAGTGCGCTATACAGAGTAATGAGGCCCATATATTTCTCCATACGGAATAATTATTCCCATATAATGTTTCAAACCGTATATGATGAGCTCCACATAATGCTACAGTATATGTTGGTCCCAATGGATGAAGCTCCACTGTCTTATGGGCCCAAATAATGCTCCATATATAATGGGCCCCATTTCTACTGCTCTAGTGTATAATGGGCCCTGTAAATGCTGCTCCAGTGTCTGATGTCCACCTTTGGAATGCTCCAGTGTATGGTGGGCCCCATATATCATTCACCAGAGTATAGTGCTCCCCAAAAATTGCTGTCCCAACATTGAAAACAATTACATAATCTCCTTGCTAGGTAATCCCTGCACTACTCTGAACTCCTTGTCGTCCCCATCTTCCATCTCACTGCAGTTGGCTGTTTAGGCCCTCCCACCGGCAGAGACACTTTTGTGTACTATGCGGTGCCCTGTGCCAGTGCCATCGCCCATGAGTGTGCCCCCCCACCTGCTCAAGGAACCTGCACTTTCATCTGCACCTTCCTCTTTGTCACCGTGTAAGGTGGTATAGTATGCGGGAAGGGGAACCTGAGTTTCCTCTGGGTCAGATTCTGGCTGTGTAGAGTGCGAGGGGAATATAGTGGTCTGGGTCAATGTACCAGCAGCATCATCCAGCAGTGCCTGGGCCTCAGTGCACTTGTGGCGTCCCCAAGAGTACGGTCACCACTGTGGCATTGCCTTCCTCCTAGGGAGTATGTTGTCAAGCTTGGGAGCAACGAAGGATCTCTCTAGCAGTGAAACCAACACACAACACATTTCCCACTCCAGGCCAGCAGGGAGACCTCTGAACCTGACTGCTGTGGAGCTGCTCTCTGTGCTCGGGAGGAGGTAAGTTAGGGCACTCTGTGCAGGGAAGGGGAAGTGTGTGGACGTGAGAAGGGGAGCTGGAGGATGAGCAGAGTTAAGGCTCACTCCTAGCTGGAGCGCATGGTCCGGATTCCGGTCTCCGAGTTTGTAGGGACACTGACGTTCCTGCAGCAGAAACCAGGGGAAGTAGCAGCTATAAATGCTCTGTACCCAACTAAGGCTCGGAGGCCCCAGCATCAACGTGTGCGAGGCAGAAGGAAAAGGCTACAGCTGTCTGCCATACAAGTAAAGTCTGAGGAACATCTGTTAGACCAGGAGGCGTTTCAGTGAACCACCATCCTGTGAGTGCTTCCCCCACAAGAGCTAGAAAGGAGACGTTCAGGAAGGTACATGTTGGCGGAGTGTTGGAAGGGAGCTTTCCATTCTGGTCCCGGAGGTTGGCAGAGGTCCTGACCTGGAGGACACAGCACGGAGGCAGGCATCTGTGTAACCTGCAGACTGTGAGTAAAGCTTGTCCTACAGTTATTCCAGCACCGCTACATGTGGGTACCAGCACCTACACCACCTGTGCCTTTCCCCCATCACTACATCTACACTTCCCTGGGACTCCAGCTCCACCTGTGGGGAGCTTCACCATCTTTGCTGCACAACACCATCAGTCCCAGAGGATCTGCATGCAGTGTCGGCCTAACATCTATGTTGCCGAACACCACAGGTGGCGTCAAACTATCTATATAAACTCTTTACCATTATACCACGCCATTTACATGGGCGCCCAGGGCCACCGTCCGGGTCACCGCTGCTGTGACACATCCCACTGACACTGGCCTGGTACCGAGTACCCCACAGCCCTGGGAGGGCGACCCATATGCCGACTGCTGATCGGGCGGCGTTATTCCCACGAACCTCCAAACAGCGTCCCTGAAGGCAAAGTTTTTGGTTTCTGGGGGCAGTATGATTGCAAAGCTGAACCTTAAAGGAATGTCCAAAAGGGCACCACCAGGAGTGGAGCCTGTGGCTTAATTGGACTGCACCCGGGAAACCACTACCATACAAGCTACAGAAAAGATGGACAGATTGCAAGCTTTGTCGATTCTGTGTGTGGTGTGGTATATCCGTTTGTAGTTGTGCTAGCGATTTCTCAGCTTTATTCCGTTAACGACCGAGACTCCGTCATGGCCCCGCGGTACGCGACAAGCTTACTAGAGGGATACGCGAGGCTGTGGCACGTGAGATCGAGCAATAACAGGTCTAGCATTCCAGTACATGTCTGGGGATGCATGCATGCTGCACTGAAAGTACCAGCTTTTGTCCCTTACAGGTGCAGATAACCTGCTGAACTCTGCTAGTGATGGGGATCTGGGATTCAGATTATTCCCCGCAAACGATGATTTCCCAGTAAGTTCAAGTCAACCGCAATTCCGGAGTTAGGCCTAACCGTCATTCCTGAAAAAATTACGTGTCCAAACCACACGTGCTGTAGCTTGCTTAACAGCTCGGCAGCCGTTCTCAGGCCCAGTATGGATTCAACAACATTGTAGAAAGTTGATAAAGGGTACAGTTTCAGAAAAAACCTCAAACGATTATTGGATCAAATATTCTGAAAAAACCACGAGAGCAAAAAGAATTTGACCCTAAAAATTAACTTTTATTCCAATATTAAAAACCTGGATAGTATCAATATAGGGAGCAGGGTACATAATATTTTGAACATACAAATTGTGCAATATATCAGGGCACTACACTCGCCCTAATAGGCCCTAGTGCGTCCCTTCCTTGCCGCGGAGGTTGGCACCCTAATATATGCAATATGGCGCCCCCGCTCAACGTCGGTGACCCTAATAGCACCCTGTACAACCCTAGTCGACGAAGAGGATACACAAAAAAACACAAACACACACAAATCCCGAAAAAATGACCCCTAGTGGAGAGACCATGTACTGTCTCTAGGAGTACACCTAATCTTAACACAGAGTGGAGGGTATATATCCACCCTAATATCTCGTAGTAAAAAATGCTTATGGTTGCAGCTCAATTAGAACCTTATCTCGTAGGAAAAAATGCCAAATGCTGCATAGATGACAGACTGTAGCTTTCTAAAAAAGCGTTTACACATAGCAATAATGCATAGATTAAATCCAACAGGAGTTCATCAGGAAAACATATTTGCTGATCTAGCGTGTCCAAGGGACATAATAGTCCTCAAAAATCACAATAGACACAATAATCTCTTTTATAAACAAGTATGGCAAAAAGCACCATTAAATTCATTCATGGGATGACCCAATTACCCAATAAACAAATTGCCATCCATCAGTCTGTCAGCATAAAAAAATCAAAAAATACTTATCAGCCATCAGATGATAACGAGCCCACACTGCATTGATCATTCGGCTGGGGTGATGAGACCCCTTGCGCTCTTTTGCCCCTGATGAACCCTCAACATCTAAGAGGGGGAAACGCGTCGGGCTGGGCTCGTTATCATCTGATGGCTGATAAGTATTTTTTGATTTTTTTATGCTGACAGACTGATGGATGGCAATTTGTTTATTGGGTAATTGGGTCATCCCATGAATGAATTTAATGGTGCTTTTTGCCATACTTGTTTATAAAAGAGATTATTGTGTCTATTGTGATTTTTGAGGACTATTATGTCCCTTGGACACGCTAGATCAGCAAATATGTTTTCCTGATGAACTCCTGTTGGATTTAATCTATGCATTATTGCTATGTGTAAACGCTTTTTTAGAAAGCTACAGTCTGTCATCTATGCAGCATTTGGCATTTTTTCCTACGAGATAAGGTTCTAATTGAGCTGCAACCATAAGCATTTTTTACTACGAGATATTAGGGTGGATATATACCCTCCACTCTGTGTTAAGATTAGGTGTACTCCTAGAGACAGTACATGGTCTCTCCACTAGGGGTCATTTTTTCGGGATTTGTGTGTGTTTGTGTTTTTTTGTGTATCCTCTTCGTCGACTAGGGTTGTACAGGGTGCTATTAGGGTCACCGACGTTGAGCGGGGGCGCCATATCGCATATATTAGGGTGCCAACCTCCGCGGCAAGGAAGGGACGCACTAGGGCCTATTAGGGCGAGTGTAGTGCCCTGATATATTGCACAATTTGTATGTTCAAAATATTATGTACCCTGCTCCCTATATTGGTACTATCCAGGTTTTTAATATTGGAATAAAAGTTAATTTAAAGGGTACAGTTTCACCGGATAACACGTATATATGTAGCCTAGTTTACACATTAAATCAGGAGGCAGACTCAGATGTTCTCAGGCCCAGTATGGATTTGACCAGATTGTACAAAGTTGAGAAAGGGTACTTTATCACTGGATAGCAGGTATATATAGCATAGTTTAAACATGTAAAATCTCCATGTTCTCAGTATGGATTACACAGCAATCTAAAAAGTGGAAAAAAGGAAATGGATTTGAGGCGTACACAACTATATACTTTTGGTGTTATTTTTAAATCTTCATATATACTTCTGTCTCAGTAATACAGTCCAGCCTCTTCGCAATAGGAAATGAGATGCATACAATTAGTGACATAAAGGCTATTGATTGCAGAAATATAGGAATTATTATTCACGGGAAAAATTTCCGTCACAATTCTCATAGGCGATGATGACCCTCAATTAATTTGTGTGTTGAGACAGTGAAAACATTTTTTTGTGAATAAAGTCTTGCTGTATCGCACTTCCGTTGATTCCATCACTGTTACTCATCTCAATCCAATTTTTATCACAGGGAGCGATGTAAACATGGTGCTCACTGGCTATCATGATCTGTCACGTAACTTTGGAGTGCAAAAGACAGAAGCCACAGGCCGTAGGCGATTCTATTTGATTGGCATGAGAGGGCACATTTTGAAATGTGCGTCGGAATGTCACACGTTTGTGAGTAGGAAAACTGTGAAAGCTGATGATAAACCACCACTGCATGTCATTGTGAGTCGACGTCCATAAGAAATGGAAGCCACTGATCATCTGGAGCTAGAGCCCGGCCAGCAGGACAGGGCATAGCTACATCTTAACCATCATCTTTCAGTTCAATCAATTTGTAGTGGCAGTCCCAGTGAAGGATTTGACAGCCCAGACTACACAGCGGAGGAGCAGGGAGAGGTAAACATTGCAAATGCTGGGGCCCTGCCCAAGCAAGGGGGGCACACTCGTGGGCATCGGTACTGGCACTCACTGGGCCCCTCATAGTACGGCGGTGTGTCTGACGGCGGGTGTGCACCACCACTGTCAGAGACACTTGATTGCACTATGAGGGACCCTATGCCAGTGCCCGCGCCCAAGAGTCGGCCTACCCACCTGTCCAAGGCAACAGCATTCGCACGGTTTTGTGCGCTAGGTGGTGACCCCAGCCATGGGGGGGGCGCCCACTTAGGGAGGATTACCAAGTGGCATTTGTAGATGTGGGTCATTCAGCTGCTGCAAAAGGCGAAATAGGTCAAGTTCGCGGAATAGGAGGAGGACCAAAGCAAGCCATTTTTCTGGCAACCTATGTGTCATCAAGGGAAGGTGGGACAAAATCCTTGGAAACCCATGCATGGTTCATTTTAATGAAGGTTAGATCATCCACATTTTGGGTTGACAGACGGGTCCTTTTTTCTGTCAGGATTGATCCAGCTGCACTGAAGACTCTTTCCGATAGCACACTTGCAGCTGGGCAAGCGAGCTCCTGTAAGGCATATTGTGCCAATTCAGGCCAGGTGTCCAGTTTAGCGGCCCAATAGTCAAAGGGGAATGACCTGTGCGGGAGAACATCCATATGGGAGGAAAAGTAGTTGTTAACCATAGTTGACAACTGCTGTCTCCTGTTACTTTCCATCGATGCAGTATTACCAGTTGTGTGAGCAGTCCGTGAAAAATCAGTCCACAACATTGTCATGAAACCCCTGTCTCCAACGCCACTTCTGCTGTGTGTACCATGAACACCTCTGTCAAGCTGCCCCCGGCCCGTACGGCTCGTGTGAGAACCATCACCGCTGCTGTGTGCTGGGAATGCCTCAACCAACCGGTTAACCAGAGTTGCTTGTTTAGTAGCCAATATTAGGTCAAGGTTCTCCTGTGGCATGATGTTTTGTAATTTGCCTTTATAGCGTGGATCCAGGATGCTGGCCAACCAGTAGTCATCATCGTTCATCATTTTGGCAATGCGTGGGTCCCTTTTTAGGATCTGCAAGGCATAATCTGGGCCAATGTTCCCGGTGTCAATGATGCACTGCGAGTGCTGGGTGGTGGTGCACTTTCTGTCAAATCCACATCTCTCCAGTCACACACAAACCCTGTACCAGACCTTGCCACGCCAACATTTTCACTTGCCCCATGAGATGCATCCTCCTCCCCTAAGTAATCATCCCCATCATCATCCTCCTCCTCCTCTTCTTCCTCCACCTTGTCCAGGAGAGGTCCCTGAGCAGACAATGGCTGAATGTCATCAAGGATTCCCTCCACCCCTTCCTCCTCGTTAACATTGGCTGCAGACGCCTGCTCCTTAAGGTGCATCAAAGTTTGCATGAGCAGACGCATAAGTGGGATGCTCATGCTTAGGATGGCGTCGTCTGCGCTTACCAGCCATGTGCATTCCTCAAAACACTGAAGGACTTTACAGAGGTCTTTCAGCTTCAACCACTACACACCTGTCAACTCCATGTCTGCTCTAAAAGTGCCTGGCCATGTATCCTCCCACAAATGCATTATGGCCTGCCTCTGCTCGCACAGCCGCTCAACCATGTGCAGGGTGGGGTTCCACCTTGTTGCAATGTCGATAATGAGGCAGTGGTTGGGAAGGTGGAGCAATCGCTGCAGCTTCTGCATATGAATGGAGTGTACAGGTGACCGGCGGATGTGCGGGCACAGTCTTCGCACCTTCTGGAGCAGGGCTGTTAACTCCGGATAATTATTGAGGAAGCACTGCACCACCAGGTTCAAGGTGTGAGCCAAGCAAAGTATGTGGCTGTGTTTTGAAAGGGCTATGGCTGCCACAAAATTACGGCCGTTATCACTAACTACCTTGCCTGCCTCAAGATAAACACTGCCCAGCCATGACTCAGTTTGTCGCTGAAAGTACTCGGCCAGCACCTCGGCGGTGTGTCTGTCGCCCAAACACATCATCTGCAACACAGCCTGCTGATGCTTTCCCCTAGCTGCTCGATAGGGGGACACCTCATGTGCAACAGTGGCAGCTGCAAATGGAGTGCTCGTAAGACTGCGCTCTGTGGACGAGCTTTCGCTTCTTGAGGAGGAGGAGGAGGGTCGAACACCTACAGCCAACTGTTTCCTATACCGTGGGCTAGGCAGCACTGTCCCACCACCGCTGTCCCCTGTGGACCCTGCATCCACCACATTAACCCAATGTGCAGTGATGGACATGTAACGGCCCTGGCCATACCGACTGGACCATGCATCAGTTGTGAGGTGCACCTTTCCACTCACTGACTGCTTGAGTGCATGGACAATGCGGTCTTTCACATGATGGTGGAGGGCTGGGATGGCTTTGCGAGAGAAGAAGCGGCGACTGGGTAGGTCATAGCGTGGTACTGCATAGGCCATGAGTTCGCGGAAAGCTGCGCTTTCCACCAACCGATAGGGCATCATCTCTAGCGAGATTAGTTTGGCAATGTGGGCGTTCAAACCCAGTGTACGCGGATGAGAGACTGAGTACTTTCTTGACCTACTCATAGTGTCTGGGAGGGTGAGCTGGACTTGAGAGCTGCATATGGTGGAAGTAGCGGTGGACAGGGCGGACTGAGAGAGGGTTGATGATGGTGATGCAGTTGGTGTTCTTTCTGATTAGGCCATCAGAAATAACACCAGATGAGGAGGAGGAGCATCCACAGCAGACAGCGACAGTCTTTCAGTCTTTCGTTGATATAACAGTGGGATTCCCTGACTGCTGTGGCCTTGCAACGACACCTCAACATTTGCTGCTGTGCTAACCGGTGGGCTTACAGTGGGGGAAACAATGTAGCATTGCTGACTACCTTCTTTGTGATCAGTTGCACATGTGGTACTAGAGGTTTGGTGTTGTGTCCACGCTTGCAAGTGCATGCTGGTTAAATGTATAAGCATGCAACTGGTATTCAAATTTTTCAGATTTTTCCCTCAGCTAAAGGTCTTTGCGCACTTCTTACAGATAACCTTGGCCTGATCATGAGGATTTTGTTCAAAAAAGTGCCACACTGCACTCTTCCTACTTTGGCAGACATTTTGCGGCCTAGCACGCTGTGATCTTTTGACCCTCTGGACAAGCTGTCCAGCAACTCTTTTGATTTTTGGAACCTGTCTTTGGAGTGCTCCGGGCCTGCCAGATAACAGCTGTTGCGATGTCGCTGTCTGCTGTGGATGCTCCTCCTCCTCATCTGAGCTATTGGAAGCAGCACCCACTTCCCCCAATGGATGCCAATCTGGATCAACAACTGGGTCATCCATCACCTCCTCTTCAATGTCATGTGCACCTTCCTCTGTGTCACCGTGTATGGTGGTATAGTGTGCGGGAAGGGGCACCTGAGTCTCATCAGGGTCAGAATCTGGCTCTGTACACTGCGAGGACAATGTAGTGCTCTGAGTGAATGTACCAGCAGAATCATCTATCAGTGGCTGTGCATCAGTGCACTCCATGTCAGATTCATCTTGGCCTGGGTAATTCACCATTTCACTTGATAATCCAGGCATGGTATGTGAAAACAGCTCCATGGAGTAATCAGTAGTATGGCCTGCGTCATCCTTCAATCTTGGTTGGGGTGAAGGACACAAAGAAGGGTGTGGTTCATGAACATGAGCCTCCAATGACGACTCAGTGCTTTTATTTTTTACAACTTCAGAAGAGGAGGCGCTAGAGCTGGAGGCTGAGTCAGCAATGTAAGACAAAACTTTTTTCCTGAAGCTCTGGCTTTAAAAGCGGTTTGCCAACTCCTAGAAAACTAAGCCTTCGAGGCCTTGTGGAGCCAGACAATGACGCAGGCTCAACACCTCCTGCATTCGGTCCTATTTTGCTTTTGCCACTACCATCAGATCCACCACCAACACCATCATTACCAGCTGCCAACCCCCGCCCAATTCCACGGCCTCTTCCACCAGCCTTCCTCATTTTTGGTAGAAATGTAGACAAAATCCAACAAACTATATAGTAATGTAAAACAAGGTACAAGGTGTCTATAGGACAGGGGAGATTTTGAATTTCTGCACACACTTGTGGACACTAGACACTTTTGGATTGTGTGAGGCCCACTGAATATCACAGCGCTATGTCACAGGCTCGATGTCGCAGGTGTGTAAAATGTCACTAGAGAATAACGGAGATTTTCAATTTCTGCACACACTTGTGGACACTGGACACTTTTGGATTGTGTGGGGCCCACTGAATATCACAGCGCTATGTCACAGGCTCGATGTCGCAGGTGTGAAAAATGTCACTAGAGGATAACGGAGATTTTGAATTTCTGCACACACTTGTGGACACTGGACACTTTTGGATTGTGTGAGGCCCACTGAATATCACAGCGCTATGTCACAGGCTCGATGTCGCCGGTGTGAAAAATGTCACTAGAGGATAACGGAGATTTTGAATTTCTGCACACACTTGTGGACACTGGACACTTTTGGATTGTGTGAGGCCCACTGAATATCACAGCGCTATGTCACAGGCTCGATGTAGCAGGTGTGAAAAATGTCACTAGAGAATAACGGGGATTTTGAATTTCTGCACACACTTGTGGACACTGGACACTTTTGGACTGAGTGAGGGCCACTGAATATCACAGCGCTATGTCACAGGCTCGATGTCGCAGGTGTGAAAAATGTCACTAAAGGATAACGGAGATTTTGAATTTCTGCACACACTTGTGGACACTGGACACTTTTGGATTGTGTGAGGCCCACTGAATATCACAGCGCTATGTCACAGGCTTAATGTCGCAGGTGTGAAAAATGTGACTAGAGTATAACAGAGATTTTGAATTTCAGCACACACTTGTGGACACTGGACACTTTTGGATTGTGTGAGGCCCAGTGAATATCACAGCGCTATGTCACAGGCAGAAATTGGCTAGTGTATGACAAACTACAAGGTGTATACAGAATTGGGCAGAATAGGAATCTCCCTAGAGTGTAGGTCTGTAAGATCGGAAGAAGTCCTCGACTTATCCTTACAGAGCGACACACAGATAGCTTCACTGTGGCCGTGATAACAGCCATTACACGGTACTGAGAGAGGAGCGTGCACGTACACGGCTGTCTGGTGTACGTAAAATTGTCAAGCTCCGTGTTTTTTAAGTATACGACTGACACACGCTGTCTCTCTATAGTTTTGAATGTGATCAAACAGCAAATATATTTAACTGTTTGAAAACTAGACAAAACTAGAAGGTGCAGGTCTGTAAGAACGGAACATGTCCTCGACTTATCCTTACAGAGCGACACACAGATAGCTTCACTGTGGCCGTGATAACAGCCGTTACACGGTACTGAGAGAGGAGCGTGCACGTACACGGCTGTCCGGTGTACGTAAAATTGTCAAGCTCCGTGTTTTTTAAGTATACGGACTGACACACGCTGTCTCTCTATAGTTTTGAATGTGATCAAACAGCAAATATATTTAACTGTTTGAAAGCTAGACAAAACTAGAAGGTGCAGGTCTGTAAGAACGGAACATGTCCTCGACTTATCCTTACAGAGTGACACACAGATAGCTTCACTGTGGCTGTGATAACAGCCGTTACACGGTACTGTGTGAGGAGTGTGCACCGCTGTATGGTGTGAAAAAATGCACGCTCAGTACCTCACCAGGACAAAAAAAAAATTGGGATTGCTTTTAAAAAAGCAGTTTGCAGAGCAGTGGGTAAACAGCAATGCAGCCGTCAGGAAGCCTTAGAAGGCAGCCTAACAACCAACACCGCTGATACAGCAAAATATAGCCTCCACTTGCGCTGCACACACAGTGACTGGTGTGTTGTACAGGTAAAATCGCTAGCAGCAGAAGCAGTTTGTGGTGTCTTCTTCCCTGCCTAATGCTCTCCCTACAAAATCATCAGCAGCAGCAGCTCTCCCTATTCTGAGATCAGCATGAGTAACATGGTGGTCGGCGTGCACGCCCTTTTATACCCCCTGTGACGCCCACCAAAGCAAGCCAATCACTTGCATGCCCTTCTGAAAGATGGTGGTGACCCCTGCCTATGTCATCACGCTGCCCACAGTGTCCTTGGATCCTGATTGGCTGAAAAAGAGCGCAAAACAAACTTTTGAAACGCGACTTTGGCGCTTAAGTCGCCGACCTCGTGGCCGACCTCATCCTAGGGTTGGGTTTCGTTTCATGAAACCCGACTTTGCCAAAAGTCGGCGACTTTTGAAATTTTTCGACCCGTTTCGCTCAACTCTAATAACCACCCTTTGTTTCCTATACCTAAGCCAGCTTATAACCCACTTGCACATATTTTCCCCTATCCCCATTGTTTTCATTTTATGCATCAACCATTTGTGTGGCACTGTATCAAAAACTTTTGAAAAGTCCATATACACCACGTCCACTGCATTTCCTTGATCCAGTCCAGAATTTACCTCTGCATAAAAGCTTATCAGTCCCTCGTAAACCCAAGTTGATATAGGGCCATGAGGTTATTCTTCTTCAGATACTCCAGTATAGCATCTCTTAGAAAACCCTCCAGGATTTTACCCACAGTAGAGGTTAAGCTTACTGGCCTATAATTTCCAAGTTCAGTTTTTCTCCCTTTTTGAATATTGGCACCACATTTGCTACACGCCAGTCCTGTGGTAAAGACTCTGTTATTATGGAATCTTTAAAGATTAAACTGTAAGGATAATGTTTGCATGTTGCACACTATAATGTGTATACTTTAGGTATCTCTTAAATGTCAATTAATTATCTCAGAATTCATTTGTTAATTTTAAGAACTTTATTCTTTCCAGAGAAGATGTAGAGAAAGAGCTTCAGTTCCTGGGTTTTTTGATCATGGAAAATAAACTGAAGTCTGAAACAAAACCTGTTCTTCATGAACTTAAATCTGCAAACATAAGAACAATCATGGTCACAGGTATGGATGAGAATTTGTATAAAACTTCAAATGAGATAATGAATGTGCTTGAAGTTGTTGTCTACATTCATCAGTTGTCTACATTGAGCAGACACAACATCAGGAGCCCTGCTCATTTTCTGATGTAGAAGTGAGCAGTGCCAAACACTAAGTGCATCAAATATTATCGGTTTAGTGATAAACAATTGAATAAAAGAGATGTAAGCTTTGTACGATTGTGTGTCTTTCTTTGTGTGTGTGCGCCTATATATATGTATGTACAGGTGCTTCTCACTAAATTAGAATATCATTAAAAAGTTAATTTATTTCAGTTCTGTAATACAAAGAGTGAAACACAAATATTATATAGATTCATTACAGACAGTGATCTATTTCAAGTGTTTATTTCTGTTAATGCTGATGATTATGGCCAACAGCCAATTAAAATCAAAAAGTCATTATCTCAGTGAATTAGAATAATTAACAAAAAACAACTTCCTAAGCATTTAAAAAGGTCCCTTAGTCTGTTTCAGTAGGCTCCACAATCATGGGGAAGATTGCTGACTTGACATATGTCAAGAAGGCAGTCATTGACACACTCAACAAGGAGGGTAAGTCAAAAAAGGATATTGCTAAAGAGACTGGATGCTCACAGAGTGCTGTATCCAAGCATATTAATGGAAAGATGAGTGGAAGGAAAAAAGTGTGGTAGAAAAAGGTGCACAAGCAAGCAGGATAACCACAGCCTTGAAAGGACTGTTAAGAAAAGACCATTAAAACATTTGGGGGAGATTCACAAGGAGTGGACTGCTGCTTTAGTCATTGCTCCAAGAGCCACCACATACAGATGGATTCAAAACATGGGCTACAAGTGTTGCATTCATTTTGTCAAGCCACTCATGACAAATAGACAACGCCAGAAGCGTCTTACCTAGGTCAAGGAGAAAAATAACTGGACTGTTGCTCAGTGATCCAAGGTGTTGTTTTCAGAAGAAAGTAAATTTTATATTTCATTTGTAAATCAAGGTCCCAGAGTCTGGAGGAAGAGTAAAGAGGCACACAATCCAAGTTGCTTGAGGTCTAGTGTAAAGTGTCCACAATCAGTGTGTCATGATTCATTTTTGGATCTGTGTCAGATTCTGGATTCTCTTATTAAACCTTTTTTCCTTTAAGGCCATCGGGGGTTAATATCGTTTTTGCCCCCGGTGGCCGCTGGTGTTACTGCATGTTTAATTAGTCTGCTGGAGACCACTCCTACCTTCCTATATAAGGTCATCTGGTACACCAGCTAGCTGTTGGTAATATTATTCATTTGGAGACCAACCAAGCTGGACTCAGGAGCAGGCTGTGTTGCAATGGAGCTCCAGCTATCCCCTTGTTCTGGTGCCTTACTCTGCTGCTCGGAGCATTAGCAGCAGAGAGAAGCTAAGTCTTGTTTTTTAGTTTATTTTACCCTTAGGTGTCAGTCGTATCTTTCCTTGTTTGTTATTTGGTGCAGCACATGTTTTCCCTGTCTCACCTCCTGGGGAGGGGGTTGGGGGTTTAGCTCAGGGCTAAACAGGAGATAGGGACTGGTCGGAGACTTGGGCCTCATTACCATCAAGTGTACCCCCCAAGTTAAGGAAAGTCAGGGCACCTCATTAGCCTGAGGGGCAGTTCTGGGGCCCAGGTTCCACGTCTCCAGTTTTTTCCCTACTGGCCCGTGACACAGTGATGGTTTCGGGAGCCATGTCATCTGCAGGTGTTGGTCCACTATGTTTTATCAAGACCAACGTCAGCGCAGCTGCCTACCAGGAAATTTTAGAGCACTTCATGCTTTCCTCTGCCGACAAGCATTTTGAAGATTGAAATTTCATTCTCTAGCAGGGCTTGGCACCTGTCCACACTGTCCACACAGTATCACTGTGCTTCATTTTCCACCAAACTCATCTGACCTTAACCTATAGAGAATCTATGGTAAATTGTCAAGCAGAAGATGAGAGATACCAGACCCAACAATGCAGACAAGCTGAAGGCTGCTATCAAAGCACCCTGGGCTTCCATAACACCTCAGCAGTGCCACAGGCTGATCGCCTCCATGCCATGCCACATTGACACAGTAATTGATGCAAAAGAAGCCCCAACCAAGTATTGAGTGCACTTACTAAACATACATTTCAGTAAGCCAACATTTCAGATTTTAAAATCATTTTTCAAGCTGATGTTATAAAGTATTCTAATTTACTGAGATTGACTTTTGGGTTTTCATTGGCTGTAAGCCATAATGATCATTAACAGAAATACACATGAAATAGATCACTCTGTTTGTAATGACTATATAATATTTGAGATTCACTTTTTGTATCGAAGAACTAAAATAAATGAATGTTTGATGATATTCTAATCTCGTGAGAAGTGTGTGTATATATATATATATATATATATATATTATACATATAAAACATAAAAAACAAAAAGCAGCACAAAATTACAAAAAAGGGTGCAAAAGCCTTCTAGGCATGTACCAAACTTTGACAATAAATCCAGAAAAAGTTGAAGGCAGCACACCAAAAATAAGAAAAAATGTGCAATTTATTGGCACATGTGCAAAGCTTCAGTCCACACTTGGGACCAAAACATTGCACATGGGCAATAAATTGCACATTTTTTCTTATTTTTGGTAGGCTGCCTTCAATTTTTCCTGGATTTATATATGTACATATATATAAATATATATATATACATACATATACACACACAAACATACTCATATAAAAACTTCCGTCTCACCCCCAGTGGGGGTGGTCTTTTTTTTTTCCTTTCTCATTCTAGGGTCCTCTACCAGAGGCCTGGGAGTTTGAGGGTTCTGCTCAGGATCTTAGTTTTTTCCAGCATTGCGTTTTTCTGAAGAGAGAGGTCAGATGTTGCTCCTGGGATCTGTTGTAGCCATTTTACATACATATTTGCATACACCTACATACATACAGTGGGGGAAATAAATATTTGATCCCATGCTCATCTTGTAAGTTCACCCTCTGACAATGACATGAACAGTCTATAATTTTTAGGGTGGGTTAATTTTAACATTGAGATATAGGGTATCAAAAATAAAATCCAGAAAATCACATTGTATACTAACATAAATTTATTTGCATTTTACAGTGAGAAATAAGTATTTTAGCCCTCTGGCAAACAAGGCTTAATACTTGGTGGCAAAACCCTTGTTGGCAAGCACAGCTGTCAGACATTTTTTGTAGTTGATGATAAGCTTTGCTCACATGTTAGAAGAGTTTTGGTCCATTCCTCTTTAAATCATTAAGATTTTGAGGCTGTCATTTGGCAACTCAGAGCTTCAACTCAATCCATAATATGGGATTAAAGTCTGGAGACTGGCTAGGCCACTACTTGACCTTAATGTGCTTCTTTTTGAGCCACTCCTTTTTTGCCTTGGCTGTATGTTTTGGGTCATTTTCTTGCTGGAAGACACAGCCATGACCCATTTTTAATGTCCTGGCAGAGGGAAGACGGTTGTCACTCAGGATTTTAAGGTACATGGCTCCATCAATTTTCCCATTGAGGCGATGAAATAGTAGTCCTGTGCCCTTAGAGAAACACCCCAAAAACATATATTTCCTCCTCCATGCTTACCAGTGGGTACAGTGTTCTTTGGGTCATAGGCAGCATTTCCCTTCCTCCAAACATGGCGTGTTGAGTTAATACAGAAAAGCTCAATTTTTGTCTCAGCTGACCACAGCACCTTCTGCCAATCACTCACAGAGTCATCCAGGTGTTCATTGGCAAACTTCAGAAGGGCCTGCACATGTGCCTTCTTGAGCAGGGGGACCTTGCGGGCACTGCAGGATTTTAATCCTTTACAGCGTAATGGGTTACCAATGGTTTTGTTGGTGACTTTGGTCCCAGCTGCCTTGAGATCATTAACAAGTTGCCCCCCATGTAGATTTAGGCTGATCTCTCACCTTCCTCAAGAGTATAACACGAGGTGAGATTTTGCATGGTGCCCCAGATCGATGTCGATTGACAGTCATTTTGTATTTCTTCTATTTTCTTACTGTTGCCCCCCAAAATTGTCTCCTTCTCACCCAGCATCTTACTTATGGTTTTGTAGCCCATTCCAGCTTTGTGTTTGTCTCTGATCTTGTCTCTGACATCCTTATAATGCTCTTTGATCTTGCCCATGTTGTAGAGGTTAGAGTCTGACTGATTATTTGAGTCTGTGGACTGGAGACTTTTATAAAGGTGACTATTTAAGAAAGCTGTCTTTAATGTAGATAACGAGTTGATTTGGAGCACCTAACTGGTCTGTAGGAGCCAGAACTCTTAATGGTTGGTAGGGGAACAAATAATTTTTTCTCACTGCAAACTGCAAATAAATGTATATAAATGTATATATGTGATTTTCTGGATTTTATTTTTGATACTCTATCTCTCAATGTTAAAATTAACCTACCCTTAAAATTATGGACTGTTCATGTCTTTGTCAGTGGACAAACTTACAAAATTTCCCCCACTGTACATGTACATGCACATTTATATATATACTAACAGGGTCACTGGTGCTGTATGTGAGGGTAGATATGTGTCAAGAAGGTTGCTATCTTCCATGATGTGAAACCCAGAAGTTAATCAGCTATTAGAAGGGTTTGGGTTTTTTGTGAGTAGTTGTAAGATATAGAAAGGAGCCTACTCACCACCTCAAGGGTGTGGTTGGGGAGGTTAGATGTCCAGCTACTATGCTTTTTCTCTCTGTTGTGTGTTTGGAGAAAGGAATGTCTGCAGTTGGTAGCTCCAGGTGGAGCTAAAGATTTATTGTATCCTGAGCTGGTGAATTCCGATGGCATATGGACTTTCTATATACTTTTGTTTTGCTGTCATTCCTGAAAGACCATGTTCATTTTATTAAACCCTGCAATGGTTTGTGCCGTGTTTTAATAAACCAGCAGAAGACCAACACAGGAAGCGTGTAACTACCTCTGAAAGCAGCTGAGTGAGCCTACAGCAATACATATATTTATATATATATATATATATATATACTGCTCAAAAAAATAAAGGGTACTCAAACAGCCCATTGCAAATGGAATAGTGTTCCCTTTCACTTTTTGAGCAATATATATATATATATATATATATATATATATATATACACGTACAGGTGCATATCACAAAATTGGAATATCATCAAGAAGTTAATCAATTTCAGTTCTTCAATACAAAAAGTGAAAATCATATATTATATAGAGTCATAACAAGTAGAGTGATCTACTTCACGTGTTTATTTCTGTTAATGTTTATAATTATGGCTTACAGCCAATGAAAACCCAAAAGTCATTTTCTCACTAAATTAGAATACTTTATAACACCAGCTGGAAAAAATGATTATAAAATGCGAAATGATGGCCTACTGAAATGTATGTTCAGTAAATGCACTCAATACTTGGTTTGGGCTCCTTTTGCATCAATTACTGAATCAGTGTGGCGTGGCATGGAGATGATCAGCCTGTGGCACTGCTGAGGTGTTATGGAAGCCCAGGTTGCTTTCGTAGCAGAGTTCACCTAGTCTGCATTGTTGGATCTCCTTGAAAAAGCCACGGTAGGTGAAACGTACGTTGGAGGGAGCCTTAGACACACTGTGCCATCTATTACGGGTATCTATGATTTGGTATTTTTATGCACTTTATGATTGATTATATCTCAAGTCCTTTTACACTATGCACTTTATTATTGCTATTATATTCATATGAGTACTCTATTATCATGGCCAATGTGTTTAATATGTATCTATCTCCTTGTGATATTAATTTATGGTAATTTATTATGTCCATTTGTTCTTTTATCCTCTTTTGTGTTATTCAATAAATTTATTTGAGTCTTTATCACTCTGGACTCTTTTTTGGTATATTCATTTATTTGAAAAGGTTTTTAAGTTTACTAGCCAATCAAGCAGAGTGATACTGTTGTTTTTAAACCAGGTATTGGTACTTTTGGCAGTGTGGACAGTTGCTAAGTCCTGCTGGAGAATTAAATTTCCATCTCCAAAAAACTTGAAGGAAGCATGAAGTGCTCTAAAATTTCCTGGTAGATGGCTGTGCTGACTTTGGTCTTGATAAAACACAGTGGAACTACATCAGCAGATGACATGGCTCCCGAAACCATCATTGATTGTGGATACTTCACACTAGAGCTTGGAAATTAAGGTCCTAGAGTCTGGAGGAAGAGTGGAGAGACACATAATCCAAGCTGCTTAGCATCTAGTGTGAGGTTTCCACAGTCAGTGATGGTTTGGGGAACTATGTCATCTGCTGGTATTGGAACATTTTGTTTTATCAAGACCAAAGTCAGCACAGCCGTCTACCAGGAAATTTTAGAGCACTTCATGCTTCCCTCTGCCGAAAAGCTTTTTGTAGATGGAAATTCAATTCTCCAGCAGGACTTGGCACCTGTCCACACTGCCAAAACTACCAACACCTGGTTTAAAAACCACAATATCACAGTGCTTGATTGGCCAGCAAACTCGCCTGACCTTAACCCCATAGAGAATCTATGGGGTATTGTCAAGAGGAAGATGAGAGACACCAGACCCAACAACGCAGATGAGCTGAAGGCTGCTATCAAAGCAACCTGGACTTCCATAACACCTCAGCAGTGCCACAGGCTGATTGCCTCCATGCCATGCCACACTGATGCAGTAATTGATGCCAAAGGAGCCCTGACAAAGTATTGAGTGCATTTACTGAACATACATTTCAGTAGGCCAACATTTCAGATTTTAAAATCATTTTTTCAAGCTGGTGTTATAAAGTATTCTAATTTACTGAGATAATGACTGTTGAGTTTTCATTGGCTGCAAGCCATAATCATCAACATTAACAGAAATAAATACTTGAAATACATCATTCTGTTTGCAATGACTCTATATAATAAATGTTTCATTTTTTGTATGGAAGAATGGAAATAAATTAATTTTTTCATGATATTCTAATTTTGTGAGATACATAAATAAGTTGACCCCCTATGAAAAGTAAAGTTTTAATCAATATCTCACTGACCACTTGACAAGGCTGAGTTCCATAGAACCTTTTTTTAAAGCCATAACATGAAAGCATGTTTAATAAAAAAACTTTCATTACAAAATCTTCAGTTTTACTCAAACCTCCATGATTTTTAAGGACAGCACGAAGTGTTCTAGGTACAATATGGAATGGACAAGTTGGTTACATATTGCAATAGCTATATTTTCTATTATTCAAGAAAAAACTCTTTTATTCTATGTGCCCACGTTGCGTGTTAAAACGCACACTGAAAACCAGACTCCTTCCCAGAAATCGCGCTTTTGTTTCTGCGCGATTTCACCGCGATTTTACCGCGATTCTGTTCGCGATTTTGCCGCGATTTTCTCAAGCACTTTCCATGCGATTTGAAGCATCGCTTGGAAAGTGATTGACAGGTTGATCACACTCGTCAAACATAGTGTTTGACAAGTGTGAGCAGCATTTTACTATTGAGGCCACCTATGCGGCATCAATAGTAAAAGATAAAATGTTAAAAATGATAAAAAAAATAAAAACTTGGTGTATATTTACCTTCCGGCATCCCGCGCTGCCATCCCGGGCCTCAGCGTTCCCAGTAATGCCTTGCGAGACCTGTGATGACGTTGGTCTCGCGTTACTATAGCGATCTCACGAGAGCACTAGAGTCACGCGAGACTACGTCATCACAGGACCTTGCCGCAAGGCATTACTGGGAATGCAGCGCGGGATGCCGGAAGGTAAATATACCCCGATTTTTCATTCTTTTTCTACAGGGGTATGGTACCCAGGGCCTGGAGGACAGTCTCCTCTCCTCCACACCATGGGTACCAACCGCACATGAGATGCTTAACTTCCTGCATGGTGGGCATAGCTACATGCAGGAAGTAAGCGATTCTCATGCATTCCTATGGGTGCGGAATCGCGGCAATTCTTTGTGATTCCACACTAAAGAATGATCATGGTGCGATTTTTTCTGCGATGCGTTTCCGCTGCGGTAAAAAGCGCAGCATTAGCACAGCAAGTGCGGAATGCCATAGGAATGCATGGGGTGCATTCTGTACGCGATTTTTAAACGTTTTCGCTCCGAAAATCGCGGCAAAAACGCTTAAAAATCGCATCGTGGGCACACAGCCTTAGAGCCTGATTCCTGGATGGAGAGTGATGCTTAACTTGTTTCTTCAGAACTCACAATGAGTGTTTGATTGGGTTCAGATCAGAAGACATAATTGACTACTGAATCACTTTAACCCTGTGCTTCAGAAATGCAACAAATGTGTATAAATCCCCACTGATTGTAATGACAAAGTCTGATCCACGGAACATATTGTAGTCTCATGGCCCAGAAACATGATTCCATTTTTAAAACTTAAATCCATGTGTACATGGATTAATTAATCTCTATGGCTATGTGTGCTGTCCGAGAAAGCAATGGACAGCACTAAGAATTGACACATGGATGTGTGAATGTAGCCTATACATTTTGAAAACTAGTCCTGTTTTTTTTTTTTTTTTTTTTAAAGATATTGAACCTGCAAGGATACTCATATGCTAAAACATGACCCTCAAAGGACAATATTTAATCCCTATTCTGTCCTATCCATCATGGATTTTTTTCAATATTAAGTCCCGATTCATCATTAATGATTATTTATCAAACGGGTTGTAAGTGGGAACATTCCTCCTTGTGGAGAGTACCAAGCCGTCGTAAGGAGACTTATATGCCATGCAGTGTTCTTCTGTGAATTTAAATATACAAATAGCCATTTCAGGAAAGAGGAAGTCTTGAACTCTCGTTCCACCTATCAAGATAGCAATCCTTAGGGTTTGTGCATCTGATTTTCTCAAGACCAAGAAAAAGGAATCCGAACTTGTGGTCATAAACCAGAAGAAAAGAATGGGACAATAATTTTAAGGTTAAAATACCTTTATTGGTGAGGGTAATGAGAAGTAGCAATACATGCAAAAAGAGGTGCCCGCAAGATTTAAAATATAACACTTGATTAAAAATAAAAATAAAAACAAAAATAAAATCAAATTAAAAACAGAACAGCAAGGGATTTATGCAAAGGATTCTACAAAAAAATGTTATATAAATAGACAAACATCAAGAGCGCAGGATATTTAAGCAATGAAAGCAGAGGCCCACAAGGACAATGTCTCACAGTAGGAGTTTGGCTGAATACACTGAATACACTAGTACAAACATCTGAATACAAAAAAGTGAATAAATGGATATGTATGTGTCAAGAGTATAACTAGCCAGGCTATATGTAAATGGGTAAAAGACAGGGTGTCACAGAAGGTACAAACATAAACAGAAAGGATAATGTGTGACTAAATGTTATACAATGTGTACAAAGTGTGATAACACAAGTAAGAGCCAAAGAAATAGAGCCATCGCAGGAGTAGTTGTAATAGCAATAAATCAATAGCGCAAGCTAATACAAGTTGGCAGTGTAAAGCCTGTTAGAGTAGACAATGTCCAAAATAGTATGGAGCATTGTGGGCATGGGCACAAAATTGCCTTTGCGTTCATGGTCACTGCTGCGGCGCACACCCCGACATGCGTTTCGGAATGTGTCCTTCAGGGGTGATCAGCCATTGTGAACCAAAGGCTTTAAAAGAAGGGTACAGCGCTGCCGATAGGAGGAGACCAAATGGTGAATGACGCATGCACACCAGGGGAAACCGGAAGTCACCAGAACCCATGTCATGTGACCAATGACGCTGAGTCACATGATCACCATACAGCGTCTCAGAAACATAGAGACACAGAAAGTGGGGGACTCCAGGAATACTGACGGCGCATGCGTCCAGTCAGGTCCTATGGGTGCAAGGGAAACCCTTTTATCATAGTAATAATGGGAAAAAGGGAATGGTAAAGGATAATGATAAATATTAACAAAAGAATATGTGGACACAGTGTGTAAGAAACATCGATAAGTAAAATTATGATTGTATTTATAAAATAGTGTGTTGTGGATGACTAGAGAGTGGAATAAAGTGAGAAGCGTAAATAATTGCAGAGGGCGGAAAGGGGAAAGAAAAGTATGTCGTGATTTGAGAATACAAAAAAGTGTCCTTGTTCATAAAAACCATGTCAACAATTGATTATCAAAAGGACATGGAAAAAATAAAATAATCATGGAGAAAAAATAAATACAGGGTGGGACATTTATATGGATACAGGTAAATAAAATGAGAATGGTTGGTTATATCAACTTCCTGTTTGTGGCACATTAGTATATGGGAGGGGCAAAACTTTTCAAGATGGGTGGCGACCATGGTGGCCATTTTGAAGTCGGCCATTTTGGATTCAACTTTATTTTTTCCAATGGGAAGAGTGTCATATGACACATCAAACTTATTGAGAATTTTTCTCCCCAAATTACTTTACTTATTTCGTGTCTTGCCAGTCCCTGTCCCTTCACACTACCTCAAAATAGCCCAATGATTAGTGGATGCTTTTGTTTGGAAAGGTGGCCTCCCCAGGGTTAATAGAGCTACCCTCTACCGTCACCGTTTGAAAGGAGGCTTGGGAGTTCCCAATCTTTCTAAATATTACCATGCAGCCCAATTGGGTCAACTGACCCTATATCATGCCTACTCCGAACCCCCACTGTGGCTATCTCTAGAGGCCCCTGAATTTCACTCAGGTACCCTCGACACACTACTATGGATTCTCCCAGCCCAGCGAAAACACATATCGAATCCTATTATAGCACACTCTCTTAGGATTTGGGACTCGTTGAAATATTCCTCGCAGCTAATCTCACCATTTTTACTCCTCGATTTGGGGCAATCTCCAGTTTCCCCCAGGCATGGAATCCCTTAGGAACTTTCGTTTATGGGTCACTGCAGGGATAACCAGAGTCCACCATCTTTTTAACATTGATGGGATTATTCCATTCTCGGTCCTGAGTGAAAAATATAATTTCCGCCTTGGAGAGGTATTTCGCTATCACAACTTAAAAAATTTGTCAACTCATTACTAAAAAATTCTACTCCTCCCTACTCCTTTACTCCCTTCGAACAAAAATGCCATCAAATTCCACATGCTCCAGGTACTATATCTCTCCTCTACTCACATATCAACTCCTCCTCTCATAGGCGCTGCTTAAAATACACTTCTCGCTGGGAGTCCGACATTGCTTCCACCTTGACAGATTCGGAGTTTTCCCAAATTTGGTCCTCCTCTACTGGAGGAATATTAAATACCCTTATGCTGGAAACTAACTATAAAGTGTTAACCCGATGGTACCTGATCCCAGCCAGAGTGGCTAAGGCAGTCACCAACTGCTCTCCAAATTGCTTTAGAGGGTGCAACTCCACAGGAGATATGTTCCATACATGGTGGCTATGCCCGACCGTACGTAGATTTTGTATCAGAATCTACCATTTGGTTTCCTCTATAACAAATATAAACCTTAAAAAAAACCCTTGGGAGGCCTTACTCAACAAACGCATTGAATCATTACCGATAATTGGACACAACATACCCCCCTCCTCGGGCTTCCCCCCTTCCCTCCCTTGCCTCCTACCCTGTTGTTAGTTTGTCTGTTTGTTTGTCAACCGTTTACATGCTCTCTTATGCATATTGCAAATATAGCTCTGTATTGAGATTTGTTATCACCTTATTTGTAAAATGTAAACTTTCAATAAAAATTTATTGTTTGAAAAAAAAAACTTATTGAGAATTTCACAAGAAAAACAATAGTGTGCTTGGTTTTAATGTAACTTTATTCTTTCATGAGTTATTTACAAGTTTATGACCACTTATAAAATGTGTTCAAAGTGCTGCCCATTGTGTTGGATTGTCAATGCAACCCTCTTCTCCCACTCTTGACACAGTGATAGCAACACTGCAGAAATAATGCTTGTCTAACGGGGTCAGATTCCTTGTAGCAATGCTTAGACTTGACACCCTTAATGTGGTGGTGCACCATCTTGCTGGAAAAACTCAGGGAATGTGCCATCTTCAGTGCATAAAGAAGGTAACATATCATCATGTAGCAATTTCAGATATCCAGTGGCGTTGAAGTTTCCATTGATGAAGAATGGCCCCACTTTCTTTGTACCCCATATACCACACCATACCATCAATTATGAGTGTCAGGTCCGAGCATTCCTACATGAAAAGTTTCCTGGAAAGTGGATTGGTCATCGTGGGCCAGTTGAATGGCCAGCAAAGGCTCCGGATCTGACCCCCTTAGACTTTTATCTTTGGGGTAATCTGAAGGCAATAGTCTATGCTGTGAAGATACGAGATGAGCAGCATCTGAAACAACGGATACTGGAAGACTGTGCTAGCATTTCTTCTGTGGTGTTGCTATCAGTGTGTCAAGAGTGGGAGAAGAGGGTTGCATTGACAATCCAACACAATGGGCAGCACTTTGAACACATTTTATAAGTGGTCAAAAACTTGTAAATAAGTCATGCAAGAATAAAGTTACATTAAAACCAAGCACATCATAGGTTTTCTTGTGAAATTCTCAATAAGTTTCATGTGTCACATGACACTCTTCCAATTGAAAAAAATAAAGTTGGATATAAAATGGCCAACTTCAAAATGGCCACCATGGTCACCACCCATTTGGAAAAGTGTTCTCCCTTCCATATACTAATGTGCCACAAACAGGAAGTTGATATCACCAACCATTCCCATTTTATTTAGGTGTAACCATATAAATGGCCCACCCTGTATAATAAAATAGACTGTTAAAGATGATGAAATAGATGCAAATAATAAGTGAGTGAAATGGATAACAGGGAGAGTGAAGGAGGGGGAAGGAGAAAAGGGGAAGAAAGGGAGAAAGGGGGAGGGGTCGAATGGGAAAGAAGAGAAAAAAGAGGATTGGAAATGAATGATGAATAATTAATGATAAACAATGAAAAATAAAACCATATATCAAGAAGAAAATTATACAAATAATTTGATAAAATAAGTAGATAAAAAAGATAAAATGAGTAATTAAAAAATAATACATGAAAAAGCAATATAATAATCCATTTATAGGAAAAATTTTAAAACAGTTCAAAGACTGAGAAGTGGTTTACAGGAGTGGGGCAAAGCTAAGATTTTCATTAAGGTCAAAGGGGGATACAGATCCATTTAGTTTCAAGTTTTGCCAGTGCTGCACTGATATCGCCACCTTAACCCCTTCACCCCCAAGGGTGGTTTGCACAATCATGACCGGGCCAATTTTTACAATTCTGACCACTGTACATTTATGAGGTCATAACTCTGGAACGCTTCCATGGATCCCAGTGATTCTGACATTGTTTTTTCGTGACATATTGTACTTCATGATAGTGGTGAAATTTGATTCAAATAACTTGCGTTTATTTTTGAGAAAACCGGAAATTTGGCGAAAATTTTGAAAATTTCGCAATTTTCCAACTTTGAATTTTTATGCCCTTAAATCACAGAGATACGGCACACAAAAAACTTGATAACTAACATTTCGCACATGTTTACTTTACATCAGCATAATTTTGGAACCAAAATTTTTTTTTGTTAGGAAGTTATAAGGGTTAAAAGTTGACCAGCGATTTCTCATTTTTACAACACCATTTTATTTTTAGGACCACATCACATTTGAAGCCACTTTGAGGGGTCTATATGATAGAAAATACCCAAAAGTGACAACATTCTAAAAACTGCACCCCTTAAGGTGCTTAAAACCACATTCAAGAAGTTTATTAACCCTTTAGGTGCGTCACAGGAATTTTTTTGAATATTTAAAAAAAAATGAACATCTAACTTTTTTTCACAAAAAAAATACTTCAGGTTCAATTTTTTTTATTTTACCAAGGGTAACAGGAGAAATTGGACTGCAAAAGTTATTGTGCAATTTGTCCTGAGTACGCTGATACCTGATATGTGGGGGTGACTTTTTCAATGCAAAATTGGCTGGAATTCAGATCGGATGCCATGTCACGTTTGGAGAGTCCCTGATGTACCTAAACAGTGGAAACCCCCTACAAGTGACCCCATTTTGGAAACTAGACCCCCCAAGGAACTTATCTAGATATGTGGTGAGAACTTTGAACCCACAAGGGCTTCACAGAAGTTTATAACGTACAGCGGTACAATTAAAAAATCATATTTTTTCCACAAAAATGATCTTTTCCCCCCAATTTTTATTTTCCCAAGGGTAACAGGACCCTAAAAATTATTGTGCAATTTGTCCTGAGTACGCTGATACCCCACATGTGGGGGTAAACCACTATTTGGGTGCATGGCAGAGCTCGGAAGGGAAGCAGCGCCATTTGACGTTTTTGGCTGGAATTGAGATCGGACACCATGTCGTGATTGGAAAACCCCTGATGTACCAAAACAGTGGCAACCCCCAACAAATGACACCATTTTGGAAACTAGACCCCGTAAGGAACTTATCTAGATGTGTGGTGAGAACTTTGAACCCCCAAGGGCTTCACAGAAGTTTATAACATACAGCCATACAATTAAAAAATCATATTTTTTCCACAAAAATGATCTTTTCACCCTCAATTCTTATTTTTCCAAGGGTAACAGGACACTAAAAGTTATTGTGCAATTTGTCCTGAGTACGCTGATACCCCACATGTGGGGGTAAACCACTATTTGGGCGCATGGCAGAGCTCGGAAGGGAAGCAGCGCCATTTGACGTTTTTGGCTGGAATTGAGATCGGACACCATGTCGCGATTGGAAAACCCCTGATGTACCAAAACAGTGGAAACCCCCCACAAATGACACCATTTTGGAAACTAGACCCCCTAAGGAACTTATCTAGATGTGTGGTGAGAACTTTGAACCCCCAAGAGCTTCACAGAAGTTTATAACATAAAGCCGTACAATTAAAAAATCATATTTTTTCCACAAAAATGATCTTTTCATCCTCAATTCTTATTTTTCCAAGGGTAACAGGACCCTAAAAGTTATTGTGCAATTTGTCCTGAATACGCTGATACCCCACATGTGGGGGTAAACCACTATTTGGGCGCATGGCAGAGCTCGGAAGGGAAGCAGCGCCATTTGACGTTTTTGGCTGGAATTGAGATCGGACACCATGTCGTGATTGGAAAACCCCTGATGTACCTAAACAGTGGAAACCCCCCACAAATGACACCATTTTGTAAACTAGACCCCCCAACGAACTTATCTAGATGTGTGGTGAGCACTTTGAACCCCCCAGTGCTTCACAGAAGTTTATAACGCCCGGGCGTGAAAATAAAAAATTTGTATTTTTTCCTCAAACATGATATTTTAGTCACCATTTTTTTATTTTCCCAAGGGTAACAGGAGAAATTGGACCCCAAAAGTTGTTGTCCAATTTGTCCTGAGTATGCTGATACCCCATATGTGGGAGAAAACTACTGTATGGACACATGTCAGGGCTCGGAAGGGAAGTAGTGACGTTTTGGAATGCAGACTTTGATGGAATGGTCTGCGAGTGTCATGTTGCCTTTGGAGAGCCCCTAATGTACCTAAACAGTGGAAACCCCCCACAAATGACCCCATTTTTAAAACTATACCCTCTAAGGAACTTATCTAGATGTGAGGTGAGCACTTTGAACCCCAAAAGGCTTCACAGAAGTTTATAATGCCAGGGCATGAAAATAAAAAAATCGTATTTTTTCCACAAACATGATCAATTAGTCCCCAATTTTTTTATTTTCCCAAGGGTAACAGGAGAAATTGAACCCCAAAAGTTGTTGTCCAATTTGTTCTGAGTACGCTGACGCCCCATATGTGGGAGAAAACTACTGTATGGACACACGTCGGGGTTCGGAAGGGAAGTAGTGACGTTTTGGAATGCAGACTTTGAGGGAATGTTCTGCGGGTGTCATGTTGCCTTTGGAGAGCCCCTAATGTACCTAAACAGTGGACCCCATTTTGGAAACGAGACCCCCTAAGGAACTTATCTAGATGTGTGGTGAGCACTTTGAACCCCCAAGGGCTTCACAGAAGTTTATAATGCCCGGGCATGAAAATAAAAAAATCGTATTTTTTCCACAAACATGATCAATTAGTCCCCAATTTTTTCATTTTCCCAAGGGTAACAGGAGAAATTGGACCCCAAAAGTTGTTGACCAATTTGTCATGAGTACGCTGACACCCCATATGTGGGAGAAAACTACTGTATGGACACACGTCGGGGCTCGGAAGTGAAGTAGTGACGTTTTGGAATGCAGACTTTGAGGGAATGTTCTGCGGGTGACATGTTGCCTTTGGAGAGCCCCTAATGTACCTAAACAGTGGACCCCATTTTGGAAACGAGACCCCCTAAGGAACTTATCTAGATGTGTGGTGAGCACTTTGAACCCCCAAGGGCTTCACAGAAGTTTATAATGCCCGGGCATGAAAATAAAAAAATCGTATTTTTTCCACAAACATGATCAATTAGTCCCCAATTTTTTCATTTTCCCAAGGGTAACAGGAGAAATTGGACCCCAAAAGTTGTTGTCCAATTTGTCATGAGTATGCTGACACCCCATATGTGGGAGAAAACTACTGTATGGACACACGTCGGGGCTCGGAAGGGAAGCAGTGACGTTTTGGAATGCAGACTTTGATGGAATGGTCTGCGGGTGTCATGTGCGTTTGGAGAGCCCCTGATGTACCTAAACTATTGAAACTCCCCACAAGTGACCCCATTTTGGACACTAGACCCCCCATGGAACTTATCTAGATGTGTGGTGAGCACTTTGAACCCCCAAGTGCTTCACAGAAGTTTATAACGCTCGGACGTGAAAATAAAAAAATCATTTTTTTCCACAAAAATGATATTTTTGCCCCCAATTTTTTATTTTCCTAAGGGTAACAGGAGAAATTGGACCCCAAAAATTGTTTTGCAATTTTACCTGAGTAGGCTGATACCCTACATGTGGGTGTAAAACACTGTTTGGGCGCATGGCAGAGCTTGGAAGGGAAGGAGCACCATTTGACTTTTTCAACTCAGAATTGGCTGGAATTGAGATCAGATGCCATGTTGCATTTGGAGAGCCCCTGATGTGCCCAAACAGTGGAAACCCCCAATTCTAACTCCAACCCAAACCCCAACACACCCCTAACCCTAATCTCAGCCCTAACCCTAACCCTAGCCCTAACCCTAACCCTAGCCCTAACCCTAGCCCTAACCCTAGCCCTAACCCTAACCCTAGCCCTAACCCTAGCCCTAACCCTAACCCTAGCCCTAGCCCTAACCGTAACCCTAGCCCTAACCCTAACCCTAATGGAAAAATGGAAATAAATACATTTTTTTAATTTTATTATTTTTCCCTAACTAAGGGGGTGATAACGGGGGGTTTGATTTACTATTTATGGCGGTTTTTATATTTGGCAGCTGTCGCACGCTAAAAGACGCTTTTTATTGTAAAAATAGTTTTTGCATCACCACATATTGAGAGCTATAATTTTTCCGTATTTTGACCCACTGAGTCATGTGAGGTCTTATTTTTTGCGGGACGAGTTGACGTTTTTATTGGTACCATTTTCGGGCACGTGACATTTTTTGATCGCTTTTTATTCCAATTTTTGGGACGCAGATTGAACAAAAACCAGCGTCTCATGAATTTCTTTTGGGGGAGTGCGTTTACACCGTTCCGCGTGCAATAAAATTGATAAAGCGGTTTTATTCTTCGGGTCAATACGGTTACAGCGATACCTCATTTAGGTCATTTTTTTATGTTTTGTCGGTTTTATGCAATGAAAACTATTTTATATAAAAAATAATTATTTTTGCATCGCTTTATTCTGCGAGCTATAACTTTTTTATTTTTTCGCTGATGATGCTGTGTGGTGGCTCGTTTTTTGCGGGATAAGATGACATTTTCAGCGGTACCATGGATATTTATATGTGCCTTTTTGATCGCGCGTTATTACACTTTTTGTTTGGCGGTATGATAATAAATCATTATTTTTTGCTTTGTTTTTTATTTTTATTTTTTAAGGGGTTCGCTAAAGGGGTTAACTAATGGGACAGTTTTATAGGGCGGGTCGTTACGGACGCGGCGATACCTAATATGTGTACTTTTATTGTATTGTTTTTTTTTATTTTCAAAAAATGGATTTATTTGGGGGAATATTTTTTTTTTTTTGTAATTTATTTTGCGATTTTTTTAAAATTATTTTAACACTTTTTTAAATTTTTTTTTTACTTTATTAAATAGTCCCAGGTGGGACATCACTGTCCTGTGACAGGTCGCTGATCTGTCACATCACAGATCACTGTGACAGATCAGCGATCTGTCACAGGCAGTGCAGAAGGCTTACTCATGCCTGCGCTTTGCAGGCACTGAGGAAGCCAGCTTCCTGCAGGCCCCCGAAGGCCCCCATCACCATCTTGGATTCGGGGGCCTGCAGGAAAGGAGCCCCCCGCAACAGCGCTGCACATTGTGCTGCCGTGGGGGGCTCAGGGAAGCACGGAGGGAGCCCCCTCCCTGCCGATGCTTCCCTTTAACCCCCGGTACACCGCGATCATGTTTGATCGCGGTGTGCAAGGGGTTAACGTGTCGGGGGCAGTCCGTGACCTCCCCTGACACATTGTGCCGGGTGTCAGCTGTGATAATCAGCTGACACCCGGCCGCGATCAGCGGCGCTCACCACGTGGGCGCCGCTGATCGCGGTAGACTTTCTATCCCGTCCATGGGCATAGGGCCCCGGGTCCCATGGATGGGATAGTACGTCTGATGTCAGGAAGGGGTTAAATATTGGGTTGTATCATGTCAATCCCAATGAAGCATAAAGAAGAGGCATTGCAATTATGGTGTATCTTAAAGTGCATAGGTAAAGTTTTAAGGAGAGAAAGATCTTGTATGTCTTTAGCTGCCGCAATGCCCAATACATATTCTTGCACTCATACTTTAAATTGATTGATTTAGCAAGGAAGCACAACACTGCAGAATCAAGTAAGATACCCAAAACACCATATTTTTCACCATATTATTCTATTTTTTAATTATGGACTAATAAATGTTAGAATTTTAATGAAGAATCATATACCTTTCTTGTTGTATTGGAACGGCTGCTCAGCCTTTTTCCGAGTGGGAAAGAATGTGGAGATGTCCTTGAATTAGGTGAGCTGACTACCTCATATTGTTGTTGTACTCCAAAATTTTATGTCGAAACTAAAAAATAATGAATCCATTATACATCTCACATACCATTCAGATAAAGACTCAATTGATTTTTGGATGTTACCATTAGAAGGGATGATAAAAACTGTCTGCAGACTGATTTATTCTGGAGGCCCACATCTGTTAATTCCTTGCTCCTTGCCACTTCATCCTACCCTCCAACTATGATCCAATCAATACCCATTGGTCAATTTTTGCCTCTATGCTGAATTTGTTCAAACAATAATGATTTTGAATGCCAGGCCAATGATCTGAAATCTAGATTTCTACAGCGGGGCTACAGCCGTCGCTCTATTAAGAGAGCCTATAATAGAGCAAAACACACCGCATGACATGAGGCTCTCTATTCTTAGAGACCATCTGCTTCTAACCAACCTGTCAGATTTATTACCCAATATCATGGGCAGATCCATAGGATGCGACAATGTTTAGAGAAATCTTGGCCTATACTCAATCCCGACCCGGTGTTATCACACTATGTCGACACTAAGCCCAATTAGACATGCAGGAGATCGAAGAATATAAGTGATGTCCTTGCTCTACTTCTTTGGCTCTTACTTAATTCTGTTATCATACTTTGTACACGTTATATAACATTTACTCACTCATTATCCTTGATTTTTATGTATGTACCTTCTGACACTGACTTTTAGCCATTTGCTTATAGCCTGGCTATTTATACCCTTGATACATATATATCCATTTGTTCAATGTTTTGTATTCAGATGTTTGTACTAGTGTATTCAGCCAATCTCCTACTGTGAGACATTGTCCTTGTGGGCCTCTGCTTTCATTGTTTAAATATCCTGCTCTTGATGTTTGTCTATTTATTTAACATTTTTTTGTATAATCCTTTGCCTAAACCCCTTGATGTTCTGTTTTTAATATGATTTTATTTTTGTGCTTAATCAAGTGTTATATTTTAACTCGTGCGGACACCTTTTTTTGCACGTAGTACTACTTCTCAATACCCTCACCAATAAAGGTATTTTAACCTTAAAATTATTGTCCCATTCTTTTCTTCTGTGACCACAAGTATATACAGTAAATTTTTTTAATCTTGTGTGATATATATCAATTTGCTGTGTTCAGTACGCATATGAATGATCTGATTTTCTCAGACAAATGCCATCCATGGTTTTCACTGATATCCTTTGTATCTATGATATTCTATGGGTCTGTTCACATGCCCAATTTTTTCCTTTAAAAAAGGGGGAGACAGAAGCGCACAATAGGGTCTTATCCAATGATATAAACGTTTCAACAGATATGGATCCACTCACCTGGTTCAGTTGTGTGGAACACAACAACCATAAGCACAAATGGGTAGGATCCGATGAACTGCAGCAATCAGCCGGTCACTAGAATTGCAAATATAGGAAGGAGAGAAGTCCGGCTTTCAGGATCGCGCTGTTCCAGTCCAAAGTTCACAAGGAGTTAATCCAAGGACCAAGCAGTGATTATAACTTTCTTTTTATTCCATAAACTCTACGCGTTTCGTGTACACACTGTACACTTCCTCAGGAGCAAAGTTACACTGGCATCACATTCCATTCTCCTTATATACTAACTCCCCCAGGAAGTGAGGTAGGTGCTCATTGCACTTAAAAAAATTCACACATAACTATCAACATAATGTAAAATCACAAAAATCACTAAAATTCATCTATAAAACACACTTATATAAAAACACACATATGTAAAACTTCACACTAGAAAAAATGTAAAACATTATAATAAAATTATGATTATACTCAATAAAAGTCTAGGTACATCATATCAATTAGCAGAACAACATTCACAAATCTCTTATATAACTGCACTTATATTTTCCTTTCAGTATTAACCCTTCATTCAACATATTATACTTTTACTTTCCTTATATTTCAGGCAGATGATCATATATTAATTAATGTATGTACTCCTATGCGGATTTGATCCTGCACAGCAGACCCATGCTCTGCACTCAAGAAACTTTTCTGTTCTCTCAGCCAAAGGCTCCACATCTCCAGAGCTGTCAGTTCCTTTTCAAGGCACCAGCCAACTATTCCAATCATAGTAAAATGCCGCCGATTGTATCTCTTTATATGTTAGCGATATGATCATTCCCTTGCTGTAATGTTATAGCATGGACATCACACAATTATCAGATGCCAATACTACTCTAATCCTTAGCAGACAAATATGCAGAGCACCAAAATTATTTAAAGATGTCAGATATTTCATTTAAACCGTATGGTTGCAGAGTCTGCAACCTGTGAATCCAGTAAATTTCCTTTCTCATCAGAATGACACTCCTGTTCACAGTGTCTTCTGAAACATAATCAATTGGGGCCACTTTAATACATGGTTTCTTCCCATGTTTTATAGTGCAATGTTTTGATACTCCATGGAACATAAAACCTTCAATTATATTGTGTCTGTGCGAATTCATGCGGTTATGCAGTTCTTGTGTGGTTTTACCCACATACTGTAAACCACATTCGCATTCTATCAGATATATCACAAAACTACTTTTACAATTCAGGGAAAACTTTATATCAAACACCTTATTATTCTGAATTGATCTGAATGTGGTCATATTATGCATAATCATGCCACAACACAGACACCGAGCGGTATTACATTTAAAGACTCCTGGTTTTTTGCACTGTTCATCCCTAATTTTTTCTTTTTTCAGGCGACTGGGGACCAGTATATTTCTAAGAGTAGAGGATCTTTTAAAGGTTAGTCCTGGTTTATTTGGTAGCATACTCCCCAACACTGGATCATTAAGAAGAACAGACCAATGATCCTGTAAAATATTCCTAATTTTTTTATTTTGTTTAGTAAAATTAGTTAAAAAGTTTAAGGAGAAACTATCATTCTCTTTTTCTTTATTCTTAGGATTTACTAGGTCCATCTGTTCCAAACCTGCGCACTCATTATATGCTTTTTCTAGCAGTTTTTTTGGGTAGTTTTTCTCAATAAACCTATTTTTCAATTCCTTGGCTTGTAATACAAAATCTGACTCTAAACTACAATTTTTCTTAATCCTTTTATACTGGTTCTTCGGGACATTGATTAACCATTTATAATAATGGCCACTATTAAAATCTAACAGACTATTTGCATCACACTTCTTAAAAAAGTTTTAGTAAAAATCTTCCCTTCTGAATGGAAAATGGTCAGATCCAAATAATCTATACTCTCCATATTATATACCCATGAAAAGGTGAGACCCCAATCATTCCTCTGAATGCTCTCCAGAAATTGTTCTATGTTATTACATTTATTATCAAAGACTATCATAAGGTCATCTATGTACCGTTTAAAAAATATAATATGCTCTGAAAAAATGGAATTTTCTATATAAATGAATTCAAAAATGGCCATAAATAGGTTAGCGAAAGTTGGCGCTACTTTCGAACCCATTGCGGTACCGACTTGTTGGTGATATAGTTTTCCCTGAAAGTCAAAAAAGTTATTGTGCAGTATAAACTTCATGCTATCCATTATAGAATCATAGAATCATAGAATCGTAGAGTTGGAAGGGACCTCCTGGGCCATCTGGTCCAACCCCCTGCTCAAAGCAGGATTCGCTAAATCATCCCAGTCAGATGTCTGTCCAGCCTCTGTTTGAAGACTTCCATTGAAGGAGAACTCACCACTTCTCATGGCAGCCTGTTCCACTCATTGATCACTCTAACTGTCAAAAAGTTTTTTCTAATATCTAATCTGTGTCTCCTCCCATTCAGTTTCATCCCATTGCTTCTAGTCTTTCCTTGTGCAAATGAGAATAAAGTTGATCCTTCTACAATGTGACAGCCCTTTAGATATTTGTAGACAGCTATTAAGTCTCCTCTCAGTCTTCTCTTTTGCAAACTAAACATTCCCAAATCCTGCAACCTTTCCTCATAAGACAGGGTTTGCAGACCGGTCACCATTCTGGTCGCTCTTTTCTGAACTTGCTCCAGTTTGTTGATGTCTTTTTTAATATGTGGTGCCCAAAACTGGACACAATATTCCAGATGAGGTCTGACCAAAGAGGAGTCGAGGGAAATAATGACTTCACGTGATCTAGACTGTATGCTTCTGTTAATACATCCTAGAATTGCATTTGCCTTTTTTGCTGCTGCATCACACTGTTGACTCATATTCAGTCTGTGATCTATTAGTATACCCAAGTCTTTTTCACATGTGCTGTCACTTAGCCCTATTATATTCATTTTTATTTAAAATCCCCTCCTTTTTTCCAGTTGCAATTGCAGAGTATAGATTATTTGGATCTGACCATTTTCCATTCAGAAGGGAAGATTTTCTGACTATGAAAAATCCCCCTAGAGCTTTTTTCTATCATCTTCCTAAGATTCATAAGGATCAAAACCACCCCCCAGGGAGGCCCATCATTTCTGGCATAGGTTCTCTCACGTCAGGATTGGCAGCGTATGTAGATAATATTATGTATTTCCATGTGATGTCTGTGAAAAGTTTTCTTAGGGATTCTGCCCAGCTGATTCATTTGATGAAGGATATAGTGTGGAAAGATTCATACATGTTTCTGACTATAGATGTTGCATCCCTCTATTCAAATATTAGACATGATCTAGGATTGTATTGTTTTGGGAGATATGTGGAAGAAGATGCCCGTTTACCATTGAATCAGAAAGCCTTTTTAATGGATAGAATGAAGTTTATACTGCACAATAACTTTTTTGACTTTCAGGGAATACTATATCACCAACAAGTCGATACCGCAATGGGTTCGAAAGTAGCGCCAACTTTCGCTAACCTATTTATGGCCATTTTTGAATTCATTTATATAGAAAATTCCATTTTTTCAGAGCATATTATATTTTTTAAACGGTACATAGATGACCTTATGATAGTCTTTGATAATAAATGTAATAACATAGAACAATTTCTGGAGAGCATTCAGAGGAATGATTGGGGTCTCACCTTTTCATGGGTATATAATATGGAGAGTATAGATTATTTGGATCTGACCATTTTCCATTCAGAAGGGAAGATTTTTACTAAAACTTTTTTTAAGAAGTGTGATGCAAATAGTCTGTTAGATTTTAATAGTGGCCATTATTATAAATGGTTAATCAATGTCCCGAAAAACCAGTATAAAAGGATTAAGAAAAATTGTAGTTTAGAGTCAGATTTTGTATTACAAGCCAAGGAATTGAAAAATAGGTTTATTGAGAAAAACTACCCAAAAAAACTGCTAGAAAAAGCATATAATGAGTGCGCAGGTTTGGAACAGATGGACCTAGTAAATCCTAAGAATAAAGAAAAAGAGAATGATAGTTTCTCCTTAAACTTTTTAACTAATTTTACTAAACAAAATAAAAAAATTAGGAATATTTTACAGGATCATTGGTCTGTTCTTCTTAATGATCCAGTGTTGGGGAGTATGCTACCAAATAAACCAGGACTAACCTTTAAAAGATCCTCTACTCTTAGAAATATACTGGCTCCCAGTTGCCTGAAAAAAGAAAAAATTAGGGATGAACAGTGCAAAAAACCAGGAGTCTTTAAATGTAATACCCTTCGGTGTCTGTGTTGTGGCATGATTATGCATAATATGACAACATTCAGATCAATTCAGAATAATAAGGTGTTTGATATAAAGTTTTCCCTGAATTGTAAAAGTAGTTTTGTGATATATCTCTTAGAATGCGAATGTGGTTTACAGTATGTGGGTAAAACCACACAAGAACTGCATAACCGCATGAATTCGCACAGACACAATATAATTGAAGGTTTTATGTTCCATGGAGTATCAAAACATTGCACTATAAAACATGGGAAGAAACCATGTATTAAAGTGGCCCCAATTGATTATGTTTCAGAAGACACTGTGAACAGGAGTGTCATTCTGATGAGAAAGGAAATTTACTGGATTCACAGGTTGCAGACTCTGCAACCATACGGTTTAAATGAAATATCTGACATCTTTAAATAATTTTGGTGCTCTGCATATTTGTCTGCTAAGGATTAGAGTAGTATTGGCATCTGATAATTGTGTGATGTCCATGCTATAACATTACAGCAAGGGAATGATCATATCGCTAACATATAAAGAGATACAATCGGCGGCATTTTACTATGATTGTAATAGTTGGCTGGTGCCTTGAAAAGGAACTGACAGCTCTGGAGATGTGGAGCCTTTGGCTGAGAGAACAGAAAAGTTTCTTGAGTGCAGAGCATGGGTCTGCTGTGCAGGATCGAATCCGCATAGGAGTACATACATTAACTAATATATGATCATCTGCCTGAAATATAAGGAAAGTAAAAGTATAATATGTTGAATGAAGGGTTAATACTGAAAGGAAAATATAAGTGCAGTTATATAAGAGATTTGTGAATGTTGTTCTGCTAATTGATATGATGTACCAAGATTTTTAGACTTTTATTGAGTATAATCATAATTTTATTATAATGTTTTACATTTTTTCTAGTGTGAAGTTTTACATATGTGTGTTTTTATATAAGTGTGTTTTATAGATGAATTTTAGTGATTTTTGTGATTTTACATTATGTTGATAGTTATGTGTGAATTTTTTTAAGTGCAATGAGCACCTACCTCACTTCCTGGGGGAGTTAGTATATAAGGAGAATGGAATGTGATGCCAGTGTAACTTTGCTCCTGAGGAAGTGTACAGTGTGTACACGAAACACGTAGAGTTTATGGAATAAAAAGAAAGTTATAATCACTGCTTGGTCCTTGGATTAACTCCTTGTGAACTTTGGACTGGAACAGCGCGATCCTGAAAGCCGGACTTCTCTCCTTCCTATATATGCAATTTTTCCTTTGACTGTGTGGTCCATGGAAAAATCAGAGGCATGTCCAATTTTGAGCCTAGCGTCGGATGAAAATCTATAATATAAGCCTGTGGGTCCATAGAAACACATTTGGATGACATCCGGTCCGATTTTCACTGACAGAATGTGGAAAATCATTTTATTTTTTTTCTCCACACATTCAATAAAAACTGAAGCTACTCTGATCAAACTCTGATCAAAATCTGATAAAACCCTGATCAAACTCTGATCAGAATAATTGGACTGTTTTACTCAGATGTGGTGAAAATGGTATTATGACCCTACCCTAAGAGTCAAGATGGCACACATAAGCTGAAGGTTTTTGTGCAAACAGAACAATGTTCTTTTTTTCTTTTTACTTTTTTGCTCCTTATTAGAGTAAATCAGGCATAATCCTTTAAAGTAGTACACATTAGTCTTCAATTGCCCCAAAATAAAATTAGACAGATTTTATACTTCAGTAGAGAACTGGAGTATAATTTTACAAAATTGTGCGGTATTTCGAACAATCGCAAATGATGAATAATTTTAAAAGGTCTGGATAAGGAAATATATCACAACACAGTCTTAAGCAAAAAATAAAAACTTAGTGAAAGCAAGGAAAGAACTTAAAAAAATGCATAACTCAAATAATTGATAGAGTGCAAACATTAATTACTATTAGAACCATTTTTATGTCAAAAAAATGGTGCAAATTCAATGACGAATCAGGACCTGAATGTGTTAATAATAACTCATTATAGGATTAAATTACGATGACACAATCTAGTATAAAGGGTCAGCACACTCAATTCATTTGTCTGCATGCATTATTTAACCCTGCTATCTACAATAACATTCTAATTATTCTATTTTTGAAAGGTGATAATCTTCAGACGGCTTGTACAGTGGGACTGAGCTCTGGAATGGTACCTGATGCGTCCAGTTTACTCCTACTGGAAGCCTGCAAACCCGATGGGGAAAGGCCAGCGTCATTTACAAGACAGTCGCTGGAAAGCAACAGGGACAAATCACACACCCAAAATGTAATTCTTGTGTATCAGGTTCATGTGCGAAAAGTGACAGAAACTTTTGTGTTTTGATTAACAGGAAATTCAATCTTACAAAAATAATAAATAGATGGACTGCTTTACAAAAACTTTTTTTTGTAATAAGTTATATTGTTCATTTAGAATGGATTGTAAAGCAGTGAAAACAATCTTTACTGTGTTTTGTTTGCTAAAACCAAAACATTTTTTTTAAATCCTTACATCTGAATGTTATTGCATGAGCTCAGCCAGCTTGCTAGTAGTGTGACCAGGGTCCTGCTGGCACTAGAACAAAGTTTTGATCTGGGCACTATACCTCGACCAACAAGTTGGTCAGATACATGGGCCACATTGGCATTGCCAGAGCATAGAAAGACATACGAGTTCACCCTCAGTATAAATTTCACAAAAAAAAGACCACTAAAATAATTTTCTAAGTAATAATAGCCATACAGTTGCCTAATGACAAATATTTTCATCCCTATACAGACACTGTGCAAAGTTCACTATACCAAGACCAATATCACAAGGGGAAAATAATGCCACATCAAGTCCATGTAATACCACTTTACAGCGTCTGAATATAGAAACCACCCTGCAACTGAACAAAACCAACTATACAAAGACCAATATACCAATAATACCACATACAAGGGTCAAATGTTGCCATATAACATCATGACCACATATTATCAGGTTATACAGTTGTGACCAGTTAATACTACCATACTGATAATTAAGAAAATCCACAGTACTAACATTAATTACAAATAGTGGCATAATACATTGAAACGTTGTGGATTACTTCTAGGGCGCCCTCACCACTTTTTCCCCCACTTCTACACTATGCTTGATGAAAAAGGTAAGCGACATAGTGACACCCTGATTCTCTATACAGTAACAGTTGCTTCCTTTAGTACCCCTACACTAAACGTATCCGCAAACAGGAAAATATTTCACAGTAGTTATGTCCCCCTTTGTTTCCCCCATATAATAGACGCCTCCATGTGGCCTTCAAATGGTGTTAATGCTTATGTCAACTTTTTGTGGCACACACTCAATGGTAAAATTCTACTTTGTGCCTCCATAAAGTAGTAATGTCTGCCTTTTTACACAAACACACTGTCTGCCCCCCTCCCCAGCAGGAAACATGTAGTAGCAGCATACACCATTTCTGCCCCAAACAGTAATAGCATCCACCTTCTATGCCCTGTTACATTTATATCATCACCATTTTAGCCCTTAGGATATAGTTCCACAATGGGGGACATTAATAAGGTTTGAGAAAATTATTTACAGGGACACAATGGACGACATTATTAATGTCCTCCTTTATTGTCCCATACATTAATAATGCCCTCCATTGTGCCCAAATCCAGTAATAATAGCCCCCTCTGTGACCCCATACATTAATAATTTCCACTATTGTGGTTAGTACTCTTACAATTATGTGCACTTACACTATTGAAGTCACCCATTCAGGCTACCATAAACTTATAATGTCCCCATTCTGGCCTGCATCTCCTTGTGATATCCCCCATTCTGGCACCCATATACTTATAATGTCCACTATTCTGGCTCAGAAATTTTTATAATGTCCCAAATTCTGACTGTCAAACATATTCACCAATTCTGGCTTCCGTATACTTATTATGTTCCCCAATCTTGGCCCCCAGATACTTGTAATGTGCCCCATCCTGACACTCGTATACTTTTAATGGTTTCAATTCTGGCCACCTTATTATGTCTCCCAATTTTGGATGCCATAAAATTGAAATGTCTACCATTCCAGCCCTCATACATATACTTGTAGAATGACCCCCATTTTGGCACACAAATATTTATAATGTCCTGGCTTCTGGCCCCCATGTATTTATAATCTATCACATTCTGGCTTTCATATACTTTTAATGTCCCTCATTTTTTGCCACCATACACTTATAATGTTCTCTATACACTTTAAATGTCTCCATTTTGGCTCTCATACACTTGTAATGCACCCATAGAATTGTACTGTCCCTCATTTTGGACACCATGCTCTTATAATATCTCAATTCTGAGCCCCAAATAATTACAATGTCCCTAATTCTGGCATTCCTATACTTAAAATGTCCCCAATTTTGTTCCCATATACTTATTATGTTCCCCTATTCTGGACCACATATGCTTATTATTTTCTCCCATTCCAGCCCCCATATACTTATAAAAACCACCATTCTGGCCTGCGTATACTTGTAAAGTCCCCCATTTTGACTAGCATATGCCTATAATGACCCCATAGACTGATAATGTTCCACATTCTAACCCCATACAATTATAATGTCCTCCATTCTGGCAACCAGATACTTATCATGTGACTCTTTCTGGCCCTGATATACTTATTGTGTCCCCTATTCAGGCTCCTATAAACTTGTGATGTTCTTCATTCTTCCAATCATATACTAATATCCTCCATTGTGAATCCCATACATTCGGGCCTGAGACACCTAAAAAGTGGCCAGAATAGAGCACAATATACTTGTAATGTTGCCATACTGATCTTTTCCATATAAAAATACAAATGAAAATATAGCCTCTTTGTCTCACTTGTCTATGCTTACACTGCAATTGGCTCTCTCTTCCTCCTTCTCCTTTATTGTCCAGCACAGGCGGTGCAGTGCAATGCTGTTATTGCATTGACGGTGACCGTCTGCCAACATCTGTTGGCCTCTGATTACTATTATGGTGCAGGAAGACAGTGACTCTCTGCACCACAATAGTTTCAACTGGATGTGCAGTTATGGACTGCACATCCAGATGAAAATAACACTTATAATCAGCGGACATTCTCTGTAACCATGACCGTTATGTTTCTGAGTGTGACTACCAAGGAGCTCTCCAAATGGTCCCAGTATCGACGAGTATTGTGTCCAGTTTTGGGCACCACATTTTAAAAAAGACATCAACAAACTGGAGCAAGTTCAGAAAAGAGCGACCAGAATGGTGACCGGTCTGCAAACCCTGTCTTATGAGGAAAGGTTGCAGGATTTGGGAATGTTTAGTTTGCAAAAGAGAAGACTGAGAGGAGACTTAATAGCTGTCTACAAATATCTAAATGCTGTCACATTGTAGAAGGAACAACTTTATTCTCATTTGCACAAGGAAAGACTAGAAGCAATGGGATGAAACTGAATGGGAGGAGACACAGATTAGATATTAGAAAAAACTTTTTGACAGTTAGAGTGATCAATGAGTGGAACAGGCTGCCACGAGAAGTGGTGAGTTCTCCTTCAATGGAAGTCTTCAAACAGAGGCTGGACAGGCATCTGACT
This sequence comes from Dendrobates tinctorius, assembly GCF_039654945.1. Taxonomy (NCBI): domain Eukaryota; kingdom Metazoa; phylum Chordata; class Amphibia; order Anura; family Dendrobatidae; genus Dendrobates; species Dendrobates tinctorius. The sequence goes on along the minus strand of NW_027361728.1, from coordinate 4,634,698 downwards.
GGGATGATTTAGCGAATCCTGCTTTGAGCAGGGGGTTGGACCAGATGGCCCAGGAGGTCCCTTCCAACTCTACGATTCTATGATTCTATGATTCTATGAGTATAATTTTAGATCAGTTTGGGTTAAGATATGTAGCAAAATGTATTTCAACGTTGCCTTTTTTAGATTATATTAATATGTAAATTGTGACATTTATAACTGAAAGACATTTAAGTGGCGTTCCCTTCTGCAAGATTCATTACATATCAATAGGCTATGTCATAAATGCCCAATAGGTTCAGGCACTACCACTTTGGAAGATCTGAAAATGACTAATTCATCAATGTTTGAAACTCTCATTGAAAGGAATTCAAAGGGCAGTTTATAAATAGTGTCATATCCATTCCTAACAGTGCACGCCAGGGTCCTGTTGAGCTAGATGTGGGTCCCAGCAATGAGATCTGCATATATTAGGCATTTATGACCTATCTTATTAATGTACCATAAATGTCCCAGAGTGGAATTTCCCTTTAAGTTTAAGACTGTCAGTCTCTTTAGATGGCTATCTTGAATACTATTCTAAGCTCATCAATGGTTGTGATACAATAAAGGTATATAGTACATAATTGAATGTCTTTTTTATTCAGAGAACCATGAAACATAGCATAACCTCAGCCTCTGAAATTACTTGGGAATTTAATGTTAATGATGAAAAATATCATTACGCAATGAGTGGGAAATCATATGAAATTATCAAGCAACATTTCCCTGATATGGTACTGGAAGTAAGTACTAATTTTATCTTAAAAAAGTAATATTAATAACAGTTTCCATTTACCTTTGATGCTGACTATTAAGGATATATAGGGCTGTTTAGGGAAAGACGACATTGAGTGGGGAAACCGTATCCATCTAACTAAGTATCCATCTAACTAACAGTACCTTTAGGGTGCCAACCTCCGTGACTAATTAGTACGAATCATAGGGAATGATCAAGGGAACTGTTAGATCCCATGAATGCCTGGTATCATATAGGGCTAAATCAAATACTCTTATCTGGCTCATTTGAGGACCAATATATTTATGCGTGTTTTGTCTTGCTTGTGTTTGGGATCAGTTTTTAATGCATATCTAATTAACTATATATTTTTTAATGGGATTTAATTATGTTAGACCTAATTTGATGATCCTCATACCACCACATTGGATGTTAGTAAGCCATTTTAGAAAAGCAGGTGTGATTGAGAGCTTCTTTTATACACTGCCACATACCAATATTACTCATAATCATGGCATTAAAGAGGTATATAAGGGATGCAAAAAAGGAAAGGTGTACGTGATGTTTACTGACAGTATGAATTTTGAGAGGGGCCATAGGATTGCCCAATCACAATTATTCCTAAGATATACACACGCGGTCAAAATTGTTGGTACCCCTCGTTTAATGAAATAATAATCCACAATGGTCACAGAAATAACTTGAATCTGATAAAAGTAATAATAAATAAAAAATCTATGAAAATGAACAAATGAGAGTCAGACATTGCTTTTCAACCATGCATCCACAGAATTTAAAAAAAGATAAAACTCATGAAATAGGCCTGGACAGAAATGATGGTACCCCTGAAAATAATGTGACTAAAGGGTCATGTTAAATCAATGTGTCCACTAATTAGCATCACAGGTGTCTATTATCTTGGAATCAGTGAGTGGGCTTGTGTAGAGGGCTACAGATACTCACTGTGCTGTTTGGTGACACACGCCCCTGGAAGAAGCAGGGCGAAACATGCACGTCGGCGCAGTGGGACAGGACTCATTTACAACGCTGTCACACTGCCAGGATCCAGGTAATGATGTCATGACCTCCCTTCAATACTATGCCACAGTGCGTGATCATATCTAAATATTTTTGTTGGTGATTCTGCCACTCTACAATTGTATTTTGTTTTAATAGAAGATATCTCGGTGGTTTTGCATTTGCTTTGAACAGACCAGTATGCACCTACTATAAACTAGAGATACCAAACTGGTAATAAGATTCAAACATTCACATATGAATCTTGGTCTCTTATGAGCTATAGTTTATACACTATTTATTATAGGTGTGTGAATTAATTTCAGCATTTATGAAACTTTAGCTTGAAATTTCCTATAGTCTCTGTGACAGAATTTCCATACGATTATTATGAGCATTAGGCTGGTCTTGCCATTTACCAGGCAGCAAGTCTCACTATTTTGAGTCCCAAGTCCCTCCTTTCCATTTTCTGACCTTCTTTAGCTTTTTATCTTTGAATTTTATCATGTGATTGACTCAATAAAAATTTATTTTTTTAATTATTTACTTAAGTTTCACTCGTTTATCCTGAGGTGTTTTGATCCATCTAGGATGTTGTGTAAAATTTAATATTGAATGTTCTCAGATTCAAGTTATTTCTGTGATCACTGTGGGTTTTTCTGTCATTAAATGAGAGGTACCAACAATTTTGACCATGTGTGTACTTTAGATATGCTTTTACTAAAGATGAGCCACAGACGATCTCTTTCGCGTCAAATTTGAGTCGAATTTTCAGAAATTTGCTGTTTCATACAAATTCGGACAACAACATCTAGCAGCATTTCACACACTGCTGAAGACTCAGTGAGCATGATAATTGCATTAAGCATGGCAATACAAGCTTCCCCATAATGCTCTGCACCACTCACAGGCAGTATAAAAAATGCGAGCCAGTCAAGGAATGCTTTTTTATGTCTATACTGTGTAGGAACAGGAGCTCAGAGTACACAGGATAGAGATAAAAAAGGCCCAGTGCAATTGTGGTGTTCTACTTCAGGTCTGATGAAGCAGATTAAAAATGGCATAATCTTAAGGCCCAGTCACACACAGCGATCTCGCTAGTGAGATCGCTGACTTTGTGATGCCACAGCGATCTTGCCAGCGAGATCGCTTTGTGTGATGGGGATCAGTGACCGGCCCCCTGCCGGGTATCGCTGATCGTGCTCCATCGTCCTGGGCCATTTTTTGATCGCTGGTCTCCTGCTGGCCAGCATGCATTGCTGCGTGTGGCAGCGAGAGACCAGCGATCAGCGTCGCTGGTCGCTGGTTTCTAATGTAAACAGCGGGTATCCAGGAGCCGCGCGGCTCTTAGATACCCGATGTTTACCTTGGAAACCAGTGTGTACGCCGGTTTCCAAGGTAAACAGCGGGTATCCAAGAGCCGCGGCTCTTGGATATCCGATGTTTATATTAGAAACAAGCTTGGTCGCTGGAGGGGTTGTCTGTGTGACAGCTCACCAGCGATCAGCCTAACGATGTCCCAGCGATCCCGTCCATGTTGGATCATTGGTGGGATCGCTGGGACATCGTTATGTGTAACGGGGCCTCTAGTCTGTGAAAAACAATCCATATATTCAAGTGCTATAAAAGGGAGGTGCTGTACCTGCATAATCACACCATGTTACTGTGAATTGATTGTTCTGTGATATACCGCAATAACAGCACCATAAGAACTGATATTTTTTTCACAGTAAGCAAGGAGCGTCTGTATTAAACCCCTCATTGCTAACAATGCAACTAAAAACAGAATACAGCAATTATATTTTCTGCTTTTAAGCATTGAACTTAGAATTTAAGACACACAAGCCAAACTTTTGCTTCAATTTAGCTTAAACACAACTGTTACTTTTCAAAGTGAGTGTTAGACAAATTATGCTGGGCTATCCGGAAGTCATAACTCAATGTAAGTCTAGAGAGCCAGATGAGGCTCTCATAGACTTGCACTGAGAGCTTGCAGCTGTTAACTCTGACTTCCGGTAAACCAGAAGGTAACCATTTAGAAAGTTCCGCTTACGTGAAAATGCTTATGGTGGCCCAGCAGCTCCACTTTTGTCTTGTGATTGACACAGGAAACTGCTTCCTTGTGTCTTCATGTGACCAGTAATATGTGAATGAGTCAAGTAGCATAAACAGCTGAGCATACATAAAATATGCAAATGTTGATTGTGTAAATTTACATTTAGTCTTTGCTTTATACACCACATGTCAACATTTTTTTTCTTTATGTTTCAGATTCTTCTAAACGGAACTATTTTTGGCAGAATGACACCAAAGCAAAAATCCAGCCTTATAGAAGATTTGCAAAAAATTGAGTGAGTTAAGAAAGAATTGTTTCTAATATCCAACAACGTTTGCTACTTCCTTGAAGCTAAAATCTGTGGTTCATTCTGAAGCTTAGTATTCACACTTTTGTCAACTGGTTAATCTTAAACTGAAAATGATTAACATGATCTGGTAGATTATTGTTAGTTTCAGTAACTGATTTTGATATTGACTATGAAAAGCTATTAATGATAAACTGGGCATAGCCTAATTAAAAATGGACATTGGCAATTAGCTGGCATATTTGTGCTATGCCAAACCTGACTTGACTTTATTTAATAGTTCTGTAATCTTGAACTATTTATGACATTTATATTGCATTTAGCTAGTAAAGCATATGTGAATTTACCTTGGCATGTTGTCTGGGTTAGGTATTCAAAGTATGTCTGTTTTAACTGTTATTTTACTTTATTTCAGCTATTATGTTGGTATGTGTGGAGATGGAGCAAATGATTGCGGGGTAAGATATTTTATTATCTAATTCCTACATGAGATTTCATATTCACTTCTCTTTCTAGAGAAGAATACATGTACTGACTGGGGCTGAAATTCAGCCCTGGCGTTTGAAATCACACATGCCCATGCTGTCCCCATCCCCAAGCACCACATGGGATATATTACTAATATTTCAACAGATGGAGGAAAGCAAGATTTACTACAAGACCAATATTTCTAATGATACCCGTGGCCTGCTGGGGTAAGTGCCTGAGTCAGGTACTTGGTGCTCCGTCACAACTCTTAACAGAATGGGTGTCTTGAAAATACCAATTCTGTTAACAACGTAGCAGCCAAGCGGCCCATGACCAAACAGGCCCTTCTGGCATTTCCCAAATGACCCGTCCCACCCTGGTAGAATATCTTCATCTCTTGTAAGCTGTCTCTGGAGGTCCCATAGAGAAAGAACTGAGCTATTGCTTCCCTACTCTACTCATTTTTCAGAGCTTCTTTCTGTGGATCTTTTTAATAACACTTCCACCAGTCTGAAAGTAATTGCCTGTGGGTAGCTGATAACTTTCAATGTTAGGAATATATTTTTAAAAGGTTCTCTAAGAATGTAACTAAAACAGATTCCGTGATGTACTGTATTTCAAACTGCAATTCTTCTTATTCATGTGTCATGACGGGTTCTCATACTGAAGTAACATAGTTTAAGATGTGTGTCACAACTGACAGAAGAAAGCATATTAAGCATACATACCTCACTTAGCCACAAAAGCAAGGCTAAGAATCACTGTCTGCAGATTTATAGCAGGGCATGAAGACTGACAGAGCAGATCGGGTAAACAAATAATGAAGAAAGAAAAGCTGCAAAAAATTCCATTATGCTCAGTCAGAAAGGAGAATATGTATTTCATCTTCTGTCTCAACTCTTCTCTGGTGCCTGAGTAAGGTATGTGAATCTGCAATGTTGCTCTTCTGTCTGTTGAGATAAATGTCTCAAGTTTTGTTTCATCAGTCTTTAACCCAGCCTAACAAGTGACTAGGATGAGGGCAGTTTGAAATATGTCACGAGGGCAATTAGTATCATATTGTTGGAGGACCCCTTTAAAGGCCACAGAATGGCTGTTCAAACTAAGTCCCACTGCTCAGAGCTTCACGGCGGGGGCCAATAATTTAAATACACCTTCCCACCTGCTAGTTTTTCTTCAGTCTCCACTCCCTCTCTTCTTTGACTGACAGCTCTGGCTCCATAGAGACCGAGAAGAGTAGAGATAGATGGAAATCAAGCGTTTTAAATGATTGGCCTTGCTGTGAATTAACGAACGCCTGTACTCAGTTTGAACAGTTATTCTGTGCTGATAGAGTCCTTTTCAAAATGACCTTTCACCAAATTTTCATGATCAACTGAACACACAATGTAATAGCTGATGCAGAAAAGAATAAGAAATGTTTCTTTTCATTTGCCTCTCTGTTGCAGAGATATTTGTCAGGACTCAAACCCAGCGTCTCCTGTGCACCAGGCAAAGCCTCTTCCCCTTGAGCTATTCAGCTCTCTGGACAGCTCTTTGCTAACTCAGATAGCAGTATCTATGTTGTTCCTGATTGTCTTAACCCTGTGATTTCCTGATTGTCTCCACCCTGTGACTTCCTGATTGAACACCATATATTAAAATGGATTTGCTTTTCATGCCTTCCAAGATTATTGAGCTCTCAGCCTTTAGTCAAACGCTCTCTTCTACCTGCTGCTTCTTCATACAATATTGCTGCTCCTGTGTACCAACCTCTGGCTATTCATGGACTATACTACCTGCCTATCCTCCATTACTACACTACAGTTTATGTGTACTGACCCCTGGCAATTCCCTGACTATGCAACCTGCTTATCCTCCATTACAATACTGCTACTCCTTTGTATAGACCTATGGCTTCCCTGATTATGCTACCTGCCTCTGATACTACTAGTGGTTGCAGTGTAAATACTCCAACCCCAGCTAGGATAGCAAAAATATTAATGATCAAAGTATTTGGCATTGAAACAAATATTTTTTTTTACATCTAAATGGACATTAACAAAGAGATTTCATTGTGAGCATGGAAGTCTTTCTCTTTCTGACATTGACCAATCAAGTACAGTCAGCTACTTATTAGGGAAAGAAGAATATGCACCCACCATAGTTTGGAACATGCTCAGTGTTAGATATGTATTGACAAACAGTTTATTCAACTCACTGCAGAGTGATAACATGTGTGGTAACCAAGCAGAACTGAATGTGTCTAACACCTTTTAGTTTTTGTCTCCAGCAGTCAGTTTCAGGAGTACAGCAGAGTTGCCAGTACTACACTTAATTTGTCAATGTTAATGTGCATTTGATCCTGTCAATAAAGCTAACTTGAATTTGGGAGACTTACTAGAAGTGCAGCACTGTTGTTAGCCCAAGTTGACTGCTGGAGTTAAAGAGATAAAAGCTTTTAATACTCTCAGCTCTGCTGTGCTCCCGCACATGTCATCACTCTGCAGTGAGAATGTAATGTCCGTGTCCCTTCATGCTTCACATGCCCCCCTCCCTGGCTGGAACACCGACTCACTCACTGCCCCTGCCCTCATAATGCATGTCCTCCTCCTCCTGCTCCTTCCCAGGGTGTGAGCATGCCTGGCATATTCCCAGGCACTGCGCTTAGGGCGTGCGCTCCTGATCTCTTTAAGAGATTGCGTGCACCATTGAAAAGTGTCTTCAGCCAATGGCTGGGAGACACTTATTATTTAAGGCACTTTCATCTGTTTGAAGGTGCCTGAACAACGTGTATAGTCAGTCTGCATGTTTGCTAGTTCTCAGGTTTGCTGTCTGTTAGTACCTGCCAGTACTTGCTAGTACCTACTAGTACCTATTAGTACCCACTTGTTCTTGCTCGTTCCTGTCTGCCCCTGCTTGTGCCTTTCAGTATCTTCATTCACCTGCTGTGTGAGTCTGTATACCAGTTCTACCTGCCAGCATCTGCCATTCCAATCTGTATACCAGTCATACCTGCCTGCATCTGCTGTGCCAGTCTGTACACATGCTCTACCTGCCTGCACCTGCCAAACCAGTCTGTATACCAGTCATACCTGGCTTTTCCTACGGTGCCAGTTTGTATACCATCCGTAACTGCCTGTGCCTGCCGTGAAAATCTGTATACCAGCCGTATCTGACTGTACCTGCCGTGCCAGTCAGTATACGAGCCGTACCTGCCTGCAAATGCCATGCCAGTCTGTATACCAATTGTTCCTGCCTGTACCTGCCATGCCAGTCTGTATACCAACCATACCTGCCTACGCCTGCTGTGCCAGTCTGTATACGAGCCGTACCTGACTACAACTGCCGTGCCAGTCTGTATACCAGCCGTACCTGACTGCTCCTGCTATGCCTGCCTATATTTGTTAAAGTCCACCCATTCTTGGCCCTTCTAACTACCTGCTCCTTTGGGGCAGTCAGCTGCTGTGTGTCTGAGGTTTGTCTTGGAGTAGCACCTGTTGTCCATCTGGAGCGAAGTCTAACCCCACCATCAGGGGCTCTAGTGAAGAGTTAGGTGTTTGCCTAGTTATTCCCTTCAGTTTCTCATGGGTCCCTGACACAGTGGTTCCATCACTTTTCCCATTACAGAGGAAAGCAGACTGGGTCATTATGTCTCACACAAAATCTGTTCTAAGCTATTGTGGAATTGTGTTCTTCTTTCTCCAGTGTTTTGATGCTTGCTTAAGATTGGTCAGTGACAAAAAGAGGAAGAAGAAGCCCCCAGTGAGATCCTTGTGTTTTTGCCCATGTGGGCTTAAAAGAAAATAAACTGCTTGGGTGCCAAATAGTTTGATTGCTAATATTTACACAACACAGCCATTATTACCTCATGTATCCAGCTCAACTCAAAAAATTTGGTAAAAGGTCATGTTTAAAGGGGTTTAACGCTGATGGCCTATCCTTGGGATAGGTCATCAGTGTCTGATTGACGGGTGTGCAACACCCAGCACCCCCGCTGATTAGCTGTTCCCGTTGTCGGCAATGGTTGACTTCTCAGGCAACTATAAATTGGCCCCAGTCGATATTACACATCCACCACCTATTGAAATCAATAGGAGGTGGATGTGTAGTACAACTATTTTGACAATGGGGCTGTGCTGTGAAGCTCCTTAACTGAACAGTTTCGGCTGCCACCAACAATGGAAACAACTGATGAATGGGGTGGCAAATGTCACACACCTGTTAATTATACATTGATGACCAATCCAAAAGGGGGTTTTACACTAAGCGATATCGCTAGCAATATCGCTAAAACGTCACTGGTTTTGTGACGTTATAGCGATATTGCTAGCGATATCGCTATGTGTGATACTTACCAACGACCGGCTCCCCCGCTGTCCATCGCTGATCGCGCGAGAATGTCCGGCTCCATTTCTCGTCGTCAGCTTCCTGCTGAGACTTCCTGCTGTGACGACGAGTGACGCGTGGAGGCGGGCGGGAGGACGTCAGGATCGCTGTGTGTGAAAGGTGAGTATCGTGCGCTGCGTCGCTGCTACATCGCTGTGAGATCTTTCTGTATGAAAGCTCACTAGCGATCATTTAGCGATGCACCAGCGATCCTGACCGGGTCACATCGTGGTCGGGATCGCTGGTGCATCGCTAAATGTAAAAGGGCCTTTAGGATAGGCCATCAATGTTAAAGATCCGGAAAACCTATTTAATTGTTCCAATCAGCAGCAGCCAAAGTATTTAAAGTCTTTAAAGCTACTGAAGATAAATTTTTTCCTGGAACCCATGTTTAAACATATCCTTCATCTTACGGATTTGTGTGAATTAGAGAAATCAGAACAATAGCTGACCAGTAGTGATGGGCGAGTACTAAAATGCCCGGGAGCTCGTTGCTCGGATCAAACATATTAGAATGCTCGGGTGTTCAACCCGAGCAATGATCCCAATGTAAGTCTATGACTTCCCTTGACGGAGCCGCTAGTCGCAGCGACGATATGCACGGGGCCTGCCCACCACCCCCTTTCTTTAACCCCTTTTGGACTCTTGCTGCTCTGACCTGTGTCTGGTGGTTCCAATTTGCTCATTATGCATCCACTGCAATTTTTCAATCTCAGCCATGGTATAACCATTCTTGGGTGCCTTTTGCACTAGGCAATTTCATTCTGTGGTTAGTTCCACATGCTGAGGTTAGGATTTACATTTTTTCTTATATTGACTTATTATATGCTTGATATCAAGTCTGTTTTTCTGCCTTATCTTTGCCTGCAATGTACATGGCTGTCTTGTTATATAGAATTGCATGATATATGCCGGTTTATGGGTGGCTATGAATAGTCAAACATGGGCCAAATTTTAGGTTCATATTACCTGTTTTTTGTTGGTGTTTGGGTTACTGGTTCTTTGTTTGCATTTTAAATGTTTTTAGCTTATTGTATCCAATATGAAATAAAGGTTTTTTATTGTCTATTGGGATGTGCATACCATCATTAGCCTAGTCTTTTTCTCCTTATTTTTGCAATGTAAGGCTACTTTCACACATCAGGTTTTCGGCGTCAGGCGCGATCCGGCGTCGTGCCGGAATGCAGGATCCGGCAAATGTTTTGTAAAACCCGATGTGCCGGATCCGGTTTTCTGCTGGATCCGTCTTGTTCTTGACATACAAAACCGGATCCGTCTCATCCGGTTCATCCATTTTTCTATCCGTTTTTCGACGGATTACGCCGGATCCGGTTTTTAAAATTGACCCTTGTGGCCTTCCGAACGGGATTGGCTACTGGAAAACTATATATAGCATGTTCCTACAGCCCTTCTTTGACAGGTTGTAGAGGAGAAAGTGCAGGTTGGAGAGAAGAGCAAGTTACTGGCGAAGATGGATGTTGTCATTGGAAATATTTTGAAGAATTTGGTGGATTTTATAGCGGAGGCGAATCGTTTGAGGGTGATTGTTCTGGAGAAGGAGAGAGCGAGACAGCAGCACATCAGGCATCGTAGATGATGTTTGTGGATCCACCCCATCACAGCCAAGAGAATGACGCGTGGGGTCTATTCTACACTCTGCATGGACCTTCGACGAAACCCGGATACATTTTTTGGATATGTTCGGATGAAAATGGTGAATTTTGATTACTTGGTGGAGCGCATTGCACACCTCATAAGAAAAGCGGACACCTATTGCCGCTTCTCTGTTTCACCCGCAGAGCGTCTGATGGTGACTTTAAGGTGAGCCACATTTATTGGATGTGATCGCATCAGAGCACACTTTCACTGCAATCTTGTTGGTGGTAGTTTGTATCTCCAAGTGTTACAGCTCAGTTTTGGTATGTAATGCTGTGATTTAAAACTATTTATTGTTTTTTAATTCCCCACAGATTTCTTGCAACTGGAGAATCCCTTTCGTCACTGCATTTCCAGTACAGACTCGGGATTTCCACCATATCTGGAATTGTGAAGTACACATGCCGTGCACTGTGGGACTCCTTAGCTGAAGAGTTTTTACCAGAGCCCACAACAGAGAGGTGGATTGAAATTGCTGACAAGTTTCAACAGATATGTCAGTTTCCCAACTGCTTGGGCGCTGTGGACGGGAAACATATCCGCATTGTAAAGCCAGCCGGATCGGGATCGGAATATTTCAATTACAAGAAATATTTTTCAATTGTCCTCATGGCCATCGCTGACGCGGAATACAAATTTATTGCGGTTGATATTGGGGCCTATGGCCGCTCCAATGACTCTCAAGTTTTCAAACTGTCTGCCATGGGGCGTAAACTGTATGGAAACACCTTCCAGTTCCCACCACCTAGACCGCTGCTGCAAACATCTGGTCCACCTATGCCATTTGTCTGTGTAGGGGATGAAGCCTTCCAGCTGTCAGAACACCTTTTGAAACCGTACTCTAGCAGAGGATTGACAAGACCAAAACGCATTTTTAATTACCGCCTCACAAGAGCAAGAAGAATGGTTGAATGTACCTTTGGTATTCTGACAGCCAAATGGCAGGTCCTATTGACTGCGATCAACCTCAAGACAGAAACTGTGGACGAGGTGATCAAAGCTTGCGTGGTACTCCACAATTTTGTTATCTGCAAGGAACCCATTTCCATTGAGGACACCTCTGAAGAAACCACCTTGCAAGATTACCATGACATTACCACTAGAAGTTCTGTGACGGTTTCAGTAATGAGGGACAATTTTGCACTATACTTTATGTCACCTCAAGGCAGAGTACACTGGCAGGATGACAGAGTATGAAAGATTTGTGCCCTAACCAAACTTGTGTACCTTCTGTACCAACAGTATATACCTTTGCCAACCAAAGTTGGCTATCTTGTCATGGTCTCTATTTTTAGCTTTAGGCCACAGGTGTGTACCTGGTTGTGTTTTATGCAAAGTATTTCACCTTTTAACAAAAGTTGTGTACATTGTTAGGAAATCACCAACAATAAACACAACTTTTCAGGTGAAATACTTTGCTTCAAACACAACCAGGAACACAACTGTGGCAAAAAGCTAAAATTTACCCACAGTTATATACCTGGTTTTGAATACCTTTTTACCTTTTAAATACCCTGTATTTAACCTTTTTTTTAAACATATTTCGCCGCAGAAAGAAATGACAGACAACCAGTGTAAACAATAATTTAACTTTTATTTAAAATATTTTTTTTTTGTAAACTGTTTTTAAAGTTAAAAAAACTTTTTTAATAAAGGTTTGAAACCAACCAAATGGGCATTTTTATTACAAAAAAAACATTATAACTCGGTGTAGTGTGGGGTGGAAATAATGCTGGAGGGGCTGCGGGACACTTCGACAATGGGAGTGTGGAGAGAGGACTGGGATCGTGGTGGGGAAGGAACAGTTAGAGGTGATGGTGTGGAAAAAGCTACAGAATGGGTGGACATGTGGGAGGCAGAAGAGGTGGTGGGCGGTGGAGTGGAGGGTTGGGCAGGGACTGTAGGAGCAGATGATGTTGATGGAAAGTTGTATGGGGAAGGAGTTTGGTACGGGGAAGGAGTTTGGTACGGGGAAGGAGTTTGGTACGGGGCAGGTTGCTGGAAGTGGGGAGATGTCTGGTACTGGGGAGGTTGCTGGTACTGGTGAGGTTGCTGGTATGTAATAGGAGGGGGAGGATGGAAAGTGGCTTGAGGGGGTGCAGATGTAATAGGAGGGGGAGGATGGAAAGTGGCTGGAGGGGGTGCAGGTGGAGGAACTACAGTGGTGGGAGGTGGAGGTTGGGAGGTAACCTGCTGTAGAGCACGGTGGCACAAATGCATTACATGCATCTGCTGGGTAGGAGATAGTGTTGCCATGCGCTCCACAACAGACCTGAAAAAGGTGTGGTTTGGCGAAGATCTTGCTTCTGAATGCATGGTTTGCAGAAGTGTCTTCACCTCCAGAATGCTGGAGTTGATCTGCTGAAAGCCTGCGGAGATTTGCTCTGACAAGACTTTTAGACAGTTCTGGAAAGATGCATTCAGATGCAAGAACTCTGGCGCATAACTCTTTTCCTGACCCCTCTGCCGCTGCCGCCCAGTACCCGCAGGTGTACTAGAGGTGGCAGGGGCAGAAGGGTGGGGTAAAGGGAAAGCGATCTCCTCACCAGCAGCTTCATGTAATGTAGGCGGCCACGATGCTCCTGTGCTGGTGGATGGGACAGATGGGTCGAATGTGTGGGAAGGTGCAGATGTACCGGGGCGGTCGAAGTGTCCCTCGGTGCCGGTCTCCTCAGGGATCGCCTCAGAAGGGTCCAATTGTGCAGGCTCCCGAGTGCTGCTCACCGTGCTGTGGAATAAAGAGAAAACAATTAAAATAGTGACATGGTATGGCCCTGGCTGAAAAAAAAAAGTTACATCTAAACATTTTTTTGTCACATGTGGTGTGTAATATTTACCTTCTGGTGAGCATTGTTTGCCGGAGGAACGACAGGGCTCGTGCGTACTTGTACTTGCTCCTGCGTCCTCCAGATCCACTCGGGGCCCGCATCTCTTTACTGAACTCCTTCTTGTAACGATCCCTCACAGACCGCCACCGCTTCACAATTCTCTCCCCTGAAACGAGAAAGGACAAAGTGGTTAGTATACAATATCAGTGTTTCCCAAACTCCAGTCCTCATGGTCCCCAGGGGTCATGTTTTCAGAATTTCCAAAGTAAATAGAAATCCTGAACACATGATCCGTGGGGACCACGAGGACTGGAGTTCGGGAAACACTGGTTTAAATCAAGCAACCGGTACTGTATATACTTACGCTCTTTAATCTGGGCCCGAGCTTCGAGGTCCTCCCAGCGGTCCACAAGGAGCGAACAGATTTCCTCCCAGAGTCGTCGGGTAACGATAAGGTCAGCATGGCGGCGGTCAGCCATATTCCAGAGCGGCTTCCTTTCTCTGACGAGATCGATGAGGTGGTCCACATCGAGTCCTCCATCCTCACCGTCAGAGTCGGGAGCACGCTGTTAAAGAAAAAGACAAAAATAACATAATTAGCCTCCACAAAAGAAATGAAATAAAAAGTGCAAAAAAACAAAGCAAAAATATTTATACTTACACGCTGGTGACCGCCGCGTTGCTGTCGCCGATGACCCTGGGAGGCACTGCGAGGACCTCTTGGCCGAGCACCAGATTGGGAAGACTAGAGAAGAAAACAAAAAATGTTATGTCTTTGGATGTAGGCATTTGTTTGCTGTGTGTGGTCTGCAGAACATTGTTTTCATAGAATCATAGAATCGTAGAGTTGGAAGGGACCTCCTGGGCCATCTGGTCCAACCCCCTGCTCAAAGCAGGATTCGCTAAATCATCCCAGTCAGATGTCTGTCCAGCCTCTGTTTGAAGACTTCCATTGAAGGAGAACTCACCACTTCTCGTGGCAGCCTGTTCCACTCATTGATCACTCTAACTGTCAAAAAGTTTTTTCTAATATCTAATCTGTGTCTCTTCCCATTCAGTTTCATCCCATTGCTTCTAGTCTTTCCTTGTGCAAATGAGAATAAAGTTGATCCTTCTACAATGTGACAGCCCTTTAGATATTTGTAGACAGCTATTAAGTCTCCTCTCAGTCTTCTCTTTTGCAAACTAAACATTCCCAAATCCTGCAACCTTTCCTCATAAGACAGGGTTTGCAGACCGGTCACCATTCTGGTCGCTCTTTTCTGAACTTGCTCCAGTTTGTTGATGTCTTTTTTAAAATGTGGTGCCCAAAACTGGACACAATATTCCAGATGAGGTCTGACCAAAGAGGAGTAGAGGGAAATAATGACTTCACGTGATCTAGACTGTATGCTTCTGTTAATACATCCTAGAATTGCATTTGCCTTTTTTGCTGCTGCATCACACTGTTGACTCATATTCAGTCTGTGATCTATTAGTATATCCAAGTCTTTTTCACATGTGCTGTCACTTAGCCCTATTCCTCCCATTCTATATATGCTTTTTTCATTTTTATTGCCCAGATGTAGTACTTTGCATTTCTCCCTGTTAAAAACCATTCTGTTAGTTGCTGCCCACTTCTCCAGTTTATTTAAATCTTTTTGAATCCTCTCTCTCTCTTCTCTAGTATTAGCTATCCCTCCTAGCTTTGTGTCATCAGCAAATTTAATCAGTTTACCCTCAATTCCTTCATCTAAATCGTTGATAAAGATGTTGAACAATACAGGGCCCAGGACAGAGCCCTGTGGTACCCCACTTGAGACATTCTTCCAACTGGATGTGCAGCCATTTACGACCACTCTTTGGGTCCGATCACTAAGCCAGTTATGAATCCACCTAACAGTTGCCTTGTCCATTCCATACTTAGTCATTTTTTCAATAAGGATTGTATGAGAGACTTTGTCAAATGCTTTGCTGAAGTCAAGATATACTATATCTACAGCATTTCCTTGATCCACCCAATCAGTGATACCGTCATAGAAGGAAATTAAGTTAGTCTGACATGACTTATTAGTTAGAAACCCATGCTGACTCTGTTTAATCACTTCATTCTTATCCAGGTATTGACATACATGTTGTTTAATAATTTGTTCAAAGATCTTTCCTGGTATAGAAGTCAGACTCACCGGCCTATAGTTGCCTGGGTCCACCTTCTTCCCCTTTTTGAAGATAGGAACAACATTTGCTCTTCTCCAGTCTTCTGGCACTTCTCCTGTTCTCCAAGAATTTTCAAAGATTATGGAGAGGGGTTCAAAAATTTCTTCTGCTATCTCCTTCAGTACTCTGGGGTGTAATTCATCTGGACCTGGAGACTTGAATTCATTTAGGTTAGCTAAGTGTTTCCTCACTATCTTTCTGTTTATAGATATCCTGGATTCTTCTATTCCCTTAATAGGACAGTGAATAACAGTTGATGTTGCATTTCCTTTCTGAGAGAAAACAGATGCAAAATAGGAATTTAAAAGTTCAGCCTTCTCAACATCCTGTCTTACCATTTCATCATTTTCATCCTGTAAAAATCCTATAGCATCTTTGACTTTTCTTTTACTTTTGACATATCCCCAAAATCCTTTATTATTGCTTTTGACATCTCTTGCAAGCCTCAGTTCATTTTCAGCTTTAGATAATCTGATTTGTGCCCTGCAGGTTCTGCAGACAGCATTATATTCTTCTTTAGATATGCCTCCCTCTTTCCATTTTATAAACATTTTTTTCTTCCTTTTTAGCATGTGCTTAAGTTCTGTGTTCATCCATCCTGGTTTCCTTAAATGCTTCCTATTCTTCCCTCTTTTTGGAATTGTTAACAACTGTGCTTTGAGAATTTCATTTTTCAAGATTTCCCATCCTTCCTGGACATTTTTGTCTTTAAGGATATCCAGCCATTGGATCCCTCCAATTCTCTTTCTGAATCCCTTAAAATCTGCCTTTCTGAAATCTAACCTTGACGTCTGAGTCTTCACAGGTCTTCCACCTCTAGTAATCCAAAATTCTAAAATAGCATGGTCGCTACCTCCTAGGGTCCCAGCCACTTTTACCTCCTCAACCATTTCCTCCCTGTTTATAAGGATTAGATCCAAGGTAGCAGTTCCCCTTGTTTTCTCCCTTACCTTTTGGAAGATAAAGTTGTCAGCAAGAGAGGATAAGAATTTCCTTGACCTGTTAGTTTTGCCTGAGAGAGATTCCCAACAAATGTCTGGATAGTTGAAATCTCCCATGACAACTATGTCATATTTTTTGGAGAACTTGGCCATCTGATGCATAAAGAGTTCATCTATATATTCGGCTTGCACAGGCGGCCTGTAGTAAATGCCTACAATGGTGTCCTTTCCATTGTTCTGTCCTTGTATTCTTACCCAAACAGTTTCCACAGAACTCCCAGTCTCTGAAGCTTCAATCTCTGTGCAGATATACGCGTTTCTAACATACAATGCGACGCCTCCTCCTCGTTTATCAAGTCTGTTTCTTTATCAAGTCTTGTTTTCTATGTGTTGTGTGTAGTGTGATGTTGTGTTTCTGCGTTTGATGCAAAAAATTTACCAATTGTGAGCCCACTCCAAGTGTCTGTCCACCCCTTCCTTCTTCTTCTGGGAGCTCCTCTTCATCTTGTGATTCCTGTTTTGAAATAAAAGGCAATGAATAGACATATATTACAGAGATGATGGATTTTGGAAATAAAAACTTACCGTCAAACGCTGACGATGCGAGGGAGGGCTCCCAGAAGATGATGTGCTGTCTTCCTGGTGGCCAGACTCCATGGCTGTGGGTGGTGTTCCTGCTGCTGCCATTGCTGCTGCTGCTGCTGCATCTATTGGGCGGCTGTTGAATAAAGAGAAACAAAGGGCCAATGAATATCTTGATATTCAATAGCCCTAGTTTGGAGGAATGGGGGATTTGATAATTACCGTCTCTCATCTGCTGCTGGACTCCCCTCCCGTTGTTCAGCATGCTGCTCCATTTGGGGTGGTGCTGATGGTGCTGCTGCAGATGTCTGCTGCCTTCTCCTGCTCCTGGTTCTTGGCTTGGGTGGCATGTTGGGTGTGGCTGAGGGTCCCACTGTCTTGATTTTATATATGTCTTGTGGGCAGAGCTACTGAGCATGCTCAGACCAAAAAAACCGGATCCGGCTGTCGCCGGATCAGGCGCATTGCGGCGCTCATAGGCTTTCATTGTATGAAAAAGCCGGACACGCCGGATCCGGCGTGTCCGGCTTTTTCGCCGGAGACAAAAAACGTTACAATAGCCGTTTTTTCCAGACGCCGGATCGCGTCACATTGCCGGATCCGGCGAAAATCGGATGAAACGCATGGCCATCCAGCTCGATCCGGCTCTAATGCAAGTCAATGGGGGGGAAACCGGATCCGGCATTGCATTTCGCCGGATCCGGTTTCTGTCAAAAGCGCCGGATCGCGCCTGACGGCGAAAACCTGATGTGTGAAAGAGGCCTAAGTCTATGGGAAACTTGAGCATTTCTGCCGCTGCCCCCCCTGGGGGTCTTTAGAGGGTCTATAAACTGCAGAAATCAATGGGAACAGTGCTCAAATGACATGGGAACATCATGGGGAAGACCCCTGGAAGCATTTCTGACTCCAAGGTCACTGCTGTGAACAATGTTGTCAGAGTCTTATGCCACTTTTACAGACTCACAATAAAACATACAAAAACAAAACCAAAATGGATTTTTCTGGGATACATGTTAATGAACATCTTTTCCAGGGTAATGATTTGTATATAAGGCAAAATATATAACACAAAACAAAAATGCTCCTCCACCACTTAGGCGTTTTTGAAGCATTTTTCAACTTTAGCATTGCTTTCAACCAAAACAAATGCATTCACTGGGAAATGTCATTTTAACATTTTACAACCTTATCTGGCCATGTGGTGTGTGACACATCCTGTTTCATTTATGAAGGAGGGATTCTGAAAGTCACAAAGCCTATTTTTAAAGGGTCATCAGGCAATCTTTACTATTCTTAAAGGGTCAGCAGTCGGTCCTCACTATTCTTAGAGAGCCATCAGCTGGCTATGCTTTGTTGTTCCCATTATTAAACATTGGGTCTCCTATCATGTTATTGCATATGCAATGAGTGGCAGAGCTGCCCAAAATTTTGATGCACCCCAGTACCCCTTTGACGAGACGTACAGAATGGCCACCTGAAAGCAATGTTCCCATTATTAGGAATTTGGTACTCCCATACTGTTTGCTTATGCATTGAATGCAAGGCTTGCCCAGCCTCAAAGTTACACACACCCCAATAACCTTTTGAACAGACATACTGGATAGCCACCTGAAAGCATTGTTCCCATTATTAGTGATTTGGTACTCACATATTGTTTGCCTAAGCATTGAATGCAAGGCCAGCCCAGCCCAAAAGTTACACGCACCCCAATAACCCTTTGAACAGATGTACAGGATGGCCACATGAAGCCAAAGTTCCCATTAGTAATTTGGTACTCCCATACTGTTTGCCTATGCACTGAATGCAAGGCCTGCCTAGCCCAAAGTTACACGCACCCCAATAACCCTTTGAACAGACGTACTGGATGGCCACCTGAAAACATTGTTCCCATAATTAGGAAGTTGGTACTCCCATACTGTTTGCTTACGCATTGCATATAAGGCCTGCCCTGCATAAAATTTAGATGCACCTCAATACCATTTTGAAGCCACATACTGGATGGCCACCTGAAAGCATTGTTCCCATTATTAGTAATTTGGTACTCCCATACTGTTTGCCTATGCATTGAATGCAAGGCTTGCCCAACCCCAAAGTTATACGCACGCCAATAACCCTTTCAACAGATGTACTGGATGGCCACCTGAAAGCATTGTTCCCATTATAAGTAATTTGGTACTCCCATACTGTTTGCCTATGCAGTGAATTGCACTGTTGAGCCTGAAGAACCTGCATTGGTGAATTGCTGTCTTGAAGATGAAGACCCAGCAGTGGAGAATGTCAGTGCTGAGCCTGAAGAACCTGCATTGGAGAAGGTCAGTGTTGAAGTTGAAGACTTGGCAATGGAGCATTGCAGTGTTGAGCCTGAAGAACCTGCATTGGAGAATGTCAGTGTTGAGGCTGAAAACTTGGCATTGGAGCATTGTAGTGTTGAGGATAAAGATCCCGCAGTGGAGAATTTCAGTGTTGAGGCTGAATAAACCACAGTGGAGAATTGCAGTGTTGAGGATGAAGACCCAGCACTGGAGCATTGCAGTGTTGAGGATGAACACCTGCCAGTGGAGCATTTCAGTGTTGAGCCTGAAGAACCTGCATTGGAGCATTGCAGTGTTGAGAGAAGTTGAGCGAAACGGGTCGGTCAATTTCAAAAGTCGCCGACTTTCGCAAAAGTCGGGTTTCATGAAACGAAACCCAACCATAGCGTGAGGTCGGCGACCAGAGCGCCAAAGTCACGTTTCAAAAGATGCTTCCAGTGCCCTTTTTTAGCCAATGATGGAGGATGCACACTGTTGGCAATGCGATGACATAGGCAGCGGTCACCACCATCTTTGAGAAGGATATGCAAGTGATTGGCTTGCTTTGTGTGGCGTCACTGGGGCTATAAAAGGGCGTGCACGCCGACCGCCAGCTTACTTCTGCTGATCTCAGAATAGGGAGAGCTGCTGCTGATGATGATGATGATTCTGTAGGGAGAACCTTAGGCAGGGAAGAAGATACAAAAAACTGCTTCTGCTGCTAGCAATTTTGCCTGTACAACACACCAGTTAGTGTGCAGTGCAAGGGGAGGCTATATTTTGGTGCATCAGCTCTGTTGGTTATTAGGCTGCCTTATAAGGCTCCCTGATAGCTGCATTTCTGTTTTCACACTGCTGTGCAAACTGCTTTTTTAAAAGCAAAAATACTTTTCATCCTCTTTTTTGCCTAGTTACCAAGCGTTCATTTTTCCACACTTTTGTGTGCAGCAGTTCTGCTTATTAGGCTGCCTGCTGCCATACTTGGGACTGAGAGCATCATTGTCAGCTTGCTAAAATCTCTAGGAAGATTCAAATTCTCCCCAGTCCTATATAGACATTTTATACACCACCCAATTTCAGCCTGTTATATTGAGGTGTAATCTACACTGGGCCTGAGATATTAGTTCAATGTCCTCAAGTCTGTAGGGAGATTCAAATTCTCCCCAATCCTAAAAAGACATTTTATACACCATCCAATTTCAGCCTGTTATATTGAGGTGTAATCTACACTGGGCCTGAGATAATAGTTGTGTCCTCAAGTCTGTAGGGAGATTCAAATTCTCCCCAGTCCTATATAGACATTTTATACACCATCCAATTTCAGCCTATTATATTGAGGTGTAATCTACACTGGGCCTGAGATAATAGTTCAATGTCCTAAAGTCTGTAGGGAGAATCAAATTCTCCCCAATACTATATACACCTTGTACCTTGTTTTACAGTACCATATTTGTGGTGTTATTTGGGTACATTTTCGCAAAAATGAGGAAGTGTGTTGGAAGAGGCCGTGGAAGTGGGAGGGGGTTGCCAGCTGGTAATGATGGTGTTGGTGGTGGATCTGCTTTTAGTGGCAAAAGCACAATAGCACCTAATGCAGGAGGTGTTGGGCTTGCATCATTGTCTGGCTCCACAAGGCCTCGAAGGCTCCCTTTTCTGGGAGTAGGTAAACCGCTTTTAAAGCCGGAGCTTCAGGAACAAGTTTTGGCTTACGTTGCTGACACAGCCTCCAGCTCTATCGCTTCCTATTCTGAACTTTCAAAACATAAAATCACTGAGTCGTCATTGGAGGCTCATGGTCAGGAACCACACTTTTCCTTGTGTCCTTCACCCCTACCAAAAGTAAAGGATGCGGCAGGCCACACTACAGATTACTCCATGGAGCTCTTTTCACATACCATGCCTGGGTTATCAAGTCAAATCGTGAATCACCCAGTCCAAGAAGAATCTGACATGGAGTGCACTGATGCACAGCCACTGCTAGAATTATCTGCTGGTACATTCACTCAGAGCACTACATTGTCCTCAAAGTGTACTGAGCCAGAATCTGACCCTGATGAAACTCAGGTGCCCCTTCCCGCATACTATACCACCTTACATGATGACACAGAGGAAGTTGCACATGACATTGAAGAGGAGGTGATGGATGACCCAGTAGTTGACCCAGATTGGCATCCATTGGGGGAAGAGGGTGCTGCTGCCAATAGCTCAGAAGAGGTGGAGGAGCATCCGCAGCAGGCATCGACATCGCAACAGCTGTTATCTGGCAGGCCTGGAGCAGTCCAAAAACGGGTTACAAAAACCAAAAGAGTTGCAGGACAGCTAGGCCAGACGGTCAAATTAGCACAGCGTGCAAGGCCTCAAAATGTCTTCCATAGTAGGAAGAGTGCAGTGTGGCACTTTTTTGAACAAAATCCTAATGATCAGGCAAAGGTTATCTGTAAGAAGTGCGCAAAGACATTTAGCCGAGGTAAAAATTTGAGAAATTTGAATACCAGTTGCATGCTTAATACAAAAAGGGTGGGGGAACAAGAGGTGCAAAAGTGCCCTATCACTAGTGACACTACGATGTGAGTGGTGTAATGCAGTTCCACTCACCTATTCCGGTTGTGTGACCCACAACTGGCTTGAAGACATAACACAGTATCAGCTGCTGCAGGACCTCCACCGACCACTCCAAAGTGGAAAAACTGCCAGAGAATATGGGAAGCAAGATGTGCCACAGTCCGCGCTGCTGAATCCACAAAATCACCTGGGATGCAAGATGTAGTAACAAAGTACTGCTTTATTCCTTCCTACGCGTTTCGGCTGAGGAAGGTGCCAGGAAGGGCGCCGAAACGCGTAGGAAGGAATAAAGCAGTACTTTGTTACTACATCTTGCATCCCAGGTGATTTTGTGGATTCAGCAGCGCGGACTGTGGCACATCTTGCTTCCCATATTCTCTGGCAGTTGCA
The DNA here is from genome assembly GCF_039654945.1 of Dendrobates tinctorius. Taxonomy (NCBI): domain Eukaryota; kingdom Metazoa; phylum Chordata; class Amphibia; order Anura; family Dendrobatidae; genus Dendrobates; species Dendrobates tinctorius. The sequence goes on along the minus strand of NW_027361728.1, from coordinate 4,612,279 downwards.
TGCTTAGACATTTAACCACCATGCACTTGCAAGCGTGGACGGACTACCAAACCTCACGTACCACATGTGCAACTGCTACCAGTGAAGGTAGTCAGCAACGCTACATCGTTTCCCCCACTGTAAGCCCACTGGTTAGCACACCACCAGCAGCAAATGTTGAGGTGTCGTCGCAAGGCCAAAGCAGTCAGGGAATCACAATGTTATTGCTACGAAAGACTGAATCTAGGCCATCAGAAAGAACACCAACTCCATCACCATCATCAACCCTCTCTCAGTCCGCCATGTCCACCGCTCTTTCCACCATATGCAGCTCTCAAGTCCAGCTCACCCTACCAGAGTCTGAGTAGGACAAGAAAGTACTCATCCTCTCATCCGCGTACACTGGGTTTAAACGCCCACATTGCCAATCTAATCTCGTTAGAGATGATGCCCTACCGATTGGTTGAAAGCGAAGTTTTCTGCGAACTCATGGCCTACGCAGTACCATGCTTTGACCTACCTAGTCGGCACTTCTTTTCTCGCAAAGCCATCCCAGCCCTACACCTTCATGTGAAAGACCACATTGGCCATGCACTCAAGCAATCAGTGAGTGGAAAGGTGCAGATCACAACAGATGCATGGTCGAGTAGGCATGGCCAGGGCCGTTACATGTCCATCACTGCGCACTGGGCTAATGTGGTGGATGTAGGGTCCACAGGGGACAGCGGCGGTGGGACAGTACTGCCTAGCCCACAGTATAGGAAACAGTTGGGTGTAGGTGTTCGACCCTCCTCCTCCAGAAGCGAAAGCTCCTCCACAGAGCGCAGTCGCATGAGCACTCCATCCGCAGCTGCCAGTGTTGCAAACTCGGTGTCCCACTATTGAACAGCTAGTGGTAAGCGTCAGCAGGCTGTGTTGAAGATGATGTGTTTGGGCGACAGACACACCGTGGAGGTACTGGCCGACTACTTGCAGCGACAAACTGAGTCATGGCTGGGCAGTCTACATCTTGAGGCAGGCAAGGTAGTTAGTGATAACGGTTGGAATTTTCTGGCAGCCATAGCCCTTTCAAAACTCCGACACATACCTTGCCTGGCTCACACCTTGAACCTGGTGGTGCAGTGCTTCCTCAATAATTATCCAGAGTTAACAGGCCTGCTCCAGAAGGTCCGAAGACTGTGCTCGCACATCCGCCAGTTGCCCGCACACTCCAGTTGTATGCAGAAGCTGCAGCGATTGCTCCAACTTCCCAAGCACCACCTAATTATCGGCGTTGCAACAAGGTGGAACTCCACCCTGCACATGGTTGAGAGGCTGTGCGAACAGAGGCAGGCTGTAATGCATTTGTGGGAGGATACACGACCAGGAACTTTGAGGGCAGACATGGAGTTGTCGGTTGTGCAGTGGTCGAAGCTGAAAGACCTCTGTAAAGTCCTTCAGTGTTTTGAGGAATGCACACGACTGGTAAGCGCAGACAACGCCATCATAAGCATGAGCATTTCACTTATGCGTTTGCTCATGCAAACTTTGACGCACATTAAGGAGCAGGCATCTGCAGTTGAGGAGGATGAGGAAGAGGAGGAGGGAAGCCTTGATGACAGTCAGCCATTGTCTGCTCTGGAACCTCTCCTGGACTAGATGGAGGAAGAAGAGGAAGAGGAGGAGGATGATGATGGGGATGATTATTTAGGGGAGGAGGATGCTTCTCATGGGGCAAGAGAAAATGTTGGCGTGGCAAGGTCTGGTACAGGGTTTGTGCGTGACTGGAGGGATGTGGATTTGCCAGAAAGTGCTCCTCCACCCAGCACTCGCAGTGCATCATTGACACCTGGAACATTGGCCCACATGTCAGATTATGCCTTGCAGATCCTAAAAAGGGACCCCCGCATTGCCAAAATGATGAACGATGACGACTACTGGTTGGCCAGCATCCTGGATCCATGCTATAAAGGAAAATTCCCAAACATCATGCCACAGGAGAACCTTGACCTAATATTGGCTATCAAAAAAGTAGCTCTGGTAAACCGTTTGTTTGAGGCATTCCCAGCACACAGCAGCGGTGATGGTTCTCCAATGAGCCGTAGGGGGCAACATGAAGAGGTGTTCATGGTGCACACATCAGAAGTGGCATTGGAGACAGGGGTTTCATGACCATGTTGTGGACTGATTTTTCAAGTCCCGCTTACACGACTGGTAATACCGCATCGATTTAAAGTGACAGGAGACAGCAGTTGTCAACTATGGTTACAAACTACTTCTCGTCCCATATCGATGTTCTCCCTCACAGGTCATTCCCCTTTGACTATTGGGCCTCTAAACTGGACGCCTGGCCTGATTTGGCACAATATGCCTTACAGGAGCTTGCTTGCCCTGCTGCTAGTGTGCTATCGGAAAGAGTCTTCAGTGCTGCTGGCTCAATCCTGACAGAAAAAAGGACCCGTCTGCCGACCCAAAATGTTGATGACCTAACCTTCATTAAAATGAACCATGAATGGGTTTCAAAGGATTTTGTCCCACCTTCCCCTGATGACACATAGGTTGCCAGAAAAATGGCTTGCTTTTGTCTTCCTCTTCCTCGGATTTCTCCAATTCCTCCATTTGCAGCTGCTGAATGTCCAACATCAACATATGCTATTTATCAAACCTCCCTAACTGGGCTGCCTCCCCCCCCATGGCTGGGGTCACCACCTAGCGCACGCAAACGTGCGAGTGCCATTGCCCTGGACAGGTAGGTGGGCCGACTCTTGGGCGCCGGCACTGGCACAGGGTCCCTCTTAGTGCAATCAAGTGTCTCTGATGGTGGGGGTGTACACCCGCCATCAGACACACCGGCGTACTATGAGGGGCCCAATGCCAGTACCGACGCCCACGAGTGGGCCCCCCTTGCTTGGGTAGGGCCCCAGCATTTGCAATATTTACCTCTCCCTGCTCCTCCGCTGTGTAGTCTGGGCTGTCAAATCTTTCCCTGGGACTGCCACTACAAATTTGGTGAACTGATAGATGATGGTTAAGACACAGCTATGCCCTGTCCTGCTGGCCGGGCTCTAGCTTCAGATGATCAATGGCTTCCATTTCTTATCGACGTCGACTCACAATGAGATGCAGTGGTGGTTTATCATCAGCTTTCACAGTTTTCCTAATCACAGATGTGTGATATTCCTGCCCACATATTTAAACGTGCCCTCTCATGCCAATCCAATAGAATCGTCTACAGCCTGTGGCTTCTGTCTTTTGCACTCCAAAGTTACCTGAAAGATCATGATAGGCAGTGAGGACGATGTCTACATCTCTCCCTGTGATCAAAATTTGATGGAAATGAGTAACGGTGATGGGATCAACGGTACTGCGAAACAGCAACCCTTTCTTCACAAAGAACTGTTTTCGCTGTCTCCACACACAAAGTAATTGAGGGTCAGCATCGCCTCTGAGAATTCTCCCGGGAGTATTTCCCCTGATTAGTAATTCCTAAATTTCTGCAATCACTTGACTTTATGTCTGTACTTTTATCCATCTCGTTTCCTCTTGTGGAGTGTCTGGACTGTCTTACTGAGACAGAAATATATATGAAGATTTAAAAATACCCCAACAGTGTATACTGGTGTAAGCTTCAAAAACATTTCCTTTTTTCTACTTTTTAGATTGTTGTCTAATCCATACTGAGGCTGTGAGTGTCTTTGTCAGACTCCGGAAATAAACACGGAGATTTTAAATGTTTAAACTATGCCATATATACCTGTTATCCGGTGATACTGTACCCTTTCTCAACTTTCTGCAATCTTGTCGAATCCATACTGTGCCTGAGACCGTCTGAGTCTGCCTCCTGATTACAGATGAGTGGTGTTTGAGTGGAACTGTTGGCCAAGTTCAAATTCTAGCTGTTTTGGGTGGTGTTAGATCTCTTCATCGAACTACAACACTTTGATTAAAATTCGGCTGTTCGAGTTTCCGTTCGAGAACGTTTCGTTAAACAAAAGCGTATCTTTTTTCACATTAATAATGGTTTTCAATGATAATAGACAGTTTTAGGGAATAGTAGCGGTGTCTGGTAGCCAGCATTGTAGTACACCTGTGAAGGAGCTACACCGTTTGTGTTTCTAATAATTTTTACCGCAAATTGTCTTGAAAATCTTCGCCTGTATCCGGCGATCCATTCGGACAGCCTGTGTCATAGCCTCCTCCAGGGAACCAGGCGGAGGGTGGAGAGCCAAGGCATCTTTCAGATATTCAGACAGGCCTCTATGGAACAAACCCCAGAGGGCAGCATCATTCCAACAGACCTCAGCAGCCCAGCGTCTGAATTCCATACAAAACCACTCGGCTGAGTGCTTTCCCTGTCACACACTCATCACCATGTCCTCAGCCATACGCATACGATCAGGCTCATCATAAATATGCCCCAGGGCCTTAAAAAATGCATCTACCATCATACGCTCAGGGGCCGTGGTCGGAAGGGAGAAAGCCCAAGCTTGGGGGGCTCCCCTTAACAGAGACATAATGACCCCCACTCTCTGACTTTCATCCCCAGAAGAATGTGGTCTTAACTAAAAAAAAAAAGCTTACAGCCCTCCTTGAAAACTCTGAACTCTTTTTTATTTCCAGAAAAGGTATCTGGCAACTTCACTGGAGACTCAGGGGAAACTAATGTAATATCCCGAGCCCCCGATGAAAAAGCCCCATGCACAGTGTCAGCGATCAGCTGCTGAGACTGAGCCAGTCCTCGTTGTTCTCCAATGAGTTTCTGAGACATCTGGGTTAGGTGTTTAACCTGCTCAGAAAGAGCGTGCATGGGATCCATCACACACATAGGTGAATGGAAGCAGAGAAAAAAAAATGGTATCGGTCAGTTACAATATCAGGATCCTGACAGCGCCAGCGTACAGCCTCCACTGAGCAGGGACTCACCCGCACTGTAGGGACCCCTGGGAACCAGAATAGCCAGAAAGTATAGGTGAACAGTACCTTAGTGATGAAGTTTAGCAAGCCGGCACGAGACCTACGGTCATGTGACTGCAAGGGGGCGGGGCTTAGCATCCTTCTTTCAGAGAAGACAGCAAACTCAGAGTCAGGCAAAACGGAGGTTGTTCACAGTACGGACAGCGAGGTACAGGAGGGGTAAACATACTGGAGGTCAGACAAAGCCAAATGTCATACACAAGAGGGCGACGCGGTACCAAGGGGACGAGCAGAGAGAAGTCGGGTCACAAGCAGAGAGTCATACACGAGAGGTAGCACAGTACAAGAGGGACAGGCAGAACTCGTAACAGGGACAGAACCAAATCAAAACTAAACAAGCAAGCGAGATATCAGGCACAAGGCACACGTACGCACAAGGCCAACTAACTCAGCCGAGGGCAGGAGTATAATTGACACCGGACCTAGGTCCAGCGAGCATTAAATAGCCACCCTCTGCCAGGGAGAGGTGGAACAATTAACCCACAATCAGACCAGGGCGGGCCAAAGCGAAACCCCGTCCTGGATCATGACAGAGCTCATCATATACTGTATGGAACATTATATGGGACCAATGATTCTGTATGGAGAAATATATGGGCCTCATTACTCTGTATGGCGCACTATGCGGTGGCTATAATACTGTATGGAGGAATATACTGTCTATTTTTGGAGCTATTGGAGAATTTAAAATGGATATCAGTCATGTGATGTAAGAATTGAAGTATTTTTCATTGTACTTTGCCGTTATTTCTCTGCCGTATCAAAGGATCATGAATTGTGTCATGTGTTAAAGGAACCCAGTGATTCTCTTTGGCCCTGGGCCCATGAAAATCTGGAGCCAGCCCTACCCCCCCACAACTTTAACCAAATAACCCCAAGTTTTCAATGCCTAACTATTATTATAAAGTAAATTAAGGTTGACAAGCTTAAGGAATAAGAATTGATGTTTTTGGCATAAAAATGGGCACTCTAGGTGTGTTTCCTGTCCTCCACTCACTGCCGACTTTTCTTCCCCATTGACTTACATTGGGTTTCGTGTTTCAGTCGGTCTTCGACTTTTCACGATAATCGGGCAATTTCGTTCGACCCGACTTTTGCGAAAGTTGGGTTTCGTGAAACCCGACTCGACCCGAAAAAAGGCAAAGTCGCTCATCTCTAGTAGAAATGATAGGAATGTCACTAACATCCATGTGTCTGCTCAGTAAGAGTATCTAGTGTTCCCTTTATATTTTGAGCAGTATATATACTTCCTATATAACTTTTTGTTAAATGGATATCATCTTTAACATTAACATTTTTAACATTTGTAAAACACAAAACAAAACTATTGTCAGACCCAAGTTCGGCACCTGCAAGCCCAATATCCATTCCTCTTTTCTACAAAACAAAAAACTATCTGTGCAACAAAACAGCCCACCACCAGAAAGCTGGAGTTTCAAGAGGCCCCAACCCTGACTACACACACCTATCTCCATGTCCTTCTCTAAGTAGGTGTCCCTTGTCCCTATCTATCCTTACCTGCCCCTTACTATCCCTCCTCTACCTAACTTACCAAAACCTATCTATCTATCCCTAGACTGTCCCTGTCTGCCCTTATACATCAATCTGACCCTAAGCACACCACTTTATCTTACCCTACCAAACAAACACACCAAGACTAGCATTCTCTAGGGTACGTTAAAGAAGAAACCCCTGCAAAGTCAAGAGGCCCTCCCCACACCCAGCCTCTCAAACTCCAAAGAACGTATTTTGCCCAGGTTACCCAAGATGCTGCTAACCACTTCTTCCAGCGGGAGGACTTTCTGTTGCATTGACACTAAGCACTGTGCATTCCATGTGTAAAACCTAACCACTAAACTGACTAAGAATAATGTGCTCCAATCTCTGCCACCCAGCGACCTGAGTGCTCCATAGGCCCACTCTGCATAAGAAAGGCGCACTAGCCTAGGACAGCCTACAGAAGTGCCCACCCTGTTGTATACCATTGAATTAAAGGTACACTGAAGGAGGAAGTGCTCCATGCTCTTCAGCGTGTTGCCACACTCCTTGCGGGGACAATCCCGGTCATCAGTTCCTGTACTTCAGGTTGTCCCTCACATACAGTTTCCCATGGAAGCAACACCAAGCCACGTCCCAAAACTTCAAGGTGATCCACGAAGAGTTTAACAACCCAAGCGCTACCTCCAGATCCTGGCTTGGGCAATCTTTGAGCACCAGAGGCTTCTGGAAATGGGTCAACAGAACCCTATTGTCAAGGGATTTCCTTGACATGGTCCTGATCTCCCACATCCCCAGACCCCACCAGCGGATCACCTTCAGAACTGGGGCAGCGTAAGCCAGAAGATGTCTATGTGGTGTGCGAAGGTCCTTCACATGCCCTCCTGTCTCCCATTCCTGGAAGAAAGGCCGAAACCATCCTCTGCAGGAGAATATCCACGGAGGAGCCCTCTCTAACTAGAGGTTGATGATATTTGTTTTAAGAAAGGTGTTTACTAGAAACACCACCGGGTTGACCATACCCAACTCTCTTAGACTCCTTGTGCCGTATGTGACCCCCATAACAGTTGGAAAAACAGGCTATAAACCTGTGTGCAAAGAGGTTCTGGCAAGATGCACATACTGTCCAGGTATATTAACAAGGGATGGAGAAAACCTTTAGCCAAGTTGACCCTTTCCCTCAGGGTTAAGGACCAACCCTTCCATTGGTCCACCTTCTGGGCAGCGATCATAAGTCTCCCTTCCCAATTTTGCTGGGGGTAGTCCCCCAGGTCGAAATTGATGCCTAGAATTTTTGCCTCGGTCTGGGGCCCTGGAAGGGTGACCAGATCAAAACTCGGATCACCCCATCCCAGCCAGAGACTCTCACAATTTTTTCCCGGTTGATCATGGACCCAGAAGCCTCCGAGTAGCACTCGACCTCAGACATGACCCAATCCGCCTCCTCTTTTGAGAATACAAAAAGGAAGACGCCATCGGCATATGCTACATACTCTGTCTGGCCCCCGGCTCCACTTGGTCCATCCCGACCCCACCTACAGTCCATGATCCACCCTCCTTAAAAGGGGATCGATCGTGAACACGTATAACAGTGGGCTCAAAGGACAACCCAGGCGGACCCCAGAACTAACCTCAAAAGGGTGAACAACCCAACCGTTCATATGCGGAAAAGTCTCTGCCCCTTTGTACAAGATCCTTAACCACTTTACAAACCTCCCAGGCAGACCTACCTCAAAAGGACAAACCAAAGGTACTCGTGATCCACTCGGTCAAAAGCCTTCGCTTGGTCTAAGGACAGCAGATACCCCTTCCAGTGACCCACCCTGCCCTGCTCCACTGTCTCCTGGACACCAAGCACAGCCCTAAACGTACTGCGGCCTGGAACAGAGCGGGGGTGCAAACTTCACCAACCGATTGAGCAGGACCTTTGCCCAAACCTTTTGCTCCATATCGAGAAGCGCTGTGGGATGCCAATTCTCAATGCAGGATGAGTCTTTACCCTTCAACAGGATAATCAGGGCTGACCTCACCATTGATCTGGGAAGAGTGCCCGAGGAAAGACACATGTTAAAAACCTCAGTCAAGAGGGGGACTAAAGAGTCCCTAAAGGTTTATCAAACTGGGATGTTAATCCATCCAGACCTGGCGATTTCTTTGGGCCGCAGCCCTTCAACCACCAGTCTCACTTCCTCCTCCCTGATTGCCTCTGCCAAAACATGAAGAGAGGGGTCATCCCCTGACTCAGGAATGGTTTCAGCCAGGAAAGCTGACATCCCATCTTGATCCAGATCCTTCTTTCCAAAGAAGCATGAGTAAAAGGACCTGACCACCTCCAGGATCCCAGATTTGGATCTGCTCAGGGAACCCGTACTGTCAATCAGTCCTGTCACCATCTTACAACTCACTGACATCTTACAGTTTCTGTAGGGGTCAAGAGAGCGGTACCTCCTGAAATCCCTCTCAAAAGCCAAAGATATGTGCCTATCATACTGACACCTCCTGAGCAAATTCTTCACCCTGGAGATTTCCTTGCGGTCACCTCCAGTCGAGACGAGCTGCTCGTGTTTCCTCCTCAGAGCCCGATACAAGCGATGCCTGTTCAGACTTCTGAGGCTCAAAAGCTGATGGAAGAAACTCGCCATCCTCTCTTTGAAGATCTACCACCACTCAGACTTACTGCTATAGAGATCCAAAAGCGGTACCTGGCTCTGAAGAAAGTCCTCAAAAGATTATCTCACCTCCGCATCTTCCAGAAGGGATGAATTCAGCTTCCAAAGGCCTTTCCCCATTTGCAGAATCTCTGCAACATTCAAGGAAAAGAAAATTTAACAGTGGTCAGAGAATTCCACCTCAACGGCGGACACTGCTGAAAAGATGGCATCCTCCTTCAAAAAAAACCTATTTGTTCTAGAGCGATTGCTTCCCCTATGAAAGGTGAAACCCCCGTGACCTTGGGTCTGCCGGATGTGGACATCCACCAGGCGAGCTTCACTAGCTATGCTATTTAGGGTATTGCTATCATAGGCCAGCTTTCGGTCTCCGGGACCCCCCCTATCACGGGATCTCATAATGATGTTAAAATCCCCACCGAACACCACCTGCCGACTCATAAAAAGAAAGGGCTTGATCTTCAGGAAGAGACATTTACCGTCCCACTTGGACTGTGACCCATAGATATTTATGAGCTGAAGCTCCTGTCCCCTCATGAAGACGTCCAAGGCCAGGCACCGCCCCATTTCTACCTCAATCACTAGTCGGCATTCCACCAATGTGGCCTTAAAAAGGACTGCCACCCCGCTATACGGATCGGCTGAAAGAGGCCAGTATGAGGGCCCACTCCTCCACTCCCTTCTGGCTTTATGAATTGCCCCCATGTCTGTTAGTCTGCAAAAACAAAATATCAGCCTTAATTCAGGTGAGAAAATCAAAGGCTGCAAATCTAGCCGCATCTGACTTAATGCTGGCGACATTAATTGACGCCAGAGTCAACGGGGTAGGTTACGCTATCATGAGTGATTAAGTTAAATGGCTTTTATCTTACCCACCCCGTCTTTACCCTTTCCCCCCAAAGATGGGACCGGTTCCACCCTCCTTTTCAGGGAAACTGAGGTGTCAATTTTAGCACTCTTCTCGCCTCTGGGCTCCAGGGCAGTCCCCCTAGAGGAAGCAGTATCCTCCGGAGGGCAGACTCCGCCACCCCCTGAAAGCCCCCCAGGTGCCACACACAGCCCCTCACCCATGACCTCCGTCTCAGCAGAGTCATCGAGGACTTGGTACCAGTTGAGAGGGTGATCAGAGTGGAGCCGATGAGCCCTTCCTTTGGCATACTTACTGTCAGGGGGGCTTGGAAGACCTTTTAACCTTCCCTTTTTTCCCTTTCTTTTTACACTTGCCACCCTGCATTTTTGTAGGCTGCTCTGTGACCTCCTCATCCACACTTTCATACTGGGAGGAGTTATTGGAATCAGCCAGGTCCTCTCTCTCCATCCTCCTGGTCTCCTCACATACCTCTTCCTCCTCTGGGGTCTCAGAGACACCGGCCATGGCCCCCAGAGGGGACAGACATTACCCTAGTTGCCTGAGGCTCTATCTGCCCTTCACCCCCATGTTCTCCCACACAGTTCCCTCAACTGACCTGCAGTGGCATTGGAAAAGGAGCGAGGGCAGCAGCAATACAGGTGACCCAGGTCACCACACAGGTGGCTCCTAATGTCACCACAAGATGCGGCAAAATGACCCACCCAACCACACAAGGCATAATTCTGCACCTTGCAGCTTGCGCTGAAGTGGCAGAGATCACCGCACCTGTGGCAGACCTTCGGCTGCCCCTATTAGAAGACCAGGATTATGTCCCTTCCCAGGAACACCGAGGAAGGGATGTGGGTGACGGTACCTCCTGAGACCTTCAATTTCATCATGAAGGTTTAGTCCCCTGACCAGATGCCAAACTCATCCCAGTTTTTCTTTGGGACTTCCGTGACTTCCCCATGTAAAGCCACGTGAGGATGTCTATGCCAGAAAGTGACTCATTACTGATCAAAATGGTCACCTTCTTAATCCCAATTTGGTGAGATGCTGCCTGTATGGCGAAGTCTCACCAGCCAGACTCTCCCTTTGCCAGCTTGTAATTCAACCAGAAGCGTTCCAGCCCCTCCGGTCGAACGAAGCTGACGTCAAAGAACAGGGTACCAAAAGGATGGATCAGGGTGAAGATGTCCACCGCCCTGAAACCCATTTTCAGGAGGAGCTCCACCACCCTACTCTTGGGTGGGTAAGATTCACTGCCCCTCCACCGAAGACGGACCACATTCCTCCTGGCTGCCCCTGGCCCAGCTGTTGGGAGGGACCATATGGTTACCACCTCCCTTCTATCTTGGATTGCAGCCAAGCCATGTCTCTCCAGCAAATAAGACAAATCCACCTCCCTTACCTCTGCAATGACCTACTCTTTTCCCTTTTTGAGGACCTCCAGGAAATGGCGGTGCAAGACGCCATCCCTGGAGCCCAGAGGCAAAAGTATGGGGACCAGCAGCTGGGAGGGGGTGGATGGGCCAGCCCCCCCTCACCTACCACCCCACCACCAGCACATTTACTCTACCACTCGTACCCTCACCCACTTCCTCATCCATGCCCCCGTCACTCTCACCACCATTCACCCCAGCCACCACATTTCCACAAATGATATTTTCATTTTTACTTTTATTTTTCTCTAGCTTCTCACTTTCCTCTGCTGGGGGCCCTAGCTAGATAGAGTCAGGTAAGGCACAGGGAGTAGGAGACCCAAGCAGCCAGGCACCCGCTGCTGCCACCGGAGTGGACGGAGCCACCACTGACAAGACCATGCCCCCTCGCTGGGTGCAACTGTAACGGGCAGAGCTACTGCCATGGAAGCCACGCCCCACAGAGCCGGCTGCGCTGGAGCCCCCGGGAAAGACCCAGTACTGGATGTGGGCACAGGGGCCACTGGCACAGCAGCACAGACTCCTAGAGACAGGGCCCCCACACCGGCTGCCACCACCACTGACCTTTTTAGTTCAGGCCACTCCACCTCGGCATCCAGAGGTGGCGGGGCTCCAACACAGACCCATCACTGGATCTGCACAGAGGGTCCCCGACACAGCTCTGGACACCGCCAGGGAAGCAACCACCACACTGCTTTTTATTTTCATTTTTCCTGCTGAAGCAAGCTCCACCCCCTTTGTTTTTTTGGTCCCTGGACCCCATAAAAAGATCCAGCTGGTGCAGATCCATATGTGCGGGACCCAGACACCCCAACACACACCACCGGAGATGTGGCCACAGATGTCAGCACCCCAGAAGCAGTGCAGGAGGCAGCAGCAACCAAGTACGCCATCATTTGCATGCCAGTGGGTGCCCAGGTGCCTGGCCAGTCCCCCCTGCCACAGAGGACTTAGCCCAAGCACCTCCACCATTACCACTTCCCATCACCGGGCCGCCCTCAATGTCACACTCCATATCACTGTCTGAAGCTGAGCCACCACAAACAGTCGGAGACCTGATCCCGATAGACCTTGCTCTCCACACAACGAGACAGGGGAACCCCAGGAAGGGGAACATAGATAAATTTATCCATGGCAGTTGTTTTCACCTTCTTGGTATTCCCCTTCTTCCGTTTTTCCCTTCCCAGTTGCCTCATCCTCACAGACCTCAATCCCAAATATTAGTTGGCCACTTACCAGGCCTCCAGGTGGGTACAGCGCGATGGTCTTGCCCTCTTCATTCTCCTCCTTCTCCTCCACCTGGACGTGACTCCGTGACTCAAAAGGAGTCCCACCGGTCAGGGCTCCGAACCGGTCTTCGTTCCTCAGCTCCTCTGCAAAAGGGCCTCTCCCAGCATGGATGGTAGCTGTTCTTTCCTCCAACTTGCTGATAGACCCCTTCAGCCTCTTCACCATGGCATACAGCTTTGCTAATTTTGAGCTTGATTCCCAGTTCTTAGATTATATCCTCACTAACCTCAAATCCTCCTGGAGTATCCGCAGTTGTTTTGTGGCATCCTCATACTCGCAGAGGTGTGCGTGTATGCGAGAGCCTTAGGTGGTCACTGACTCTCCTGCTTCCTTAGTGCTCCAGTCAAGGGCCACCACTGCCACACCTCTGCTGGATGCCTTCTTTTGCTGGGAAGGGGCAGACAAAAGTCCAGATGGAACATGAAAAAAAATCTCTCTTCCCCGCAGCAGCTCCACACAGCCCAGCAGCTCACCAGCAGACTACACCTCTGACCAGGCTCCTCCCTCGGCTGCTGTAGTCGACCCTCTTGCTGTATGCAATGAAGTATGCCACATACAATGCCTGCCTGCCTACCACTATCTATATACACCGTAATTAGTCCGTTGGTTTAAATGGACTTGTGTTTTCAATATCGTATACCCACACTAACTTATACACCACCAAATCTGTCCCTATCTCTGCAGCAACTCTCCCTACACTGCCTAAGTCCGGAGCTGACTGTGATGAGCAGGGCGCCGCCAGGTCTGATATAGACCTGATGACGCTGTGCCAATCACTGCAATGCCACAACCAACATGGCTGCAGCATTTCAATGTGTGGCAGACAATCCCTGCTTGTTGATTGGCACTCTAAAGAGCGCCAAACATGCAGGGTGGGGACCCAAGCTCCCGCCAAGCAACCCGGTAATGCCCGGTGCACTCCTAGCATCACGAGCAGCAAGATGATTGGGCGAGCACCAAGCACTTCCAAGCATGCTTGCTCACCACTTCTTACCAGTTTTAAAACACAACATGACTAACCTGAAGCAATAAAAATCGTAATCTATTGTAGGTTAATCATATTTAAGATTCACGTATAGTTTTTGAAGTTGCTTGATCTACAGTATATTAAAATTGCATCATTTGTTAGAGATTTAATTAATTGCAAAATGTAAATGATATTTTCAGCAACATATATTTTTTTACTGCACCTGCCGTTAGCAGTTTCTAATTGAATTGACATTTTATTTTTCTTGATATACCAGGGTCTCAAAATGGCTCATGTGGGAATATCTTTATCAAACTTAGAAGCATCCGTGGCTTCACCATTTACTTCTAAAATCCCAAACATTGAATGTGTATCCACACTATTAAAGTAAGTTACTATTACCCTACACACTTGATATACAGTGCTGTGCAAATTAATTGGGACAAAGCATTTTTTTAAGTAAAATCGTAAGTTGGTTACCAGTCAGTGATTCAAGCCACTTTTAACTGCTTTGAACAGGCGTGAGTGCCTTTTCAAAGCAGTTAAAACTGGTTTGAATCACTGACTGGTAACCAACTTATGATTTTACTTAAAAAACTGCTTTGTCCCAATTAATTTGCACCGCACTGTAAGTAGCATCAATGTGGTAACCAAATCATTCTCCTCTATGAAGTCTATTTCTATTTTTTTACTTTTTATCTTATTTATTCTGTTGGAGGAGAAAGTTAAGAGCTTTGCCTAGTATACTTTACCCTTAGGTCCTAAGAAATGTTTTAATAATCATACAGTCTTAAAAACAGAAGCTATCATTATCCTATCATTGTTAAATCTTGCTTTGGGCATGTACTCACAAAGAAGTAAATATTCACAAGTTAAAATGTTCTCATGGGAATAAATTTTTAATTACATGGGCAATTTATCATAATAATGGATAAAAGTATAATACTGAGATGCGTTATGTCCTGGATTAATACATCCAAATATGATTAATATGCAATAAAAATGATTACCGTATAGAATATGTAGTTGATACAATAGTTATCTCTTGTTAACAAAGTAAAACTTATTTGTTATATTAAACTGAGTGTTTTAGTTCAACTCACATGGCTGGGAAAGTAAACACAGCCCTTCAGGCTAAAGCAGGAAACAACCAAAAAAACTAGAAAAAGAGTCCATATGTATACGGGTAGCAGCCCGCTCCGGAGCAAAACAGGTTCAGTCTTTCTTCATGACACAAAGCCACTGGAAAATCCCCTATCCAGTATTGCTGACCAAATACTGCCTCTAGAGCCCAGTTATTTAAACCCCAGACCATGTGACTCTTTTCCCCCTTGTGACTGAACACATGACTGTAACATCACACAGGTGGACATCCTCCCACCCATTCTATGGATATCCACATAAAATCCAGCCCAGTGTGCTGGAGAAAGATATTCTGGGTTTCGCATCTTGGACACCACCAAGCGTAGGGACACATATCTCCCCTCCAGTACTTTATCAGTGACTTTGTCACAAGAGAAATAACCTTGAAGGGAACCTGTCAGTTTCCTCATGCCCCCCAAACCACATCATGAATTTATTGACCCATTGTATACTTCCTCAAAAACCCTTTTTGCTCTTTACAAACTTTTTAATATTCAAAACCACACATGTGAACATGGACGTATAAAAACTCCAGTACACCAATAAAGAACCAAAACAGCGAAAAGGTCTGTTAAAAAATCATGTTTTATTAATATATTATTAATATATTTTTTTTACATAAATGAACCAATGTCATATATAATTATCCACAAGGTGCCTCACAATAAGAAAAAGGACCACGAAGGCATTAAAGATACACAGAAATAATAATATATCCCTTAAAATCCACTGACAGCAATACAAAGTAACAGCTAGTTCAGATTATATATAATAATAAGACTCCATGATCCAATATGACATGTGCACAGGGAAACAGGAAAAATTACCCTATTTAAAATCCCATGTGACTACTAGATGCATAAGGTATTCAAAAATTGAATTTGTATTGCAAATTACCTCAATTGGAGACAGATATACAGTGGCACACGGGAACCCAATAAAGTGCTGTAGTGCTAATGGCGTCCTTTCCCACCCCAACGCACGTTTCGTGATTCCTTCTTCAGATTTTTTGAATATGCCTAAAATCAATTTTATAGCTTGTTTTGTGATATGCTAGGGGGGGTGACTTGTGGGGACATTTCTTTCCCAAGACACATTGCCCCGGTATTCATATTATCAAACCTCTTTGGGGGTGAGTGACATGATTTGCAAGTGGGGAATCATTGTTCATTCTTTGCAAATCTCTGCCTCTCTGATAATATACAGTGGAGTCTGGTGTATGCTCCCAAATTTCATAGGAACACTGTGCAATGCCAGCAGTGACGTAGGAATAAACTAACCATTACTGCCGACTCTTACAAATCTTACACTGTTCACCGATGAACTGAGCATTGCCAGAAAGGCAGAGATTTGCAAAAAAGCCAGAAGTCACGTCTTTGTTTCAAATCAAGTCACTCATGCCTAAAGGAGTGTGGTGCCCATGAGGGTTCAGTTGCCACAGAGGTACTGCACCTCCTCCTGAGGTGTGGTACCCCACCATCCAGGTAAGGTAGAGACACCTGACCACACTCCAACACCTGCACCCCATACCACAAAGTAGTGTAGCAGAGCACCTTCGGCGGCTCCCTGCTTGGAGTGTAGCATAGCACCCCTTGGTGGCTCCCTGCTTGGAACACGAAATGTGCTGGGAGGTGGGTGGAGCTGAGCTTACATAAAGGAGGGGGAAGAGTTGAGTCAGTCATTCAGTCATTCAGTGATGCATTCAGTGATTGAATGAGAATGTAGAAGGACAGAGAGTGAGCAGAGAAGATCCCCGGGAGAGGGATGGAAGAAGGAAGTGCTGCAGCAGGCCACAGTGATCTGGGTCTGCTGGCACAGGAAATAGACAGAGAAAGGAAGCTTGATTCTCCATTGGGAAGAAGGATTAGCACGGAACGTAAGGAGAATAGGAGGACTAAGGATCAGGGTTGAAGAGAGAACCCTTCCCAAGTTTACAGTGCAAGGCCGGGGTCCAGTCCCCGAGGTTGTATGGATACTAATGGTCCTGCAGCAGACACCAGAGGAATAGAAGTTGTCATCGCTTTATTCCCACACAAGACTTGGGGGCACATCAGCAACATAAGGGAAAGCCGGGACTAAGTATTAAGGAGTCCACGAAGCAGGCTACAGCTGTCTACCGTACAAGTAGAGTTCACAGGAAAATCTGATAGGAGGAACTCCAGTGTAACTCAGTACTGTGAGTACTTCACTAAAGGCGCTTAGAGGGAGACATTCAGAAAAGGCACATATGTTGGCGGAGTGTTGGAAAGGAGTACTTCATCTTGCCTGGAAGTTGGCTGAATTCCTGACCCGGAGGACACGGCACGGATGCGGGCACCTGTATCTGCAACAGACTGTGAATAAAACTTTGGAACTACATGCCCCGGTGTCCGCCACTTATTCCTGTGCCAACCTGCCCAGCACTGCTTCATCCCTTGCACCCGACACTACACCATCTAAGTGTCACTTCACCTACTCTGCCCTGGGACTACAGCCCTGCCTGTGGAGGGCTATAACATCACTGCTGCACCACACCATCTGTCCCAGAGGATCTGTTTGCAGCGTCGGCTTAACATCTTCATTGCCGAACACCACAGGTGGCGTCACAAATCATTCTTTAACTTTCCCCTTTTTACAATGGGCGCCCAGGGCCACGGGCCGGGTCCCAGCTACCGTAACATCTCCCATTGAAGCTCATCGGGCCCGGTACCAAGTACCCCACAGCCCTGGGAGGGCGACCCATTCTTGGTGTCACGAACAGGATGACGAAGCCCGGTGCTACCGAGTTCTGTGTACCTACGATTTATTGGACTTGTGGAAATGTGCAACAGACCCAATTTGATAGACTGTAAAATGAATGCTAAAAATGGCCGCCGGTGCGAGGAAGAAGGGCGTGATAATATGGGTGGTCCTAAGAAAATACCGCAAACTGTCCTGGGCCTCCCCTGCCTGAACTTCTATGCTACAGCGACATGGCCCACCCCCCGAGGGGTTCGTATACTGGCCTGGTATGGAGGAGTAGAAAGAAGACGCCGCCCCCAGAAGGAGGAACGAGAGCCGGTGGCGGGAAAAGAGTCCAGAAAGGAAGAAGAAGAGAGAGAGAATGCCATGATGGAAGGAGAGAGGAGGCCTGAAGAGCGTAGGGAGGTTGAGCTGAATCTCCCTGGCGTAATGGCTGAAGACTCCGATCTGGCTTCCGGCATGAACCGTCAGCAACTGGAGAATGAGATAGCCCAGCTGACCACCCATCTGAGACTGAGGCAGGAGACGTTATGGAGGATGAACTGGCAGCACGCCCAGGAGGGGCCTCCATCAGCAGTACCCCAGTCACCGGTACCCGCCGCTGCTGTACCGGATCTTCCCCAGGCAGACCCCGTGGAGCCTGCGGCCGCTGCAATACCACCGGCAGCAATTATCATCACCTCTCCGCTGTCACCGCGGCAGAGCATGGCCTACAAAAAGGAGTTCTCTGAGGGCTGGGGAGCCGAAGCGGAGGAAGCTGAGCCCCAACCTGGACCTGACGCAGCTGCCCAGGTCCCACTAGAGACCCCTGCGGACCCGGAACCGCCATCTGCTCCACCACCACCGACATCCAGACAGACTATCCCCGTGGATACCCCTTCAGCTGCCTTGCCGTCTCAAGCCTGTACTGGAGCCGGGACACCGCCAGGAGGCCCAGGTACGTCCACTGCCCCTGCCCCTGGGAAGGCGTCCCGGTGTGTAGATGCTGCAGCGTCTGGGTAAGTGGTGCTGGACCTCGTCTGAGACCGGGACTCTGAACCCTGGGGGGAAACACCTGCACCCCTAGCGGTAGTGTCTCTGTCCACTGTGGGTAGTAGCAGGCCACGGGAAGAGGAAGATGAGACATGGGCCCGTTGCCAAGAAACCATACGTCAGCTGGCAGCCGAGCAAAGAGAGAGGGAACAGAGGAGGCTGGCTGTGTTGGGCCCAGATCTGGACCGGAAGGAAAAGGTCCATGCCGGTCACTATTGTCCCCGGGACTCAGCTGTATGGGGACAGGTACTCAATGTGAACTATGAGCGGGGGTTTGGGTTCATTGCAGACCCCTAGAGGATCAGTGACCTGTTCTTCAGCAGGTAAGATGTGGAGTCACATCTGAGGAAGGGACACCCTGCTAGAGACCTGCAACCAGGGGAATATGTAACCTTTACCCGGCATGAGGGACTGCGTGGATGGTATGCGCTGAACGTGCGCCACATTCCTGAAGACTTCATTGCGGCCTATAAGAAGGAACACGCTTATGTTCCCCCAGCAGGAGTGCCACACACTATAGTGATCACACCTACCAACACCAGGCAGGCTACATCCACCCCTGTTAACCACCCCATGGTACAGGTAGTTACACCAGCTGTACCAAAGGCAGCAATTGCACCAGCTGCCACCACCTCGTCCTATGGGAAACCATCAACAGGACAAGGATGTCCAGAAGTTATCCCCTGGAAGCAGCAGTCCAAATCAACAGCTTCGGCTCCCAGCTACCATGACATCTCCCATTGAAGCTCATCGGGCCCGATACCGAGTACCCCACAGCCCTGGGAGGGCGACCCAGGAGCATGACAACATGATAAGTGAGGTGATTATCCTTGGCAAAAAAAAATGCCCCCACAAGTAGTCGTTCACTAATAAACATATAATTGCCCATTTATAAAACTGATTTTAAGCATATTCTAAAATCAATTCGAAATAGAAAGGGTCTTGTTAGAATGTGTTAAAATGGTTCATTAAATGCAGGGTGGTGATTTATGTGCTCATGACAGCTAACAGGTTTTCTTTTAGCGGGGTTATTTGATATAGGGGGTAAATTGATAGATTGAGCGATTCTGAACGCGGCAATAACAAATATGTGTATATTTGATTTTTTTATTGTTTTTTGAATAAGGTGAAGGGGGGTGATTTGAACTTTTACATTGTTTTATTTTTTCAATATTTTTAAAACATTTTTTTTTTTACTTTTTGCATGCTTCAATATTCTCTATGGGAGGCTAGAAGCTGCAGTACTTTCATCTCCTCTGTTACACACATGCGATGATCAGATCACCTGTGTGTAGCAGAAATGCTCACTTGCTATGAGCGCCGATCACCTGGCAGCGCTCATAACAATCTGCTACAGACATCTGGTAGTCATGCCAACCCATCAAAGACCCATGATCATGTGACTGGGTCATCGATGGGTGGGATTAGTGATGCGCGTCCTGTAAGCACGAGTTAAATGTTGCTGACAGAGATTGACAGAGGCATTTAACTAGTTAATATCCACGGGTGGGTCATGATTACACCCATGGCTGTGTGGGAACATGTCAGCTGTATAGATCAGCTGTCATGTGCCCAGAAAGGTGCGGTCTCAGCACCGAAGCACACATCAAATAGAGGATTTCGACTTGCGTACTATTACGACACATGTCGTAAAGGGGCTAAAAAAATAAAAATACACATATTTTTGTCAACACATTCAGAATTGCCTGATCTATCAATATGTAAAAAGAATTAATTTGATCAGTAAACAGCGAAACATGAAAAAAAAATCAAAACTCCAGAATTAAGTTTTTTTAGCTGCTGCAGCATTGCAATAAAATGTATTTGATAGGTAATCAGAAGATTGTATCTACACAAAATTGCAGAAAAGGATTTCCAGTTTGTCAAGGAGCGCTTCCGGCTGATTCATTAATTACTCCGAATATTTCAAGGAATATCCAGTTTATTACTAGACATAAAAACACAGCTCGTTTCAGCTATACATAAAATTAGCCTTCATCAGGTAAAAAAAACCTTGTCTCGTAGACTTCATTTTCTTCAAAGACGGTATTGATTTATCTACACAAAATTGGTATCAATAAAAACTTCAGCTCAGCATGCAAATAATAAACCCTCACCCAGCCCCAGATCACAAAAAATGGAGATGCTACTGATCTCGGAAAATGATGCAATTTATTTTTTTTTTTAATAAACTTTTGGGTTTTTTTTTACCGCTTAAATAAAAAAGAACACAGACATGTCTGGTATCTACAAACTTGTAATGACATGGATAATCATAATGGCAGGTCAGTTTTGGTATTTGGTGAAGATAGTAAAAGAATACAATTATATTTTTGTGCAATTTCACCGCACTTGGAATTAATTTCTTGTTTTCTAGTACATTAAATGGTAAAATCAATGGTGTCATTCAAAAGTAAAATTCATCCTGCAAAAAACAAGCCCTCGCATGGTCGTACTGATGAAAAAATATAAAAGATATGGCTCTAGGAAGAAGGAGACCAAAAAACAGAAGTGCAAAAATGGAAATTGGCCCAGGGTGAAGGGTTTAAAAACAAATTGTATTTACAGTATTTTTTCTTCTTTTCTCATCTACCAAGCTTGACTTATATTGAGTTGAGGAGACATGAGAAATAGAGTTTAAGTGACTAAATGACATTGTTTACAACAGTTGCCATATACTGTCCCAATTGAAAGTAGATAGCACCTCTGGAGGGCACTTAGAGCAGTACGTTTATCATAACATTAACTTCAAAACAAAAAGCTGCAACATTCTTGTTTTTGATTTATGGATGAAGTTTGTTTTAATTATTATTTTTTCTTCCCTTTTGACACACAGAGAGGGAAGAAATACATTTGTTACTTCAATATCTTTGTTCAAATACCTCATTATGTATACCATGGTGGCACTTGTTTGCATGATGCTTCTATACTGGGTAAGACAAAGAAGTTCTATGAATATGTAGTAACTATATTGGGTTACCGTGAGTGAATTTGTGTAACTTGTTCAATCAATATGCTAAAACAAGATATTAGACAAGCATGATACAGCACAAATGATAAGTATATATATTACCAATAGTTAGGTAAACATATCAAATTCAATCAATAATTGTGCATATACAGTATATATATTGTAGTGGATTGGCTCACTTGGCTGCCCATAGCGATAGACAAAGGAATGCTGTCTCTTCATATTTTTCACTGGTTTATTTAGGTGCAGCATAAACTAAGGCAAGGTTTGCAACATAAACACTGTCTTTCTGGCCTAACAGGAAAACAAAAACAAATGGCACAGGCCATGTTTTTACAGGGATCCATCCACTCAGGAAACAAACATAAGAAAAAAATAAAGGTTAAACTTTCCTTTATCTTCACACAAGGCACTGGCGTTCACATCTCCAGGCACACCCATTGAATAACTCAAAAGGCTGACTATTTACCACCTAAACCACACCCTGTGATGGATGTATCGTGAACAGCCTCCCACACACTCTACGTCTGTTCACTAAACCTAGCCCTTAACATGGCCGACTAACCCCTCTCAGTACTTAGTGTGTGGAACTTTTTTCTATGTTCATATCACTGAAGATAGCAACCTCAGTGACACATATCTCCCCACTAGCACTTTGATAGTGATTTTGTCACTATATATATATATATATATATATATATATATATACTAGCTGAAGAGCCTGGAGCTGCCCGGGCATAGTAACTAACTGTGGTTAGTTATAACAAATTATAATTATCCTCCATCCCATAGTCCCGTGCCCATATACCCATCATACATATCCACGATCCCATAGGCCCGTGCCCATATACCCATCATACATATCCTCCATCCCATAGTCAAGTGCTCATATAACCATCACACATCCTCCATCCCATAGTCCCTTGCCCATATACCCATCATACATATTCTCCATCCCATAGTCCCATGCCCATATACCCATCATACATATTCGCCATCCCATAGTCGAGTGCCCATATACCCATCACACATCCTTCACCTCATAGTCCCATAGGCATTAACCATTTGATGGCTGGTGGTGATAAACACAGATGAGTATCACTGTGGCAGCTCTGTGTTTATTTTTGCTATTGGGATGTTAATTGATTTAATAATGGGACACTATCCTCTATCCTGTGCAACACTGGTTAAATTGCCAGCTTTGTATACACTTTTTCTCTCTATATGAAGAGATCGTATAGCTGTGAGATCGTGGCAACATGGAATGTATCTAAAGTGTCCGGTTTATGACTCCCATTAATGTGTATATGATACCTCACTGTTGATATTGGATGTGGGGCATCATTATGCAAATGAGTATCTAATTACACCACCTGATGCCATGTGTGTTCTCTACTACCTCTTTCTTTGGGACACAGGGCCCTCTTTAGAGCAGATTGGTCTCTGTCTGTCACACGGGGCTTAGGTCAACTAAGGCAGAAATACCCGGGGCCCCTGTGATGTCCCTTTAACTAGGGGAAACCCTGTCTGACCCTCAACCCAGGGTTTTTGCTGAAGGTGCAAATGCCTGAGCCTCCACACTTTCCTTATCTCCTGCTCAGCCCTAAGCTTAACCCTCCACCCTCCACCCTCCACCCAGTGAGGAGACAAACCACCAAAGCCCCAAACAATAAAGACAGACAGGGAGAACTTAAACTGCACCGCGCCGCATACACACAGGACTATACAGTAATGTGAACAGGGCACAACAAAACACAAATATGGGAAGGCGAGAAGGTAACAATGGATCATACGACACCAGATATGAATCTCTCTCTCTCTCCAACACCTCCACTCCAGACCGGAACCACTTGGTATGACACACAAGCTATAATCGGCGACGCCCATAGGCCAGCACGACTATTTAAAGACCGTGGGCGTGACCAAACATCCAACCTGATCTTCAGCTAGATTAACCCCCGATAGCCTGAGAAACTCAAGCCGGCGCCACTGAGGCTATAGTGGACGGAGGTGGAACTACCTCTGCCTGCCGGACGCTGTGGTGTGAATAGCGTCCGACATGACACTGTCTAGCAGTAGAGGTTTCCTTTATTATTGGGTAGAGGTGACCCCTAGTGGCTGTAGGGTACACTAGGGCCCCTAGGGATAGTCATCGTTGAGCGGGGGCACCACAACGTTCCCCCCTAGGGTGCCAACCTCCGCGGACAGGTAGACTCAAGCTCAGGATCACATCAGGGATTCCTAGGTGTCACCTTAGAGTGGTCTCTGCTTGAACACTTTTCTATTTTTGTTTATTTCTTGTCACTTCGTTGGTGTTTACCACACTTGTGGTTTTTAACTAATAAAGTATCATTTTTAGGGGATATATATATATGAGATTACATTTGACCCTTTCTATTATTGTATGAGAGATTGCCCATATACCCATCACACATCTTTCATCTCATAGTCCCGTGCCCATATACCCATCATACATATCGTCCATCCCATAGTCCCGTGCCCATATACCCATCATACATATCCACCATCCCATAGTCCCGTGCCCATATACTCGTCATACATATCCTCCATCCCATAGTCCAGTGCCCATATACCCATCACACATCCTCCATCCCATAGTCCCGTGCCCATATACCCATCATACATATCCTCCATCCCATAGTCCAGTGCCCATATACCCATCACACATCCTCCATCCCATAGTCAACCATTATGACATCATAATGAGCGGCGGGGCTTGCAACCTATGATGAATCAGCGTCGCCATGGCAACCATTATGATATCATAATGGGGGCGGGGCTTGATACGCACACACTGTTTCCCCATTATGTAGATAGGGGCATTATGACATCATAATGAGTGGCGGGCTTGACGCCCCCACACTTTTTCCCCAATATGTAGATAGGGGCAAAATTGCTTGGTGAATTGGAATGCGTGGGGTTAAAATTTTGCCTCACAACATAGCTTAGGATGCTCTCGGGGTCCAGACGTGTGACTCTGCCAAATTTTGTGGCTGTAGCTGCGACGGTGTGGATGCCTATCCCGGACATACACATACATACATACATACATACATACATAGATACACACATTGAGCTTTATATATTAGATATATATACAGCTCTGGCAAATATTAATAGACCACTGCACAGTTTTATAAAAATCAGCTTCTCTAGATGTCTGACAGTCATTCCATTCCAGTGTCAGTTGAATTCCAACCAGAGTACACGTCATTCTACTTAATATACTTCTGATTAAGTTATCACCTGAACCAAATCTTTTTTAATGAAGGAAAGTATAAAAAAACCCTGCTGTGGTGTTCACAATTCTCTTGCAATAGGACAAGCTGGATGGTAAAACAAGTGCTAGTAACATCCCAAAAGTAATAGGAATGAAAAAATAACTTTAAACCATGCCAAAAGAGTTGAAAAGAAAAGTCTTGAGTGAGGAAAAGAAGGGCTCAATGCTGGCTTTACTAGCAGAGCGATACATTGAGCATCATGTTGCCTCCATCCACAAAATTTCTGAGACGGTAGTCCATTACTACAAGGTCAAGCAGCAGACAATAGGGACGACAAAGCTACAGACCGGCAGGGGCAAAAACAACTCTCCACTCATGACCTTCATCATATTCAAATGTCATTCAGCAACAACCGCAGGATGACATCAAGTGATCTACAAAAGGAATGGCAAATGGCAGCTGGGGTGAAGTGCACGGCAAGAACAGTTTGTAACAGGCTTCTAGAGGCAGGGCTCAAGTCATGTAAAGCTAGAAAAAAAGCCTTTAATCATTGAAAAGCAAAGGAGAGCCAGGCTGAAGTTTGCCAAAGACCATAATGATTGGACCATAGAAGACTGGAGTAAGGTAATCTTCTCTGATGTCTAATTTTCAGCTTTGCTCAACACCTTGTCGTCTAATTGTTAGACGGAGACCTGGAGAGGCGTATAAGCCACAGTGTCTTGTACCTACTGTGAAATTTGGTGGAGGATTGGTGATGATCTGGAGATGTTTCAGCAAGGTTGGAATTGGGCAGGTTAAGGTTTGCGAAGGAAGTATGAATCAAGCTGCATACAAGGTTATCCTGGAAAAACAGTTGATTCCTTCTGCTCAGGCAATGTTCCCCAACTCTGAGGACAATGCACCATGACACACAGCTAGACCAATCAATGTGTGGATGAAGGACCACCACATCAAATCCCTGTCATGGCCAGCCCAATATCCAGACCTGAACCACATTGATAACCTCTGGAATGTAATCAAGAGGAAGATGGATAGTCACAAGCCATCAGACAAAGAAGAACTGCTTAAATTTTTGTACCAGGAGTGGCATAAAGTCACCCAAAAGCAGTGTTAAAGACTGGTGGCAAGCATGCCAAGATGTATGAAAGCTGTGATTAAAAATCATGGTTATTCCACAAAATATTGATTTCTGAACTCTTCCTGAGTTAAAACATTTGTATTGTTGTTTCTAAATGATTATGAACTTGTTTTCTTAGCATTATTTGAGGTCTGCAAGAACTGCATTTTTTGTTATTTTGACCATTTCTCATTTTCTGAAAATAAATACAAAATTTAGTGCTTGGAAATTCAAAGACATGTTGTCAGTAGTTTATAAAATAAAAGAGCAACTTACATTTAACTCAAAAATATACCTATAGAGAGAAAAACCAGACAAACTGAAAATTTTGCAGTAGTCTGTTAATTTTTGCCTGAGCTGTATATACAGTGATGTGTAAAAGTTTTGGCAATCCTACTCAAAATTGCTGTTATTGTGAACAGTTAAGAAAGTTGAAGGTGAAATACTCTGTAAATGCCTTAAAGTTAAAGGTTAGTGATAAATGAATAGCGAAATATTTGGATTCAAGAAAATTGGCACGAATAATTTCTATTATCCATGTATTCGTATCGAATAACGAATCCAATGCAAGTCAATGGGAACGCCGAATATTTTTCATCTGGACCCAACAAAAAGGTCTATGGGCATGGGAAAAAAGCTGAAATTGATAGGAAAGAGATAAAACAAAATGGGAACAGCATGGAGAAGATACCTGCATGCCTTTTTGACTCGGATACGGTATCTGGGAATAATACATAGTAATATAGTTAGTAAGGCCGAAAAAAGACATTAGTCCATCCAGTTCAGCCTATAAAATTCTGTCAGAATAAATCCCCAGATCTACGTCCTTCTAAAGAACCTAGCAATAACTGTAAGATACAATATTGTTACGCTCCAGGAAAACATCCAGGTCTCTCTTGAACCCTTCGAATGAGTTCGCCATCACCACCTCCTCAGGCAGGGAATTCCAGATTCTCACTGCCCTAACAGTAAAGAATCCTCTTCTATGTTGGTGGAAAAACCTTCTCACCTCCACACGCAGAGAATGCCCCCTTGTGACCGTCACCTTCTGTCATGCCGCGCTCACCTGGGGGTCCCGACATCATCTCTTCCGGAGCCGCGGTCACTCCGGGGGTTCTGCCGGGTGTGCACGCGCACCTCCCGTACCTAGGTCCCTGTCTCCTCCATGTTATGTCTGTGCTTGCGCGCTTTTCTCAGTTCGGTCTCCAGGTCAGTCCTCTCTATGGTACTGGAGGACTTGACCCAGGAAGCTCTCGTGATCATGTGCTATATCAGGCTACCTCTTCCTAGGGGAGGTGCCTGATTATTGTTGTGCTTCCTGGCTTGGTCTGCTGTGTCCCTGCCTGGCTGTGCGCTGTATTCGGGTCCCCTGCCCTGCACTCTGTTGTGCCTCTTGACACACGCTCTGAACCTGCACTCTGCCTTGTACTTGGTTGTGCCTCCTGGCACACGCTCTGACCCTGTACTCTGTCTCATACTCAGTTGTGCCTCCTGGGACATGCTCTGTTCCTGTACTTTGTCTCATACTCGGTTGTGCCTCCTGGCACACACTCTGATTCCGTGCTCTGTCTTATACTCAGTTGTGCCTCCTGGCAGACACTCTGTTTCCGTGCTCTGCCTTATACTCCTGGCACACACTCGGACCCTGTGTTTTGTCTCATACTCAGTTGTGCCTCCTGGCACATGCTCTGATCCTGTACTCAGTCTCTTACTCTGTTGTGCCTCCTGGCACATGTACCAATCCTGCATTCTGTCTTATGCTCAGTTGTGCCCTCTGGCACACACCCTACTCCTGTACTCTGTTACACCTCCTGGCACACCTGCTGCCTGACTCAGTGCTCTGACGTGCTCCTTGCACGCATCCTTCTTCACTCACACCCGGACGTACAAAGTCTCTGTATACCACGTGTTCCCGTGTCCACGCTTTACACGTTCCTGCAGACACACTCACCCACTCGTGTCTCCTGTGAGCCGGCCGCCTGGTGCCAGCAGTCGTGGTGCCTCACCCCCTGGGGCTTGCCCCTGACACTCCCTGTATAAGGGGTGGTCTTCACTAGGTCAGCTCACCCTGGGAGGGTTGGTGTCATGACCCAGAGGGGCCACTCCAGGAGTCATCACACCTTCATTGGTATAAACAGATACTCGGAGAGATATTTACATTGTCCCCTTATATACTTATACATGGTTATTAGATCGCTCCTCAGTCGTCTTTTTTCTAGACTAAATAATCCTAATTTTGCTAATCTCTCTGAGTATTGTAGTTCCCCCATCCTCTTTATTAATTTTATTGCCCTCCTTTGTACCTGCTCTAGTTACATTATATCCTTCCTGAGCACCGGTTCCCAATACTGTACACAGTACTCCATGTGCGGTCTATGTGTTGCCAGACTATTGCACCGGTTTTACGGATTTTTAAAAAGACATAACAAACCAAAATTTTTGTTAAAGGGAAAAATGCTAAAAAACATTTTTACCTTCATAATTACATGTACAGTGGGAAAAAAAAAATATTTAGTCATCCACCAATTGTGCAAGTTCTCCCACTTTAAAAGATGAGAGAGGCGTGTAATTGACATCATAGGTAGACCACAACTATGAGAGTCAAAATGAGAAAACAAATCCAGAAAATCACCTTGTCTGATTTAGCAAGATTTATTTTTCAAATTATGGTGGAAAGTAAGTATTTGGTCACCTAAAACATGCAAGATTTCTGGCTCCCACAGACCTGCAACTTCTTCTTTAAGAGGCTCCTCTGTCCTCTACTCATTACCTGTAGTAATGTTACCTGTTTGAACTTGTTATCAGTATAAAAGACACCTGTCCACAACCTCAAACACTCACACTCCAAACTCCACTATGGTGAAGACCAAAGAGCTGTCGAAGTACCCCAGAAACAAAATTGTAGCC
The DNA here is from genome assembly GCF_039654945.1 of Dendrobates tinctorius. Taxonomy (NCBI): domain Eukaryota; kingdom Metazoa; phylum Chordata; class Amphibia; order Anura; family Dendrobatidae; genus Dendrobates; species Dendrobates tinctorius. The sequence goes on along the minus strand of NW_027361728.1, from coordinate 4,583,499 downwards.
CTGCACCAGGCTGAGAAGACTACATCTGCAATAGGCAAGCAGCTTGGTGTGATGAAATCAACTGTGGAAGCAATAATAAGAAAATGGAAGACATACAAGACCACTGATAATCTCCCTCAATCTGGGGCTCCACACAAAATGTTAGAGTGTTAGCGACTCCTGGAGTGGACCCTCTGGGTCGTGGCACCAACCCTCCCAGGGCGAGCTAGCCTAGTGAGGACCACCCCCTATACAGGGAGTGTCAGGAGCAAGCCCCAGGGGATACGATACCATGACTGCTGGCACCAGGCGGCCGGCTCACAGGAGATACGAGACTGTGTGACTGGAGGGTGCAGGATACTAGGGAACACAGGAGAATACACGGGAGTGCGCTGAATACAGGATAGTGCAAGACAGGTACACGTGGGCACATAAGGCGTGTAGCGAGTAACACATCCGGAGGTAGACAAAGAAGGACGCGTGCAAGGAGCACAACAGGGTACAGAATGAGACAGCAGTAGTGCCAGGAGGTGTAACAGAACACAGGAATAGAGTGAATGCCAGGAGGCATGACTAAGCAAGAAACAAGGGACAGGATACGAGAGGATGTGCCAGGAGGCATAACTGAACATAAAGCAACAAAGGTTCAGAGCAAGTGCTAGGAACACCACAGAATAGCAGACAGAGCAGAGGACCTGAGAACAGCGCACAGCCAGGCTGGGACAGAGCTGACCCACCAGGAAGCATTACCATAGAGAGGACCGAGCCCTATACAGCACTGACAGGAGCGCACAAGCGCAAACGTGACATGGAGGAGGAGACCCGGGGACGAGAGCTGCGCGTGCGCACCCGACGGGGACCCCCAAGGGACCGCCGTACCGGAGGGAGTGACATCGGGGCCGAAGCCCCGCCTCCTGGTGAGCGCGGCATAACAGTACCCCCTCCTTTAAGCCCCCTCGCTCTAGAACTGGAAAATAGCACCTTGACATTTGGAGCGGGATCCAGACACCTCCTAAATGCATGAGGACCAATCAGATTCAGAGTCTCAATACGAGAAAATTCGGTCTCCTGCCATACCCTGGAGAACTCCACTGACAGAGTTGGAGGCAGGTATTCCCGAGACAGGTCGAACCAGCAGAGGCACACTGACATGCTCGGAGACCGAAGGGGTGGTGTAGTCATTGGAAGTCAATTCATCCTTAAGAGGCGAGCTGTCGGAGGATGGTTGCTTGGGAAGTCTCTTCTTGGCACATGATGGACAAGCAGCCACGAAGTCTTTGACGTCCTGAGCAATAGACGGCCACCAGTAATCGTGGGATAAATGGGAGAGCGTCTTCTTGGCACCAACATGGCTGGCAGCTGGAGAAGAATGTCCCCAGGATAACACACCTTTACGGTTACCTTTAGACACAAAGGTCTCCCCTGGGTGCTGGGGCGTCAACTTGACGGAAGCCACGGTAATTACCTTGGGCTGGTCACTTGACGGAGGTGGAGACTGACTCTCAGCCCCCCTGTTGATAATGTCACAAGTCACAGACCGGTTGCTTGACGGATGTGGAGACTGACTCTCAGCCTCCTTCTCGACAATGTCACAAGTCACAGACAGGTTGCTTGACGGATGTGGAGACTGACTCTCAGCCTCCTTCTCGACAAAGTCACAAGTCACAGACGGGTTGCTTGACGGATGTGGAGACTGACTCTCAGCCTCCTTCTCGACAATGCCACAAGTCACAGTTGGGATGGCAGATGGCGGACCTGTAACCGTCGAAGACGAGCAAGCAGGGTTCTTCAGATGAACGAACAGCAGGCAACTCTTTTGACAGGACGGTCCCCAACGGATTATGTCACCGGATTGCCAGGCCAGGGTCGGCCCATGAGTACGTAACCAAGGAAGGCCAAGAAGAAGGGTATAAAGCGAAGTCAGCAATACATGAAAGGAGATCCGCTCTCGATGACATGTGCCAATCTGCAACTCAACTTCCTCAGTGACCTGGTTAACGGCATCCTGCAAGGGCTTACCATCGACCGGAACTACTGACCTAGGAGACTCCAGGGATCTGACAGGAATACGAAACTTCTTAACTGCCTCGAGACTAATAAAGTTACCCACTGCGCCAGAGTCCACAATAGCTTTCACAGTGAAAGTCTCGAAACCAAAATTCAGGGAAACAGGCACGGTCAGGGGTAGAGAGGAATCACATACACTTGAGGAGACCTCACTTAACAGTCCCAGGCGCAGAGACTTCTCTGGTCTCTTGGGACATGAATGTAAGAAATGGGAAGCATCCCCACAATAGAAACAGAGAACTTGTGCCTGCCTCTTCACACGACGTCGTTGAGCTATCTGGAGGTGATCCACCTGCATAGGCTCAGGTACCGGATCTGTTGAAGATAACTCCAGTAACGGCTGAGAAAAACTGCAAGTGGACAAAGAGAGGCGAGAGGACCCTCTCTCTCTGGCTGACTCGCAGGTGCGCTCCTGGAAGCGCAAATCAATGCGTGTCGCGAGAGAGATAAGATCCTCCAAATTGGTAGGGGTATCTCTGCCCGCCAGTTCGTCTTTGATCCGACCGGACAGGCCACGCCAAAAGGCCCCTACGAGGGCATCATTATTCCAACCTAGCTCAGAGGACAAAGTGCGAAAACATATTGCGTATTGTCCAACCGATAGGGAACCTTGACGAAGATTAAAGAGGGACTCGGTAGTGGAAGAAAGGCGACCCGGCTCGTCGAACACCTTACGGAAAGTGTCCAAAAAGATGGAAAGCTGAGCGACAAGCGGGTCATCACGCTCCCAAAGGGGATTCACCCACGCAAGCGCCTTACCCTCTAAGTGAGAAACTATAAATGCTATTTTAGCACGATCGGTGGGGTAATGCTGCGGCAAAAACTCAAAATGCAAACGACACTGGTTCAAGAACCCGCGACACAACACAGGGTCACCACTATACCGAGGTGGCTTGCATAGGCGCGGAAGCGAGTGTGGAAGCATGGCCTGGGCAGATTGTATGGAAAGGAGCCGATTACAGACGCTATATAGTTGAGAATCTGAGCCTGGGAGTCGCGTTGCTGCGCAAGTTCCTGCGCAAGTTCCTGCTGGAGACTAGCCAACTGGGCAGCATTCCCAGGCTCAGAGGACTGAGAGGCAGATAAACTGGACTCCATGGACTTGAGAAATGCCATAATCCTAATCTGGTTTACCGGAGGAGCGTCAGCTCCTTTTGGACGGAAGCCGCAGTACCAGCGGGGTCCATGGCCTGATTATACTGTTAGAGTGTTAGCGTGTTAGCGACTCCTGGAGTGGACCCTCTGGGTTGCGGCACCAACCCTCCTAGGGCGAGCTAGCCTAGTGAGGACCACCCCCTATACAGGGAGTGTCAGGAGCAAGCCCCAGGGGATACGATACCACGACTACTGGCACCAGGCGGCCGGCTCACAGGAGATACGACACTGTGTGACTGGAGGGTGCAGGATACTAGGGAACACAGGAGAGTACACGGGAGTGCGCTGAATACAGGATAGTGCAAGACAGGTACACGTGGGCACATAAGGCGTGTAACGAGTAACACATCCAGAGGTAGACAACGCAGGACGCGTGCAAGGAGCACGACAGGGTACAGAATGAGACAGCAGTCGTGCCAGGAGGTGTAACAGAACACAGGAATAGAGTGAATGCCAGGAGGCACGACTGAGCAAGAAACAAGGGACAGGATACGAGAGGATGTGCTAGGAGGCACAACTGAGCATGAAGCAACAAGGGTTCAGAGCAAGTGCTAGGAACACCACAGAATAGCAGACATAGCATAGGACTTGAGAACAGCGCACAGCCCGGCTGGGACAGAGCTGACCCAGCCAGGTAGCACAACCTCCCTAGGGGGAGGTCGTCTGATATAGCACATGACTACTACTGGTTCCGGGTCAGGACCTAGCCAGAAAGCACATGACTACTACAGGTTCCGGGTCAGGTCCTCCATTACCATAGAGAGGACCGAGCCCTATACAGCACTGACAGGAGCGCGCAAGCGCAAACGTGACATGGAGGAGGAGACCCGGGGACAAGAGCTGCGCGTGCGCACCTGACGGGGACCCCCGAAGGACCGCCGTACCGGAGGGAGTGACGTCGGGGCCGAAGCCCCGCCACAAAATCTCACCCCATGGGTTCAAAATGATTACAAGAACGGTTAGCAAAAATCCCAGAACCACACGGGAGCACCTAGTGAATAACCTGCATCGAGTTGGGACCACCGTATCAAAGGCTACCATCAGTAACACACTACGCCGCCAGGGACACCGATCCTGCAGTGCCAGACATGTCCCCCTGCTTAAGCCAGTACATGTCTGGGCCAGTCTGAAGTTTGCCAGAAAACACAGAAAAAAAACCTGTTACAATTTAACTTTTAATTTAATAGTTAAAACAATCCATAAATTGGAAAATACTAAATACCAGGGGGTCAAAAATCAAGGCGCCATATCATCAATAACTAGGGTGCCAACCTCCGAAGTCAGGAAGGGCTGTATTAGGGCCTATTAGGGCATAATAGCTTTTTGCCCTTCTTTATATATCTATATTCTCAATACCTGTACTGTATTTTGTTTTTTGACCCCCTGGTATTTAGTATTTTCCAATTTATGGGTTGTTTTAATTATTACATTAAAAGTTAAATTTTAAGGGATTTTTTTCTGTGCTTTCTGTTTCACTTTTTGATCTCTGATCCCCAAACATTCTCTTGTGAGGTTCTTTCCAGTCTGAAGTTTGCCAGATGAGTATTGGGAGAATGTCATATGGTCTGATGAAACCAAAGTAGAACTGAAGCATAGGGTTGGCAACATCATGCTTTGAGGCTGTTTCTCTGCAAAGGGACCAGGAGGACTGATCCGTGTACATAAAATAATGAATGGGGCCATGCATCATGAGATTTTGAGTGCAAACCTCCTTCCATCAGCAATAGTATTGAAGATGAAACATGGATGGGTCTTTCAGTATGATAATGATCCCAAGCACACTGCTAGGGCAGCAAAGGAGTGGCTTCGTAAGAAGCATATGAAGGTCCTGGAGTGGCCTAGCCAGTCTCCAGATCTTAACCACATAGAAAATGTTTGGATGGATTTGAAAGTCTGTGTTGCCCAGCAATAGGCCCAAAACATCACTGCTATAGAGGAGATATGCATGGAGGAATCGGCCAACATACCACCAACAGTGTGTGCCAACCTTGTGAAGACTTGCAGAAATGGTTTGACCTCTGTCATTGCCAGCAAAGGATATATAACAAAATATTGAGATGAACTTTTGTGAATGAGCAAATACTTGTTTTCAACCATAATTTGAAAAATGAATCTTGCCAAATCAGACAAGGTCATTTTCTGCATTTGTTTTATCATTTTGACTCTCATAGTTGTGATCTAAATATTACAGGCCTCTCTCATCTTTTTAAGTGGGAGAATTTGCACAATTGGTGACTGACTAAATACTTTTCCCCCCCACTGTATATCCCCAACCATAACCCTAGCCCAACCCTAACCCTAGCTATAGCCCCAACTATAACCCCAACCATAGCCCTAATCCTAGCCCCAACCCTAACCCTAGCTATAGCCCCAACCATAACCCTTACCCTAGACCAACCATAACCCTAGCCCCAGTCCTAACCCTAGCACAACCCTAACCCTAGCTCCAACCCCAACCATAATCCTAACCCTAGCCCAACCCTAACCCTAACCCTAGCCCAACCCTAACCCTAACCCTAGCCCCAACCCTAACTCTAGCCCAACCCTAAACTTAGTGATAACCCCAACTATAACCTCAACCATAACCCTAACCCCAGCCAAGCCATAACCGTAGCTATAACCCCAACTATAATCTAATCCCAACCATAACCCTAGCCCCAACCCTAACCCTAGCTATAACCCCAGCTATAACCCCAACCCTAACCCTAGCTCTAACCCTAACCCTAACAATAGCCCCAACCCTAACCCAAATGGAAATAAATAAAAAAAATGTATTTTATTATTTTTCTCTAAATAAGGGGATGATAAAGGGGGGTTGATTTACTATTTTTTTTATTTTGATCACTGTAATAGGGTTTACCACAATGATCAAAATAAACCAATAGGAAAAATGTTGCTGGGTGTCGGCTGGCAAATCTGAGCGGGTGCACTGCGCATGAAGCTGCCATTTCCTTCCTGGAAGAAGACGCCGACAGCCTGGGGACATCACTGAGGGATGCAGGAGGGTCCAGGGACACTGACGGTATCAGGGGACCCCATTTTTCTCTCCTCTGATGTGCTAGATCACATCAGAGGAGAGAGAAATTAAATGGGAAATCCAACTTTTTTGACTGGGATATTCAGGTCAGAGGGCGCGATGATGTCACATCTGTGCACTTTAGTGCAGTTAGGTTGGTGCAGTGTGACAGACAGGCAGAGACCCAGGGAAGTTAAAAATAAAGTCTTTTAATGGTCAGCGTACTCACAAACAGAATGTAAATACGATCCACCGGATCGCAGCAGGGAAATAAGACAGTCCATAACCGAGACCGGTTGCCGTGGGTGATTGCAATGTCGTGAATGCGGAGGGGTGCCAGGCCTTTTGGTTCCGATTGGCTGTGTTTCTTCACACTGGATGAGCTCTAGAATCATCATAGAATCATCATTTGAATGGTAGAGTTGGAAGGGACCTCCTGGGTCATCTGGTCCAACCCCCTGCTCAAAGCAGGATTCACTAAATCATCCCAGACAGATGTCTGTCCAGCCTCTGTTTGAAGACTTCCACTGAAGGAGAAATCACCACCTCTCATGGCAGCCTGTTCTACTAATTGATCACCCTCACTCTCAAAAAGTTTTTTTGTATCAAATCTGTCTCCTCCCATTCAGTTTCATTGCATTGCTTCTAGTCTTTCCTTGTGAAAATGAGAATAAAGATGATCTTTCTACAGTGCGACAGCCCTTGCTATTTTTGTAGACAGCTGTTAAGTCTTCTCTCAGTCTTCTTTTTTGCAAGGTAAACATTCCCAAATAGAAATAGAAAGAAATAGCCAGCTCACCAGAGATCAAGCGCAGAAACTCGGAGCTCCGTGCGGACCAACGTCATAGACCATAGAAGGAAAGTTCTGCTCCAGCTGCTATTAAAATCTTCTTTGACAAAGACCATCTGGTCGAAACGCGTAGCCTGTCATCTCTGTTGTGGTGTGGTTACATGGAGAGTCTTCACCATTGTATGTTTTAATGGTTTTTCATTAAAGAAGATTTTAATAGCAGCTGGAGCAGAACTTTCCTTCTATAAACATTCCCAAACCCTGTAACCGTTCCTCATAGGACATGGTTTGCAGACCGGTCATCATTCTGGTCACTCTTCTCTGAACTTGCTTCAGTTTGTTGATGTCTTTCTTAAAATGAGGTGCCGAAAACTGGACACAGTATTCCAGATGAGGTCTGACCAAAGAGGATTAGAGGGGGATAATGACTTCACGTGATCTAGACTGTATGCTTCTGTTAATACATCCCAGAAATGTATTTGCCTTTTTTGCTGCTGCATCACACTGTTGACTCATGTTTAGCTTATAATCTATTGGTATACCTAAGTCTTTTTCACATGTGCTGTTGCTTAGCCCTATTTCTCCCATTCTGTATATCCTTTTTTCATTTTTATTACCCAGATGTAGTACTTTGCCTTTTTCCCTGTTAAAAACCATTCTGTTAGTTGCTGTCCACCACACCAGTTTATTTACATCTTTTTGAATCATCTCTCTCTTCTCTAGTATTAGCCATCCCTCCTAACTTTGTGTCATTAGCAAATTTAATCAGTGTACCCTCACGGAGGCTCAGTGCAGCCTTGCAGCACTGGGGTCCTGGGATCGAATCCCACCAAGGACAACATCTGCAAGGAATTTGTTTGTATGTTTGCGTGGGTTTCCCCTGGGTACTCCGGTTTCCTCCCACATTCCAAAGACATACTGATAGGGAATTTAGATTGTGAGCCCCATCGGAGACAGCGATGATAATGTGTGCAAAACTGTAAGGCGCTCCGGAATATGTTAGCATTATATAAAAAATAAAGATTATTATTATTAATTAAAAGATTATTATATCTACAGCATTTCCCTGATCCACCCAGTCAGTGATTCTGTCATAGAAGGAAGTTAAGTTAGTCTGACATGACTTATTAGTTATAAACCTATGCTGACTCTGGTTATCACTTCAGTCTTATCCAGGTACGTACAGTACATACATGTTGTATAATAATTTGGTCAAAGATCTTTCCTGGTATAGAAGTCAGACTCACCAGCTTATAATTCCCTTGGTACACCTTCTTCCCCTTTTTGAAGATAGGAACAGCATTTGCTCTTCTCCAGTCTTCTGGGACTTCTCCTGATCTCCAAGAATTTTCAAAGATTTTGGAAAGTGGTTCAAAAATTTCTTCTGCTATCTCCTTCAGTTCTCTGGGGTGTAATTAATATGGACCTGGAGACTTGATTTCATTTATATTAGCTAAGTATTCACTCACTACCTTTCTATTTATAGATAGCCTGGATTCTTCTATTCCTTTAATAGGACAGTGAAGATTAGTTGATGTTAAATTTCCTTTCTGAGAGAAACATCACGAAACAATCACTGACCTCAGGGAGACCAGTCAAAGAAAACACTGCGGCAGCAGGCAAAGACGCTCGATCGGTGAAATCCTAGGTGCATTGCTCCCTGGGAAATACGAATATGCAAATAAAGTCCGTGGAGCCTCATTTAAGAGTCTCAAACACGGGACTAGCCAGATCTTCCTCCAGGGAAGGACCCAGCCAAGGAGTGGCTCCTTTCAGAAACCACCATTACCACCATATTAAGTCGCCCTATAAGTCAATATCCAGCTCTTTATGAGGGAAATACCAAGGCCAGGTATCCATCCACAGACAGCTGTTTCGGGGTGTTGCCCCTCATCAGTGTGGTAATGGTGGTTTCTGAAAGGAGCCACTCCTTGGCTGGGTCCTTCCTTGGAGGAAGATCTGGATAGTCCCGTGTTTGGGACTCCTAAATGAGGCTCCACGGACTTTATTTGCATATTCATATTTCCCAGGGAGCAATGCACCTAGGATTTCACTGATTGAGCGCCTTTGCCAGCTGCCGCAGTGTTTTCTTTGACTGGTCTCCCTGAGGTCAGTGATTGTTTTGTGATGTTGGTCTACTAGGCATTGCTGCTATCTAAACACCCCCGGAAGAAGCAAGAGGGCGAAACGCGTGTCGGGGCGCGGGGGTCGTTGCACTGGACCACTATCATCACTATATTCCGGTTTAAGGTAAATATTAGCTACACCGCTATTTTGATATTCATTTGGGTATTACAGATCTATTTAAGCTCTTGTCGCACTGGTGCTTTATGATAGCTGGATCTGTTTTTTTCCCCTTTGTTATGCTGCTATAGCGGTTAGTTATATAGGGCTTTTGTGATATGAACTGCATTTTTTATTATACATTGTGGTATGTGTTTATATATGCATTATTATTAGAAGGATTATTTTCCCGGATTGTGGTTCTGTGCAATTTTCCCCATTGGGGTATGTTATGGGTATATGGTCATGTAGTGTGTAATTTTTTAAAAAGAGAAAAAAAATTTGATACCCAATAAAACTGTATTTTATATATTTTTTGTTGGTTCGCTTCATTTGGGGGTTAATTGGTGAGTTCCTGTTACCCCAGAGTGTGCATAATTGCTCCCATCTAGCCAGAATCCTACTAGTCCCGTGTTTGAGACTCTTAAATGAGGCTCCACGGAATTTATTTGCATATTCGTATTTCCCAGGGAGCAATGTACCTAGGATTTCACTGATTGAGCGCCTTTGCCAGCTGCTGCAGTGTTTTCTTTGACTGGTCTCCCTGAGGTCAGTGATTGTTTCGTGATGTTGGTTTACTAGGCATTGCTCCCATCTAGCCAGAATCCTACTCCACACTGATGAGGGGCAACACCCCGAATCAGCTGTCTGTGGATGGATACCTGGCCTTGGTATTTCCCTTGTCATATCTGTAAACTCGTAAAGAACTGGATATTGACTTATAGGGCCACTTAATATGGTGGTAATGGTGGTTTCTGAAAGGAGCCACTCCTTGGCTGGGTCCTTCCCTGGAGGAAGATCTGGCTAGTCTCATGTTTGAGACTCTTAAATGAGGCTCCACGGACTTTCTGAGAGAAAGAAGATGCAAGATAGGAGTTTAAAAGTTCGGCCTTCTCAACATCCTTTCTTAACATTTCATCATTCTAATCTTGTAAAAATCTTATAGCAATTTTGACTTTTCTTTTACTTTTGACATATCCCCAAAATCCTTTTTTATTGCTTTTGATGTCTCTTGCAAGCCTTAATTCATTGTCAGCTTTACTAATCTGATCAATCTGATTCGTGCCCTGCAGGTTCTGCAGATAACATTATATTATTCTTTAGATATGCCTCCCTCTTTCCATTTGATAAACATTTCTCTCTTCCTTTTTAGCATGTGTTTAAGTTCTGTGTTCATCCATCTTGGTTTCCTTAAATGCTCCCTATTTTTCCCTCGTTTGGAATTGTTAATGATTGTGCTTTCAGAATCTCATTTTTTCAAAATTTGCCATCCTTCCTGGACATTTTTGTCCTTAAGGATATTCAGCCATTGGATCCCTCCGATTCTTTCTGAGTGCCTTAAAATCTGTCTTTCTGAAATCTAACCTTGAAGGTTGAGTCTTCACAGGTTTTTCTAATCTAGTTATCCAAAATTCCTGTTCTGCATGCTTGCAAATCAAAACTGACACACCCAACCTTCAGCTGTGGGGTTTTTACAAGGAACCTGTGGCCGTTGGCCACATGGAAGACCTGGCCAGGAAGAAAGCTGACCGCCCCACTACCATCCTGTAGAGTCTGCTTCAAAAATAAGAGCCTATGGCAGGTTTTCCTAAATCTGCCTTGGACAAATAGCTTGCCCAAGACCAACACTTACTTTTATTTTGCATTCCAATCACAGCTATGCCTGTGACTGCAATGCACTCCCTTGGCCTCAATGCACTTTTAAATGCATACTGGGGGACACATAGCAACCCTCGCATATAACACTAGTCATGCCTCACAGCACTCTTTGCCTGAACAGTCACAGTGCAGAGAGCCAGATTACAGCAACGCTGAGGAGTCCAGAGCAGAGCAGCGGCCAGCAAGGAGAGGTGAGTATTTCATTTTTTATGTTTGGAGCAATATATGGAGCCCATCATACACTGGAGCAACATATATGGGGGCTATCATACACTAGAGCATCATATATGGGTCCATTATATATGGAGCATTATATGGGCACATGATACACTGCACCATCATATATAGGGCCTATTATATATGGAGCATCATATGGAGTCCATAATAATATAGGGAGCATCACATGGGGCCCATTACATATGGAGCACTATATGGGGCTCATCATACACTGGAACATCATATGGAGCCCGTTATATATGAAGCATCATATGGGGCCCATAATATATAGGGAGCATTATAAGGGGCCTATTCTGTATGGAGCATTATATGGGGTCCATTCTGTATGGAGCAATATATGGGGCCCATTCTGTATGGAGCAATATATGGGGCCCATCTTATGCTGTATGGAGCCTTATATGGGACTCATTATACTGTATGGAGAAATATATGGGGCTCATTATACTGTATGAAGCAATATATGGGGCTCTTTATACTGTATGGAGCATTATATGGTACATCATACTGTATGGAGCATTACATGTGGCTCATTATACTGTATGGATCATTATTCTGTATAGGGCACTATGTGGTAACATAGTAACATAGTAACATAGTTATTAAGGTTGAAGGAAGACTTTAAGTCCATCTAGTTCAACCCATATCCTATCCTAACTTGCCCTAACATGGTGCATATAATACTTTGTGGAGCAATATATGGGGCTCATTATTCTGTATGAAGCATTATGTGTTGCCCATAACATTGTATGGAGGACTATACTGTTTTGTTTCTGACCTATTGTAGAGTTTACAATAGATATCACCCATTTAATGTAAGAAGTAAGTAAAATCTTTGACTCTGTACTGTACTATGTGTTAAAGTGGCCCACTGAGACTATTTTGCCTGGGGTCCACGAAAACCTGGAGCCAGCCCTGCTGAGAGGTAACTAATCTGCTGTATGACTTTCTCACCCAATCTCACAAATTGTGTAAACGTTTCTCCTTAGACCACCAGTCAAAGGCCTCTCACCTAGCCAAATCAGGTCTTGTGCTTTGCACTGAGGAGAGTCAAACACACTGAAACATGTGTCTGCAAATGGAGTTTCTGGTTTGACTTCTTATCCTAAGCAATGCGGTAAAGCTCTTTAAAGTGTCATTATTGAGTTTTAAGATTGATACATTCAAAAGGTAGCTCTAGCCTCGTCTTCCTCTCTGAAGAGATATTTGCATACCTAATAGAATAAGATCACTAAGAACATAGTCATTATTCAAATTTATCTGAACCCAGCTCTATTCCACTGTGCTCACAGTTATTCTTGAGCAATAGAAAGATTAAAATCAAGAGGTTGGCATCAGTTTTACAGTGATGTGGTGTAACCTGTGATTTATTGTAATATTGTACAATTACTGTGACTCATGGGTGAAAATTTAAAACTTATAAAAATTGCAATTGTTTATATCCCATGGGAAAACATTGAAGTATCCTGCAAGATGAGGTAGTACTGTGAATTTACTGCAAATTGTAATTTATAGGTGACTGTAGGTGACTAAGTATGCACAAATGCCTTGTTCGGCTGACAGCATCTGTCTTGATTCCCCTGGGGACCTGTTAAAAGTGAAGAGAAATTCACCCCCAGTGACCTCTTTTCTATTTCAAGAACAAAGCAAGGTATCGATAATTTAAATTCAAACTGTCTAATCTATATTTCTCCAATATCATCTAAATGGAAACTCATGGGGAACTGTATAGTAGCAAAATGCTTGCTTATAGGGTGAAATGATCTTCTGCACAGGACAAAAAAATACTCAGCAATGAATCTTCCTATGTAAGGCCGGTTTCACATGTCAGCGTGTCCGATACATGTGGTGACAGTTTTCATGTACCGGAGACACTGACAAATGTAGACCCTTTCAAATAAATGGGTCTATGTATATGTCAGCGTGTTTTCACGGACCGTGTGTCACAACCATCTTTCAGAAGGGCATGCAAGTGATTGGCTTGCTTTGTGTGGCGTCACGGGGGCTATTAATAAGGGCGTGCACGCTGACCGCCATCTTACTTCTGCTGATCTCAGAATAGGGAGAGCTGCTTCTGCTGCTGATTCTGTAGGGAGAACGTTAGGCAGCGAAGACGATACAAAAAACTGCTTCTGCTGCTAGCGATTTTGCCTGTACAACACACCAGTTAGTGTTCAGTGCAAGGGGAGGCTATATTTTGGTGCATCAGCTCTGATGGTTATTAGGCTGCCTCATAAGGCTCCCTGAAAGCTGCATTGCTGTTTTTACACTGCTGTGCAAACTGCTTTTTTAAAAGCAAAAATACTTTTCATCCTCTTTTTTGCCCAGTTACCAAGCGTTCATTTTTCCACACTTTTGTGTGCAGCAGTCCTGCTTATTAGGCTGCCTGCTGCCATACTTGGGACTGAGAGCATCATTGTCAGCTTGCTAAAATCTCTAGGGAGATTCAAATTCTCCCCAGTCCTATATAGACATTTTATACACCATCCAATTTCAGCCTGTTATATTGAGGTATATTCTACACTGGGTCTGAGATATTAGTTCAGTGTCCTCAAGTCTGTAGGGATATTCAAATTCTCCCCAGTCCTATATAGACATTTTACACACCATCCAATTTCAGCCTGTTATATTGAGGTGTAATCTACACTGGGTCTGAGATATTAGTTCAGTGTCCTCAAGTCTGTAGGGAGATTGAAATTCTCCCCAATCCTATATAGACATTTTATACACCATCCAATTTCAGCCTGTTATATTGAGGTGTAATCTACACTGGGCCTGAGATAATAGTTCAGAGTCCTCAAGTCTGTAGGGAGATTCAAATTCTCCCCAACACTATATACACCTTGTACCTTGTCTTACAGTACCATATTGCTGGTGGTATTTTGGGTAAATTTTCTCAAAAATGAGGAAGTGTGTTGGAAGAGGCCATGGAAGTGGGCGGGGGTTGACAGCTGGTAATGATGGTGTTGGTGGTGGATCTGCTGGTAGTGGCAAAAGCACAATAGCACCTATTGCAGGATGTGTTGAGCCTGCATCATCGTCTGGCTCCACAAGACCTCGAAGGCTCCCTTTTCTGGGAGTAGGTAATCCGCTTTTAAAGCCGGAGCTTCAGGAACAAGTTTTGGCTTACATTGCTGACACAGCCTCCAGCTCTATCGCCTCCTCTTCTGAACTTTCAAAAAATAAAAGCATTGAGTCATCATTGGAGGCTCATGGTCAGGAACCACACCTTTCCTTGTGTCCTTCACCCCTACCAAAAGTAAAGGATGTGGCAGGCCACACTGCAGATTACTCCATGGAGCTCTTTTCACATACCATGCCTGGGTTATCAAGTAAAATCGTGAATTACCCAGTCCAAGAAGAATCTGACATGGAGTGCACTGATGCACAGCCACTGCTAGATTTATCTGCTGGTACATTCACTCAGAGCACTACATTGTCCTCACAGTGTACTGAGCCAGAATCTGACCCTGATGAAACTCAGGTGCCCCTTCCCGCTTACGATACAACCTTACATCGTGACACAGAGGAAGGTGCACATGACATTGAAGAGGAGGTGATGAATGACCCAGTTGTTGCCCCAGATTGGCATCCATTGGAGGAAGAGGGTGCCGCTGCCAATAGCTCAGAAGAGGAGGAGGAGCATCCGCAGCAGGCATCGACATCGCAACAGCTGTTATCTGGCAGGCCCGGAGCAGTCCAAAAATGGGTTACAAAAACCAAAAGAGTTGCAGGACAGCTAGGCCAGACCGTCAAATTAGCACAGCGTGCAAGGCCTCAAAATATCTTCCATAGTAGGAAGAGTGCAATGTGGCACTTTTTTGAAAAAAATCCTAATGATCAGGCAAAGGTTATCTGTAAGAAGTGCACAAAGACCTTTAGCCGAGGGAAAAATCTGAGAAATTTGAATGCCAGTTGCATGCTTAGACATTTAACCACCATGCACTTGCAAGCAAGGACGGACTACCAAACCTCACGTACCACATGTGCAACTGCTCCCAATGAAGGTAGTCAGCAACGCTACATCGTTTCCCCCACTGTAAGCCCACCGGTTAGCACACCACCAGCAGCATATGTTGAGGTGTCGTTGCAAGGCCAAAGCAGTCAGGGAATCACTATGTTATTGCTACGAAAGACTGAATCTTGGCCACCAGAAAGAACGCCAACTCCATCACCATCATCAACCCTCTCTCAGTCCGCCATGTCCACCGCTAGTTCCACCATATGCAGCTCTCAAGTCCAGCTAACCCTACCAGAGACTATGAGTAGGACAGGAAAGTACTCATCCTCTCACCCACGTATACTGGGTTTGAATGCCCACATTGCCAAACTAATCTCGTTAGAGATGATCCCCTACCGGTTGGTTGAAAGCGAAGCTTTCCGCAAACTCATGGCCTATGCAGTACCACACTATGACCTACCCAGTCGGCACTTCTTTTCTCACAAACCCATCCCTGCCCTCCACTTTCATGTGAAAGACCGCATTGTCCATGCACTCAAGCAATCAGTGAGTGGAAAGGTGCACCTCACAAGAGATGCATGGTCCAGTAGGAATGGCCAGGGCCGTTACGTGTCCATCACTGCACACTGGGTTAATGTGGTGGATGCAGGGTCCACAGGGGACAGCGGCGGTGGGACAGTGCTGCCTACCCCACGGTATAGGAAACAGTTGGGTGTAGGCGTTCGACCCACCTCCTCCTCCTCCTCCAGAAGCGAATGCTCATCCACAGAGCGCAGTCGCATGAGCACTCCATCCGCAGCTGCCAGTGTTGCACACTCGGTGTCCCACTATCGAACAGCTAGTGGTAAGCGTCAGCAGGCTGTGTTGAAGATGATGTATTTGGGCGACAAATACAACGCGGAGGTACTACTTGCAGCGACAAACTGAGTCATGGCTGGGCAGTCTACATCTTGAGGCAGGCAAGGTAGTTAGTGATAATGGCCGGAATTTTGTGGCAGCCATAGCCCTTTCAAAACTCCGACACATACCTTGCCTGGTTCACACCTTGAACCTGGTGGTGCAGTGCTTCCTCAATAATTATCCAGAGTTAACAGGCCTGCTCCAGAAGGTCCGAAGACTGTGCTCGCACATCCGCCGGTCGCCCGTACACTCCTGTCGTATGCAGAAGTTGCAGCGATTGCTCCAACTTCTCAAGCACCGCCTAATTATCGACGTTGCAACAAGGTAGAACTCCACCCTGCACATGGTTGAGATGCTGTGCGACCAGAGGCAGGCTGTAATGTATTTGTGCGAGGATACACGGCCAGGCACTTTGAGGGCAGACATGGAGTTGTCAGGTGTGCAGTGGTCGAAGCTGAAAGACCTCTGTAAAGTCCTTCAGTGTTTTGAGGAATGCACACGACTGGTAAGCGCAGACGACTCCATCATAAGCATGAGCATCCCACTTATGCGTCTGCTCATGCAAACTTTGAGGCACATTAAGGAGCAGGCGTCTGCAGCCGAGGAGGATGAGGAAGAGGAGGAGGGAAGCCTTGATGACAGTTAGCCATTGTCTGCTCAGGGACCTCTCCTGGACGAGGTGGAGGAAGAAGAGGAAGAGGAGGAGGAGGATGATGATGGGGATGATTATTTAGGGGAGGAGGATGCTTCTCGTGGGGCAAGAGAAAATGTTGGTGTTCCAAGGTCTGGTACAGGGATTGTGCATGACTGGAGGGATGTGGATTTGCCAGAAAGTGCTCCTCCACCCAGCACTCGCAGTGCATCATTGACACCTGGAACATTGGCCCACATGTCAGATTATGCCTTGCAGATCCTAAAAAGGGACCCCCGCATTGCCAAAATAATGAACGATGATGACTACTGGTTGGCCAGCGTCCTGGATCCACGCTATAATGGCAAATTCCAAAACATCATGCCACAGGAGAACCTTGACCTAATATTGGCTAACAAAAAGCAACTCTGGTAAGCCATTTGTTTGAGGCATTCCCAGCACACAGCAGCGGTGATGGTTCTCCAACGAGCCGTAGGGGGCAACAAGGAAGAGGTGTTCGTGGTGCACACATCAGAAGTGGCATTGGAGACGGGTTTCATGACCATGTTGTGGACTGATTTTTCAAGTCCTGCTCACACGACTGGTAATACTGCATCGATTGAAAGTGACAGGAGACAGCAGTTGTCAACTATGGTTACAAACTACTTGTCCCATGTCGATGTTCTCCCTCACAGGTCATTCCCCTTTGACTATTGGGCCTCTAAACTGGATGCATGGCCTGAATTGGCACAATATGCCTTACAGGAGCTCGCTTGCCCTGCTGCTAGTGAGCTATCGGAAAGAATCTTCAGTGCTGCTGGCTCAATCCTGGCAGAAAAAAAGACCCATCTGTCGACCCAAAATGTTGATGATCTAACCTTCATTAAAATGAACCATGAATGGGTTTCAAAGGATTTTGTCCCACCTTCCCCTGATGACACATTGGTTGCCAGAAAAATGGCTCGCTTTTGTCCTCCTCTTCCTCGGACTTCTCCAATTCCTCCATTTGCAGCTGCTGAATGTCCAACATCAACATACAGTATGCCGTTTTTTAAACCTCCCTAACTGGGCTGCCCCCCCCCATGGCTGGGGTCACCACCTAGCGCACACAACTGTGCGAGTGCCATTGCCCTGGACAGGTGGGTGGGCTGTCTCTTGGGCGCCGGCACTGGCACAGGGTCCTCGGAGTGCAATCAAGTGTTTCTGACGGTGGGGGTGCACACCCGCCGTCAGACACACCGGCGTACTATGAGGGGCCCAGTGCCAGTACCGACGCCCACGAGTGTGCCCCCCTTGCTTGGGCAGGGCCCCAGTATTTGCAATATTTACCTCTCTCTGCTCCTCCGCTGTGTAGTCTGGGCTGTCATATCCTTCCCTGGGACTGCCACTACAAATTTGGTGAACTGATAGATGATGGTTAAGGCGCAGCTATGCCCTGTCCTTCTGGCCAGGCTCTAGCTTCAGATGATCAATGGCTTCCATTTCTTATGGACGTCGACTCACAATGAGATGCAGTGGTGGTTTATCATCAGCTTTCACAGTTTTCCTACTCACAGATGTGTGACATTCCTGCCCACATTTTTAAATGTGCCCTCTCATGCCAATCCAATAGAATCGTCTACAGCCTGTGGCTTCTGTCTTTTGCACTCCAAAGTTACCTGACAGATCATGATAGGCAGTGAGGACCATGTCTACATCTCTCCCTGTGATCAAAATTTGATGGAGATGAGTAACGGTGATGGGATCAACAGTACTGGATACAGCAACCCTTTCTTCACAAAGATCTGTTTTCGCTGTCTCCACACACAAAGTAATTGAGGGTCAGCATCGCCTCTGAGAATTCTCCCGGGAGTTTTTCCCGTGATTAGTAATTCCTAAATTTCTGCAATCACTCGACTTTATGTCTGTACTTTTATCCATCTAGTTTTCTCTTGTGGAGAGTCTGGACTGTCTTACTGAGACAGAAATATATATGAAGATTTAAAAATACCCCAACAGTGTATACTGGTGTACGCTTCAAAAACATTTCCTTTTTTTCTACTTTTTAGATTGTTGTCTAATCCATACTGAGGCTGTGAGTGTCTTTGCCGTACTCCGGAAATAAACACGGAGATTTTAAATGTTTTAACTATGCTATATATACCTGTTATCTGGTGATACTGTACCCTTTCTCAACTTTCTGCAATCTTGTCAAATCCATACTGTGCCTGAGATCGTCTGAGTCTGCCTCCTGATTACAGATGAGTGGTGTTTGAGTGGAACTGTTGGCCAAGTTCAAATTCTAGCTGTTTTGGGCGGTGTTAAATCCGTTCGTCAAACTACAAAACTTTGATTAAAATTCGGCTGTATGAGTTTCCTTTCGAGAACGTTTTGTTAAACAAAAGCGTATCTTTTTTTCACATTATAATGGTTTTTAATGATAATAGACAATTTTAGGGCATAGTAGCGGTGTCTGGTAGCCAGCGGTGTAGTACACCTGTGAAGGAGCTACACCGTGTGTGTTTCTAATAATTTTTTACTGCATATTGTCCTGAAAATCCTTTTGGGCCTAGTAACTGTGTCTGCTGCTCAGAAGAGGAGCCCACCCGTGAACCGAGCTATGCCGCCTGTTTATGAAAGAACCAGTTTTTGACTGCATTTATACCACTTAATACTTTGGGCCTAGTAACTGTGTATGCTACTCAGCAGAGTTGGCCACCCGTGAGCCAAGCTATGCCGCCTGTTTATGTAAGAACTGTGTGTTACTCAGCAGAGGAGCCCAGCTGTTAAGCAAGCTACAGCACCTGTGTATTGGACACTTAATTTTTTCACTTTCTTTCTGGAATGCCGTTTAGGCCTAATTCCAGAATTACAGTTGACCTGCACTTACTGGGAAATGCTTGTTCGCGGGGAAGAATTGTAATCCCAGATCCTCATCACTAACGGGGTTCAGCGTGTTATCCGCACCTGTAAGCGATACACGCTGGTCCTTTCATTGTAGCACGCGTGCAGCCCCGGACATGTAAGGGCATGACAGACCTGTTATTGGCCGATCTCACGTGCCAGAGCCTCGCGTGTCCCTCTAGTAAGCTGGACGCGGACTGCGGGGGCATGCCTGAGTCTTGTTCATTAACGGAATTAAGCTTGCAATCTGTGCAGCTTTTTTGTGGATGGCATGGTTGAGGTTGCCCGTGTTGAGTCCAATTAAGCCGCAGGCTCCACTCCTGGTGGTGCCCTTCTGGACATTCCTTTAAGGTTCAGCTTTGCAATCATACTGCCTCCGGAAACTAAACACTTTTCCTGACAGTGATATTCTGGTCAAAGAGCACGATAACATCACGTCTGTACGCCCTCTGCCTAAACAGTCCAAGTGCAGAGAAATAGAAGATGGGGATGACAAGGAGTCCAGAGTACAGGGATTCCCTAGCGAGGAGACTTATTTAATTGTTTTAAAGTTTGGGAGCAATTTTTGGGGAGCACGATACTCTGGAGAATCATATCTGGGACCCACCATACACTGGAGCATTCCAAAGGTGGACATCAGTCACTGGAGCAGCATTTACAGGGCTCATTATACACTGGAGCATTAGAAATGGGGCCCATTATATATGGAGCATTATTTGGGCCCATAAGACACTGGAGCTTCATCCATGGTGAACGACATATACAGTAGCATTATGTGGAGCTCATCATATACTGTATGGAACATTATATGAGACCAATGATTCTGTATGGAGAAATATATGGGCCTCATTACTCTGTATTGCGCACGATGTGGTGGCCATAGTACTATATGGAGGAATATACTGTCTGTTTTTGGAGCTATTGAAAAATTGAAAATGGATATCAGTCATGTGATGTAAGAATTGAAGTATTTTTCATTGTACTGTACCGCTATTTCTCTGCCGTATCAAAGGATCATGAATTGTGTCATGTGTTAAAGGAGCCCAGTGACACTCTTTGGCCTTTGGCCCATGAAAATCTGGAGCCAGAACTACCCCCCCACAACTTTAGCCAAATTACCCCTAGTTTTCAATACCTAACTATTATTATAAAGTAAATTAAGGTTGACAAGCTTAAGGAATAAGAATTGATGTTTTTGGCATTAAAATGGGCACTCTAGGTGTGTTTCCTGTCCTCCACTCACTGCCGACTTTTCTGCCCCATTGACTTACATTGGGTTTCGTGTTTCAGTCGGACTTTGACTTTTCACAATAATCGGCTGATTTCGTTCGACCCGACTTATGCGAAAGTCAGGTTTCGTGAAACCCGACTCGACCCGAAAAAAGGCTAAGTCGCTCATCTCTAGTCATAGGGTTAACATTGAAACAAATTGTTTCAATACACAGACATGGACATACGGACAGCATACGGTCAGCACACGGATCACACACGGATGGTACACACGGACACACTGATAGCTCACCGATGCCACACGGATGTGGCAAATGGACACACGGACATGGACATCTCCGATACTGGAAATTTTAGGACGTGTGAAACCAGCCTAAAGAGGACTTGCACTTTGTAGAACTATGACAGCCTATGTGCACTGAGCAACCTATTACAGATTGCTTAGCGTGCATCATTTGCTTTGGTCTAGCTGTGTAAACAGACGTTTAAATGACCACGGGTATTTACCAGTTGGCAAACCAATTGGTGGTCACATCATGTTGCCGGTTGGTCTGAGTAAACGCACCATTACAGTGTATCATCTTGATAACCTCATCTTTGCTGTATTACTATTTTTATTGTCACAAGAAAACTAATAAAATGTCTTGCTATTTCCTTGCTTTCCAGAAACAGACATTACTTGGAAACTATCATTATCTAATACAAGACGTTGCCATCAGTGTCACAGTGATTCTTACAAGTAAGAGTAATTGTAATTGACATTTCAATTGACAGATGTTGATAAATATATTTTAATGAATGTATGTTAGGAAGTTTTGTAGGCAAGACCTAGTTGTATGAATTATTTTGTAACATAGGAAATACAAGTACACCATATCCTGGTCAAATTTTTTGAGACTAACATATTTTGGTTTTCACAAAGTTTTCCGCTTTAATGTTTTTAGATCTTTTAGTCACATGTTTCAATGGTTGCGATGTACCATTAGCAGCATTTCTTAGGATATTCCATCTTTATTGATAAATACATCCAGTTTATGCACAGACTCAACATTTACAGTGGTGAGGCTTATTTTTCAAGACTTTTGTAACTCATCTTGGCATTCAATATATCAGCTTCTCAGTCAAATCCTGTCTGGCGACAACTCATTCTTTTAAAATCAGTGGATGGAGTTAATCACAGTTTCTGTGTTTTTGTTTGTCCTCCCACTGTTTGACCACAGGTTCTAAATGGGATTGAGATCTGGGCAGTTAACATTTTATCAGTAATTATGTACGAATGGGTTGCCTTATGTCTAGATTTGGCACAGACACTGATATCTAGCAAGGCACCCAGTGCTAGAGGCAGCAAAACAACCCCAAAATACCTTTGACTCTCCACCATATTTGACTGTAGGTATTGTGTTTTTTCTTTGTAGTCCTCATTCCATTTTCAGCAAATAGAATGACGTGCAAGAAAAGCTCTATCTTGGTCACATCTGTCCACAAGATGTTTACCAAGAAAGATTTTGGTTTACTCATTTTGGCAAACTGCCGTCTAGATATGTCTCATCAAAAAGTTATGCCTCAAGATTCTGGTTCTCTCATTCAGTTTGCCCATTAGACTGAGGATGAAAAGTGGAAAGTTGAATCCCCAAGCAAGCACGAAATGATTTCCAAAATTTGTTAAAAAATTGAACCAATTTACCAATGTCATAGTTTATTGGAAAAGTATGCACACGGATGCCATTTACTTGGAGATAAACCCTGCGACAATAGAGCCCCAACCCCCACATCTGACATGTCAACCTCTACAGTCATGGCCAAAAGTTTTGAGAATGACACAAATATTAATTTTTATAAAGTCCACTGCTTCATTTTTTCTAATGGCAATTTGCATATACTCCAGAATGTTATAAAGAGTGATCAGCTTAACAGCAATTACTTGCAAAGTCAATATTTGCCTAGAAAATTTACTTTATCCCCCAAAACACATTTCAACATCATTGCAGCCCTGCCTTAAAAGGACCAGCTAACATCGTTTCAGTGATTGCTCCATTAACACAGGTGTGGGTGATGATGAGGACAGGGCTGGAGATCAATCTGTCATGATTAAGTAAGAATGACACCACTGGACACTTTAAAAGGAGGCTGGTGCTTGGCATCATTGTTTCTCTTCTGTTAACCATGGTTATCTCTAAAGAAACACGTGCAGTCATCATTGCACTGCACAAAAATGGCCTAACAGGGAAGAGTATCGCAGCTAGAAAGATTGCACCTCAGTCAACAATCTATCGCATCATCAAGAACTTCAAGGAGAGAGGTTCCCTTGTTGCCAAAAAGGCTCCAGGGCGCCCAAGAAAGACCAGCAAGCGCCAGGACCGTCTCTTAAAAGTGTTTTAGCTGCGGGATCGGGCTACCAGCAGTGCAGAGCTTGCTCAGGAATGGTAGCAGGCAGGTGTGAGTGCATCTGCACGCACTGTGAGGTGGAGACTCTTGGAGCAAGGCCTGGTCTCAAGGAGGGCAGCAAAGAAGCCACTTCTCTCCAAAAAAAACATCATGGACAGACTGATGTTCTGCAAGAGGTACAGGGAGTGGACTGCTGAGGACTGGGGTAAAGTCATTTTCTCTGATGAATCCCCTTTTCGATTGTTTGGGACATCTGGAAAACGGCTTATTCGGAGAAGACCAGGTGAGCGCTACCACCAGTCTTGTCTCATGCCAACTGTCAAGCATCCTGAAACCATTCATGTGTGGGGTGGCTTCTCAGCCAAGGGAATGGGTTCTCTCTCAGTCTTGCCTAAAAACACAGCCATGAATAAAGAATGGTACCAGAATGTCCTCCAAGAGCAACTTCTCCCAACCGTCCAAGAGCAGTTTGGCGATCAACAATGCCTTTTTCAACATGATGGAGCACCTTGCCATAAAGCAAAGGTGATAACTAAATGGCTCAGGGAACAAAACATAGAGATTTTGGGATCATGGCCTGGAAACTCCCCAGATCTTAATCTCATTGAGAATTTGTGGTCAATCATCAAGAGACGGGTGGACAAACAAAAACCTTCAAATTCAGACAAAATAAAAGCATTGATTTTGCAAGAATGGACTGCTATCAGTCAGGATTTGATAAAGAAGTTGATTGAGAGCATGCCAGGGAGAATTGCTGAGGTCCTGAAGAAGAAGGGTCAACACTGCAAATATTGACTTGCTGCATTAACTCATTCTAACTGTCAATATAACCTTTTGTTACTCATAATATGATTGCAATTATATTTCTGTATGTGATAAAAACATCTGACAAACACACATAAAAAACAAAGGGCAGCAGATCATGTGAAAATATAATATTTGTGTCATTCTCAAAACTTTTGGCCATGACTGGCTGAGTGATGTCAGGCTGTATAACAATAGGCACAGAAAAACATCTCTTTAAAGCAGCAAATTTCTCACTGGCCTGACTGGACCAATTAAAAAAGTCCATCCCTTTCCTGGTCATATCCATTAGAGGTTTGGACATTACCGAAAATTTCTTGTTGAATTTATAATAATTGACGAATCCTAAAAACCGTTATAAAGCTTTTACCACCCGGACTTTCACCTGATCCATGTGAAAACAGGTGGACGATAACAACCCAGAAAAGGGATCTCCTGCACCAAAAACATACAGTTAGGTCCAAATATATTTGGACAGAGACATTTTCTAATTTTGGTTCTAGACATTACCACAATGAATTTTAAACAAAACAATTCAGATGCAGTTGAAGTTCAGACTTTCAGCTTTCATTTAAGGGTATCCACATTAAAATTGGATGAAGGGTTTAGGAGTTTCAGCTCCTTAACATGTGCCACCCTGTTTTTAAAGGGACCAAAAGTAACTGGACAGATTAAATAATTGTAAATAAAATGTTCATTTCTAGTACTTGGCTGAAAACTAGAGTTGAGCGATACCAGCCGATACTTGAAAATATCGGATCGGAATGGATCGGCCGATCTTAAAAAAAAAGTATCGGTATCGCCAATTCCGATACCGGAAGTCCCATTCAAGTCTATGGGACTTCCGGTATCGGAATTAGAAATACCCTTTTTTCCCACGTACAGCCTTTCGAGGGTCTGTACGGGCCTTCCGGGGGTCGGTGCCGGCCTGCCGGGGGGCTGTGCCGGCCTGCCGGGTGTCTGTGCCAACTCCCCGGGGGTCTGTGCCGGCTCCCGGGGTCAGTGCCGGCCTGCCGGGGGGCTGTGCTGACTCCCCGGGGGTCTGTGCAGGCTCCGGTGGTCTGTGCCGGCCTGCCGGGGGGCTGTGCCGGCCTGCCGGGGGGCTGTGCAGGCTCCGGGGGTCTGTGCAGGCATCGTCCGATGGGACTACAAGTCCCATCGGGCGATGCCTGCTACCATGACGGTGATTGACACATTTGCCAATGATGGGACAGTAGTAGTCCCATCATCCGGCTTATGTGTTGAATGTAAAAAAAAAAAAAAATTACATACATACTACATAAATACATGCTACATACATACTACATACATGCTGCATACATGCTACATACTACATACATACTACATACATGCTACTTGCTACATACATGCTACATACATACTACATACATGCTACATACTACATACATGCTACATACATACTACATACATGCTACATACATACTACATACATGCTACATACATGATACATACTACATACATGCTACATACTACATACATGCTACATGCATGCTACATACTACATACATGCTACATACTACATACATGCTACATACATACTACATACATGCTACATACATACTACATACATGCTACATACATGCTACATACTACATACATGCTACATACTACATACATGCTACATACATGCTACATACTACATACATGCTACATACTACATACATGCTACATACATACTACATACATACTACATACATGCTACATACATGCTACATGCTACATACATGCTACATACATGCTACATACATACTACATACATGCTACATACATACTACATACATGCTACATACTACATACATGCTACATACTACATGCATGCTACATACTATATACATGCTACATACATGCTACATACATGCTACATACTACATACATGCTACATACATGCTACATACTACATACATGCTACATACTACATACATGCTACATACATACTACATACATGCTACATACATACTACATATATGCTACATACATGCTACATACATGCTACATACATGCTACATACTACATACATGCTACATACATGCTACATACTACATACATGTAGCATGTACGTAGCATGTATCATGTATGTAGTATGTAGCATGTATGTAGTATGTATGTAGCATGTATGTAGCATGTAGTATGTATGTAGCATGTATGTAGCATGTATGTAGCATGTAGCATGTATGTAGTATGTATGTAGTATGTATGTAGCATGTATGTAGTATGTATGTAGCATGTATGTAGCATGTATGTAGTATGTATGTAACATGTATGTAGCATGTAGCATGTATGTAGTATGTATGTAGCATGTATGAAGTATGTAGCATGTATGTAGCATGTATGTAGCATGTATGTAGTATGTAGCATGCATGTAGTATGTATGTAGCATGTATGTAGTATGTAGCATGTATGTAGTATGTAGCATGTATGTAGCATGTATGTAGCATGTATGTAGCATGTATGTAGTATGTAGTATGCATGTAGTATGTATGTAGCATGTATGTAGCATGTAGCATGTATGTAGCATGTAGTATGTATGTAGTATGTATGTAGTATGTATGTAGCATGTATGTAGTATGTATGTAGTATGTATGTAACATGTATGTAGTATGAATGTAGTATGTATGTAGCATGTATGTAGCATGTAGCATGTATGTAGCATGTATGTAGCATGTATGTAGTATGTAGCATGTATGTAGTATGTATGTAGCATGTATGTAGTATGTAGCATGTATGTAGCATGTATGTAGCATGTATGTAGTATGTAGCATGTATGTAGCATGTAGTATGTATGTAGTATGTATGTAGCATGTATGTAGTATGTATGTAGCATGTATGTAGTATGTATGTAGCATGTATGTACCATGTAGCATGTATGTAGTATGTATGTAGTATGTAGCATGTATGTAGCATGTATGTAGTATGTATGTAGCATGTATGTATGTAGTATGTATGTAATTTTTTTTTTTACATTCAACACATAGGCCGGATGATGGGACTACTACTTTCCCATCATTGGCAAATGTGTCAATCACCGTCATGGTAGCAGGCATCGCCCGATGGGACTTGTAGTCCCATCGGACGATGCCTGCACAGACCCCCGGAGCCTGCACAGCCCCCCCCGGCAGGCCGGCACCGACCCCCCGGAGCCTGCACAGCCCCCCGGCAGGCCGGCACCGACCCCCCGTAGCCTGCACAGCCCCCCGGCAGGCCGGCACTGACCCCCCGGAGCTTGCACAGCCCCCCGGCAGGCCGGTACAGACCACCCGGAAGGCCCGAAGTGACGGCGCATCATGATGCGCACAAACCGCGCATCATGATGACGTCATTTCGGCAGCCAATCAGAGCCACAAAAGTGGCTCTGTTCAATTTGGGACTTCCGATTCCGGTATCTGATATAAAAAAAAATATCGGAATCGGTATCGGATTTCCGATACGGCAAATATCGGCCGATATCCGATACTTGCGGTATCGGAAAGCTCAACACTATTGAAAACCCTTTGTTGGCAATGACTGCCTGAAGTCTTGAACTCATGGACATCACCAAACACTGTGTTTCCTCCTTTTTGATGCTCTGCCAGGCCTTCGCTGCGGTGGTTTTCAGTTGCTGTTTGTTTGTGGGCCTTTCTGTCTGAAGTTTAGTCTTTAACAAGTGAAATGCATGCTCAATTGGATTGAGATCAGGTGACTGACTTGGCCATTTAAGAATATTACACTTCTTTGCTTTAATAAACTCCTGGGTTGCTTTGGCTTTATGTTTTGGGTCATTGTCCATCTGTAGTATGAAACGACGACCAATCAGTTTGACTGCATTTGGCTGGATCTGAGCACACAGTATGGCTCTGAATACCTCAGAATTCATTCGGCTGCTTCTGTCCTGTGTCACATTATCAATAAACACTAGTGACCCAGTGCCACTGGCAGCCATGCATGCCCAAGCCATCACACTGCCTCCGCCGTGTTTTACAGATGATGTGGTATGCTTTGGATCATGAGCTGTACCATGCCTTCGCCATACTTTTCTCTTTCTATCATT
The DNA here is from genome assembly GCF_039654945.1 of Dendrobates tinctorius. NCBI lineage: Eukaryota > Metazoa > Chordata > Amphibia > Anura > Dendrobatidae > Dendrobates > Dendrobates tinctorius. The sequence goes on along the minus strand of NW_027361728.1, from coordinate 4,555,477 downwards.
CTGGTAGAGGTTGATCTTGGTTTCATCTGTCCAAAGAATGTTCTTCCAGAACTGTGCTGGCTTTTTTAGATGTTTTTTAGCAAAGTCCAGTCTAGCTTTTTTATTCTTGATGCTTATGAGTGGCTTGCACCGTGCAGTGAACCCTCAGTATTTACTCTCATGCAGTCTTCTCTTTATGGTATAATTGGATATTGATACGCCTACCTCCTGGGGTGTTGTTCACTTGGTTGGCTGTTGTGAAGGGGTGTCTCTTCACCATGGAGATTATTCTGCGATCATCCACCACTGTTGTCTTCCGTGGGTGCCCAGGTCTTTTTGCATTGATGAGTTCACCAGTTCTTTCTTTGTTTCTCATGATGTACCAAACTGTAGATTTTGCCACTCCTAATGTTGTAGCTCCTTTGACCGCATGTTTCCTTCACAGCAAAACTTTCTAAATGCAAGCACCACACCTCAAATCAACTCCAGGCCTTTTATCTGCTTAATTGAGAATGACATAACGAAGGGATTGCCCACACCTGTCCATGAAATAGCCTTGGAGTCACTTGTCCAATTACTTTTGGTCCATTAAAAACAGCTGAAACTCCTAAACCCTTCATTCAATTTTAATATGGATACCCTCAAATGAAAGCTGAAAGTCTGAACTTCAACTGCATCTGAATTGTTTTGTTTAAAATTCATTGTGGTAATGTCTAGAACCAAAATTAGAAAAATGTTGTCTCTGTCCAAATATATATGGACCTAACTGTACATTTCTCTGGTTTGACATATAATTTATTGTTCCTGAGCATTTGTAAGACCCGCCAGACATGTACCTGATGTGACTTGAGGCCTGGCTAATAAATCAATATGTCGTCCAGACAGACTAGCATATCTCAATCTGCCAGATGACAAAAAATGTCATTTACAAAGTGATGAAAGATGGCGGGAGTCAACCCAAGTGGCATAACGAGGTTCTCTTGTGTATTAAAAGCAATCTTCCACTCATCTCCTTCCCTAATATGGATGAGATTATATGGCCCCCTGAGGTAATCACCTCGCTTCTTTACGATCTGATTAAAGAGGTCTTGAATGAGAGAGAGTGGATATGGATCCCGAACCGTGATCCAATTTAGCTCACGGAAATCTGGGCAAGGGCATAACTCCCCATCTTTTTTCTTCACAAAGAATAACCCTGCTTCAATGGGAGATGAAGAAGGTGTGATGTGACCTTCACCAAGACTTTCTGCGATATAGTTGTTCATTACCAGCCTTTGTGGACTTGAAACATTATAAATGAAAAAAGAGATAACCTGAGTCTAATTATAAAAGATGTAAGAAATGTAATTTTTATTCAAAAATATTAAAAGGACATATAAATTGCAGACAAAAAAGACATGTATTGAGCAGACAATTGAATAATGTAAATGTAAATGTACTCCCTAATTGTAGATGCTATACTGCATAATGCTTACATAATCTCATTATACTCTCAATAAATGACATTTAGCAAAATCAGCATGTACTATATTCCCCAACAAAAGAGTACATGCTGCATATAGCCTAAGGGTCAAGCAGATGCTGACTACAAGCCTTACTGAACAATTAAGGGCTAGTGTTGAGCATTCCGATACTGCAAATATCGGGTATCGGCCGATATTCGCTGTATCGGAATTCCGATACCGAGTACCGATATTTTTTCAATATCGGATATCGGAATCGGAAGTTCCCATAATGCAAAGAGCCACTGCTGTGGCTCTGATTGGCTGCCGAAATGACGTCATCATGATGCGCAGTCTGTGCGCATCATGATGCGCCGTCAGTTCGGGCCTTCCGGAGGGGGGGTCTATGCCGACTGCCCGGGGTTCTGTACCGGCCTGCCGGGGGTCTGTGCCGACTGCCCGGGGGTCTGAGCGGACTGCCGGGGGTCCGTACCGGCCTCCCGGTGGTCCGTGCCGGCCTCCCTGTGGTCTGTGCCGACAGCCCGGGGGTCTGTGCGGACTGCCGTGGGTCTGTACCGGCCTGCCGGTGGTCTGTACTTTCCTGCCAGGGGAGCTGTGCCGACTGTCCGGGGGTCTGTGCAGGATCGTCCGATGGGACTACAAGTCCCATCGGGCGATGCCTGCTACCATGACGGTGATTGACACATTAGTAGTAGTCCCATCATCCGGCTAATGTGTTGAATGTACAAAAAAAAAAAAAAATCCCTACTACATACATGCTACATACATACTACATACATACTACATGCTACATACATGCTACTTACATACTATATACATACTACATGCTACATACATACTACATACAAGCTACATACATGCAACATATATACTACATACATACTACATGCTACATACATGCTACATACATGCAACATACATACATACTGCATATATACCACATGCATGCAACATACATACATACTGCATATATACCACATGCATGCAACATGCATACTACATATATACCACATATATACTACATGCATGCAACATGCATACTACATATATACCGGGGGTCTGTGCCGACTGTCCGAGGGTCTGTACCGGCCTGCCGGTGGTCTGTACCCTCTGTCCGGGGGTCTGTGCAGGCTGTGGGGGTCTGTACCGGCCTGCCGGGGGGCTGTGCTGACCTGCCGGTGGTCTGTACCGACTGTCCGGGGGTCTGTACCGGCCTTCCGGGGGGCTGTGCTGGCCTGCCGGTGGTCTGTGCCGACTGCCCGGGGGTTTGTGCCGACTGCCCGGGGGTCTGTGGGACTGCCGTGGGTCTGTACCGGCCTGCCGGGGGGCTGTGCTGGCCTGCCGGGAGCTGTGCCGACTTCCCGGGGGTCTGTACCGGCCTTCCGGGGGGCTGTGCCGACTGCCCGGGGGTCTGTGCGGACTGCCGTGGGTCTGTACCGGCCTGCCGGTGGTCTGTACCGACTGTCCGTGGGCCTGAGCGGCCTGCCGGGGGTCTGTACCGGCCCGCTGGTGGTCTGTACCGGCCTGCCGGGGGGCTGTACCGACTGTCCGGAGGTCTGTGCAGGTTGCGGGGGTCTGTGCAGGCATCGTCCGATGGGAATACAAGTCCCATCGGGCGATGCCTGCTACCATGACGGTGATTGACACATTAGCCAATGATGGGACAGTAGTAGTCCCATCATCCGGCCTATGTGTTGAATGTAAAAAAAAAAAAAAAAAAAAAAAAATACATACTACATACATACTACATGCTACATACATACTACATACATACTACATGCTACATACATACATGCTACATACATGCAACATATATACTACATGCATGCAACATACATACATACTGCATATATACCACATGCATGCAACATGCATACTACATATATACCACATATATACTACATGCATGCATACTACATATATACCACATATACCGGGGGGCTGTGCCGACTGTCCGGGGGTCTGTGCCGACTGCCCGGGGGTCTGTGCGGACTGCCGTGGGTCTGTACCGGCCTGCCGGGGGGCTGTACCGGCCTATCGGGGGGGCTGTACCGGCCTGCCGGGGGCTGTGCCGACTGTCCAGGGGTCTGAACAGGCTGCGGGGGTCTGTGCAGGATCGTCCGATGGGAATACAAGTCCCATCGGGCGATGCCTGCTACCATGAAGGTGATTGACACATTAGCCAATGATGGGACAGTAGTAGTCCCATCATCCGGCTAATGTGTTGAATGTACAAAAAAAAAAAATACATACTACATACATACTACATGCTACATACATACTACATACATGCTACATACATGCAACATATATACTACATGCATGCAACATACATACATACTGCATATATACCACATGCATGCAACATGCATACTACATATACACCACATATATACTACATGCATGCAACACGCATACTACATATATACTACATATATACTACATGCATGCAACATGCATACTACATATATACCACATATACCGGGGGGCTGTGCCGACTGTCCGGGGGTCTGTGCCGACTGCCCGGGGGTCTGTACCGGCCTGACGGTGGTCTGTACCGGCTGTCCGGGGGTCTGTGTAGGCTGCAGGGGTCTGTACCGGCCTGCTGGGGGGCTGTGCCGGCCTGCCGGTGGTCTGTACCGACTGTCCGGGGGTCTGAGCGGACTGCCGGACATATTGTGTATGTATGTTGCATGCATGTAGTATATATGTGGTATATATGTAGTATGCATGTTGCATGCATGTAGTATATATGTAGTTTATATGTATGTTGCATGCATGTAGTATGCATGTTGCATGTAGTATGTATGTATGTTGCATGCATGTAGTATGTATGTAGCATGTATGTAGTATGTATGTAGCATGTAGTATGTATGTAGTATGGTTTTTTTTTTTTTTTTACATTCAACACATAGGCCGGATTATGGGACTACTACTGTCCCATCATTGGCAAATGTGTCAATCACCGTCATGGTAGCAGGCATCGCCCGATGGGACTTGTAGTCCCATCGGATGATCCTGCACAGACCCCCGGCAGTCCGCTCAGACCCCCGGACAGTCGGTACAGACCACCGGCAGTCCGGCACAGCCCCCCCGGCAGGCCAGTACAGACCCCCGCAGCCTGCACAGACCCCCGGACAGTCGGTACAGACCACCGGCAGGCAGGCACAGCCCCCCGGCAGGCCGCACAGACCCCCGGGCAGTCGGTACAGACCACCGGCAGGCCGGCATAGCCCCCCGGCAGTCCGCACAGACCCCCGGGGAGTCGGTACAAACCACCGGCAGGCCGGCACAGCCCCCCGCAGCCTGCACAGACCCCCAGGCAGTCGGTACAGCCCCCCGGTATATGTGGTATATATGTAGTATGCATGTTGCATGCATGTAGTATATATGTGGTATATATGTAGTATGCATGTTGCATGCATGTGGTATATACAGTGGGAAAAAAAAGTATTTAGTCAGTCAGCAATAGTGCAAGTTCCACCACTTAAAAAGATGAGAGGCGTCTGTAATTTACATCATAGGTAGACCTCAACTATGGGAGACAAACTGAGAAAAAAAAATCCAGAAAATCACATTGTCTGTTTTTTTTCATTTTATTTGCATATTATGGTGGAAAATAAGTATTTGGTCAGAAACAAGCAATCAAGATTTCTGGCTCTCACAGACCTGTAACTTCTTCTTTAAGAGTCTCCTCTTTCCTCCACTCATTACCTGTAGTAATGGCACCTGTTTAAACTTGTTATCAGTATAAAAAGACACCTGTGCACACCCTCAAACAGTCTGACTCCAAACTCCACTATGGTGAAGACCAAAGAGCTGTCAAAGGACACCAGAAACAAAATTGTAGCCCTGCACCAGGCTGGGAAGACTGAATCTGCAATAGCCAACCAGCTTGGAGTGAAGAAATCAACTGTGGGGGCAATAATTAGAAAATGGAAGACATACAAGACCACTGATAATCTCCCTCGATCTGGTGCTCCATGCAAAATCCCACCCCGTGGGGTCAGAATGATCACAAGAACGGTGAGCAAAAATCCCAGAACCACGCGGGGGGACCTAGTGAATGAACTGCAGAGAGCTGGGACCAATGTAACAAGGCCTACCATAAGTAACACACTACGCCACCATGGACTCAGATCCTGCAGTGCCAGACGTGTCCCACTGCTTAAGCCTGTACATGTCCGGGCCCGTCTGAAGTTTGCTAGAGAGCATTTGGATGATCCAGAGGAGTTTTGGGAGAATGTCCTATGGTCTGATGAAACCAAACTGGAACTGTTTGGTAGAAACACAACTTGTCGTGTTTGGAGGAAAAAGAATACTGAGTTGCATCCATCAAACACCATACCTACTGTAAAGCATGGTGGTGGAAACATCATGCTTTGGGGCTGTTTCTCTGCAAAGGGGCCAGGATGACTGATTCGGGTACATGAAAGAATGAATGGGGCCATGTATCGTGAGATTTTGAGTGCAAACCTCCTTCCATCAGCAAGGGCATTGAAGATGAAACGTGGCTGGGTCTTTCAACATGACAATGATCCAAAGCACACCGCCAGGGCAGCGAAGGAGTGGCTTTGTAAGAAGCATTTCAAGGTCCTGGAGTGGCCTAGCCAGTCTCCAGATCTCAACCCTATAGAAAACCTTTGGAGGGAGTTGAAAGTCCGTGTTGCCAAGCGAAAAGCCAAAAACATCACTGCTCTAGAGGAGATCTGCATGGAGGAATGGGCCAACATACCAACAACAGTGTGTGGAAACCTTGTGAAGACTTACAGAAAACGTTTGACCTCTGTCATTGCCAACAAAGGATATACCACAAAGTATTGAGATGAAATTTTGTTTCTGACCAAATACTTATTTTCCACCATAATATGCAAATAAAATGAAAAAAAAACAGACAATGTGATTTTCTGGATTTTTTTTTCTCAGTTTGTCTCCCATAGTTGAAGTCTACCTATGATGTAAATTACAGACGCCTCTCATCTTTTTAAGTGGTGGAACTTGCACTATTGCTGACTGACTAAATACTTTTTTTCCCCACTGTATGTTGCATGTATGTATGTAGCATGTAGTATGTATGTAGTATGTATGTAGTATGTATGTAGCATGTATGTAGTATGTTTTTTTTTTTTTTGTACATTCAACACATTAGCCGGATGATGGGACTACTACTGTCCCATCATTGGCTAATGTGTCAATCACCGTCATGGTAGCAGGCATCGCCCGATGGGACTTGTAGTCCCATCGGACGATCCTGCACAGACCCCCCCAGTCTGCTCAGACCCCCGGACAGTCGGTACAGACCACCGGCAGGCCGGCACAGCCCCCCGGCAGTCCGCACAGACCCCCGGGCAGTCGGTACAGACCACCGGCAGGCCGGTACAGACCCCCGCAGCCTGCACGGACCCCCGGACAGTCGGTACAGACCACCGGCAGGCCGGCACAGCCCCCCGGCAGGCCGGAACAGACCCCCGGGCAGTCGGCACAGACCCCCGGACAGTCGGCACAGCCCCCCGGTATATGTGGTATATATGTAGTATGCATGCATGTAGTATATATGTGGTATATGTGTAGTATGCATGTTGCATGCATGTGGTATATATGCAGTATGTATGTATGTTGCATGCATGTAGTATATATGTTGCATGTATGTAGTATGTATTTTTTTTTCTTACATTCAACACATAGGCCGGATGATGGGACTACTACTGTCCCATCATTGGCTAATGTGTCAATCACCGTCATGGTAGCAGGCATCGCCCGATGGGACTTGTAGTCCCATCGGACGATCCTGCACAGATCCCCGCAGTCTGCTCAGAACCCCCGGACAGTCGATACAGACCACCGGCAGGCCGGCACAGCCCCCCACAGCCTGCACAGACACCCGGGCAGTTGGTACAGACCACCCGCAGGCCGGCACAGCCCCCCGGCAGTCCGCACAGACCCCCGGGCAGTCGGCACAGACCCCCGGACAGTCGGCACAGGCCCCCGGCATGCCGGTACAGACCCCCGGCAGTCCGCTCAGACCCCCGCAGCCTGCACAGACCCCCGCACAGTCGGTACAGACCACCGGCAGGCTGGTACAGACCCCCGGCAGTCCGCACAGACCCCCGGACAGTCGGTACAGACCACCGGCAGGCCAGCACAGACCCCCGGCAGTCCGCACAGACCCCCGGCAGGCCGGCACAGACCCCCGGCAGGCCGCTCAGACCACCGGCAGGCCGGCAGGCCGGCACAGACCACTGGACAGTCGGCACAGCCCCCCGGTATATGTGGTATATATGTAGTATGCATGTTGCATGCATGTAGTATATATGTGGTATATATGTAGTATGCATGTTGCATGCATGTAGTATATATGTGGTATATATGTTGCATGTATGTATGTAGCATGTAGTATGTATGTAGTATGTATGTAGCATGTAGTATGTATGTAGCATGTATGTATGTAGCATGTAGTATGTATGTAGTATGTATGTAGCATGTAGTATGTATGTAGTTTTTTTTTTTTTTTTGTACATTCAACACATTAGCCGGATGATGGGACTACTACTGTCCCATCATTGGCTAATGTGTCAATCACCATCATGGTAGCAGGCATCACCCGATGGGACTTGTAGTCCCATCGGACGATCCTGCACAGACCCCCGCAGTCTGCTCAGACCCCCGGGCAGTCGGTACAGACCACCCGCAGGCTGGCACAGCCCCCCGGCAGTCGGTACAGACCACCCGCAGGCCGGCACAGCCCCCCGGCAGTCGGTACAGACCACCCGCAGGCCGGCACAGCCCCCCGGCAGTCGGTACAGACCACCCGGGCAGTCGGTACAGACCACCGGCAGGTCGGCACAGCCCCCCCCCGCAGTCCGCACAGACCCCCGGACAGTCGGCACAGGCCCCCGGCATGCCGGTACAGACCCCCGGCAGTCCGCTCAGACCCCCGCAGCCTGCACAGACCCCCGCACAGTCGGTACAGACCACCGGCAGGCTGGTACAGACCCCCGGCAGTCCGCACAGACCCCCGGACAGTCGGTACAGACCACCGGCAGGCCAGCACAGACCCCCGGCAGTCCGCACAGACCCCCGGCAGGCCGGCACAGACCCCCGGCAGGCCGCTCAGACCACCGGCAGGCCGGCACAGACCACTGGACAGTCGGCACAGCCCCCCGGTATATGTGGTATATATGTAGTATGCATGTTGCATGCATGTAGTATATATGTGGTATATATGTAGTATGCATGTTGCATGCATGTAGTATATATGTGGTATATATGTTGCATGTATGTATGTAGCATGTAGTATGTATGTAGTATGTATGTAGCATGTAGTATGTATGTAGCATGTATGTATGTAGCATGTAGTATGTATGTAGTATGTATGTAGCATGTAGTATGTATGTAGTTTTTTTTTTTTTTTTTGTACATTCAACACATTAGCCGGATGATGGGACTACTACTGTCCCATCATTGGCTAATGTGTCAATCACCGTCATGGTAGCAGGCATCACCCGATGGGACTTGTAGTCCCATCGGACGATCCTGCACAGACCCCCGCAGTCTGCTCAGACCCCCGGGCAGTCGGTACAGACCACCCGCAGGCTGGCACAGCCCCCCGGCAGTCGGTACAGACCACCCGCAGGCCGGCACAGCCCCCCGGAAGTCGGTACAGACCACCCGCAGGCCGGCACAGCCCCCCGGCAGTCGGTACAGACCACCCGGGCAGTCGGTACAGACCACCGGCAGGTCGGCACAGCCCCCCCCGCAGTCCGCACAGACCCCCGGGCAGTCGGCATAGACCTCCGGAAGGTCCGTACACCCCCCCCCGAGAGGCTGTACAAGGACAGAAAAGGGTTTTTCTTATTCCGATACCAGAAGTCCCATAGACTTGAATGGGATTTCCGGTATCGGAATCGGCGATACCCGATACTTTTTTCGTATCGGGCCGATACCATCCGATCCGATATTTTAGGGTATCGGATGGTATCGCTCAACACTATTAAGGGCATATTGCAGTCATAATAGAAGAAATACAAAGGGGAGAACAAATAATAACTCTATTTTTACCCTTCATATGTGCAGAGTGTGTCCAGGAGACCCGATCCCCTACGTACATTTCGGTACAGATTTCCTCCCTCAGGGGGCGTCAAACATTATAGAACCTCCCCTTGGGCAATTTTGCCCCAACAATTAAATTAATGGTGCAATCATAAGGATGAGGTGCAAGTTCTTGACACTCCTGCTCCACCCATGCTCAAAATCAGACAGGTGTTCCAGCAGAGTCTGGGTATCAACTCTGACTAAATGGATATTTAACAGTACTTGTACCACTATACCACCTCCCAAGGTCTGCCAGTCAACTACGGGATTGTGCAACATAATTCAAGGTAGTCCCAAAATAAAAGGAAAGGGACAGCCCTCTAGCACATAACAATCGATTGAATTCGAGTGTATGGCCCCTACCTACAGATGTATCTTTCAAATGACCTGGGTAAAATATCCCTGGCTCATGGGTGCAGAATCTATAGTGATTATAGGTAAAAGTTATCCAATTTATTATTCCCATAATCCTATTTAATAACGGCCAAGGTCACTTCAGTGGTACGTTATAAGCATTATCTACTATGGTAAAGTGGTGCCATAAAAGACAGGAAGTGAGGAGGACAAAGAAAGGTGTGATAAAAAATTTAATTATTTTTAAAATAACTAATAAAAATTTAATTTTTTATCACACCTTTCTTTGTCCTCCTCGCTTCCTGTCTTTTATGGCACCATAATAGATAATGCTGCTAACAAAAGAAGAGAGATATGATGTCATAGCCATCACCGAAGCTTGGTGGGATGATACACATGATTAGAATACAAACCTTGATGGCTACAATTTATTTTTCAGCAACATGATTAACCCCTTCCTGACATCCGACGTACTATCCCGTCCATGGGCCCCGGGCCCCTATGCCCATGGACGGGATAGTACGTCTACTGCGATCAGCGGCGCTCACCCTAATCGCGGCCGGGTGTCAGCTGATTATCACAGCTGACACCCGGCACAATGTGTCAGGGGCGGTCACGGACCGCCCCCGACACGTTAACCCCTTGCACACCGTGATCAAACATGATCACGGTGTACCGGGGGTTAAAGGGAAGCATCGGCAGGGAGGGGGCTCCCTCCGTGCTTCCCTGGGCCCCCCACGGCAGCGCAATGTGCAGCGCTGCTGCGGGGTCTCCTTTCCTGCAGGCCCCCGAATACAAGATGGCGACGGGGGCCTTCGGGGGCCTGCAGGAAGCTGGCTTCCTCAGTGCCTGCAAAGCGCAGGCATGAGGAAGCCTTCTGCACTGCCTGTGAGATGTGACAGATCAGCGATCTGTCACAGGACAGTAATGTCCCACCTGGGACTATTTAATAAAGTTAAAAAAAAAAAAAAGTGTTAAAATAATTTTTAAAAAATCGCCAAATAAATTAGAAAAAAAAAAAATATTCCCCCCAAATAAATCCATTTTTTGGAAATAAAAAAAACCAAACAATAAAAGTACACATATTAGGTATCGCCGCGTCCGTAACGACCCGCCCTATAAAACTGTCCCATTAGTTAACCCCTTTAGCGAACCCCTTAAAAAATAAAAATAAAAAACGAAGCAAAAAATAATGATTTATTATCATACCGCCAAACAAAAAGTGTAATAACGTACGATCAAAAAGACGCATATAAATATCTATGGTACCGCTGAAAACGTCATCTTGTCCCACCAAAAAGAGCCGCCACACAGCATCATCAGCGAAAAAATAAAAAAGTTATAGCTCGCAGAATAAAGCGATGCGATTATTTTTTATATAAAATAGTTTTCATTGCATAAAACCGACAAAACATAAAAAAACGACCTAAATGAGGTATCGCTGTAATCGTACTGACCTGAAGAATAAAACTGCCTTATCAATTTTACCGCACGCGGAATGGTGTAAACGCACCCCCCTAAAAGAAATTCATGAAACGCTGGCTTTTGTTCATTCTGCGTCCCAAAAATCGGAATAAAAAGCGATCAAAAAATGTCACGTGCCCGAAAATGGTACCAATAAAAACGTCAACTCGTCCCGCAAAAAATAAGACCTCACATGACTGGTGGGTCAAAATACGGAAAAATTATAGCTCTCAATATGTGGTGATGCAAAAACTATTTTTACAATAAAAAGCGTCTTTTAGCGTGCGACAGCTGCCAAATATAAAAACCGACATAAATAGTAAATCAAACCCCCCGTTATCACCCCCTTAGTTAGGGAAAAATAATAAAATAAAAAAAGTATTTATTTCCATTTTTCCATTAGGGTTAAGGTTAGGGCTAGGGTTAGGGTTAGGGTAGGGTTAGGGCTAGGGTTAGGGTTAGGGCTAGGGCTAGGGCTAGGGCTAGGGTTAGGGTTAGGGTTAGGGCTGAGATTAGGGTTAGGGGTGTGTTGGGGTTCGGGTTGGAGTTAGAATTGGGGGTTTCCACTGTTTTGGCACATCAGGGGCTCTCCAAATGCAACATGGCGTCTGATCTCAATTCCAGCCAATTCTGAGTTGAAAAAGTCAAATGGTGCTCCTTCCCTTCCAAGCTCTGCCATGCGCCCAAACAGTGCTTTACCCCCACATGTAGGGTATCAGCCTACTCAGGACAAATTGCAAAACAATTTTTGGGGTCCAATTTCTCCTGTTACCCTTAGGAAAATAAAAAATTGGGGGCAAAAATATCATGTTTGTGGAAAAAATAAATTTTTTCTATTTTCATGCCCGGGCATTATAAACTTCTGTGAAGCCCTTGGGGGTTCAAAGTGCTCACCACACATCTAGATAAGTTCCTTAGGGGGTCTCGTTTCCAAAATGGGGTCATGTGTGGGGGGTTTCCACTGTTTAGGTACTTTAGGGGCTCTCCAAAGGCAACATGACACCCGCAGAACATTCCCTCAAAGTCTGCATTCCAAAACGTCACTACTTCCCTTCCGAGCCCCGACGTGTGTCCATACAGTAGTTTTCTCCCACATATGGGGCATCAGCGTACACAGGACAAATTGGACAACAACTTTTGGGGTTCAATTTCTCCTGTTACCCTTGGGAAAATAAAAAAATTGGGGACTAATTGATCATGTTTGTGGAAAAAATACTATTTTTTTATTTTCATGCCTGGGCATTATAAACTTCTGTGAAGCCCTTGGGGGTTCAAAGTGCTCACCACACATCTAGATAAGTTCCTTAGGGGGTCTCGTTTCCAAATTGGGGTCATTTGTGGGGGTTTCCACTGTTTAGGTACATTAGGGGCTCTCCAAAGGCAACATGACACCCGCAGACCATTCCATCAAAGTCTGCATTCCAAAACGTCACTACTTCCCTTCCGAGCCCTGACGTGTGTCCATACAGTAGTTTTCTCCCACATATGGGGTGTTAGCGTACTCAGGACAAATTGGACAACAACTTTTGGGGTTCAATTTCTCCTGTTACCCTTGGGAAAATTTAAAAATTGGGGACTAATTGATCATGTTTGGGAAAAAATACAATTTTTTTATTTTCACGTCCGAGTGTTATAAACTTCTGTGAAGCACTTGGGGGTTCAAAGTGCTCACCACACATCTAGATAAGTTCCGTAGGGGGTGTAGTGTCCAAAATGGGGTCACTTGTGGGGAGTTTCCACTGTTTAGGTACATCAGGGGCTCTCCAAACGCACATGACACCCGCAGACCATTCCATCAAAGTCTGCATTCCAAAATGTCACTACTTCCCTTCCGAGCCCTGACGTGTGTCCATACAGTAGTTTTCTCCCACATATGGGGTGTCAGCGTACTCAGGACAAATTAGACAACAACTTTTGGGGTTCAATTTCTCGTGTTACCCTTGGGAAAATTTAAAAATTGGGGACTAATTGATCATGTTTGTGGAAAAAATACGATTTTTTTATTTTCACGTCCGAGCGTTTTAAACTTCTGTGAAGCACTTGGGGGTTCAAAGTGCTCACCACACATCTAGATAAGTTCCGTGGGGGGTGTAGTGTCCAAAATGGGGTCACTTGTGGGGAGTTTCCACTGTTTAGGTACATCAGGGGCTCTCCAAACGCACATGACACCCGCAGACCATTCCATCAAAGTCTGCATTCCAAAACGTCACTGCTTCCCTTCCGAGCCCCGACGTGTGTCCATACAGCAGTTTTCTCCCACATATGGGGTGTCAGCGTACTCATGACAAATTGGACAACAACTTTTGGGGTCCAATTTCTCCTGTTACCCTTGGGAAAATGAAAAAATTGGGGACTAAAAGATCATGTTTGTGGAAAAAATACGATTTTTTTTATTTTCATGCCCGGGCATTATAAACTTATGTGAAGCCCTTGGGGGTTCAAAGTGCTCACCACACATCTAGATAAGTTCCTTGGGGGGTCTAGTTTACAAAATGGTGTCATTTGTGGGGGGGTTTCCACTGTTTAGGTACATCAGGGGTTTTCCAAGCGCGACATGGTGTCCCATCTCAATTCCAGCCAAAAACGTCAATTGGCGCTGCTTCCCTTCCGAGCTCTGCCATGCGCCCAAATAGTGGTTTACCCCCACATGTGGGGTATCAGCATACTCAGGACAAATTGCACAATAACTTTTAGGGTCCTGTTACCCTTGGAAAAATAAGAATTGAGGGTGAAAAGATCATTTTTGTGGAAAAAATATGATTTTTTAATTGTACGGCTGTATGTTATAAACTTCTGTGAAGCCCTTGGGGGTTCAAAATTCTCACCACACATCTACATAAGTTCTTTAGGGGTCCAGTTTCCAAAATGGTGTCATTTGTGGGGGTTTCCACTGTTTTGGTACATCAGGGGTTTTCCAATCGCCACATGATGTCCGATCTCAATTCCAGGCAAAAACGTCAAATGGCGCTGCTTACCTTCCGAGCTCTGCCATGCGCCCAAATAGTGGTTTACCCCCACATGTGGGGTATCAGCGTACTCAGGACAAATTGCACAATAACTTTTAGGGTCCTGTTACCCTTGGGAAAATAAAATTTGGGGTGAAAAGATCATTTTTGTGGAAAAAATATGATTTTTTAATTGTACCGCTGTACGTTATAAACTTCTGTAAAGCCCTTGTGGGTTCAAAGTTCTCACACATATCTAGATAAGTTCCTTGGGGGGTCTAGTTTCCAAAATGGGGTCACTTGTAGGGGGTTTCCACTGTTTAGATACATCAGGGACTCTCCAAACGTGACATGGCATCCGATCTGAATTCCAGCCAATTTTGCATTGAAAAAGTCAAACGGCGCTCCTTCCATTCTGAGCTCTGCCATGCGCCGAAACAGTCATTCCCCCCCACATATCAGGTATCAGCGTGCTCAGGACAAATTGCAAAATAACTTTTGCAGTCCAATTTCTCCTGTTACCCTTGGTAAAATAAAAAAATTGAACCTGAAGTAATTTTTTTTGTGAAAAAAAGTTAGATGTTCATTTTTTTTTAAATATTCAAAAAAATTCCTGTGACGCACCTAAAGGGTTAATAAACTTCTTGAATGTGGTTTTGAGCACCTTAAGGGGTGCAGTTTTTAGAATGTTGTCACTTTTGGGTATTTTCTATCATATAGACCCCTCAAAGTGGCTTCAAATGTGATGTGGTCCTAAAAATAAAATGGTGTTGTAAAAATGAGAAATCGCTGGTCAACTTTTAACCCTTATAACTTCCTAACAAAAAAAATTTTGGTTCCAAAATTGTGCTGATATAAAGTAAACATGTGGGAAATGTTAGTTATCAAGTTTTTTGTGTGCCGTATCTCTGTGATTTAAGGGCATAAAAATTCAAAGTTGGAAAATTGCGAAATTTTCAAAATTTTTGCCAAATTTCCGTTTTTCTCACAAATAAACGGAAGTTATTTGAATGAAATTTTACCACTAACATGAAGTACAATATGTCACGAGAAAACAATGTCAGAATCACCGGGATCCATGGAAGCGTTCCAGAGTTATGACCTCATAAAGGTACAGTGGTCAGAATTGTAAAAATTGGCCCGGTCATGAACGTGCAAACCACCCTTGGGGGTGAAGGGGTTAGCAAGAGGGGAAAAATGGTTCATTGTATGTTAGGAAAACTTATATATCTCCACAGAGATCCAAGCTTCAGAGAATAGTAGCTTTGCAGAAAGTGTTTGGGTAAGATTACAAAGAGAAGAACAGAAAGGACACTACTGTAGGTGTTTTCTGTAGGCCACCTGGACAGAACTTAAACACTTGTTAAAAAGGAAAAAATAAATGTATATTGAATTGAAATAGGGGGGCATATCTAAAGAACAACATAAAGCTGTCTGCAGGGTAAGCGTTAGAAGACTTAAAGTCAATAATGAAGTTAGGCTTGAAAAGGAGACCAAAACCAATAAAAGAAGATTTTGGGCCATATTTTGGGGGTATGTCAAAAGCAAAAGAAAAGTGAAACATGCTGTAGGATTTTTACAGGCTGAAAAGGGTGAAGTGGTCAAAAATGATGTTGAGAAGTCCGAACTTTTAAATTCTTGTTCTCTAAGAAAACATCTGTAATATCAACTGACCTCCACGGTGATATTGAAGGAATAAAATAATCCACACTATCTATAAACAGAGAGATAATGAAGGAACACTTAGTGTATTTAATTGAATTTAAATTTCCTCGTCCAGATGAATTACATTCTAGGGTACTGAAAGAAATAGCAGAGAAAATTGCAGAACCACTGGTCAGAATCTGAAAAATCCTTGAGAAGTCCCAGAAGATTTCAGAAGGGCAAATGTTGCCTTAAAAAAAGGAAAGAGGATGGAGCCAAGAAATTACAGGCCAGTGAGCCTTACTTCTATACTAGCAAAGATCTTTCAACAAATTATTAACCCCTTCATGACCAGAGCTTTTTTTAGTTTTGCTGTTTCGTTTTTCACTCCCCTTCTTCCCAGAGCCATAACTTTTTTTATTTTTCCGTCAATATGGCAATGTGAGGGCTTGTTTTTTGCGGAACAAGTTGTACTTTTGAACGACATCTTTGGTTTTACAATGTCGTGCACTAGAAAATGGGAAACAAATTCCAAGTGTTTTTTGTTTGGCTTTTTTGCTAGATTCACTAATTGCTAAAACTGACCTGCCGTTATGATTCTCCAGGTCATTGCAGGTTCATAGACACCAAACATGTCTTCCTTTTTTATCTAAGTGGTAAAAAAAATTCCAAAGTTGGCTAAGTAAAAAAAATTGCGCCATTTTCCGAGACCCGTAGTGTCTCCATTTTTCGTGATCTCAGGTTGATTGAGGGCTAATTTATTGTGCGCCGAGCTTATGTTTTTAATGATACCACGTTTGTGCAGATATGTTCTTTTGATCGCCCATTATTAATAATAATAATAATAATAATAATAATAATAATCTTTATTTTTATATAGCACTAACATATTCCGCAGTGCTTTACAGTTTGCACACATTATCATTACTGTCCACGACGGGGCTCACAATCTAAATTCAATCTATCAGTATGTATTGGGAATGTGGGAGGAAACTGGAGTACCCGGAGGAAACCCACGCAAACACGGGGAGAACATACAAACTCCTTGCAGATGTTGCCCTTGGTGGGATTCCACTGAGCGACCAAAAAAGTAATTCTGGTGTTTTGATTTTTTTACCCGCTATGCCATTTAGCGATCAAGTTAATCCTTTTTTATTGATAGATCGGGCGATTCTGAAGGCGGCGATGCCAAATATATGTATGTTTGATTTTTTTTTATTGTTTTATTTTGAATGTGGCGAATGGGGAGTGTCTAACACTGAACAGCTGAGGCAATTCAGGGTGGAGAGTGCCGGGAGATCAACTGAACTGAGTAATCCTTGCAACGACAAAGCTTTAAAAATCTGCAATGTTTAATAGGATGGTCAAGTAGTTCTAATCAGTACAGGATTTTGTGTGAACAGACGCTCCTATCTTCTGGAACCTCTCTGTCACAGTATTGCGGCATACATATGCTGAAAAAATGAAAATAACATTTTTTTTTTAAATATCTCCATTTATTCAGTATTAAGTATGACCACCATGCACTGAAATACAAGCTCTTACATGTTTTGGCATGCTATCAATTAAGTTATTAATGGTTCTATAAAAACTGTTCTGCCGCACACTTGGGTATGAAAATGATCAAGATCTGCTGCTGGCAGGCCTCTTACAATTGACAACCATCGAAATCCCAGATGTACTCGAAGGGAGACAAGTTCAGAGACGTTGCAGGCCCTGGTAGAATAGAGTGGAATATGTTAGCACTATGTAAATAAAATATTAACAACAATAATTATATTAATCTTCGTGATTGCTATTCTTACAAGGCAGTCACTTAAGTTTTGTAAAAACAACTACTGATGTCAAAGCAAGCACAGATCACATCTACTGCATCTTTCCTAAAACACAACTTTTGTTCTTCTCTCACAGTGAGTCTAACTGGTCCTGCGTCAAAGTTAGCACCCTACAGACCTGCAATGAGTCTCCTTTCTCCACCGTTACTGCTCTCAATGGTTCTGCATATTTTATTCACCATCATCATACAGACCACTGCCTTCTTCCGTGTGCAGCAGCAAACATGGTACAATGAAACAAATGTTTTTAGGTGAGATTCTGTGCTTTATTTTTGTAACCACAGTGTTTTCTGCTCTATGTACTATAAAAGTCAGTCTACTGGTTATTAGTGATGAGTGAATTTGTTCGGAAAACAATCGCCAAACATAAATTCTGCATGAATATGGCACATTCTGATTCGTGATCGGAAACACGAGCAAAATTTTATAAAATCATGAAAAATCGGAAACATTCAGTAAAAGTGTGGGAAAATATTTGCACTGTTTCAAAAGTGTTTTCAGTACTTTTGCAATCATAATGGTAGTGAATCATGAGCATTTTGCATGTGTTTGATGAGGGAAGGGGGTTTGCAGAGCTCAGATGAGCGGCGTTCTTGTAAAGTTTTTTTTCCTAGCTTTATGTGTGCACATTGCGGCTAGCCAGTCAATGCACAGGAAACATCCACAATGTCCTGACATCATGGCTTGTGTCATTGGCTGCTTAAATCACATGTCCCTCTCCATATAAATAGCGGACATCTTGTTTTAGCACCATTTTGACACTGTAACAGCGCAGAGAGACTGCTCCTGATGTTGGCACTGTTAGCAGCAAGATTTTAGCTAGTTAGCTAGGCTGCTCTATATCAGTCAGATAGTGTAGCTGTCTAGTTTCCAGTGTGGCTGTTAAATTTAACTTCCAGCATTTTTTTTTGGCCATTACCGAGTTCCACAGACAAAGCCAGCAGGGCACGTGTCCGATAATTGTTTTGTGCACTGCTTCTATTGTGCTCCATGCCTGAGTACAGCGTTTTAAATAATATTTTTTCACTAGATAAATGTGAAACAGCCTGCCGCATCACAGATTTTAGCTAGTTAACCCCTTACCTACAATTGACGTAATATTCCGTCCATGTGACCATGGACCTAATTACCATGGACGGAATATTACGTCATCGCGATCAGCGACGCCCACGTGGTGAGCGCCGCTGATCGTGGCCGAGTGTCAGCTAATTATCATAGCTGACACCCGGCACAATGTGTCAGGGGCGGTCACGGACCGCCCCCGACACGTTAACCCCTTGCACACCGCGATCAAACACGATCGCGGTGCACCGGGGGTTAAAGGGAAGCATCGGCAGGGAGGGGGCTCCCTCCGTGCTTCCCTGAGCCCCCCACGGCAGCGCAATGTGCAGCGCTGCTGCGGGGGGCTCCTTTCCTGCAGGTCCCCGGATCCAATATAGCGACGGGGACCTCCGGGGGCCTGCAGGAAGCTGGCTTCCTCAGTGCCTGCAAAGCGCAGGCATGAGGAAGCCTGTGCAGTGCCTGTGACAGATCGCTGATCTGTCACAGTGATCTGTGATTTGACAGATCAGCGATCTGTCACAGGACAGTTATGTCCCCCCTGGGACATTGTAATAAAGTAAAAAAAAAATAAAAAAAATGTGTAAAAATAATTTTAAAAAAAGCGCTAAATAAATTAAAAAAAAAAAAAAAATATTCCCCAATAAATTCATTTTTTGGAAATAAAAAAAAAAAAACAATAAAAGTACACATATTTGGTATCGCCGCGTCCATAACGACCCGCCCTATAAAACTGTCCCAATAGTTAACCCCTTATGCGAACCCCTTAAAAAATAAAAATAAAAAACGAAGCAAAAAATAATGATTTATTATCATACCGCCGAACAAAAAGTGCAATAACGCGCGATCAAAAAGGCGCATATAAATATCCATGGTACCGCTGAAAACGCCATCTTGTCCCGCAAAAAACGAGCCACCATACAGCATTATCAGCGAAAAAATAAAAAAGTTATAGCTCGCAGAATAAAGTGATGCAAAAATAATTGTTTTTTATATAAAATTGTTTTCATTGCATAAAAGCGATAAAACATAAAAAACGACCTAAATGAGGTATCGCTGTAACTATTCTGACCCGAAGAATAAAACCGCCTTATAAATTTTACCGCACGCGGAACGGTGTAAACGCACCACCCAAAAGAAATTCATGAAACGCTGGTTTTTGTAAATTCTGCATCCCAAAAAACTAAATAAAAAGCGATCAAAAAATGTCACATGCCTGAACATGATACCAATAAAAGCGTCAACTCGTCCCGCAAAAAATAAGACCTAACATGACTCGGTGGGTCAAAATATGGAAAAATTATAGCTCTCAATATGTGGTGATGCAAAAACTATTTTTACAATAAAAAGCGTCTTTTAGCGTGCGACAGCCGCCAAACATAAAAACCGCCATAAATAGTAAATCAAACCCCCCGTTATCACCCCCTTAGTTAGGGAAAAATAATAAAATTAAAAAAATGTATTTATTTCCATTTTCCCATTAGGGTTAGGGCTAGGGTTAGGGTTAGGGCTAGGGTTAGGGTTAGGGCTAGGGTTAGGGCTAGGGTTAGAATTGGGAGTTTCCACTATTTGCGCACATCAGGTGCTCTCCAAACGCAACATGGCGTCTGATCTCAATTCCAGCCAATTCTGCGTTGAAAAAGTCAAATGGTGCTCCTTCCCTTCCAAGCTCTGCCATGCACCTAAACAGTGTTTTACCCCTTCATATGGGGTATCAGCCTACTCAGGACAATTTGCAAAACAACTTTTGGGGTCCTATTTCTCCTGTTGCCCTTAGGAAAATAAAAATTTTGGGGCAAAAATATCATTTTTGTGGAAAAAAAAATTTTTTTTATTTTCACGCCTGGGCGTTATAAACTTCTGTGAAGCACTTGGGGGTTCAAAGTTCTCACCACACATCTAGATAAGTTCCTTAGGGGGTCTAGTTTCCAAAATGGTGTCAATTGTGGGGGGTTTCCACTGTTTTGGTACATCAGGGGCTTTCCAAATGCGACATGGTGTCCGATCTCAATTCCAGCCAAAAAAGTCAAATGGCGCTGCTTGCCTTCCGAGCTCTGCCATGTGCCCAAATAGTCATTTACACCCACATATGGGGTATCAGCGTACTCAGGACAAATTGCACAATAACTTTTAGGGTCCTGTTACCTTTGGGAAAATAAAAATTGGGGGTGAAAAGATCATTTTGTGGAAAAAATATGATTTTTAATTGTACCACTGTACATTATAAACTTCTGTGAAGCACTTGTGGGTTCAAAGTTCTCACCACATATCTAGATAAGTTCCTTAGGGGGTCTAGTTTCAAAAATGGGGTCACTTGTGGGGGGTTTCCACTGTTTAGGTACATCAGGGGCTCTCCAAACGCGACATGGCATCCGATCAGAATTCCAGCCAATTTTGCATTGAAAAAGTCAAACGGCGCTCCTTCCCTTCTGAGCTCTGTCATGCGCCGAAACAGTGGTTCCCCCCCATATATCAGGTATCAGCGTGCTCAGGACAAATTGCACAATAATTTTTGCAGTCCAATTTCTCCTGTTACACTTGGTAAAATAAAAAAAATTGAACCTGAAGTAATTTTTTTTGTGAAAAAAAGTTAAATGTTAATTTTTTTAAATATTCAAAAAATTCCTGTGACGCACCTGAAGGGTTAATAAACTCCTTGAATGTGGTTTTAAGCACCTTAAGGGGTGCAGTTTTTAGAATGGTGTCTCTTTTGGGTATTTTCTATCAAGCCCCTCAAAGTGGCTTCAAATGTGATGTGGTCCGTAAAAATAAAATGGTGTTGCAAAAATGAGAGATCGCTGGTCAACTTTTAACCCTTATATCATACTAACAAATAAAAATTTTGGTTCCAAAATTGTGCTGATGTAAAGTAAACATGTGGCAAATGTTACTTATTAACTTTTTTGTGTGCCATATCTCTGTGATTTAAGGGCATAAAAATTCAAAGTTGGAAAATTGCGGAATTTTCAAAATTTTCGCAAAATTTCCGTTTTTCTCACAAATAAACGCAAGTTATATGAATGAAATTTTACCACTATCATGAAGTACAATATGTCACGAGAAAACAGTGTCAGAATCACCGGGATCCATGGAAGCGTTTCAGAGTTATTACCTCATAAAGGGACAGTGGTCAGAATTGTAAAAATTGGCCCGGGAGTTAACGTGCAAACCACCCTTGGTAGTGAAGGGGTTAAATAAGCGGTTGTATATCAGTCAGATAGTGTAGCTAACTAGTGTCCAGTGTGGCTGTTAAATTTACCTTCTAGCATTTTTTATGGTTTTTTTGGCCATTACTGAGGTCCACAGACAAAGCCAGGAGGGCACATGTCCTACAATTGTGTTGTGCACTGCTTCTATTGTGCTCCAGGCATGAGTATAGCATTCTAAATAATATTTTTTCACTAGCTAAATGTGAAAGAGCCTGCTGTATCCCACTTTGTCATTTAGTGCTGTGATGAAATGAATCTGTCTGCAGACCTAAGGCACATTAAAAAATATATAATTTATCAGTTGCAAAAAGTTAGACCGCCCGCCATATCATACTTTGTCATTTTGTTAGGTTGAAATTAAGCTGTCTTCAGATCTCATGCACATAACCCAAAAAATGTTTCTGTTGCTAAACCTCATCCAGTAGGGGACCTGACCTGAAAAATAGTTTGCTGCATCTAGTGTGTTACAGAGGCCTGATCCAGAGGCCACCAAAATATTCTTCTGTTCCTATTGTCATACAGTAAGGGACCTGACTTTAAAATAGTTTGTAGCATCTAGTGAGTTATAGAGGCCTGATCCAGAGGCCACAAAAGTATTTTTCTGCTCCTAGTGTCATACGATATGGGACCTGACTTTAAAATAGTTTGCATCTATTGTGTTATAGAGATCTTACCCAGAGGCCACCTTATCTTACTGTGATGTTCAATTGAAAGCTATAAATGCTGGTCCAGACCCCCGATACCTCATGCCTGGCTGATTGCTGCTGTGCCATGATATAGTTTGTACTGTGTCTGAATTGAGGCCACTTTCCTGGTGTCTGTCCCTCATTTGATGTGTTTTGGCAACATTTGGGGCCATTATAAGGTATTGTGCATGGATTTGATTTATCTCCCATTGCCATGAATGACTTTCGGTTATGTTCATCAAATAATCAATTAATTAATCAGCGAGTATTGAAAATTCGGTGATAATAATCGTAATTGGTATATTCGCTCATCTCTACTGGTTAAAGATGCCATTATTAGTGCACAAGATGCATCTGGTATTGTAGATAGGAGATAACGTTCCTAAAATATCCTCCATGGTACAGTTATGTCATAATTATTTTGACTATATTTTATGAGATAGGATGTGATAATTAAAGGGCCAGATTTTTCCACTCAAGAAACAAGGGCCTGATGTTAGTGTACCTTAGCTTCCCTCCCACCCCCTTTTCCTGCCACTATCCTCTACCCAATTCTCCACCCCCTTAGTTGCTGACAAATCAGACACTATGGAGATTACAGTCTTACACAGGTAAAAGGCTTGGCAACCATCAGGACTTGGCCCCATGTCCAAAGAGGATTTTATAGCAGCTTCATCTGATTTACTAAGTGATGTCAGTCTTTTATTCATGTATTCATATAAACAGATTATTGAATGTGGGATAGATTTGAATGCTTAGCAATCTTTTTCTTAGATTTCATATCACTGTTGAATAATGCATTGTTTGTTATACATTTTTCTCCTCCAGCGCTTGTCTTCTTGCTAATGAAACTTACAACCAAACAATGATGACACATGGTCAGTCTCAGAACTTTCTGACCACCACATTGTGGCCTGTGAGTGGAATACATCTCATCATTGTTGAATGTGTGTTTTCTAAAGGAAGTCCTTTTAGAAAACCAATGTATACAAATTGTAAGTGTTGATGTTATTATATGATTATATTCTGAAAAATAATAATTCTGCCTGCTGCGTAGCTGCATACATATATTGCATATTTGGTGGATATCAAAAGTCTAAAAAATGCCAGGTTTTTGTCATATAAAGAAAAAGCGTTAGCTGACTCTCCCATCATTTTCCCTGTGCGTCTGACGTCTAAGTGCAGCGACTAAGATGATGAGTAGAGGATTTTTTTTTATCAATGAGTACATTGTGGGGGCCATCATGCTATTTGGAGGGCTTCTTAGGGGGTCATAATACTATTTGGAGGGTTATGTGGAGTTCATAATATTATTTGGAGGCCTATGTGGGGGGGCCAACATATAATTCAGAGGGCTATGTGATGGCTATCATGCTATTTGGAGGGCTACATGGAGGCCATCATACTCTTTAAAGAGCTATGTGGGGGCCACCATACTCTTTGCGGAGCTATTTTGGATTCATCACACTATTTGGAGGGTTACTTGGGAGGCCATTCATACTATTTGGAGGGTTATGTGGGGACCATCATACTATTTGGAGGGCTACGTTGGGGGGCCATCATACTATTTGGGGTCTATCATACTATTTGGAGGGCGACTTGAGAGGCCATCGAACTATATGGAGGATTACTTGGGGGCCATCATACTATTTGGAAGGTTACTTGATGGCCATAAAGCCATTTGGAAGACTACTTGGGGGCTGTCATATGATTCAGAGGTCTATGTGAGAAGTCATCTTACCATATGGAGGACTATGTGGGGCCATTATATTATTTGGTGGGCTGTGTGGAGGCCATTATGCTATTTGGAGGGCTGTGTAAAGGTCAATTTTACTATTTGGATGACTATGTGGGACCGTTATATTATATAAAGGACCATGTGGAAGGCTCTTTGGCAGCCAATTATACTGTTTAGAGGGCTTTGGGGGGGGCAGTGATAATGTTTTGAGGACTGTGTGGGTGGCAGTTATATAGTTTGGAGGACTGTGCAGGTGTAACAAGGCACAGTACTTAAAGTCCACTGAGCAAATGGTCAGTGATCACCCCTGGGCCATTGTACATAGATAGACGGGACCAACACAGCTTTTCCCCACAGGTTACCTTCCTTTCCTCTGGTCACAGCAGTCCAGGCAATTAAGGGTCCAGGAATGCAGCTGTTCTCCAACAGGGAAAAATAACTTTATTTGAACAATAATGAAGATGAATGAAAAGACAATTTCAACACTGGCTTCCTGCTCTCTCACTGTCACTTGCTGTACCCACAACGGCCATAGCAGCCAAAGTTCACAGTAATCCAATTGCTGGCATCTGGGTGCCTGAGACCACTTCAGCGAAGGCCCTTCACAAGTCCTGGGGGCCTGTGTTGTAATCCTTCAGTCTTTATAAATCCTTGATCCAGGGCTGCAGATCTCTCCCAGTCTGGCAATGCCCCTTCTGTAGCACACATCTGCCCTGGCCAACATACCCGGGCTTGCTGACCGGGAAGCAGTAGCTTCCTCTCCCTCGGTGCTGAAAGTCAAGCCCCCTTAATTAATTAACTACTTCTGTCCCTAACTATATACATGCATTAGAGGGGAACATCACAATACATAGTAAACAGGTGCAACATATGGCGGTACACACATTGCAAACACATCACAGCATAAAACACATGACTGTGATGATTATGTGTGACTGGACACACCGCCTCAAGCAGGGCGAATTTCTCTGACACATGTGACCCTAGATACACCGCCTCCAGTAGGGCGTATTTAAATAATATAACGTGCAGCCGGATACACCGCCTCCAGCAGGCGAATTTCAGTATTACACGTATAACTGGATACACCGCCTCCAGCAGGGCGAATTTAAATAGTAAAGGGAAACACCAGGGAAACTGATACAATGGAGGGCCCTGTGATAGGGAACGGGGGCGTGGAGACCTCCTGCACTCCCCTGAGTCAGTGTCTCTACACTCCTAACGATCCCTAGGCCGGTTCCGCACCGGGCACCGATCAGGAACCTAAAAACCCTAGCTCGCCCTGCACCTAGCCCTTTCTAGTGAAATGGATGGTGCAGAAGCTAATCCCACCACTGCACTGAAACACACATAAGGGAAGTCACAAACAGGATAACACCACTTAGCTTTGCTCTGTTGCTATTGCTCCCAGCAACAGAGTCCACCATCAGATTGCAGCTTTCCTCCAGAATAGCTGCTACTTCTCCAAGCTTTGTCAGAGCTGCAAGGAACACCTCTCTGTAATTCCTTCCTTCACCAGACTTGGTTGGAAAAGAGCAATATCACCAACAGTGAATGAGAGAACAAGACACTCCTATAAAATTAAACCAGAGCAATCACACCTGTTAGAAATAATCACGTGCACTAAAGTAACCAGAGTGCAATGACCCTACCGGCCACCGGGGGCAAAGCTAGAACTGAAATCACCACAGTGCAATCACCCTAATGGCCACTGGTGGGCAAAACTACCTTAAAGCACACAGCTTAAGGAAAAAAAAAGGTTACTAGTGCATTTATCTGGCATAATCCAACCTGGATCATGACAATGACATTATACACTGCATAAGAGATACAGCACATACAATAAGAACATGTTTATATAAGGTGCACAGGGGGACCACACAGAGAAGGAGAGGGCACAGCTGAGGGGACTTGCCACCTCCTTACACAGGGACTATTATACTGTTTGGAAGGTTGTATGTTGGACATTATATTGTTTGGAGGGATGTGCAAGGACCATTATACTGTTTGGACGACTCGCGGGGGCCATTATGCAGTGTGAAGGGTTGTGCAAGACCCATTATACTGTGTCGAGGTTGTGAGGGAGCCATTATACTATTTTCAGGGGTATATGTGGTGCTATTATACTGTTTTGAGGGCTAATCGAGGCCATTATAATATGTGAAGTGTGAAAGGTCACCATGTACTGTATAATATACATATTACAGTATATATACTATATTAAGGATGTAAGATAAATAACTATCCCTAAAAAAATCCCGTAGTAGTTGGCACATTAATCAAATTAATCAAACGAATTGGCATTCACGTTGGATGGCTGCAATATTGCTCTACTAGGCACCCTGCTATGCACCCTGCCGCTAGTAAAGTGCAATAACAAACACATGCAAACAAACAAACATATAAAAGACAGCAATATAATATAGTTCCCTGAGGTATGTGGACCGAATGTAATAACTTATCTAAGGCTATGTGCACACACTGCAGATTCATCTGCGGGTTTTTTCCCGCGGAACCACAGGTAAAACCGCAGGTAAAGTGACCTGCGGTTTTGCTGCGGTTTGGCTTGCGGTTTTGCCCTGCGGTTTCACACCTCTACTATGTTAAAGGTGTGAAACCGCAGCAGAATGTGCAGAAATAATTGACATGCTGCAGAAAAAAAACTGCAGCAAAACCGCACGGAAAAAACCGCAGTGTGAGCACTGCAGTTTTGAAAACCCATAGGCTAACATGGTAAAGTACCATGTCTGCGGAACTGCTGCTGTTCTGCAGGGCCAAAACCGCAGCGTGTGCACATAGCCTAATAGTCCCTTAGTCAGATAATATCGATGGGGACCATGGGGAGGCACGTCCCAGCCACAAAACACTCAGAAATCTATCAGCAATACATATATATGCTCTATAAATTAATGAAAGGACTACTAATCCTATCATGGAACACTGCCCCAATGTAGTTCCCGCCACCAATTATTAGGGTTCATTAAGGGACTGAAGTGAAGAGGATCCAAGGGTTACCACCAATGTGAAGTTCCCTGTGGCCACAAGGAGAGTGCTGTGTACAAACACAATATCTCAATTTTAAGAATTTGAAGTGTAAATCTGCAATTTTTTCTTATAAACAGTATATCTGATAAAGTACTATTTTTAGGGTTTTTACTTTGGTGTTTTATATTTTGGATCCCTTTCTGTAAATTGATAGTTGTAGGGTCATCATACCTTGCGTATGGAGGATGCGGTGGAGCAATTAATTGTGGGTGTATCTTATTCGATTTGGGGGGCACATTTGTTAACATCATGCTTTATTGGGGTCAGTAAATTGTGAGTTCAGTAATAGACAGCAGAGGTGATGTGAGCTGTTGACACGACATCACCACTGCAGTAAAAATACAGAGAATAGAGACGAGTAGCACTACAATTGTATACTATTTTGTATATGCATTTCATTTCTTTTCTTTACAAATTGTGCAAAAATAAGAGAGATATTAGTTTTATTTTCTGGGTTTTGCTTTGACAGATATATTTTGCATACTAATGTTGGCCCAACTGGTTGTCTTTTTATTTATGCTGTTTGCTGACATTGAGGATCTTTACCACACCATGGAGGTATGTAAGAATGAAAAATGGCCTTTTAAACTGCTTGTGTTATCTGCTTTGTGTAAAACTACATACAGTAATTACATAAAATACTTGGGAATTGATAAACACTAAATCGCCACTTTATCAGAGACGCCTGCCCTTTCACAAGTGGAGCTTCCCTGTTTGGACATTAAACACGTGACCCTAGAATACAGTATATAATCAAGTTGCCAAGATGGATAAGTTTCAGTGTGAATCCACATTACAATGAGAAAATCAAGATGTTTAAAAGGAATCTGTCACCCCATTTTTGGCCTATAAGCTGCGGCCGCAGCCATGAGGGGCTTATCTACAGCATTCTGTAATGCTGCAGATAAGCCCCCAATGTAGCCTGAAAGATAAGAAAAAAGAGTTAGTTTATACTCACCCGGGCGTTCGGTCCGGTCCGATGGATGTCTACGTCCTGTCCGGCACCTCCCATCTTCATACGATGATGTCCTCCTCCTTGCTTCTCCCTCGGGCTCCTGCGCAGGCATACTTTATCTACCCTGTTGAGGGCAGAGTAAAGTACTGTAGTGCGCAGGCGCAAGACCTCTCTGACCTATCCCGGCGCCTGCGCACTGCAGTACTTTACTCTGCCCTCAACAGGGCAGATAAAGTATGCCTGTGCAGGAGCATTGGCAGAAGTAAGAAGGAAGATGGCATTGTATTAAGAGAGGAGGGCAGGACCGCGACACCCACTGCACCCGCCCCCCGGGGAGTATAATCTAACGTGTTTTTCTTATCTTTCAAGTTTCATCGGGGACTTATCTACAGCATTACAGAATGCTGTAGATAAGCCCCTGATGGCGGTGGCCGCAGCTTACAGGGCTAAAATGGGGTGAAAGATTCCCTTTAAGTGACTTTACATACGCCATCTGTGCTAGATTAGTCAGTGATAGCATTTCCAAAACTGGCAACTCTGGGGGGCTTTTTCATTCAGTATAGAGAGTATACTGAGAATAAAGTTATCAATGAAGATCCAGCAAAAGGGGATACTGAAGATCTTGTAGAGAAAGGGGTCAGAAGGGGATGTCCAGAATAATTCTAATGAACAGGCGGTACAGAGTCATGTAAATTGCAGCTGAATGAAGCACTGTTCTCTAAAAAACATTTCTGAACACACAAATCTTTAGCATGGATGAGTCTGTAACAGCAGCCGGTTTGAGTGTCTATGTACGGGAAAATTAAAGAGTCTAATGAGTAAAAAAGCAGTAAAATGTCATCACTGAGCAATGGAAAAACAAATATATCCAGAGGACGGTGAAAGTATAGACATAGATAGATGAAAGGAAGAGTATGCTACAGAATATTAGCATTCACTAGTTGGACAGAGTCCTTTGTAAAAATTAGTAAAAATGACATTTATGCTTCCCTGTCATCTATTTGCATTCACTGTCAAAAATGTCTAACCTTGACTCAGAATTGTATATCAATGACCATTCCTGATCAATATTGTTAAGGCAGCAGATCTCTCTGACTGTTATTGGACTGAAGTGATAACCATTTCATTATACTATATGGGTCATGTAGAGTTTTGGTGAAAATCTATAAATATAATTTATTGTATTTGCAATAAAAAAGTACTGGGTCTATTTATTATCTTTGTATTTTACATACTGGATTGTTTCTTTTTCCCTTTTTTGCTAGCTTGTCTGCACTCCCTACTACTGGAGGGTGGAAATATTAGGAATGCTTATCATACTTTTTGCTGTTTCATACAGTGTAGAGGTAAGTTATTTTGTTTCACTTGCAAATATATATTTAATGAGCTATATCACTCACAAGACTATATCTAGGAGGGAAGGCTTGTAACAAAATTTAAAAAGGGACCCTAAAATATAATATGTGGAGAGTGGGGACCCTTTCAAACATTTGCTATGAGGTCCAGCATTTCTTCATTTCTTTTTGCCTCTGACAAACCTGAATTTTATAAGTAGTATATAGGCTAGTTATCTAAGGATGCTTTCACCCTGCATTCAGTGGTACCGTCGAGGCATACGTCCAAATCCCCCTCAAACTGGGATTCAGGTGTATGCGCCAACAGGGCCATTGACGATAATAGTGCAGATGGAGTCAACATACACATGTCTTGGTTGTCCACCTTCAGTAGGCGTATACATCTGAAAATGATACATAACAGAGCACACATTGAATATGTCTGCACTAGAGTTGAGCGACTTTTGCATTTTTAGGGTCGAGTTTCGTTTCATGAAACCCGACTTTTCCAAAAGTCGGGTCGAGCAAAATCGTCCGACTATAGGGAAAAGTCGGGTGTCCGACCGAAACACGAAACCCAATGTAAGTCAATGGGGAATTAAAGTCGGCAGTGAGAGGAGGACAGGAAACACACCTACAGTGCCCATTTGAATGCCAAAAGCATCAATTCTTCTTACTTAAGCTTGTCAACCTTAATTAACTTCATAATACTAGTTACGCACTGAAAAATGGGGGTTATTTGGCTAAAGTTGTGGGGGGGTAGGGCTGGCTCCAGGTTTTCATGTACCCTGGGTGAAAGAGCGCCCCTTTAACACATACCACAACTCATGATGCTCCGATACGGCAGAGAAATAGCGGTATAGTACAATGAAAAATACTTCACTTTTTACATCTCATGACGAGGCCCATCTATTTCTCCATACAGAATCATTGGTCCCATATAATGTTTGAAACAGTATATGATAAGCTCCACGTAATGCTACAGTATATGTTGGTCCCCATGGATGAAGCTCCACTGTCTTATGGGCCCAAATAATGCTCTAAACATAATGGGCCCCATTTCTAATGCTCTAGTGTATAATGGGCCCTGGAAATGCTGCTCCAGTGTCAGATGTCCACCTTTGGAATGTTCCAGTGTATGGTGGGCCCCATCTATCATTCTCCAGAGTATAGTGCTCCCCAAAAATTTCTGTCCCAACATTGAAAACAATGAAATAAGTCTCCTCGCTAGGGAATCCCTGTACTAGTCTGGACTCCTCGTCGTCCCCATCTTCCATCTCACTGCACAGTATTTCAACCTTGCAAGTGCTGTGATCCTGAGCAAGCAGGGGGGGCCCACTCGTTGGCGACGGCACTGGCACAGGGCCCCTGATAGTACGGTGGTGTGTCTGACGGCGGGTGGGCCGAACCTGCACTTTCATCTACAGCTTCCTCTTTGTCACCGTGTAAGATGGAACTGTATATGGGAAGGGTAACCTGAGTTTCATCAGGGTCAGATTCAGGCCGTGTAGCGTGCGAGGGGAATGTAGTGGTCTGGGTCAATGTACCAGCAGATTCATCGAGCAGTGGCTTGGCATCAGTGCACTTGTGTCGCCCCCAGGAGTACGGTCGCCACAGTGGCATTACCTTCCTCCTAGGGAGTGTGATGTCATGCTTGGGAGCAACGAAGGATCTCTCTAGCAGGTTAACTGATTGGGTGGCGTTATTCCCTCGAGTCACGACCCTCCAAACAGCATTCAGGAAGGGAAAGTGTTTGTTTTACGTGGGCAGTATGGTTGCAAAGCTGAACCTTAAAGGAATGTCCAGAAGGGCACCACCAGGAGTGGAGCCTACGGCGTAATTTGACTCAACACGGGCAACCTCAACCATCCAGCAACAAAAAAGATGCACACATTGCAAGCTTAATTCCATTAACGAACGAGACTCCGTCATGCCCCGCGGTCCGAGTCCGGCTTACTAGAGGGACACGCAAGGCTCTGGCACGTTAGATTGGCCAATAACTGGTGTGTCATGCCCTTACATGTCCGTGGCTGCATGTGCGCTACACTGAAAAGGCCAGCGTTTGTCGCTTACAGGTGCAGATAACCCGCTGAACAACGTTAGTGATGGGGATCTGGGATTACAATTATTACCCGCGAACGATGATTTCCCAGTAAGTGCAGGTCAACCGCAGTTCCGGAATTAGGCCTAACCGTCATTCCTGAAAAAATGAAAAACTTACGTGTGCAAACCACAGGTGCTGTAGCTTGCTTAACAGCTCGCCAGCCGTTCTCAGGCCCAGTATGGATTACACGTGATTGCACAAAGGTGAGAAAGGGTACCGTATCCCCGGATAACATGTATGGCTAGCATAGTGTACACATTCAAAATACATGTCTATAGATCAGGAGGCAGGCTCAAACGGTGTCAGGCCCAGTATGGATTACACGTGATTGCACAAAGGTGAGAAAGGGTACCGTATCCCCGGATAACATGTATGGATAGCATAGTGTACACATTCAGAATATATGTCTATAGATCAGGAGGCAGGCTCAGACGGTGTTAGGCCCAGTATGGATTACACTTGATTGCACAAAGGTGAGAAAGGGTACCGTATCCCCAGATAACATGTATGGATAGCATAGTGTACACATTCAAAATATATGTCTATAGATCAGGAGGCAGGCTCAGACGGTGTCAGGCCCAGTATGGATTACACTTGATTGCACAAAGGTGAGAAAGGGTACCGTATCACCGGATAACATGTATGGATAGCATAGTGTACACATTCAAAATATATGTCTATAGATCAGGAGGCAGGCTCAGACGGTGTCAGGCCCAGTATGGATTACACGTGATTGCACAAAGGTGAGAAAGGGTACCGTATCCCCGGATAACATGTATGGATAGCATAGTGTACACATTCAAAATATATGTCTATAGATCAGGAGGCAGGCTCAGACGGTGTCAGGCCCAGTATGGATTTGACGGCCCAGACTACACAGCGGAGGAGCAGGGAGAGGTAAAGATTGCAAATGCTGGGGCCCTGCCCAAGCAAGGGGGGCCCACTCGTGGGCGTCGGTACTGGCACTGGGCCCCTCATAGTACGGTGGTGTGTCTGACGGCGGGTGTGCACCACCACCGTCAGAGACACTTGATTGCACTATGAGGGACCCTGTGCCAGTGCCCGCACCCAAGAGTCGGCCTACCCACCTGTCCAGGGCAACGGCACTCGCACGGTTTCGTGCGCTAGGTGGTGACCCCGGCCATGGGGGGGGGAGGCAGCACAGTTAGGGAGATTTAGAAAGTGGCATATGTTGATGTTGGATATTCAGCTGATGCAAAAGGCGAAATTGTTCAAGTCCCAGGAAGAGGAGGACCAAAGCAAGCCATTTTTCTGTCACCCTATGTGTCATCAGGGGAAGGTGGGACAAAATCCTTGGAAACCCATGCATGGTTCATTTTAATGAAGGTTAGATCATCCACATTTTGGGTTGACAGATGGGTCCTTTTTTCTGTCAGGATTGATCCAGCTGCACTGAAGACTCTTTCTGATAGCACACTTGCAGCTGGGCAAGCGAGCTCCTGTAAGGCATATTGTGCCAATTCAGGCCAGGTGTCCAGTTTAGCGGCCCAATAGTCAAAGGGGAATGACCTGTGTGGGAGAACATCGATATGGGAGGAAAAGTAGTTTGTAACCACAGTTGACAACTGCTGTCTCCTGTCACTTTCCATCGATGCAGTATTACCAGTTGTGTGAGCGGTACTTGAAAAATCAGTCCATAACATTGTCATGAAACCCCTGTCTCCAACGCCACTTCTGCTGTGTGCACCACGAACACCTCTACCAAGCTGCCCCCGGCCCGTACGGCTTGTGTGAGAACCATCACCGCTGCTGTGTGCTGGGAATGCCTCAACCAACCGGTTTACCAGAGTTGCTTTTTTATTAGCCAATATTAGGTCAAGGTTCTCGTGTGGCATGATGTTTTGTAATTTGCCTTTATAGCGTGGATCCAGGATGCTGGCCAACCAGTAGTCGTCATCGTTCATCATTTTGGCAATGCGGGGGTCCCTTTTTAGGATCTGCAAGGCATAATCTGACATGTGGGCCAATGTTTCCGGTGTCAATGATGCACTGTGAGTGCTGGGTGGAGGAGCACTTTCTGGCAAATCCACATCCCTCCAGTCACGCACAAACCCTGTACCAGACGACCTTGCCACGCCAACATTTTCCCTTGCCCCACGAGATGCATCCTCCTCCCCTAAGTAATCATCCCCATCATCATCCTTCTCCTCCTCTTCTTCCTCCACCTCGTCCAGGAGAGGTCCCTGAGCAGACAATGGCTGAATGTCATCAAGGATTCCCTCCTCCTCTTCCTCCTCATCAACATTGGCTGCAGACGCCTGCTCCTTAAGGTGTGTCAAAGTTTGCATGAGCAGACGCATAAGTGGGATGCTCATGCTTAGGATGGCGTCGTCTGCGCTTACCAGCCGTGTGCATTCATCAAAACACTGAATGACTTTACAGAGGTCTTTCAGCTTCGACCACTGCACACCTGTCAACTCTATGTCTGCTCTCAAAGTGCCTGGCCGTGTATCCTCCCACAAATGCATTATGGCCTGCCTCTGTTCGCACAGCCGCTCAACCATGTGCAGGGTGGAGTTCCACCTTGTTGCAATGTCGATAATGAGGCGGTGGTTGGGAAGGTGGAGCAATCGCTGCAGCTTCTGCATACGAATGGAGTGTACAGGCGACTGGTGGATGTGCGCGCACAGTCTTCGCACCTTCTGGAGCAGGGCTGTTAACTCTGGATAATTGTTGAGGAAGCACTGCACCACTAGGTTCAAGGTGTGAGCCAAGCAAGGTATGTGGCTGAGTTTTGAAAGGGCTATGGCTGCCACAAAATTACGGCCGTTATCACTAACTACCTTGCCTGCCTCAAGATGTATACTGCCCAGCCATGACTCAGTTTGTCGCTGAAAGTACTCGGCCAGCACCTCCGCGGAGTGTCTGTCGCCCAAACACATCATCTGCAACACAGCCTGCTGACGCTTTCCACTAGCTGCTCGATAGGTGCACATCTCATGTGCAGCAGTGGCAGCTGCAGATGGAGTGCTCATACGACTGCGCTCTGTGGACGAGCTTTCGCTTCTGGAGGAGGAGAAGGAGGAGGAGGGTCGAACGCCTACAGCCAACTGTTTCCTATACCGTGGGCTAGGCAGCACTGTCCCACCACCACTGTCCCCTGTGGACCCTGCATCCACCACATTAACCCAGCGCGCAGTGATGGACACGTAACGGCCCTGGCCATGCCGACTGGACCATGCATCTGATGTGAGGTGCACCTTTCCACTCACTGACTGCTTGAGTGCATGGACAATGCGGTCTTTCACATGATGGTGGAGGGCTGGGATGGCTTTGCGAGAGAAGAAGTGGCGACTGGGTAGGTCATAGCGTGGTACTGCATAGGCCATGAGTTCGCGGAAAGCTGTGCTTTCCACCAACCGATAGGGCATCATCTCTAACGAGATTAGTTTGGCAATGTGGGCGTTCAAACCCAGTGTACGCGGATGAGAGACTGAGTACTTTCTTGACCTACTCATAGTCTCTGGGAGGGTGAGCTGG
Source organism: Dendrobates tinctorius (assembly GCF_039654945.1). NCBI lineage: Eukaryota > Metazoa > Chordata > Amphibia > Anura > Dendrobatidae > Dendrobates > Dendrobates tinctorius. The sequence goes on along the minus strand of NW_027361728.1, from coordinate 4,520,071 downwards.
ACTTGAGAGCTGCATATGGTGGAAGTAGCGGTGGACAGGGCGGACTGAGAGAGGGTTGATGATGGTGATGGAGTTGGTGTTCTTTCTGATGGCCTAGATTCAGTCTTTCGTTGATATAACAGTGGGATTCCCTGACTGCTGTGGCCTTGCAACGACACCTCAACATTTGCTGCTGTGCTAACCAGTGGGCTTACAGTGGGGAAAACAATGTAGCGTTGCTGACTACCTTCTTTGTGATCAGTTGCACATGTGGTACTTGAGGTTTAGTGTTGTGTCCACGCTTGCAAGTGCATGCTGGTTAAATGTCTAAGCATGCAACTGGTATTCAAATTTTTCAGATTTTTCCCTCGGCTAAAGGTCTTTGCGCACTTCTTACAGATAACCTTGGCCTGATCATGAGGATTTTGTTCAAAAAAGTGCCACACTGCACTCTTCCTACTTTGGAAGACATTTTGCGGCCTAGCACGCTGTGCTATTTTGACCTTCTGGACAAGCTGTCCAGCAACTCTTTTGATTTTTGGAACCTGTCTTTGGAGTGCTCCGGGCCAGCCAGATAACAGCTGTTGCGATGTCGATGTCTGCTGTGGATGCTCCTCCTCCTCATCTGAGCTATTGGAAGCAGCACCCTCTTCCCCCAATGGATGCCAATCTGGGTCAACAACTGGGTCATCCATCACCTCCTCTTCAATGTCATGTGCACCTTCCTCTGTGTCACCGTGTATGGTGGTATAGTATGCGGGAAGGGGCACCTGAGTCTCATCAGGGTCAGAATCTGGCTCATTTCACTGCGAGGACAATGTAGTGCTCTGACTGAATGTACCAGCAGAATCATCTATCAGTGGCTGTGCATCAGTGCACTCCATGTCAGATTCATCTTGGCCTGGGTAATTCACCATTTCACTTGATAACCCAGGCATGGTATGTGAAAACAGCTCCATGGAGTAATCAGTTGTATGGCCTGCGTCATCCTTCAATCTTGGTTGGGGTGAAGGACACAAGGAAAGGTGTGGTTCATGAACATGACCCTCCAATGACGACTCAGTGCTTTTATTTTTTACAACTTCAGAAGAGGAGGCGATAGAGCTGGAGGCAGAGTCAGCAATGTAAGCCAAATCTTTTTCCTGAAGCTCTGGCTTTAAAAGCGGTTTGCCAACTCCTAGAAAACTAAGCCTTCGAGGCCTTGTGGAGCCAGACGATGACGCAGGCTCAACAACTCCTGCATTCGGTCCTATTTTGCTTTTGCCACTACCATCAGATCCACCACCAACACCATCATTACTAGCTGGCAACCCCCGCCCAATTCCACGGCCTCTTCCACCAGCCTTCCTCATTTTTGGTAAAAATGTACACAAAATCCCACAAACTATATAGTAATGTAAAACAAGGGACAAGGTGTATATAGGACATGGGAGACGTAGAATTTCTGAACACACTTGTGGACACTGTTGGATTGTGTGAGGCCCAGTTAATATCACACCGCTATGTCACAGGCTCAATGTCGCAGGTGTGAAAAATGTCACTATAGGACAGGGGAGATATAGAATTTCTGAACACACTTGTGGACCCTGTTGGATTGTGTGAGGCCCAGTTAATATCACACTGCTATGTCACAGGCTCAATGTCGCAGGTGTGAAAAATGTCACTATAGGACAGGGGAGATTTACAATTTCTGAACACACTTGTGGACACTGTTGGATTGTGTGAGGCCCAGTTAATATCACACCGCTATGTCACAGGTTCAATGTCGCAGGTGTGAAAAATGTCACGATAGGACAGGGGAGATGTAGAATTTCTGAACACACTTGTGGACACTGTTGGATTGTGTGAGGCCCAGTTAATATCACACTGCTATGTCACAGGCTCAATGTCGCAGGTGTGAAAAATGTCACTATAGGACAGGGGAGATGTAGAATTTCTGAACACACTTGTGGACACTGTTGTGTGAGGCCCAGTTAATATCACACCGCTATGTCACAGGCTCAATGTCGCAGGTGTGAAAAATGTCACTATAGGACAGGGGAGATGTAGAATTTCTGAACACACTTGTGGACACTGTTGGATTGTGTGAGGCCCAGTTAATATCACACCACTATGTCACAGGCTCAATGTCGCAGGTGTGAAAAATGTCACTATAGGACAGGGGAGATTTAGAATTTCTGAACACACTCGTGGACACTGTTGGATTGTGTGAGGCCCAGTTAATATCACACCGCTATGTCACAGGCTCAATGTCGCAGGTGTGAAAAATGTCACTATAGGACAAGGGAGATGTAGAATTTCTGAACACACTTGTGGACACTGTTGTGTGAGGCCCAGTTAATATCCACCGCTATGTCACAGGCTCAATGTCATAGGTGTGAAAAATGTCACTATAGGACAGGGGAGATATAGAATTTCTGAACACACTTGTGGACACTGTTGGATTGTGTGAGGCCCAGTGAATATCACACCGCTATGTCACATGCAGAAATTGGCTAGTGTATGACAAACTACAAGGTGTATATAGAATTGGGCAGAATAGGAATCTCCCTAGAGTGTAGGTCTGTAAGAACGGAACATGTCCTCGACTTATCCTTACAGAGTGACACACAGATAGCTTCACTGTGGCCGTGATAACAGCCGTTACACGGTACTGAGAGAGGAGCGTGCACGTACACCGCTGTCCGGTGTCCGTAAAATTGTCAAGCTCCGTGTGTTTTAAGCATACGGACTAACTTATGCTGTCTCTCTATAGTTTTGAATGTGATCAAACAGCAAATATACTTAACTGTTTGAAAAGAAGACAAAACTAGAATGTGGAGGTCTGTAAGAACAGAACATGTCCTCGACTTATTCTTACAGAGTCACACACAGATAGCTTCACTGTGGCCATGATAACAGCCGTTACACGGTACTGAGAGAGGAGCGTGCATGTACACCGCTGTCCGGTGTCCGTAAAATTGTCAAGCTCTGTGTTTTTTAAGTATACGGACTGACACACGCTGTCTCTCTATAGTTTTGAATGTGATCAAACAGCAAATATACTTAACTGTTTGAAAAGCAGACAAAACTAGAAGATGGAGGTCTGTAAGAATGGAACATGTCCTCGACTTATTCTTACAGAGTCACACACAGATAGCTTCACTGTGGCCGTGATAACAGCCGTTACACGGTACTGTGTGAGGAGCGTACACCGCTCTATGGTGTGAAAAAATTCACGCTCAGTACCTCACCAGGACAAAAAAAAATTTGGATTGCTTTTAAAAAAGCAGTTTTCAGAGCAGTGGGAAAATAGCAATGCAGCTATCAGGAAGCCTTATACGGCAGCCTAACAACCAACACAGCTGATCCAGCAAAATATAGCCTCCACTTGCACTGCACACACAGTGACTGGTGTGTTGTACAGGTAAAATTGCTAGCAGCAGAAGCAGTTTTTGGTGTCTTCTACCCTGCCTAACGCTCTCCCTACAGAATCAGCAGCAGCAGCAGCTCTCCCTATTCTGAGATCAGCATGAGCAACATGGCGGTCGGCGTGCACGCCCTTTTATACCCCCTGTGACGCCCCCCCAAAGCAAGCCAATCACTTGCATGCCCTTCTCAAAGATCGTGGTGACCCCTGCCTATGTCATCACGTTGCCCACAGTGTCCGTGGATCCTGATTGGCTGAAAAAGGGCGGAAAACAAAATTTTGAAACGTGACTTTGGCGCTAAGGTCGCCGAGCTCATGGCCGACCTCACCCTAGGGTCGGGTTTTGTTTCATGAAACCCGACTTTACCAAAAGTCAGCGACTTTTGAAACTTTTCGACCCGTTTCGCTCAACTCTAGTCTGCACAATTATAACCAGTGGCTCGGTCATTTCAGTTTGCAGGGAGTTTGGACGTAAGTCCGATGGGACCATTGGACTTGGCAAAGAACACAGTATGAAAGCACCCTGTGAGGATATGGCTGCTTACTAAAGACTATAGGTCAAATGGACAGAGAGCCGAGTGCACAGCTCTAAGAGATAAAGACTTTTTCCAGCATGGAGCACAGGTTGCGTCGATATTGTTGAGTTTTATTAGCTACTAGTAGAATATTCGCGGTTTCACTCCCTGAAAATATGTAACATTTTTGGTTATGGTAGCTAAACCAAAGTTTTCAGTGTCACCCTGAAATTAACATTTTCAGAGTGCTACAGTAAATTTTTATTTCCACTTTAAATTTTTATTATTTTGGCATTTTACTAATTTGTAGTAACATTGATGTGAACAACAACTTTTTTTTAACTTCAACATTTTTATTGATTTTACATATTCAATACATATTATGTAGTATAAACTATTACAACTATTTTTTAACAACTTTTTATCAGAAATGAAAATTTATGCACCTCACACAAACATATAAAACATTTACACCCAATTAACAACTTAGTGCAACCCTTCCCCCCTCCCTCCAGTGTAATCTATAAGTAGTTCAAGGACAAAAGAGTAAAATTGGTTTACAGTTAAACAACTATCCATTGTGGTGTTTTTTGGTAAACAATGTTTCAGGTTTTACCTTCAGGTGCATATATGAAAAGATTTTTGGGGTTACCCACTCTAGAGCAAGCAACATACAACTGTCCATGTGAAAACACGGGCTCTCCAAATTAATGCCGGCTACTTTAAGTGATTGACCATGTGCTTTGTTTATAGTCATGGCAAATGCAAGTCAGATTGGGAACTGCAGATGCTTAAAATTGAAGGGCATGTCATTCGGTAGCAAAGGAATAAGCGGAATGAAAACATTTGCTCCCTTAGAGTTTCCCATACGAATTGTGGCTTCAATAACATTGGGCATGAGACTCTTAATGCACAATCTTGTACTGTTACACATTTTGGTGGGTCAAGGTTCCGAAGCAAAATTATTGTGGCTCCTATTTTTAAAGTGAGCTTATGCAGTGGCATTCCAGGAGGCTCCAAAGAATTCAGGAACTCCAATAGATACATTACGGCTTGTTCACTCTCCATTACTGAATCAATGGACATGTATGTGGTCATTAGGCCAGGCAGCCTTCCCTGAATTATTAGATTTATGGAGCTGACACTGCCATTTTTAGGCGCTAGGGTTGTATGTTCACAAAGCTACTGATGGTTGTTAAAATTGTTACAAATATCAGGGAAAACTTGGTCAATAAGCTACATTACCAAAAATGTAATTTCACAAAAATCTTCCTGAAAAGAAATGGAATCAGTAGGGAACCTCTCATTTCCAAGGCATAGTAGCTGGTGTGTAAATTTGTCTGCAGTTGTATTTCCCATGAAATGAACCCGCATATAAGGCCTCTTTCACACATCAGGTTTTCGCCGTCAGGCGCGATCCGGCGCTTTTGACAGAAACCGGATCCGGCGAAATGCAATGCCGGATCCGGTTTCCCCCCCATTGACTTGCATTTGCGCCGGATCGCGCCGGATGGCCATGCATTTCATCCGGTTTTCGCCGGATCCGGCAATGTGTCACGATCCGGCGTCTGGAAAAAACGGCTACTGTAACGTTTTTTGTCTCCGGCGAAAAAGCCGGACACGCCGGATCCGGCGCGTCCGGCTTTTTCACACAATGAAAGCCTATGAGCGCCGCAATGCGCCTGATCCGGCGACAGCCGGATCCGGTTTTTTTGGTCTGAGCATGCTCAGTAGCTCTGCCCACAAGACATATATAAAAGCAAGACAGTGGGACCCACAGCCACACCCAACATGCCACCCAGGAAAGCAACCAAGCGCAGCAGGAGAAGGCAGGAGACCACTGCAGCACCATCAGCACCACCACCACCCCAAATGGAGCAGCAAATGGAACATGCTGAGGAGGGGAGGCCAGCAGCAGATGAGAGACGGTAATTATCAAATCCCCCATTCCTCCAAACTAGGGCTATTGAATATCAAGATATTCATTGGCCCTTTGTTTCTCTTTATTCAACAGCCGCCCAATAGATGCAGCAGCAGCAGCAATGGCAGCAGCTGGAACACCACCCACAGGCATGGAGTGTGGCCACCAGGAACACAGCACATCATCTTCTGGGAGCCCTCCCTCGCATCGTCAGCGTTTGACAGTAAGTTTTTATTTCCAAAATCCATCATCTCTGTAATATATGTCTATTCATTGCCTTTTATTTCAAAACAGGATTCACAAGATGAAGAGGAGCTCCCAGAAGAAGAAGGAAGGGGTGGACAGACACTTGGAGTGGGCTCACAATTGGTAAGTTTTTTGCATCAAACGCAGAAACACAACATCACACTACACACAACACATAGAAAACAATGTTCTGCAGACCACACACAGCAAACAAATGCCTACATCCAAAGACATAACATTTTTTGTTTTCTTCTCTAGTCTTCCCAATCTGGTGCTCGGCCAAGAGGTCCTCGCAGTGCCTCCCAGGGTCGTCGGCGACAGCAACGCGGCGGTCACCAGCGTGTAAATATAAATATTTTTGCTTTGTTTTTTTGCACTTTTTATTTCATTTCTTTTGTGGAGGCTAATTATGTTATTTTTGTCTTTTTCTTTAACAGCCTTCACAGCGTGCTCCCGACTCTGACGGTGAGGATGGAGGACTCGATGTGGACCACCTCATCGATCTCGTCAGAGAAAGGGAGCCGCTCTGGAATATGGCTGACCGCCGCCACGCTGACCTTATCGTTACCCGACGACTCTGGGAGGAAATCTGTTCGCTCCTTGTGGGCCGCTGGGAGGACCTCGATGTTCGGGCCCAGATTAAAGAGCGTAAGGATATACAGTACCGGTTGCTTGATGTAAACCAGTGTTTCCTGAACTCCAGTCCTCGTGGTCCCCACGGATCATGTGTTCAGGATTTCTATTTACTATGGAAATCCTGAAAACATGACCCCTGGGGACCATGAGGACTGGAGTTTGTGAAACACTGATGTTGTATACTAACCACTCCTTTCTCGTTTCAGGGAACAGAATTGTGAATCGGTGGCGGTCTGTGAGGGATCGTTTCAAGAAGGAGTTCAATAAAGAGATGCGGGCCCCGAGTGGATCTGGAGGACGCAGGAGCAAGTACAAGTACGCACAAGCCCTGTCGTTCCTCCGGGAAACAATGGTCACTAGAAGGTAAATATTACACACCACATGTGAAAAAAAATGTTAGATGTAACTTTTTTTTTTCAGCCAGGGCCATACCATGTCAGTATTTTAATTGTTTTTTTTTCGCTTTATTCCACAGCACGGTAAGCAGCACTCGGGAGCCTGCACGATTGGACCCTTCTGAGGCGATCCCTGAGGAGACCGGCACCGAGGGACACTTCGACTGCCCCGGTACATCTGCACCTTCCCAGCCTTCCCACACATTCGACCCATCTGTCCCATCCACCAGCACAGGAGCATCGTGGCCGCCTACATTACATGAAGCTGCTGGTGAGGAGATCGCTTTCCCTTTACCCCACCCTTCTGCCCCTGCCACCTCTAGTACACCTGCGGGTACTGGGCGACAGTGGCAGAGGGGTCAGGAAAAAAGTTATGCGCAAGAGTTCTTGCATCTGAATGCATCTTTCCAGAACTGTCTAAAAGTCTTGTCAGAGCAAATCTCCGCAGGCTTTCAGCAGATCAACTCCAGGATTCTGGAGGTGAAGACACTTCTGCAAACCATGCATTCAGAAGCAAGATCTTCGCCAAACCACACCTTTTTCAGGTCTGTTGTGGAGCGCATGGCAACACTATCTCCTACCCAGCAGATGCATGTAATGCATTCGTGCCACGGTGCTCTACAGCAGGTTACCTCCCAACCTCCACCTCCCACCACTGTAGTTCCTCCACCTGCACCCCCTCCAGCCACTTTCCATCCTCCCCCTCCTATTACATCTGCACCCCCTCCAGCCACTTTCCATCCTCCCCCTCCTATTACATCTGCACCCCCTCCAGCCACTTTCCATCCTCCCCCTCCTATTACATACCAGCAACCTCACCAGTACCAGCAACCTCCCCAGTACCAGACATCTCCCCACTTCCAGCAACCTGCCCCGTACCAAACTCCTTCCCCGTACCAAACTCCTCCCCCATACAACTTTCCATCAACATCATCTGCTCCTACAGTCCCTGCCCAACCCTCCACTCCACCGCCCACCACCTCTTCTGCCTCCCACATGTCCACCCATTCTGTAGCTTTTTCCACACCATCACCTCTAACTGTTCCTTCCCCACCACGATCCCAGTCCTCTCTCCACACTCCCATTGTCGAAGTGTCCCGCAGCCCCTCCAGCAGTATTTCCACCCCACACTACACCGAGTTATAATGTTTTTTTTGTAATAAAAATGCCCATTTGGTTGTTTTCAAACCTTTACTAAAAAAGTTTTTTTAACTTTAAAAACAGTTTACACAAAAAAAAATATTTTAAATAAAAGTTAAATTATTGTTTACACTGGTTGTCTGTCATTTCTTTCTGCGGCGAAATATGTTTAAAAAAAAGGTTAAATACAGGGTATTTAAAAGGTAAAAAGGTATTCAAAACCAGGTATATAACTGTGGGTAAATTTTAGCTTTTTGCCACAGTTGTGTTCCTGGTTGTGTTTGAAGCAAAGTATTTCACCTGAAAAGTTGTGTTTATTGTTGGTGATTTCCTAACAATGTACACAACTTTTGTTAAAAGGTGAAATACTTTGCATAAAATACAACCAGGTACACACCTGTGGCCCAAAGCTAAAAATAGTAAGACCATGACAAGATAGCCAACTTTGGTTGGCAAAGGTATATACTGTTGGTCCAGAAGGTACACAAGTTTGGTTAGGGCACAAATCTTTCACACTCTGTCATCCTGCCAGTGTACTCTGCCTTGAGGTGACATAAAGTATAGTGCAAAATTGTCCCTCATTACTGAAACCGTCACAGAACTTCTAGTGGTAATATCCAATGACAACATTCATCTTCGCCAGTAACTTGCTCTTCTCTCCAACCTGCACTTTCTTCTCTACAACCTGTCAAAGAAGGGCTGTAGGAACACTCTATATATAGTTTTCCAGTAGCCAATCCCATTCGGAAGGCCACAAGGGTCAATTTTAAAAACCGGATCCGGCGTAATCCGTCGAAAAACGGATAGAAAAACGGATGAACCGGATGAGACGGATCCGGTTTTGTCTGTCAAGAAAAAGACGGATCCGGCAAAAAACCGGATCCGTCACATCCGGTTTTACTAAACATTTGCCGGATCCGGCGTTCCGGCACGACGTCGGATCGCGCCTGACGCCGAAAACCTGATGTGTGAAAGTAGCCTTAGTAGTAAGAGAAGAAAGTTCTTTCGGCACACCAGCATAAATGAAAAAACTTTATTAGGCTAATATGCCATATTTAAAATGCATAAAAACATCTGACGCGTTTCTGGTGCACAAAGGCACCCTTAGTCATAGGTAAGTAAAAACAAGATGCATAGAAAAATATATACAGGTTTCAAACTAATCACAAAGCTTGCAATTAATTACAAAGTGGCAACACATGAAAGGAAGAGTGAGCGGTTCCTTGCAACGATACAGATCACTCCAGGATTGAAGTTCTGAAGAAAAGAAAAAAAAAAAATCATACATTCAAACATATAATTGGTCGATATTAGACAGCTCATACTTGAATTTTATACAACTGGAGAATTTAATTATACATAGAGAAAAATTTCCTACAAAAATATAAATGGATATATCTAAAACTAATTAAATTACTCCAAAATGATCTGCAAAGGAAAATGACTTTTCAGCGCAGAAATAAATGGTTCCATGCGAAGGGTGTGAATGAGTGCCTACGAACAATATATAGAATTAGTCAGAATCAAAAGGAATTTTTTTACACATGCAAAATAATTTTTAGATATGCAGGAATAAATGATTCCATGCAAGAGGTGTGAATGAGTGCCTACAAACAAGCCATGGTACATTTATCCCAAACAATTACTTTACAAGTTTGTAATACCTTAGCTTTCCCATGTGTTAGATTAAAGTCAAAGCCATCTTGGCCATTCCAAAATATTATCGGATATTACAGAGCATCATATGATCTATGTGTTTCTGCAATACGGTGAAGATTGGCACTTCGTCGCTGAATAATTATATCTCGGCTTTGAAAGTCCTGTCCAAGCATTACAATAGCTACTTTGTTAACAGTGGGAGAATTAAATCACCTTTCATGCTTTCCAACCAGTTTCTTGTCTACTCTTATTGCAACTTGATATTCATCACTTGGCATTCTTTCTAAGGCTATTTTGAAAAGATGTACTAACTGATTGTGCTGATAGAAAAATGAAAATTGAACACAATATCTTTTTTTGCCTCAAGTATAGCTTCACAACACTTATCAGCTTGCATTTGTTCGTCTCCCAAAAAATACATTTGTAAAAACTTTGGATCTTCATTTGCTACAGGAAGCATTGAACCAATTTTGTGATATATTTGGCCCAGGACTTTAAAAGTTGGAATAAATCCTGCTTCCTGGAGTACAGCTGTCATACCAAAGGATGTTATCTGGAAAGATGAATTGTATCTCCTAATTGTCATGATTAGAGTTGAGCGATACCGTCCGATACTTCAAAGTATCGGATCGGAATGTATCGGCCGATCTTAAAAAAAAGTATCGGTATCGCCGATTCCGATACCGGAAGTTCCATTCAAGTCTATGGGACTTCCGGTATCGGAATAAGAAAAATCCTGTTTTTCCCTTGTACAGCCTCTCTGGGGTCTGTACGGGCCTTTCGGGGGGCTGTGCCGGCCTGCCAGGGGGTCTGTGCAGGCTCCGTGGTCTGTGCCAGCCTGCCGGGGGGCTGTGCAGGCTCCGGTGGGCTGTGCCGGCCTGCCGGGGGGCTGTGCCGGCCTGCCGGGGGGCTGTGCAGGCTCCGGGGGGCTGTGCCGGCCTGCCAGGGGGCTGTGCCGGCCTGCCGGGGGGCTGTGCAGGCTTCGGGGGTCTGTGCAGGCATCGTCCGATGGGACTACAAGTCCCATCGGGCGATGCCTGCTACCATGACAGTGATTGACACATTAGTCAATGATGGGACAGTAATAGTCCCATCATCCGGCTAATGTGTTGAATGTAAAAAAAAAAATAAAAAAAATAATTGCTACATACATGCTACATACATACAACATGCATACTACATACATGCTACATTCATACTACATATATACTACATGCAACATACATACTACATATATACTACATGCATGCAACATGCATACTACATATATACTACATGCAACATACATACTACATATATACTACATGCAACATACATACTACATATATACTACATGCATGCTACATACATACTGCATGCTACATACATACTACATGCTACATACATACCACATATATACTACATACATACTACATGCATGCTACATGCTACATACATACATACTACATACATACTACATGCATGCTACATACATACTACATGCTACATACATACTACATATATACTACATGCATGCTACATACATACTACATGCTACATACATACTACATATATACTACATGCATGCTACATACATACTACATACATACTACATACATACTACATGCATGCTACATACATACTACATATATACTACATGCATGCAACATGCATACTACATATATACTACATGCTACATACATACTACATATATACTACATGCATGCTACATACATACTACATGCTACATACATACTACATATATGCTACATACATACTACATATATACTACATGCATGCTACATACATACTGCATGCTACATACATACCACATATATACTACATACATACTACATGCATGCTACATGCTACATACATACCACATACATACTACATACATACTACATACATACTACATGCATGCTACATACATACTACATATATACTACATACATACTACATGCATGCTACATACATACTACATGCTACATACATACCACATGCTACATACATACTACTTATATACTACATGCATGCTACATACATACTGCATGCTACATGCATGCTACATACATACTACATACATACTACATGCTACATACATACCACATATATACTACATACATGCTACATACATACTACATACATACTACATACAATACATTCATACAATACATACATAGACATACAGTACATATAACATAGAGTAACATACTTACCAATACTTTCACATTGTTCCCCGAAGCCATTGTCTTTTACGGAATAAATATTAACATAACAAACCACAAAAATACTCACCCACGATCCAAAGCAGTCCACGAGTGTGTCCCACGACGATCTTAGGTATAATATTTATTCCGTAAAAGACAATGGCTTCGGGGAACAATGTGACAAGTATTGGTAAGTATGTTACTCTATGTTATATGTACTGTATGTCTATGTATGTATTGTATGAATGTATTGTATGTAGTATGTATGTAGTATATATGTGGTATGTATGTAGCATGTAGTATGTATGTAGTATGTATGTAGCATGCATGTAGCATGCAGTATGTATGTAGCATGCATGTAGTATATATGTAGTATGTATGTAGCATGTAGTATGTATGTAGTATGTATGTGGTATGTATGTAGCATGTAGTATGTATGTAGCATGCATGTAGTATGTATGTAGTATGTATGTAGTATATATGTAGTATGTATGTAGCATGTAGTATGTATGTAGCATGCATGTAGTATATATGTAGTATGTATGTAGCATGCATGTAGTATATATGTAGTATGTATGTAGCATGTAGTATGTATGTAGCATGCATGTAGTATGTATGTAGTATGTATGTAGTATATATGTAGTATGTATGTAGCATGTAGTATGTATGTAGCATGCATGTAGTATATATGTGTTATGTATGTGGTATGTATGTGGTATATAGTATGTATGTGGTATGTATGTAGTATGTATGTAGTATGTATGTAGCATGTAGTATGTATGTAGCATGCATGTAGTATGTATGTAGTATGTATGTAGTATTTTTTTTTTTTTTTTTTTTTTAACATTTAACACATTAGCCGGATGATGGGACTACTACTGTCCCATCATTGGCTAATGTGTCAATCACTGTCATGGTAGCAGGCATCGCCAGATGGGACTTGTAGTCCCATCGGACGATGCTTGCACAGACCCCCGGACATCAGCACAGCCCCCCGGCAGGCCGGCACAGCCCCCCGGCAGGCCGGTACAGACCCCCACAGGGTTCACAGACCACCGGCAGGCCGGCACAGCCCCCCGGCAGGCCGGTACAGACCCCGGGCAGTCCACACAGCCCCCCGGCAGGCCGGCAGAGACCCCCGGAAGGCCCGAAATGACGGCGCATCATGATGCGCACACACCGCGCATCATGATGACGTCAGGCTGTCAATCAACGTTGAACTTCCGATTCCGATGCCGACTTCCGATATTGAAAAAATATCGGATTTATATAGAATTGGCTACTATATATTTCATATTTCCCCATTATATGTATAGGGCCTAAATTCGGGGGCCCCAATCTCATGATAGGAGGACGCTAACGAGATGCAACGTGCAAAGTATTCTGCTCCTATGGGTGGAGAGGGGGCTTGCCAAATTTCACCCAAATCGGGCTAGAACTGTGAATTTGTATAGAGCAGGCTACTACAGATTTTGATTTTTAAATATATAAATTTTCTTGCTGTGATTTATTAGTGATTTGCTTGCTTTTCAGTTCATCCTCAGGAATCAATGTTCCTTTCAGTGACAGTAAGCAGAGGAAGATGAGCAGGCTAGATCTTATGTATACCTAAAGGCCCCGTTACTAGAGTTGAGCGAAACAGGTCGGACAGATTCAAAAATCGACGACTTTTGCCAAAGTCGGGTTTCACCGATCGAAGCCCGACCCTAGCGTGAGGTTGGCCATGAGGTCGCCGATCAGCGTGCCAAAGTCGCATTTCAAATGATGCTTTCAGCGCCTTTTCTCACCCAATGATGGAGGACGCACACTGTGGGCAACGCAATGACATTCGCAGCGGCCAGCACTAGAGATGAGCGACTTTGCCTTTTTTCGGTTCGAGTCGGGTTTCATGCAACCCGACTTTCTCAAAAGTCGGGTCGAACGAAAACGGCCAATTATCGTGAAAAGACGAAGGCCGATTGAAACACGAAATCCAATGCAAGTCAATGGGGAAGCAAAGTCGGCAGGGAGTGGAGGACATTAAACACACCTACAGTGCCCATTTGATTGGCAAAAACATCAATTTTTATTACTGAAGCTTGTCAACCTTAATTTACTTCATAATAATAGTTACGCACTGAAAACTGGGGGTTATTTGGCTAAAGTTGTGGAGGGGTAGGGCTCCAGGTTTTCATGTGCCCTGGGCCAAAGAGCGGCCCTTTAACACATACCACAACTCATGATGCTCCGAAATGGTAGAGAAATAGCCGTATAGTACAATGAAAAATACTTCACTTTTTACATCTCATGACTGATATCGATTTTAAATTCTCCAATAGCTCCAAAAACGGACAGTATATTACTCCATACAGTATTATGGGCACCGCATAGTGCGCTATACAGAGTAATGAGGCCCATATATTTCTCCATACAGAATCATTGGTCCCATATAATGTTTGAAACAGTGTATGATGAGCTCCACATAATGCTACAGTATATGTTGGTCCCCATGGATGAAGCTCCACTGTCTTATTGGCCCAAATAATGCTCCATATATATTGGGCTCCATTTCTAATGCTCCAGTGTATAATGGGCCCTGTAAATGCTGCTCCAATGTCTGATGTCCACCTTTGGAATGCTCCAGTGTATGGTGGGCCCCATATATCATTCTCCAGAGTTTAGTGCTCCCCAAAAATTGCTGTCCCAACATTGAAAACAATTAAATAATCCCTACATTGAAAACAATTAAATAAGTCTCCTTGCTAGGGAATCCCTGTACTAGTCAGGACTCCTCGTCGTCCCCATCTTCCATCTCACTGCACTTGGCTGTTTAGGCAGAGGGCGTACAGACGTGATGTCATTGCGCTTTCTGATCAGAATATCACTGTCAGGACACACGGAAGACATCATGGCGGTGGAGCAGGGAGAGGTAAGTATTTCAACTTTGCAAGTGCTGTGATCCGGAGAAAGCAGGGGGGCCCACTCGTTGGCGACG
Organism: Dendrobates tinctorius; assembly: GCF_039654945.1. Classification (NCBI taxonomy): domain Eukaryota; kingdom Metazoa; phylum Chordata; class Amphibia; order Anura; family Dendrobatidae; genus Dendrobates; species Dendrobates tinctorius. The sequence continues at coordinate 4,505,008 of NW_027361728.1, read as the reverse complement.
GCACTGGCACAGGGCCCCTCATAGTACGGCAGTGTGTGGCAGTGTGTCTGACGGCGGGTGGGCCCTCCACCGACAGAGACACTTTTGCGTACTATGAGGGGCCCTGTGCCAGTGCCGTCGCCCATGAGTATGCCCCCCACACCTGCTCAAGGAACCTGCACTTTCATCTGCACCTTCCTCTTTGTCACCTTGTAAGGTGGTATAGTATGCGGGAAGGGGAACCTGAGTTTCCTCAGGGTCAGATTCTGGCTGTGTAGAGTGTGAGGGGAATGTAGTGGTCTGGGTCAATGTACCAGCATAATCATCTAGCAGTGGCTGGGCATCAGTGCACTTGTGGCGTCCCCAGGAGTACGGTCACCACAGTGGCAGTACCTTCCTCCTAAGGAGTGTGATGTCATGCTTGGGAGCAACGAAGGATCTCTCTAGCAGTTCAAGCAACACACAAGACATTTCCCACTCCAGGCCAGCAGGGAGACCTCTGAACCTGACTGCTGAGAAGCTGCTCTCTGTGGTTGGGAGGAGGTAAGTTAGGGCACTCTGTGCAGGGAAGGGGAAGTGTGTGGATGTGAGAAAGGGAGCTAGAGGATGAACAGAGTTAAGGCTCACTCCTAGCTGGAGCGCATGGTCCAGATTCCGGTCTCCAAGTTTGTATGGACCCTGACATTCTTGCAGCAGAAACCGGAGGAATTAGCAGCTGTAAATGCTCTGTACCCAACTAAGGCTCGGAGGCCCCAGCATCGACGTGTGGGAGCCAGATGGAAAAGGCTACGGCTGCCTGCCATACGAGAAAGTTCCAAAAGAGAGTCAACAGGGGGAACTTCATTGAACTCAGCACTGCGAGTACCTCAGATAAGCGCTAGAACGGAGGCCACACTACCTATGTGCAGAGAGAGAATTCCAAATTGGCTTCCAGTTTGACCATCTCCTTCTCCATCTGTGCTCTGGGTCCTGGACGGCACTTACCAAGTACAGGTAAAGGAACTGCACGACTGTGTCTGTCATCTTTCTCCTGCGCCTGGCACACGGCTCTGCTACATCCTGCACTGCTCACCATCTACCAACTCTTTCATCTGCCCTGCGACTGCGGCCCTACCTGTGCATGGCTTCTACATCTTAGCTGCACCACAACATCTGTCCCAGAGAAGCGACACTGCAGCGCTGGTCAATCTAATCAGAATCCACAGATGGCGTCACGTATCATTCACCTATAAACGTAATTCACCCCTTTGCATGGACGCCCAGGGCCATGGAACGGGTCACCACCACCGTGACACATCCCTGTGAGACACCGGCCCGGTACCGATTAACCCCACTGCCCTGGCTGGCCACCCACACTCCATGTCTGATTCATCTTGAACTTGGGAATTCACGATTTGACTTGATAACCCAGGCATGGTATGATAGAAAGAGCTACATGGACTAATGTGGCCTGCTGCATCATTCACTTTTGGTGGGGATGAAGGACACAAGGAAAGGGGTTCTTCCTGACCAGGAGCCAGCACTTGACGACTCAGTGCTTGCATTTTTTGAAACTTCAGAAGAGGAGGGCATATTTGTTGGAGTCTGTTTCGGCAATGTAAGTCAAAACCAGTTCCTCATGCTCCGCCTTTAAAAGCGGTTAACCTACTCCCAGAAAAGGTAGCCTTCCAGGCGTTCCGGAGCCAGACCATGACGCAGGCTCAACACCTCCTGCCTTAGCTGCTATTGTGCTTTTGCCACTACCAGCAGATGCACCACCACCATCAGCACCAGCTGCCCCCCCACGCCCACGTCCACGGCCTCTTCCACCAAACTTCAAAATTTTGCAGAAAATAGACCCAAAATAACATCAGATATATGGCACTGTATCAGAAGCGTACAGCTCTATTCAGTCAAAGGATAATTGTCAATCTCCCTATTTATTCCATCAGTCACACAGAGATGCTCACAGGCTCAGTATGGATTAGACAAGAATCTATAATTTAGACAAAGTGTACAGTATCATCAGATAGCAGGTATATATAGTATAGTTTAAACATTCTAATCTCCGTAGATATTTGAGGAGGCACACACATACACTCTCAGGCTCAGAATTGGATTACAACACAATCTAAAAAGCTGTAAACAGGTAATGGATCTCAAGAGTACAGCTGTACACAGTGTAGGTGTCATTGCTGTCAATTTCAGTATTTATTTCCACAGTCAGAAAATAACTCTCACTTGGTCAGTTTGGATTAGACCAGAATATAACAAGCAGTAAATGGGTAATGTATCACAAGCGAAGAGCTGTATACAGTGTTGGGGTAATTTTTAAATGTACATCTAAATTGCAGGAGTAACCCATAGACACTCACACGCTCAGGATGGTTCACACCACAATATAACAAGAAGATCCGCAAGAAATAATCACACATGTGGGACAATGTTCCAGGTGTCAATGATGCACTTAGAGTGTTGGTTGGAGGAGGACTTCCTGGCAGAAAGGGTACAGTATCACCAGATGCCAGGTATATATAGCATAGTTTAAACATTAACAATGTACTTCTATATATCAGGAGTAGTGTTGAGCCATCCCGCTAGTGTTTTGGTTCGTCGCACAGGAGGCAAGTTCGTCGAATGTTCGTCGAACACCGTTGAACCCCACTGAAAACAATGGCAGGCAAACACAAACACATACAAACACATAGAAACAATTACAAAACACCTTTAAAGGTGTCCCAAAGCAGACAAAATGCTCAGAAGACAAAAATAACATATGGAAAAGGGCAACTACATTTAGAAAAGAGGTGGAGGAATAAAAGAAGGAGGTGGAGGAGACACAGATATAGGCTTGTCATGCCCTTATGAAGTCAAAAAAGGCTGGAATAAAAATGTAAAATACAAACCAAAAAAAATTCTGAAATCGAACATGATCATATACCGTTGGACTTCCCACCAATAAATTATGCCAACTGCCGATTGGGCGGCGTTATTCCCACGAACCTCCAAACTGCGTCCATGAAGGCAAAGTGTTTGGTTTCCGGGGGCTGTATGATTGCAAAGCTGAACCTTAAAGGAATGTCCAAAAAGGCACCACCAGGAGTGGAGCCTGTGGCTTAATTGGACTCCACCCGGGAAACCACAACCGTACAAGCTACAGAGAAGATGGACAGATTGCAAGCTTTGTCGATTCTGTGTGTGGTGTGGTATGTCCGTTTGTAGTTGTGCTAGCGATTTCTCAGCTTTATTCCGTTAACGAACGAGACTTCGGCATGCCCCCGCAGTACGCGTCAAGGTTACTAGAGGGATACGCGAGGCTCTGGCATGCAAGATCGAGCAATATCAGGTCTATCATGCCCTTACATGTCCGGGGCTGCATGCGCGCTACACTGAAAGGACCAGCTTTTGTCACTTACAGGTGCTGATAACCCACTGAACACCATTAGTGATCAGGATCTGGGATTCCAATTATTCCCCGCGAGCGATGTTTCACCGGATAACACGTATATATGTAGCATAGTTTACACCTATGTCTATAGATCAGGAGGCAGGCTCAGACGGTCTCAGGCCCAGTATGGATTAGATGTGATTGGACAAAGGTGAGAAAGGGTACTTTATCACTGGATAGCAGGTATATATAGCATAGTTTAAACATTTAAAATCTCCGTGTTCTCAGTATGGATTAGACAACAATCTAAAAAATAGAAAAAAGGAAATGTTTTTGAAGCGTACACCAGTATACACTTTTGGTGGTATTTTTAAATCTTCATATATATTTCTGTCTCAGTAAGACAGTCCAGCCTCTCCGCAATAGGAAATGAGATGCATACAATTACTGGCATAAAGTCTAGTGATTGCAGAAATCTAGGAATTAATAATCACGGGAAAAACTTTCGTCACAATTCTCAGAGGCGATGCTGACCCTCAATTAATTTGTGTGTGAAGACAGCGAAAACATAACTTTGTGAATAAAGTGTTGCTGTATCGCAATACCGTTGATCCCATCAGCGTTTCTCATCTCCATCAAATTTTTATCACAGGGAGAGATGTAAACATGTTGCTCACTGCCTATCATGATCTGTCACGTAACTTTGGAGTGCAAAAGACAGAAGCCACAGGCCATAGGCAAGTCTATGGGATTGGCATGAGAGGGTACATTTAAAAATGTGCTCCAGAATGTCACACATCTGTGAGTAGGAAAACTGTGAAAGCTGATGATAAACCACCACTGCATGTCATTGTGAGTCGACGTCCATAAGAAATGGAAGCCATTGATCAACTGAAGCAAAGCCCGGCCATCGGGACAGGGCATAGCTACGTCTTAACCATTATCTATCAGTTCAACAAATTTGTAGTGGCAGTCCCAGTGAAGGATTTGACAGCCCAGATTACACAGCGGAGGAGCAGGGAGAGGTAAACACTGCAAATGCTGTGGCCCTGCCCAAGCAAGGGGGGCACACTCGTGGGTGTTGGTGCTGGCACTGGGCCCCTCATAGTATGGCGGTGTGTCTGACGGCGGGTGTGCACCCCCACCGTCAGAGACACTTGATTGCACTATGAGGGACCCTGTGCTAGTGCCCGCGCCCAAGAGTCGGCCTACCCACCTGTCCAGGGCAACGGCACTCGTACGGTTGTGTGCGCTAGGTGGTGACCCCGGCCATGGGGGGGGAGGCAGCCCAGTTAGGGAGGTTTACAAAATGGCATATGTCGATCTGGGACAATCAGTTTCTGCTAAAGGTGAAATTGGTCAAGTCCGAGGAAGAGGAGGACCAAAGCAAGCCATTTTTCTGGCAACCTATGTGTCATCAGGGTAAGGTGGGACAAAATCCTTGGAAACCCATGCATGGTTCATTTTAATGAAGGTTAGATCATCCACATTTTGGGTCGACAGACGGGTCTTTTTTTCTGTCAGGATTGATCCAGCTGCACTGAAGACTCTTTCTGATAGCACAATTGCAGCTGGGCAAGCGAGCTCCTGTAAGGCATATTGTGCCAATTCAGGCCAGGTGTCCAGTTTAGCGGCCCAATAGTCAAATGGGAATGACCTGTGAGGGAGAACATCGATATGGAACGAGAAGTAGTTTGTAACCATAGTTGACGACTGCTGTCTCCTGTCACTTTCCATCGATGCAGTATTACCAGTTGTGTGAGCGGGACTTGAAAAATCAGTCCACAACATGGTCATGAAACCCCTGTCTCCAACGCCACTTCTGATTTGTGCACCACGAACACCTCTTCAAAGCTGCCCCCGACCCCTACGGCTCGTATGAGAACCATCACCGCTGCTGTGTGCTGGGAATGCCTCAAACAAACGGTTTACCAGAGTTGCTTGTTTGTTAGCCAATATTAGGTCAAGGTTCTCCTGTGGCATTATGTTTTGTAATTTGCCTTTATAGCGTGGATCCAGGATGCTGGCCAACCAGTAGTCGTCATCGTTCATCATTTTGGCAATGCGGGGGTCCCTTTTTAGGATCTGCAAGGCATAATCTGGCATGTGGGCCAATGTTCCAGGTGTCAATGAGGAACTGCGAGTGCTGGGTGGAGGAGCACTTTCTGGCAAATCCACATCCCTCCAGTCATGCACAAACCCTGTACCAGACGACCTTGCCACGCCAACATTTTCTCTTGCCCCACGAGAGGCATCCTCCTCCCCTAAATAATCATCCCCATCATCATCCTCCTCCTCCTCCTCTTCCGCTTCTTGCTCCACCTTGTCCAGGAGAGGTCCCGGAGCAGACAATGGCTGACTTTCATCAAGGCTTCCCTCCTCCTCTTCCTCCTCATCTACCTCGGCTGCAGACGGCTGCTCCTTAATGTGCGTCAAAGTTTGCATGAGCAGACGCATAAGTGGGATGCTCATGCTTATGATGGCATCGTTTGCGCTTACCAGCCGTGTGCATTCCTCAAAACACTGAAGGACTTAACAGAGGTCTTTCAGCTTCGACCACTGCACACCTGTCAACTCCATGTCTGCCCTCAAAGTGCCTGCCCGTGTATCCTCCCACAAATGCATTATGGCCTGCCTCTGTTCGCACAGCCACTCAACCATGTGCAGGGTGGAGTTCCACCTTGTTGCAACGTCGATAATTAGGCGGTGCTTGAGAAGGTGGAGCAATCGCTGCAGCTTCTGCATACGACTGGAGTGTACCGGCGACCGGCGGATGTGCAAGCACAGTCTTCGAACCTTATGGAGCAGGCCTGTTAACTCCAGATAATTATTGAGGAAGCACTGCACCACCAGGTTCAAGGTGTGAGCCAAGCAAAGTATGTGTCTAAGTTTTGAAAGGGCTATGGCTGCCACAAAATTCCGGCCATATTCACTAACTACCTTGCCTGCCTCAAGATGTAGACTGCCCAGCCATGACACAGTTTGTCGCTGAAAGTAGTCGGCCAGTACCTCCCCGGTGTGTCTGTCGCCCAAACACATAATCGGCAACACAGCCTGCTGTCGCTTTCCACTAGCTGATCGATAGGGGGACACCTCGTGTGCAACACTGGCAGCTGCATATGGAGTGCTCGTGCGACTGCGCTCTGTGAACGAGCTTTGACTTCTGGAGGAGGAGGGTCGAACGCCTACAGCCAACTGTTTCCTATACCGTGGGATAGGCAGCACTGTCCCACCACCGCTGTCCCCTGTGGACCCTGCATCCACCTAATTAACCCAGTGCGCAGTGATAGACACGTAAAAACCCTGGCCATGCCTACTGGACCATACATCAGTTGTGAGGAGTACCTTTCCACTCCCTGATTGCTTGAGTGCATGGACAATGCGATCTTTCACAAGAAGGTGGAGGGCTGGGATGGCTTTGCGAGAAAAGAAGCAGCGACTGGGTAGGTCATAGCGTGGTACTGCGTAGGCCATGAGTTCGCGTAAAGCTACGTTTTCAACCAACTGGTAGGGCATCATCTCTAACGAAATTAGTTTGGCAATGTGGGCGTTCAAACCCAGTGTACGCGGATGAGAGCATGAGTACTTTCTTGTCCTACTCATAGTCTCTGGTAAGGTGAGCTGGACTTGAGAGCTGCATATGGTGGAACTAGCGGTGGACATGGAGGACTGAGAGAGGGTTGATGATGGTGATGGAGTTGGTGTTCTTTCTAATGGCCTAGATTCAGTCTTTCATTGATATAACATTGTGATTCCCTGACTGCTTTGGCCTTGCGACGACACCTCAGCATTTGCTGCTGGTGGTGTGCTAACCGGTGGGCTAACAGTGGGGGAAACAATGTAGCGTTGCTTTCTACCTTCTTTGGGAGCAGTTGCACATGTGGTATGTGAGGTTTGGTAGTCCGTCCACACTTGCAAGTGCATGGTGGTTAAATGTCTAAGCATGCAACTGGTATTCAAATTTCTCAGATTTTTCCCTCGGCTAAAGGTCTTTGCGCACTTCTTACAGATAACCTTTGCCTGATCATTAGGATTTTGTTCAAAAAAGTGCCACACTGCACTCTTCCTACAACGGAAGACTTTTCGAGGCCTTGCACGCTGTGCTATTTTGACCATCTGGCCAAGCTGTCCTGCAACTCTTTTGGTTTTTTTAACCCGTTTTTGGACTGCTACGGGCCTGCCAGATAGCATCTGTTGCGATGTCGATGCCTGCTGCGGATGCTCCTCCTCCTCCTCTGAGCTATTAGCAGTGGCACCTTCTTCCCCCCAATGGATGCCAATCTGGGTCAACAACTGGGTCATCCATCACCTCCTCTTCAACGTCATGTGCACCTTCCTCTGTGTCACCGTGTATGGTGGTATAGTATGCGGGAAGGGGCACCTGAGTCTCATCAGGTTCAGATTCTGGCTCAGTACACTGCGAGGACAATGTAGTGCTCTGAGTGAATGTACCAGCAGATAAATCTAGCAGTGGCTGTGCATCAGTGCACGCCATGTCAGATTCATCTAGGACTGGGGAATTCACGATTTGACTTGATAACCCAGGCATGGTATGAGAAAAGAGCTCCATGGAGTAATCTGTAGTGTGGCCTGCCGCATCCTTCACTTTTGGTAGGGGTGAAGGACACAAGGAAAGGTGTTGTTCCTGACCAGGAGCCTCCACTGACGACGCAGTGCTTTTATTTTTTGAAACTTCAGAAGAGGATTCGATAGACCTGGAGGCTGTGTCAGCAATGTAAGCCAAAACTTGTTCCTGAAGCTCTGGCTTTAAAAGCGGTTTACCTACTCCCAGAAAAGGGAGCCTACGAAGCCTTGTGGAGCTAGACAATGACGCAGGCTCACCACCTCCTGCCTTAGGTGCTATTGTGCTTTTGCCACAACCAGCAGAAGCACCACCACCAACACCACCATCAGGACCAGCTGGCAGCACTCGCCCACTTCCACGGCCTCTTCCACCATACTTCTTCATTTTTTTGAAAAAGGTACCCAAAATAACAACAGCTATATGGTACTGTAAAACAAGGTAAAGGGTCTATAGAGTATTGGTGAGAATTTGAATCTCACTGTAGATTGGAAGACGCTGAACTATTGTCTCAGGCCCAGTAGAGATTACACCTGCAATGTGACAGGCAGAAATTGGCTGGTGTATGAGAAGACAGAAGCTGTATAGAGTATTGGTAAGAATTTGAATCTCACTGTAGATTGGAGGATGCTGAACTATTGTCTCAGGCCCAGTAGACATTACACCGCAATGTGACAGGCAGAAATTGGCTGGTGTATGAGAAGACAGAAGCTGTATAGAGTATTAGTGAGAATTTGAATCTCACTGTAGATTGGAGGACGCTGAACTATTGTCTCAGGCCCAAGACAGATTACACCGCAATGTGACAGGCAAAAATTGCCTAGTGTATGACTAACTACAAGGTGTATATAGAATTGGGCAGAATTGGAATCTCCCTAGAGTGTAGGTCTGTAAGAACGGACAAACTCCTTGGCTTTTTCTTACAGAGTCACACAGAGATAGCTTCAATTTGGCCGCTGAACTATTGTCTCTGGCCCAGGACAGATTACACCGCAATGTGACAGCCAGAAATTGCCTAGTGTATTACTAACTACAAGGCGTATATAGAATTGGGCAGAATTGGAATCTCCCTAGAGTGTAGATCTGTAAGAACGGACAAACTCCTTGGCTTTTTCTTACAGATTCACACACAGATAGCTTCAATTTGGCCACTGAACTATTGTCTCTGGCCCAGGACAGATTACACCGCAATGTGACAGGCAGAAATTGCCTAGTGTATGACTAACTACAAGGTGTATATAGAATTGGGCAGAATTGGAATCTCCCTAAAGTGTAGGTCTGTAAGAATGGACAAACTCCTCGGCTTTTCCTTACAGAGTCACACACTTAGCTTTAATTTGGCCGTGATACCAACCGGTACACGGTACTATGTGAGGAGCGTACACCGCTGTACAGTGTGTGAAAAAATGAATGCTCAGTAACTCACCAGGACAAAACAATAAAATTTGGATTGCTTTGAAAAAAGCAGTTTGCTCAGCAGTGTGAAAACAGCAATGCAGCTATCAGGGAGCCTTAAAAGGCAGCCTAATAACCAACAGAGCTGATGCACCAAAATATAGCCTCCCCTTGCACTGCACAGTAACTGGTGTGTTGTACAGGCAAAATCGCTAGCAGCAGAAGTAGTTTTTGGTATCTTCTTCCCTGCCTAAAGCTCTCCCTACAGAATCAGCAGCAGCAGCTCTCCCTTTTCTGAGATCAGCATAAGTAACATGGCGGTCGGCGTGCTCGCCCTTTTATACCCCCTGTGACGCCACACAAAGCAAGCCAATCACTTGCATGCCCTTCACAAACATGGTAGTAACCGCTGCCTATGTCATCACGCTGCCCACAGTGTCCGTTCTTCCTGATTGGCCAAAAAAGGGCGCAAAAGCATCTTTTGAAGTGTGACTTTGGCTCGATGGTCGCCGACCTCGTGGCCGACCTCACGCTAAGGTCGGGTTTCGTTTCATGAAACCCGACTTTGGCAAAAGGCGGCGACTTTTGAATTTTTTCGACCCGTTTCGCTCAACTCTAGCCAGCACCATCTTAGAGAAGGGCATTGAAGTGATTGGCTGGCTTTGCGTGGCGTCACAGTGGGTATAAAAGGCTGTGAACACCGACCGCCATCTTACTTCTGCCGATCTTACAATAGGGAGAGGTGCTGCTGCTGATTCTGAACAGGGAGAGCGTTAGGCAGGGAAGAAGAAAAAAAAACTGCTTCTGCTGATAGTGCTTTTCACTGTACAGTTAGTGTGCAGTGAAAGGGGAGGATTTTTGTTGTGTGCAGCAGCGCTGGTGGTGATTAGACTGCCTTTTAAGTCTACCTGCTAGCTGCATTGCTGTGTGCACACTGCTGTTCAAATTGCTTTTTTCAAAGCACTCCAAATTTTATTATTTTGTCCTGGTGAGTTACTGAGCGTTCATTTTTTCACACACTGTGTAGCATTGTACGCTGCTCACACACTACCGTGTATCGGCTGGTATCATGGACAAATAGAAGCTATCTGGGTGTGACTCTGGAAGAAAAAGCCGAGGAGTTTGTCCGTTTTTCCAGACCTACACCTTAGAGTCGTGTCCGTTTTTCAAGCAGTTTCGTATATCTGCTATTTGATCACGGTCAAAACTAGACAGAGACAGCATTTGTCGGTCCGTATACAAATACACGGAGCTTGACAATCTTCCATACAGACACCGTCTAGCGGTGTACGCTCCTCACACACTACCGTGTACCGGCTGGTATCACGGACAAATAGAAGCTATCTGAGTGTGACTCTGAAAGAAAAAGCCGAGGAGTTTGTCCGTTTTTCCAGACCAACACCTTAGAGTCGTGTCCGTTTTTCAAACAGTTTCGTATATCTGCTGTTTGATGACGGTCAAAACTAGACAGAGACAGCGTGTGTCAGTCCGTATACAAATACTCGGAGCTTGACAATTTTCCATGCAGACACCGTCTAGCGGTGTATGCTCCTCACACACTACCGTGTACCGGCTGGTATCACGGACAAATAGAAGCTATCTGGGTGTGACTCTGGAAGAAAAAGACGAGGTGTTTTGTCTGTTTTTCCAGACCTACACCTTAGAGTCGTGTCCGTTTTTCAAACAGTTTCGCATATCTGCTGTTTGATCATGGTCAAAACTAGACAGAGATAGCGTGTGTCAGTCTGTATACAAATACACAGAGCTTGACAATTTTACATGCACACACCATACAGCATCGTACACTCCTCACACACTACCATGTATCCCCTTCTAGCATGGACAAATAGAAGCTACCTGTGTGTGACTCTGGAAAAAAAAGCCGAGGAGTTTTTCCGCTTTTCCAGACCTACACCTTAGAGTCGTGTCCGTTTTTCAAGCAGTTTAGTATATCTGCTGTTTGATCACGGTCAAAACTAGACAGAGACAGTGTGTGTCAGTCCGTATACAAATACACGGAGCTTGACAATTTTCCATACACACACCGTGCAGTGGTGTACGCTTCTCACACACTGCCGTGTACCGCCTTCTAGCACGGACAAATAGACGCTACCTGTGTATGACGCTGGAAAAAAAAGCTGAGGAGTTTTTCTGTTTTTCCAGCCCTACACCTTAGAGTCCTGTCCATTTTTCAAACAGTTTCATATATCTGCTGTTTGATGACGGTCAAAACTAGACAGAGACAGCGTGTGTCAGTCCGTATACAAATACACGGAGCTTGACAATTTTCCATACACACACCGTACAGCGGTGTACGCTCCTCACACACTACCGTGTACCACCTTCTAGCATGGACAAATAGAAGCTACCTGTGTGTGACTCTGGAAAAAAAAGCCAAGGAGTTTTTCCGTTTTTCCAGACCTACACCTTAGAGTCCTGTCCATTTTTCAAACAGTTTCATATATCTGCTGTTTGATCAAGGTCAAAACTAGACAGAGACAGCATGGGTCAGTCCATATACAAATACACGGAGCTTGACAATTTTACATACACACATCGTATAGAGCTGTCCGATTCTCCAACAGTATTGTATATCTGCCGTTCGCATTACAGTCACTTTTATACCTAGTCAGCGTGTGTGTGTGACACTCCGTAAATACATATATGGAGATTGTTAGTTGCACAAAAATCGTATACAGCTGTACACTTCTGATAGAATTCCGTATATCTGCTTGTTAGATTACTGTCCAATACATACTGTGAGAGCGTCTGTGACTAGCATATTATATACATTGATTTAATTTATTTAATACACCTTACACAGCTGGATGCTCCTCATACAGTACCATCTCTCTGCTGGTATTTTTGGTACATTTTCCCAAACATGAGGAAGTATGATGGAAGAGGCCGTGGACGTGGGCAGGGGGGTGCAGCTGGTACTGATGGTGGTGGTGCATCGGCTTGTTCTGGCAAAAGCAGCTAAGGCAGGAGGTGTTGAGCCTGCATCATCGTCTGGCCCAAAAAGGCCTGTAAGGTTCCCTTTTCTTGGAGTAGGAAAACCGCTTTTAAAGCCGGAGCATCAGGAACAGGTTTTGGCGTACATTGCCGAAACAGCCACCAGCTCTATTGCCTCCTCTTCTGAACGGTCGAAACCTGCAAGCACGGAGTCATCAGTGCAGGGTTCTGGTCATAAAAAAACCCTTTTCATGCGTCCTTCACCCCCACCAAAAGTTAAGGATGCGGCAGCCCACACTTCAGATTACTCTATGGAGCTCTTTTCACATACTATGCCTGGGTTATCCAGTCAAATCCAGAATTCCCCAGTCCAAGGTGAATCTTACATGGAGTGCACTTATGCACAGCCACTGCCAGATGATTATGCTGGTACATTGACCCACAGCACCACATTGCCCTCGCAGTCTATTGAGCCAGAATCTGACCCTGATGAAACACAGGTGCCCCTTCCCGCATGCTATACCACCTTACACGGTGACACAGAGGAAGGTAAAGAGGAAGGTGCAAATGACTTTGAAGAGGAGGTGATGGATGACCCAGTTCTGGACTCGGATTGGCATCCATTGGGGAGGAGGGTGGCGCTGGCAATAGTTCAGATAAGGAGAAGGATCCGCAGCAGGCATTGACATCACAGCAGCAGTTATCTAGCAGGCCCATAGCTGTCCTAAAACATGGAACAAAATATAAAAGAGTTACAGGACAGCATGACCAGACGGTCAACTTAGCACAGCGTGCAAGGCCAGAAAATGTTTACCATAGTAGGAAGAGTGCCGTGTGGCACTTCTTTGTCCAAAATCCTACTGATGAGGCAAAGGTTACCTGTAAGAAGTGCGGAAGGACCTTTAGCCAAGGTAAACAACTCAGAAATTTGAATACCAGTTGCATTCTTAGACATTTAATCAACATGCACTTGCAAGCGTGGAGGACTGCAAAACCTCAGGTAGCACATGTGCACCTGCTCTGACTGAAGGTATCCAGTAACGCTCCATCGCTACCCCCACTGTAAGACCACCGCCACCATTAAGCACACCACCAGCACTAAATGTGGAGGTGATGTCGCAAGGCCAAAGCACTCAGGGAATCACAATGGTTTTGCAACACAACACTGAATCTAGGCCATCACCACCAACACCATCACCAACCCCCTCTCACTCCTTCCGGTCCACCGCTACTTCCCCCATTTGCAGCTCTCCAGTCCAGCTCACCCTACCAGACACTCTGAGTAGGACAAGAAAGTACTCATCCTCTCATCCCCGTACACTGTGTTTGAACGCCTACATTGCCAAACTAATCTCATTAGAGATGATGCCCTACTGTTTGGTTGAAAGCGAAGCTTTCTGCGACCTCATGCCTACGCTGTCCCACGCTATGACCTACCAAGTCAGCACTTCTTTTCTCGAAAAGCCATCCCTGCCCTCCACCGGCATGTGAATGACCACATTGTCCATGCAATAAAACAGTCAGTGAGTGGAAGGGTGCACCTCACAACAGATGCATGGACCAGTAGGCATGGCCAGGGCCGTTATGTGTCCATCACTGTGCACTGGGTTAATGTGGTGGATGCAGGCTCCACTGGGGACAGTGGCGGTGCAACAGTGCTGCCTAGCCCACGGTATAGGAGACAGTTGGCTGTAGGCTTTCGCTCCTCCTCCTCGTCTATCAGCGAAGCTCGTCCACAGAACGCGAGCACTACATCCGCAGCTGGCAGTGTTGCACACGAGGTGTCCCACTATCGAACAACTAGTGGTAAGCATTAGCAGGCTGTGTTAAAGATGACGTCTTTGGGCGACAACAGACACACCGCGGAGGTACTGGCCGACTACTTGCAGCGACAAACAGAGTCATGGCTGGGCAGTCTACATCTTGAGGCAGGCAAGGTAGTCAGTGATAACGGCCGTAATTTTGTAGCAGCTATAGCCCGTGCAAAACTCACACACATACCTTGCCTGGCTCAAACTTTGAACCTGATGGTGCAGTGCTTCCTTAATAATTATCCAGAGTTAACATCCCAGCTCCATAAGGTGCGAAGACTGTGCTCGCACATCCGTCGCTCAGCCATACACTCCAGTCGTATGCAGAAGCTGCAGCGATTGCTCCACCTCCTCAAGCACCGCCTAATCATAGACGTGGCAACAAGGTGGAACTCCACCCTGCACATGGTTGAGAGGCTGTGCGAACAGAGAGAGGCTGTAATGCATTTGTGGGAGGCTACAAGGGCAGGCACTTTGAGGGAAGACATGGATTTGTCGGGTGTGCAGTGGTCAAAGCTAAAAGACCTCTGTAAAGTCCTTCAGTATTTTGAGGAATGCACATGGCTGGTAAGCGCAGACGACGCCATTATAAGCATGAGCCGATGCATAAGTGGGATCGCTTATGCATCTGCTCATGCAAAGTCTTTTCTGTAAACTCATAAAGAGCTGGATATTGACTTAAAGGGCCACTTAATATGGTGGTAATGGTGGTTTCTGAAAGGAGCCACCCCTTGGCTGGGTCCTTCCCTGGAGGAAGATCTGGCTAGTGCCATGTGTGAGACTCTTAAATGAGGCTCCACTGACTTTATTTGCATATTTGTATTTCCTAGGGAGCATTGCACCTAGGATTTCACTGATTGAGCGCCTTTGCTGGCTGCCGCAGAGTTTTCTTTGACTGGTCTCCCTGAGGATTGTTTCGTCATGCAAAGTTTGACGCACATTAAGGATCAGGCGTCTGCAGCGGAGGAGGAGGAGGAGGGAAGCCTTGATGACAGTCAGCCATTGTCTGGTCAGGGAACTGTCCTGGTCGAGGTGGAGGAAGAAGAGGAAGTGGAGGAGGATGAGGGGGATGATTATTTTGGGCAGGAGGTTGTTTCTCAGGGGGCAAGACAAAATATTGGCGTTCCAAGGTCAGGTACAGTGTTTGTGCGTGACTGTAGGGATGTGGACTTGCCAGAAACTGCTCCTCCACCCACCACGGGCAGTGCATCATTGCCACCTGGAACATTGACCCACATGTGCGATTATGCCTTGCGGATCCTAAAAAGGGAACCCCGCATTGCCAAAATGATGAGGGATGGCGACTACTGGCTGGCCAGCATCCTCGATCCACGCTACAAAGGCAAATTACACAACATCATGCCACAGGAGAACCTAGAGATAATATTGGCAAACAAACAAGCAACTCTGGTAAAGTGTTTGTTTGAGGCTTTCCCCGCACACAGCAGCGGTATATTTGAGTGACCTGCCCAGCATGTTTGGCGCATTATTTGCAGCCAATGAACACGTTGGGTTTTCTTGCTATTCACAGTAATGCCGGCGCCATCTTTTGTGTGGCATTACTGGGATTAGCTGGCCTTTAAGCATCATAGAGGATATTTATTCCCTGCCGGCACCATATTGCGCACATTGCAGCTGGAAACAATGTAGAAAGAGCATAGCGTGAGCGTAGGGAGAGTAAAAAGAGCATATAGGGAGAGTTTGTGATTTCAAAAAGCTCTTTTAAGAGGTCATGAGGGTGGAGATTAGATCATTGTTATGTGGAGATAGATTTAATAGGAGGCAGAGTGAAAGGTAGGCAACTGTGTGGTATCACATTATCATTGCAAGTACATGCTGTAGATCTCTGCTATTTTGCATTGTGTTGTATAGTTTAGGATTAGGAACAGACTATGGGATTAGGGATAGATAGACAGGGTTTCATCCACTACCATAATATACAAAGCAGCTGTTTTTAGAGCCAACTAATATTAGTTAGTACCAGTATATACTGAACCATTTTTTTTGCAGTTACATAATATTCCTGTGTAGCAGCATATATAACTTTTTTTTACAGCTAAATAATATTCCTCAGTGCCAGCATATAGTAACATCCTTTTTAAAAGCTAATTGCTAAATAATATTCCTTGCCAATTGCTTAAATAGCTAATATTTATCTATCAGTTGTGCGACCAGCGGAAAACATGCCGATCTAAGGAAACGTCACTATTTACCATTAATTTCCCTGAGTCTGCTGTTGGCGTGTCTCATAAAGGTTAATAAAAAGCATGTTTTTATCTAGCAGTTGTGCGACTGGCGCAATCCTTGCAGAGATAAGCAAACATCACAATTTATCATTGGCAATAATTTTCCTTAGTCTGCTGTTGCTGTGTGTCACGAAGGCGACATTTATTTTTTATTTTATTTATTTTACTCACTTATGTAGCACCATTAATTCCACTGCGCTTTATGGACATTATTAGTACTGTCCCCATTGGGGCTCACAATCTAAATTCCCTATGAGTATTTCTTTGGAATGTGGGAAGAAACCATAGTACCGAGAGTAAACCCATGCAAACACAGGGAGAACATAGAGAATACTAATTTTCTATTGGTTAAATAGTGTATTTTAACCCCTTACTGACAGAGCCATTTTACAGCTAAATGACCGGGCCAATTTTTTCAATTCTGACCACTGTCACTTTATGAGGTTATAACTCTGGAACGCTTTAACATATTGTACTACATGTTAGTGGTAAAATTTCTTCGATATGTCTTGTGTTTATTTATGAAAAAATGGAAATATGGCAAAAATGTTGAAAATTTTGCAATTTTAAAACTTTAAATTTTTATGCCCTTAAATCAGAGAGATGTGTCACATAAATTTCTTAATAAATAACATTTCCCACATGTCTACTTTACAACAGCACAATTTTAGAAACAATTTTTTTTTTTGTTAGGAAGTTATAAGGGATAAAAGTTGACAAACGATTTCTCATTTTTACAATAAAATTTACAAAACCATTTTTTTAGGGACCACATCATATTTAAAGTCATTTTGAGGGGTGTACATGACAAAAAATGCCCAAAATTGACACCATTCTAAAAACTAGACACCTCAAGGTGCTCAAAACCACATTCAAGAAGTTTAATAACCCTTTACGTGCTTCACAGGAACTAAAGCAATGTGGAAGGAAAGAATTAACATTTATCTTTTTTTTGCAAAAAATGTAATTCAGAACCATTTTTTTTATTTTTTCAAGTGGTAAAAGAGAAAATAAACCACAAAATTTGTTGTGCAATTTCTCCTGAATACGCCAATACCCCATATGTAGGGGTAAACCACTTTTTCAGCGCACAGCAGCACTCACAAGGGAAGGAGCGCCGTTTGACTTTTTCAACACAAAATTGGCTGCAATTGAGATCGGATGCCATGTTGCGTTCGGAGAGCCCCTAATGTTCCTAAGCAGTGGAAACGCCTAATAAGTGACTCAATTTTGGAAACTAGACCCCTTAATGAACTTATCTAGATGTGTGGTGAGCACTTTGAACCTTCAAGTGCTTCACAGAAGTTTATAACGCAGAGCAGTGAAAATAAAAAAATCACTTTTTTTTCCTCAAAAATGATTTTTTAGCCCGCTATGTTTTATTTTATCAAGGGTAACAGGAGAAATTGGACCACAATAGTTGTTGTGCAATTTGTCCTGAGTATGCTGATACCCCATATGTGGGGGGAATCACTGTTTGGGCGCATGGGAGAGCTGGAAAGGGAAGGAACGCCACTTTGGAATGCAGACTTTGATTGAATGGTCTGCGGGCGTCATGTTGCGTTTGCAGAGCCACTGATGTGCCTAAACAGTATAAACCCCCCACAAGTGACCCCATTTTGGAAACTAGACCCCTAAAGGAGCTTATCTAGATATGTGGTGAGCACTTTAAACCCCCAAGTGCTTCACAGAAGTTAATAAACGCAGAGCCATGATAATAAAAAATCATTTTTTTTCCTCAAAAATGTTTTTTTAGCCCGCTATGTTTTATTTTCCTAAGGGTAACAGGAGAAATTGGACCACAAAAGTTGTGCAATTTGTCCTGAGTACGCTGATACCCCATATGTGGGGGGGCACCACTGTTTGGGCGCATGGGAGAGCTCGGAAGGGAAGGAGGGCCATTTTGGAATGCAGACTTTGATGGAATGTTCTGTGGGCGTCATGTTGCGTTTGCAGAGCCCCTGATATGCCTAAACAGTTTAAACCCTCCACAAGTGACATTTTGGAAACTAGACCCCCCAAGGAGCTGATCTAGATGTGTGGTGAGCACTTTGAACCCCCAAGTGCTTCACAGAAGTTTATAACGCAGAGCCGTGAAAATGAAAAGTCTTTTTATTTCCACACAAGTGATTTTTTTATCCCCCAATTTTTTTATTTTCCCAAGGGTAACAGGAGAAATTAGACCCCCAAAGTTGGTAAATAGTGGAAAACCCTCAATTCTTTCTTCAACCTTAACCCCAACACACCCCTAACCCTAATCCCAATGCTAACCCTAATCCCAACCCTCAACCCTAATCCTAATTCTAACCCTAATCCTAATTCGCCCTTACCCTAATTATAACCCTAGCCCTAATCCTAATTCTAGCCCTAACCCTAATTCCAACCCTAACCCTAATTCTAACCCTAACCCTAGCCCTAACCCTAGCCCTAACCATAGCCCTAACCCTGACCCTAACCCTAGCCATAGCCCTAACCCTAACCCTAGCCCTAATGGAAAAATGAAAAAAAAAATATTTTCTTTATTTCATTATGTTTGCCTATCTAAGGGGGTGATAAACGGGGGGGCTATTTACTATTTTTTTATTTTGATCACTTTGATAGTTTATCATAGTGATCAAAATGAATGAATGGAATCTGCCAGCCGGAGCCTGCAGATTCCCGGCAGGCACACTGCGCATGTGCCCACCATTTTCTCCTGATCCAAGATGGCGGTGCCCACCGGAGGAAGCCGCAGGGACCCAGGACCACCGGGAGGGGACAGAGGACCACCGGGAGGTACAGGGTGGATTGGGGACCTTATTTCTCTCTTCTCTGATGTGCGATCACATCAGAGGAAGGAGAAATTAAATGCAAAATCACGGCTTTTTCTTTTTGCGGTCGCTGTTATAGGGTTATTAACAGCGATTGCAAAAGCGGGGTCGGTAAAAAGCAACCCGATTCATGTTCTCTGGGGTCTCGGCTACCCCCTGCAGCCGAGACCCCGGAGAAAATCCGACACTGGGGGGCGCTATTTACTTACTCCACAGCGCCGTGAATTAGCGGCGCTGTGGTTTAAGTACCCTTAATTGCCGCCGTTAAAAGGCGTATCGGTGGTCGTTAAGGGGTTAATCTAGCAGTTGCGTGACTGGCCCTATCTGTGCATAGGTAAGCAAATGTCACAATTTAGCAGTGGCAATAATTTTCCTTCTTCTGCTGTTGCCATGTGTCAGCAAGGCGAATTAAAAAAATACAAATTTTCTATTGGTTTAATAAATTTATCTTTAATATTTTTATCTAGCGGTTGTGCTATATAAAGTCATTCAATATGAGAAAGGGTGACATTAAGGGAAGTGGATGTCGTGGTGCCCGCAAAAGACCATGAGACAGATCAAAAGGTGACTGTATCTGGTTCTAGCTTCCTGTCAAAATTTGGTCAGCGTGCTACACCACTGACGAACCCATACAAGTGTGAGGATGTTGTGGGTTGAATGGCAGAGAAAAGCTCCTGTGTGTTGTCAAGCAGCACCACAAAATTTTCCACATGATCCAGTGGGACCAGTGGGGTACCGCAGGGGTCGGTGTTGGGACCTATTCTCTTCAACATATTTATTAACGATCTGGTAGAAGGTTTGCACAGTAAAATATCGATATTTGCAGATGATACAAAACTATGTAAAGCAGTCAATACAAGAGAAGATAGTATTCTGCTACAGATGGATCTGGATAAGTTGGGAACTTGGGCCGAAAGGTGGCAGATGCAGTTTAACAATGATGAATGTAAGGTTATACACATGGGAAGAAGGAATCAATATCACCATTACACACTGAACAGTAAACCACTTGGAAAATCTGACATGGAGAAGGACTTGGTGATCCTAGTTAATGATAAACTTACTTGGAGCAGCCAGTGCCAGACAGTGACTGCCAAGGCAAACAGGATCATGGGGTGCATTAAAAGAGGTCTGGATACACATGATGAGAGCACTATACTGCCTCTGTACAAATCTCTGGTTAGACCGCACATGGAGTACTGTGTACAGTTTTGGGCACCGGTGCTCAGGAAGGATATAATTGAACTAGAGCAGGTACAAAGGAGGGCAACAAAATTAATAAAGGGGATGGGGGAACTACAATTCCCAGAGAGATTAGCAAAATTAGGATTATTTAGTCTAGAAAAAAGACGACTGAGGGGCGATCTAATAACCATGTATAAGTATATAAGGGGACAATACAAATATCTCTCCAAAGATCTGTTTACACCAAGGAAGGTGACGGTCACAAGGGGGCATTCTCTGCGTCTGGAGGAGAAAAGGTTTTTCCACCAACATAGAAGAGGATTCTTTACTGTTAGGGCAGTGAGAATCTGGAATTCCCTGCCTGAGGAGGTGTGATGGCGAACTCAGTCGAAGGGTTCAAGAGAGACCTGGATGTCTTCCTGGAGCGTAACAATATTGTATCTTACAGTTATTTTTAGGTTCTTTAGAAGGACGTAGATCTGGGGATTTATTTTGACAGAATTGTATAGGCTGAACTGGATGGACTAATGTCTTTTTTCGGCCTTACTAACTATGTATGTTACTATGATTAAAAGTGACAGCAGGCAGCAGTTGTCAACTATGGTTACAAACTACTTTTCCTCCCATATTAATGTTCTCCCTCACAGGTCATTCCCCTTTGACTATTGGGCCTCTAAACTGGACGCCTGACCTGAATTGGCACAATATGCCTTACAGGAGTTCGCTTGTCCTGCTGCTAGTGTGTTATCTGAAAGAGTCTTCAGTGCTGCTGGATCAATCCTGACAGAAAAAAGGACCCGTCTGTCGACCCAAAATGTTGATGATCTAGCCTTCATTAAAATGAGCCATGCATGGGTTTCAAAGGATTTTGTCCCACCTTCCCCTGATGACACATAGGTTACCAGAAAAGTGCCTCGGTTTTTTCCTCCTCTTCCTTGGACTTGCCCAATTCCGCCCTTTGCAGCAGCTCAATGTCCAGCCAACACATCAACATATGCCAATTTTTAAACCTCCCTAACTGGGCTGCCCTCCCCTCCCCCAATGGCTGGGGTCAAGACCTGGTGCACTCGGGCAAGTGCTGTTGCTCTGAACAGGTGGATGGGCCCACTGATGGCCGACGGCAATGGCACAGGGCCCCTCATAGTACAATACAGTGTCTCAGACGATGGGAGGGCCCACTCACCGTCAGACATACCAGCGTACTATGAGGGGCCCTGTGCCAATACCGTCGACCACGAGTGTGCCCCCCTGCTTGGTAATGGCCACAGCACTTGCAAGTTTCAATACTTACCTCTCCCTGCTCCACCGCTGTGTAGTCTGGGCAGTAAAATCCTTCACAGGGACGGCCACTAGAAATTTGGTGTATTGATCAATGATGTTTAAGATGTAGCTATGGCCTGTCCTGCTGGCCTCTACCTTCAGGTGATCAATGGATACCATTTCAAATGGGCGTCAACTTACAAGCGGATGCAGTGGTGGTTTATGATCACCTTTCATAGTTGTGAAAGTCACAGACGTGTGACATTCCTGCCACCATTTTTCAATTTCTCCTCTCATGCCAATCCAGTAGAATCGCCTACGGCCTGTGGCTTCTGTCTTTTGCACTCCAAAATGACGAGACACATCATGATAGTCAGTGAGGACCATGGGTACATCTCTCCCTGTGATCACGATCACAATTTGATGGAGACGAGTAACGGTGATGTGATCCACGCTACTGCGATAAAGCAATCCTTTCTTCACAAAGAACCTTTTTCGCTTTCTCCACAGACACAGTAATTGCGGGTCTGCATTGCCTCTGCAACATCTACCGGGAGGTTTTCCAGCGATGAGTAATTCCAAAATTTTTGCTAGCACTCAACTTTGCGTCTATACTTGTATCCAGGTAGTTTCCAGTAGCAGAGATTCTGGACTGGCTTACTGAGACTGAAATATATACGATGATTTAAAAGTACCACAACACTGTATACTGCTGTACGCTATGAATACCTTTCTCTTTTTCTACTTTTTTAATTCTGGTGTAATACATAGTGAGCCTGTGAGTGTCTGTGTCTGACTCCGGAAGTATAGATGGAAATTTAACCCTAGACTGGACACACCTGGTATGTGCTGATACAGTACCTTGTTTCAAAAATTTGGATTAAGGTATCATCTGAAGGATAACCAACTGTGGGGGGGACCCTTTTCTTGCCGCAGACAAACATGAGATTGAGACAGAGTTTGTATTGAACAGGTCCGTTTTTAGTGCCCATCCTTTTGTCAACAACAGCAAATCACCACAGCCGTTTCACATTTCTCTGTACACAGGCCCCGGTACCTTTACTTCCTTTGTAACAATAATCATAGCGTCCTCTGTGGCTCTTCCACTGTGGCTGGTCTAGACCCAACCACCACAGCGCTGCACCAGTCTGAGCACACCGTCCATATTATAGCCCCAGGCCGTCTTCATCTGCAGCTACCGTCCTCTAGGCCACCCCCCGTGACCGCCTCAACTGTCAGTCCTCACTGGAGCCTTTCCACTGTCTCTATTTCCTCAGCAGAACTTCCTCTTTACTGTGCTCCCTTCACTGACTGACTCTTCCAGAACCTTCCCTCAGCCTTTTATACTTCCAGTTCTGGTAACTCCGCCCACTATCACCCAACAGTTTCTCTGACCAATGGCAGTTATTCAGTCCCACTCCTACACTCTCCACTGCCCTCCAATGGGCAAGCTAAAACACTGCACCCTTTCTCTTTATCTTAGCGGTTTCACACCTACACTGCGCTACACCTCTGCTTCTCACTACAGGCTGATTTGTCTGTCAGTCCACCTTCCCTACAACATCCATAGTGACTGAGCGTGTGTGGGTTAAGCCTTCTATATATAAGGTGAATCGGAGAAACAAATTTTTACACTATAGTCGATACAGCTTGTATCTTGTTATACAGTATCTTCGTTCGACACTTAGCACTGGTAGTGCCAAAAACACAACAGCAGCTAAGGCAGGAGGTGTTGAGCCAGCGTCATGGTGTAGCTCTGGAAGGCCTGTAAGGCTCCCTTTTCTGGGAGTAGGTAGACTGCTTTTAAAGCAGGAATATCAGGAACTGTTTGTGGCTTACATTGCTGAAACAGCCTCCAGCTCTATCGCCTCCTCTTCTGAAGTTGTAAAAAGTGCAAGCACTGAGTCGTAACTGCAGGCTTCTGGTCAGGAGCAACCCCTTTCCTTGTGTGCTTCATCCACACCAAAAGTGAAGGATGTGGAAGCACACACCTCAGATTACTCCATGGAGCTCTTTTCACATACCATGCCTGGGTTAATTAAAAATAGGGCCCATCATGTACTGGAGCAATGTAAATGGGGCAGATCAGACACTGGAGCAGCATCTAAGGGGCACATTATACACTGGAGCATTACAAATGGGGCCCATTATATATGGAGCATTATTAGGGCCCATGATACACTGGAACATCATCCTTGAGGCCCCTCATGTACTGGAGCATTGTAAATGGGGCAGATCAGACACTGGAGCAGCATCTAAGGGGCACATTATACACTGGAGCATTACAAATGGGGCCCATTATATATGGAGCATTATTGGAGCCCATCATACAATGGAACATCATCCATGAGGCCCATCATGTACTGGAGCAATGTAAATGGGGCAGATCAGACACTGGAGCAGCATCTAAGGGGCACATTATACACTGGAGCATTACAAATGGGGCCCATTATATATGGAGCATTATTAGGGCCCATGATACACTGGAGCATCATCCTTGAGGCCCATCATGTACTGGAGCATTGTAAATGGGGCAGATCAGACACTGGAGCAGCATCTAAGGGGCACATTATACACTGGAGCATTACAAATGGGGCCCATTATATATGGAGCATTATGTGGAGCTCATCATATACTGTATGGAACATTATATGTGACTAATTATTTGGTATGGAGAAATATATGGGGCTCATTATTCTGTATGGCTCACAATGTGGTGGTCATAACACTGCATGGAGTAATATACTGTCCTGTGTTTGAGCTATTGTACAATTTAAAATAGATCAGTCATGTCATGTAAGCAGTGAAGTATTTGTCATTGTACTATACCTACTGTATATTTCTGTGGCGTATCCGAGCATCATGAGTTGTGGTATGTGTTAAAGGGGCGCACTGACACTCTTTGGCCCAGGGCACACGAAAACCTCGAGCCAGCCCAACCCCCCCACACCTTTAGCCAAATAACCCCCAGTTTTCAATGCGTAACTATTATTGGGAAGTAAGTTAAGGTTGACAAGCTTCAATTATAAGAATTGATGTTTTTGGCATTGAATGGGCACTGTAGGTGTGTTTACTGTCTTCCACTCCCTGCCGAGTTTGCTTCTCCTTTGACTTGCATTGGGTTTCATGTTTCAGTCGGCCTCCGACTTTTCCCTATAGTCGGCCGATTTCATTCGACCCAACTTTTGCGAAAGTCGGGTTTCATGAAACCCAACTCGACCCGAAAAAAGGCAAAGTCGCTCATCTCTACCCGTTACACATAACGATGTCCCAGCGATCCCACCAACGATCCGACATGGATGGGATCGCTGGGACATCGTTAGACTGATCGCTGGTGAGCTGTCACATAGACAGCCCCTCCAGCAATCAGGACCAGCGAGCAAGCTGGTTTCTAATGTAAACATCGGGTATCCAGGAGCCATGGCTCTTGGATACCTGCTGTTTACCTTGGAAACCGGCGTACATGTCGGCTCCTGGATACCCGATGTTTACATTAGCAGCCAGCGTCACTGATAGCTTGTCTCTCGCAGCGATGCGTGCTGGCCAGCGGAAGATCAGCGATCAAAAAATGGCTCAGGACGATTGAGCACGATCAGCGATCAGGGGGGCCGGTCGCTGATCCCCATCACACACAGTGATCTCGCTGGTGAGATCGCTGTGTCATCACAAAATCAGTGATTTCGCTAGCAAGATCACTGTGTGTGACAGGGCCTTAAGGCCAGATGGTAGATTGCTAATGTTAAATGTAAAGCAATCATCCTATCAATCCCCTCTGTATCTGAAGGTTTTACACCATTGCACTCCAACTGCTAGGCTCATTGTGTGAATGGGAATAATAGACCCAGGGGAGCTGTCACCACAGGGGTCTCACATCAGCCTCAGGTGATGGAAAATGCTTTGTTCTGTGAGCTAAAGAATAATGTTTAAGGGGGAGGGAGAAATTGACACAGGGGGTTGAATCAGGCAGTAGTTGGGGTGATTTCGATGTGAGAAGATCTGAGCTGGGATGGATGGACAACAGAGTTTTGGAGATCTCAGATCTCAGACTGGGAACCTGTGAACTGAGGACATTGTATGTTGGCCATTTGCATGGATTTGCTGTACAACCAAGGATTTTATGGAATAAAAATAGTTGCATTGTTAACCTGCCTAGGTGATTATTACAACTCACAACCACAGATCTTCACAAGTGGCGGCAGCTGGTGGGATCACCTATCTCTGGACAGCATACCAGGGAAAGTTACTGAGCAGAGACTTGTCAGAAGGGATGCCAGACTCCATCTACAAGTAACTCAAGAAGGATGAGCTGAGAGCGCTTTGCTCTGAGTGAGAGCTAGAGTGGTTGTTGGAGGACAATCGGGCATCTCTAATACAATACTTGGATGACTAGGACCATGAACAACAACATGAGGAGGGACCACAGCTTAGGGACGACACCAAATGAAGTTGGATCGACCGACTGAGATGAGGTGGATGCTGGACGCGCTAGGAGAGCGGGCCACAGAGATAGAGAGAGTGGCAGTGTTAAGCAAATATCTGGGAGTGCATGTAACAGTACCCCCACCAGTCCTCACACAGAGGACAGTGGATTACAGGAGAGATGGGGTACCATTACATTTAGCGATGCACCAGCGATCCTGACAACGTTATGACCCAGTCAGGATCGCTGGTGCATCGCTAAATGGTAGCTAGTGAGCTGCCAAACAGGCAGATCTCACCAGCAACGTAGCAGCGGTTGGCGGTCGTTGCTTACCTGTCAGACGCGGCGATAAAAACGTCCTCCTGCCTGCGTCCACGCGTCGCTTGTCGGCGCCAGCTGGAAGCAGCCGACGAGAAACGACTCAGAACGTTCTCACGCGATCAGCGATAACCAGCGGGGGAGCTGGTCGGAGGTAAGTATCACACATATGATATCGCTAGCAATATCGCTGCTGCGTCACAAAATCGGTGACGCTTAGGTGATATCTCTAGCGATCTCGCTTAGTGTGACGGGGCCTTAAAGCAATCATCCTATCAATCCCCTCTGTATCTCAAGGTTTCACACCATTGTACTCCAACTGTTAGGCTCATTGTGTGAATGGGAATAATAGACCCAGGGTAGCTGTCACCACAGGGGTCTCACATCAGCCTCGGGTGATGGAAAATGCTTTGTTCTGTGAGCTAAAGAATAATGTTTAAGGGGGAGGGAGAAATTGACACAGGGGGTTGAAGCAGGCAGTAGTTGGGGTGATTTTGGTGGCGGCAGCTGGTGGGAACACCTATCTCTGGACAGCATACCAGGGAAAGTTACTGAGCAGAGACTTGTCAGAAGAGATGCCAGACTCCATCTACAAAAGGCTCAAGAAGGATGAGCTGAGAGCGCTTTGCTCTGAGTGAGAGCTAGAGTGGTTGTTGGAGGACAACCGGGCAACTCTAATACAATGCTTGGATGACTAGGACCGTGAACAACAACATGAGGAGGGACCACAGCTTAGGGCCGACACCAAATGAAGTAGGATCGACCGACTGAGATGAGGTGGATGTTGGTCGCGCTAGGAGAGCGGGCCACAGAGATAGACAGGGTGGCAGTGTTACGCATATATCTGGGTGTGCATGTAACAGTACCCCCACCAGTCCTCACACAGAGGACAGTGGATTACAGGAGAGATGGGCCTCCATCTTTAAGGTACCCAGATATGCCACAGTTCAATGAGGACACCTCAGATATTGATGAACATCTCCGATTATTTGAGAACCTCTGCCTACTACATGAGGTGTCAGTCAGTGAATGGCCCAGATTTTTGAGCGTTGGTCTGAATGGAAAAACAAGAGAAGCTTTTAATAACTTGTCTTCTGGGGACCAGAGATCATTCACAGCGCATTACTAGAGAGGTATGCAGTCACACCTGAAATCTACCAGAGGAAGTTTCAGGAGACTGACAAGCCCAGTGCACACATCTGTCTGCTGGTCCACATATGGGTTGCAATGGTTAAGATGCCTTTTTTCCTTTTCTTTCACCTGGAATTTCCTGGTCACTCTTACAAGGCATTGATGTGACACCCCTATACGCTGTATTTATCATTGCAGCTTGCTTCTGTTACTGCTTGTGTCATTATATTTCATGGTATAATAACTCATATTATTAGTGTGGATTTTTTCATTTTCTGGCCACTGCTACCGGACCTGTTGGCATCCGATTATATATGTCTTAGTCTTATTTTTTGGAACTCTTTGTTAACAGTGCATCATGTTTCCCATACCTGATACTTCTTTTGTGGATTTGTGAACAGTTGTTGACACTGTGCACCAATGCCGCTACTTTTCTGTTCATTTAGGATGTTTATCGCTACCTCTTATGATCTTTAATAAAATTGTGATTTTACTACTTTTTGGATATTTTGCTCCATGTTTCTTGAAGAATATATATAGAATTCTTTATTTTAGCAGGTCCTTTCTTGGGTAGACCTTGTGCCTATTCATAGACTCAGGATTTCATGATGAGCTCAACATACATTACACACTAAAATTGACTAACATTCTGTTTAGTTGTATGTGAATTGGAGGAATGATTTGTTAATTATGTTTTAGCCAATAATTGCCTACAGCATACATGTAGAGCCAGAGCAAAAAGCTCAGAGACCACAGATTCCCTTCAAGCACCACATTTCTTTTTTTATCAGTGCTGGAGTGATGCTTCTAATTTAAGGTCTCTGTCCCAGTCTTATACTCACCCTCCAGTGTCTTCACATTTTCTTGGGACCAGAGTGATGCCATCTTGTGACAGCAACTTCTGACTGGCTGGAAGTCAGAAGTTATGTCACAAACTCTTAATGCAAGTCTAAGAGAGCCAAAATGAGGCTATCAAAGACTTGTACTGAGTTGTGATCACCGGCTCACTCCTTGATATAATAATGTAAAGAAGGCACCACCATATAGACAGGGATCAGCCCTAAACATACTAAAATAGACTATATAAAGGGAAAATGAAGCATCACCTATAAAAATAACTTTTTTTATTATGAAACTCTGGAGTGATTTTGCAGGTATCAAACTGCTTGAGACCAACAGGAGAGGCGCTGATAGAAAGTGAGGAAAGCAGTAGGTGAGTATAAGAGTAGGGTCAGGGATCTTAGATTGAAGGCACCACTCCAGTGGTAAAATAAAATAACATATTATGGTGCGGTGCTTTCAATATTTTCAGCCAATATTAGAGTGATAATACTGTATACAGATATGTACAGCTCTACCTAAAGTATATAATGAGTTTGTATGCAGCAAGATTCTATATCTCCCTACAGGTGGTTTGAAATAGTACACAGTTTTTCATTTAACCATATGGTTCTGTGAGAGGAGCAGTATATTATACCCCATGATATATGATATATTATGAAATCTGTAAGAGACATGAGCCTAGAAAATGAAAAATATGTTAAGTTGAATGCGCGATTAAACTGATAGTCTATTTATTTTTTCCAATGGAGCCATATTTTTGAATTACTATTTTACGAATTCTCCTAAATTAATGACAATGTGCTATATAATACTAATAAGATAAATTATGTGATATTGCTAATTATTGGTCATTTTCTCCAGGTATTTGTGTACCACAGAGAACTTTGGTTGATGATAAAGAAGAAATTTGGCTACAAATCAAAGAGCCAGTACAAGAAAATTCAGTGGGTTTTGGAACAACATAAAGACAGTTCTTTAAGGAAAGACACATTTCCTGGAAAGGACCAGTATTCAGTACTAGAAAAAGACTGTGTTTTGAAGATCAATCAGTAACAAAGATCAAAAGACCAAGTAAAGGAAAAATATTGCTATACATATACAATATATAAATACAGTGGCTTGCAAAAAAAATTCACCCTTGATATTTTTTTTTTGGTTTGCTACCACACAACCTGGAATTTTACTGTTTTTTTTGCGTTTGCATCAGTTCATGTAAAGAGCATGCCTATTACTGTGAACATTTGGTTTTATTTTTATTGTGAAGCAAAGAACAAATATGATAAATTAACTGAAAATATCAGTGTGCATAACTATTCACCTCCCTAAAGTCAGCACTTTGTAGAGCCTCCTTTTGTGTCAAGTCACTTTGGATAAGTCTTTATGAGCTTTCCACAGCTTGCCACTGGGATATTTGCCCATTCCTCAAAGCAAAACTGCTCCAGCTAATTCAAGTTAGATTATTTCCAATGGTGAACAGCAATCTTCAAGTCTGGCCACAAATTCTCTATTGGATTAAGATCTGGGATTTTACTAGGCCAATCCAAAGCATTTACACTTTTCCCCTTAAACCACTTGAGTGTTGCTTTAGCAGTATGCTTTGGGTCATTGTCTTGTTGGAAGGCGAACCTCCGTCCTAGTCTCAATTCACTAACAGGATTAAGTAAGTTTTGCTCAAGAATATCCCTTTTTTTTGCATCATCCATCTTCCCTTGACTCGGATCATGACTCAGATTATTTTCCCTGTCACTGCTGCCAAAAAACATTCCCACAGCATGATGCTGTCATAAACCTGTTTTACTGTGGGGATGATGTTATTGGGGTGATGAGCTGTTGGATTGGCATCAGACATACCGTTTAGTTCAATTTTGGTCTCATCTGATCACAGTACCTTCCTCCATGCACTTGGGGAGTCTCCCACATGTCTTTCAGCAAACTCAAAATGAGCCTTACATTTTTTGTGTGTAAGTAATGCCTTTTTTCTGCCCACTGTTCCATAAAGGTCACCTCTATGGAGTGTACGGATTATTGTGGTCGTATGAACAGATACTCCAGTCTCTACTTGGGAACTCTGCAACACCTTCAGGGTTACCTTTGGCCTTTGTCCTACCTCTGATTAATGTCCTCCTTGTCCAGGATGAGAGGTTTGGTGGGCAACCATCTGTTTGCAGGGCTGTTGTAGTACCATGTACTTTCCATTTGATGATAATGGATTTGATGGTACTCCAGAGGATCATCAGAGATTGGAGTAATTTTAAACCCAACTCTGACTTGTACGTCTCTACAACTTTGTCCCTGACTGGTTTGGAGATCTCCTTGGTCTTCATGGTGTTTGGTTAGTTGTGCCTCTTAATGGTGTTGCAGCCTCTATTGCCTTTCAGAAAAGATGTGCATATACTGGCAGACCATGTGACACTTAAGCCCCCGTCACACATAGCAACGCACCAGCGATCCCGACAACAATATGATATGGTCAGGATCGCTGGTGTGTCGCTACATGATCGCTGGTGAGCTGCCAAACAGGCAGATGTCACCAGCGATCAGGACCAGCGACAACGTGAGTAACAAGCGCGCTCGTCACTTAGTTACCCGCTGTGTACCTTGGATACAAACGTGCTGGTGCCGGGAGCTGGTATCCAAGGTAAACAGCGGGTAACTAAAGCGCGCGGCACTTAGTTACCCCCTGCTTACCTTGGATACCAGCTCCCAACGCCAGCACGCTGGTATCCAAGGTACACAGCGGATAACTAAGTGACGCGCCCGCTTAGTTACCCACGGTTTACCTTGGATACCAGCTCCAGCTCGATGATCAATGGTCTCCCTCTGCCACACGCAGCGATGCGTGCTGGCCAGTGGGAGACTAACGATCAAAAAAAGTCCAGGGCATTCGAGCACGATCAGCGATACCCGGCGGAGGGGGGCCGTTTGCTGATACATGTTAGAAACAGCGAGATCGCTGGTGAGATCGCTGTTGCGTCACAAAACTTGTGACTCAGCAGCGATCTCGCTAGCGATCTCGCTGTGTGTGATGAGGGCTTTAGATTGCACACTGGGGGGGCTTCCTGTCACTAAGCATGTGATTTATGAAGGTAATTGCTTGCACTGGAAATTTTTAGGGGCTTCATGGCAAAAGAGGATGCATATGCCAATTTAGGCCTATATGCCTTTATGAGTTATTTGATCCCATAAATTTAATTTATGCCTATTTTTCTCACTTCACCCACTTAGACTATTTAGTGCTGACGCATCACACAAATCGGAATACAAAGATATTTAAATGCAGTATGTGATGTAACGAAATAGGTAAACAGCCAAGGGAGGTGAATACATTCAAGAGCCACTGTATATGTGTGTGTATATATATATACACAGTGTATATATATATATGTGTGTATATATATATATATATATATATATATAAACACACACTCTACTTTTAATGTTTCTGTGAATTGTATATAGTGATCCGTTTGCCATTTAAAAGATGGATTACTCATGTTATAATGAAGCATAGCGGATTTTCCAACATATTAAAAAAAAGTAATGTTATGCAAAACAAAATTCACGGTATTGTATTATATCTATAATATAGAATATAGAATGAAGTATTGAGCACAGACACTAAGTACATTGTCTTCAAGCAATGTCCTAACATTACAATGGGTTGCAGGAGATGCAAAGATGGTTGTAGAAAAGATGAGTTCACCCCGTCATGAGTGTCTTTTTTTTCCAGAATATAGCAACTATATCTTAACTGTAAACATGAAATATTCAGTACAATACAAACAATGCATTTACATTCAATTGTCTTGTTTTTATTTCTGGTTAATGTCTCTTTTTTCAAATGCAGCATGGTGTACGGTAGTTTTTTTAAAATCCAATTTCTGGTAGTTTTCTTTGTAAATCTCCATTTTCAAATATGAATAGTTTTTTGGGGGAAATTTTAAAGAAATCTGTCCTTAAGTTTGACCAATTCTTAACAATAAACTGTTTATATGTGCAAGTAGCCCAAGTACATTCTCCAGCCCACTGCACTTAATGCCTCATTTCAATAGTGCTAAAATAGGGATTTCATAAAATTTAAGCAACGGATTGACAAAATAAAGGTGCCAACTAGGGACTCGTTACTCTGCGAGTAGTAGGGGACTCGCAGGACTCGGTACTCTGCGAGTTTCCAAGCGATTACTCGCACAGTAACGAGTCCAAAGTAAATCAATGGCAATCCTAGTTTTGGTCCGTTTTGTATTCTACTCAGATTCTCAGATCAATGCTTTCTGCTTTCAGAGTTTAAATCCGAGTTTTGCTTTCAGAGTTTAAATCCGAGTTTTGCTTTCAGAGTTTAAATCCGAGAGCATTCAGAGTTTTGCTAACTCGCTATCACTGTAGGATCATTTTTGACAGTCAATCCGGGTCCAGCAGCAGAGGAATCGCTGCAAACTCGCTTCCCCATTAATTAACATTGGACTCGCTAGACTCGCAACGAGTAGCGAGTCCTGCACTCGGACTCGTTAGAGTCTAGCGATTCCGAGTAATTTAGGATTCGCCCATCCCTAGTGCCAACAAGTTCATCTTTCACTGGGCTATTTGTGTATAAAGAGGGTTTAGAGTATGGGGGAGAGGGTTAAACTTGCTGACAAATTTCCATTAATGCATTATATAAATTACAAATCATGTGATCCTATCTCTTTGATATTTTATACGTGAAAAAGCATTTAACAAATAAAGCATAGAACTGCATAAACAATTTAAAAAAAATAGTTTTTTCATTTTTTTGGAGTCTGTAAAGGACAACAAAAAAAGTGTGAGGTTATTCCAAGTTGATAATCCATTCTTTAAAGGGGCACTCCGAGAACTGTAAGACAAATAATTAAAATAAATAAAGCACATTTAAATATTTCAAATGTTAATAAATATCTTGATTTAGTAAAAATGTAATAAAAGGTCATCTATAGTTAGTGCACTATCAAGATTTTAAATGTCACCTCCAGCAATTTCGGAGCCATCTCAGCTGTGAGGTTGTAGGCAGAGCAGGTTTTCGACAAAGTGGGGCCCTGGGCAAAAGTTTAAAGTGGGGCCCCAAATGCTAACATATTGCATCATTACACGGAAACATTTCTGTTGTATTTATCTGTGCTGAATTCAGGCCCTTAACCCCTTCACCCCCAAGGGTGGTTTGCACGTTCATGACCGGGCCAATTTTTACAATTCTGACCACTGTCCCTTTATGAGGTCATAACTCTGGAACGCTTCCATGGAATCCGGTGATTCTGACATTATTTTCTCGTGACATATTGTACTTCATGTTATTGGTAAAATTTCATTCAAATAACTTGCGTTTATTTGTGAGAAAAATGGAAATTTGGCGAAAATTTTGAAAATTTCGCAATTTTCCAACTTTGAATTTTTATGCCCTTAAAATCACAGAGATGCGGCACACAAAAAACTTGATAACTAACATTTCCCACATGTTTACTTTACATCAGCACAATTTTGGAACCAACATTTTTTTTTGTTAGGAAGTTATAAGGGTTAAAAGTTGACCAGCGATTTCTCATTTTTACACCACCATTTTATTTTTAGGACCACATCACATTTGAAGCCACTTTGAGGGGTCTATATGATAGAAAATACCAAAAAGTGACACCATTCTAAAAACTGCACCCCTTAAGGTGCTCAAAACCACATTCAAGAAGTTTATTAACCCTTTAGGTGCGTCACAGGAATTTTTTTGAATATTTAAAAAGAAATGAACATCTAACTTTTTTTCACAAAAAAAATACTTCAGGTTCAATTTTTTTTATTTTACCAAGGGTAACAGGAGAAATTGGACTGCAAAAGTTATTGTGCAATTTGTCCTGAGTACGCTGATACCTGATATGTGGGGGGGAATGACTGTTTCGGCGCACGGCAGAGCTCAGAATGGAAGGAGCGCCGTTTGACTTTTTCAATGCAAAATTGGCTGGAATTCAGATCGGACGCCATGTCGCGATTGGAAAACCCCTGATGTACCAAAACAGTGGAAACCCCCCACAAATGACACCATTTTGGAAACTAGACCCCCTAAGGAACTTATGTAGATGTGTGGTGAGAACTATGAACCCCCAAGGGCTTCACAGAAGTTTATAACATACAGCCGTACAATTAAAAAATCATATTTTTTCCACAAAAATGATCTTTTCACCCTTAATTCTTATTTTTCCAAGGGTAACAGGACCCTAACAGTTATTGTGCAATTTGTCCTGAGTATGCTGATACCCCACATGTGGGGGTAAACCACTATTTGGGCGCATGGCAGAGCTCAGAAGGGAAGCAGCGCCATTTGACGTTTTTGGCTGGAATTGAGATCGGACACCATGTCGCGATTGGAAAACCCCTGATGTACCAAAACAGTGGAAACCCCCCACAAATGACACCATTTTGGAAACTAGACCCCCTAAGGAACTTATCTAGATATGTGGTGAGAACTTTGAACCCACAAGGGCTTTACAGAAGTTTATAACGTACAGCGGTACAATTAAAAAATCATATTTTTTCCACAAAAATGATCTTTTCACCCCAATTTTTATTTTCCCAAGGGTAACAGGACCCTAAAAGTTATTGTGCAATTTGTCCTGAGTACGCTGATACCCCACATGTGGGGGTAAACCACTATTTGGGTGCATGGGAGAGCTCGGAAGGGAAGCAGCGGCATTTGACGTTTTTGGCTGGAATTAAGATCGGACATCATGTCGCGATTGGAAAACCCCTGATGTACCAAAACAGTGGAAACCCCCCACAAATGACACCATTTTGGAAACTAGACCCCCTAAGGAACTTATGTAGATGTGTGGTGAGAACTATGAACCCCCAAGGGCTTCACAGAAGTTTATAACATACAGCCGTACAATTAAAAAATCATATTTTTTCCACAAAAATGATCTTTTCACCCTCAATTCTTATTTTTCCAAGGGTAACAGGACCCTAACAGTTATTGTGCAATTTGTCCTGAGTATGCTGATACCCCACATGTGGGGGTAAACCACTATTTGGGCGCATGGCAGAGCTCGGAAGGGAAGCAGCGCCATTTGACGTTTTTGGCTGGAATTGAGATCGGACACCATGTCGCGATTGGAAAACCCCTGATGTACCAAAACAGTGGAAACCCCACACAAATGACACCATTTTGGAAACTAGACCCCCTAAGGAACTTATCTAGATGTGTGGTGAGAACTTTGAACCCCCAAGGGCTTCACAGAAGTTTATAACATAAAGCCGTACGATTAAAAAATCATATTTTTTCCTCAAAAATGATCTTTTCACCCTCAATTCTTATTTTTCCAAGGGTAACAGGACCTTTAAAAGTTATTGTGCAATTTGTCCTGAGTACGCTGATACCCCACATGTGGGGGTAAACCACTATTTGGGCGAATGGCAGAGCTCGGAAGGGAAGCAGCGCCATTTGACGTTTTTGGCTGGAATTGAGATCGGACACCATGTCGCGATTGGAAAACCCCTGATGTACCAAAAGAGTGGAAACCCCCCACAAATGACCCCATTTTGGAAACGAGACCCCCTAAGGAACTTATCTAGATGTGTGGTGAGCACTTTGAACCCCCAAGGGCTTCACAAAAGTTTATAATGCCCGGGCATGAAAATAAAAAAATCGTATTTTTTCCACAAACATGATCAATTAGTCCCCAATTTTTTCATTTTCCCAAGGGTAACAGGAGAAATTGGACCCCAAAAGTTGTTGTCCAATTTGTCATGAGTACGCTGACACCCCATATGTGGGAGAAAACTACTGTATGGGCACACGTCGGGGCTCGGAAGGGAAGTAGTGACGTTTTGGAATGCAGGCTTTGATGGAATGGTCTGCGGGTGTCATGTTGCCTTTGGAGAGCCCCTAATGTACCTAAACAGTGGAAACCCCCCACAAATGACCCCATTTTGAAAACTAGACCCCCTAAGGAACTTATCTAGATGTGAGGTGAGCACTTTGAACCCCCAAAGGCTTCACAGAAGTTTATAATGCCATGGCATGAAAATAAAAAAATCGTATTTTTTCCACAAACATGATCAATTAGTCCCCAATTTTTTTATTTTCCCAAGGGTAACAGGAGAAATTGAACCCCAAAAATTGTTGACCAATTTATCCTGAGTACGCTGACGCCCCATATGTGGGAGAAAACTACTGTATGGACACACGTCGGGGCTTGGAAGGGAAGTATTGACGTTTTGGAATGCAGACTTTGAGGGAATGTTCTGCGGGTGTCATGTTGCCTTTGGAGAGCCCCAGAGCCCCTAATGTACCTAAACAGTGGAAACCCCCCACAAATGACCCCATTTTGGAAATGAGACCCCCTAAGGAACTTATCTAGATGTGTGGTGAGCACTTTGAACCCACAAGGGCTTCACAGAAGTTTATAATGCCCGAGCATGAAAATAAAAAAATAGTATTTTTTCCACAAACATGATCAATTAGTCCCCAATTTTTTCATTTTCCCAAGGGTAACAGGAGAAATTGAACCCCAAAAGTTGTTGTCCAATTTGTCATGAGTACGCTGACACCCCATATGTGGGAGAAAACTACTGTATGAACACACGTCAGGGCTCGGAAGGGAAGTAGTAACGTTTTGGAATGCAGACTTTGATGGAATGTTCTACGGGTGTCATGTTGCCTTTGGAGAGCCCCTAATGTACCTAAACAGTGGAAACCCCCCACAAATGACCCAATTTTGGAAACGAGACCCCCTAA
Source organism: Dendrobates tinctorius (assembly GCF_039654945.1). Lineage (NCBI taxonomy): Eukaryota > Metazoa > Chordata > Amphibia > Anura > Dendrobatidae > Dendrobates > Dendrobates tinctorius. The sequence continues at coordinate 4,467,975 of NW_027361728.1, read as the reverse complement.
GGAACTTATCTAGATGTGTGGTGAGCACTTTGAACCCCCAAGGGCTTCACAGAAGTTTATAATGCCCGAGCATGAAAATAAAAAAATCGTATTTTTTCCACAAACATGATCAATTAGTCCCCAATTTTTTCATTTTCCCAAGGGTAACAGGAGAAATTGGACCCCAAAAGTTGTTGTCCAATTTGTCATGAGTACGCTGACACCCCATATGTGGGAGAAAACTACTGTATGGACACACGTCGGGGCTCGGAAGGGAAGCAGTGACGTTTTAGATTGCAGACTTTGATGGAATGGTCTGTGGGTGTCATGTGCATTTGGAGAGCCCCTGATGTACCTAAACTATTGAAACTCCCCACAAGTGACCCCATTTTGGACACTAGACCCCCCACGAAACTTATCTAGATGTTTGGTGAGCACTTTGAACCCCCAAGTGCTTCACAGACGTTTATAACGCTCGGACGTGAAAATAAAAAAATCATTTTTTTCCACAAAAATGATATTTTTGCCCCCAATTTTTTATTTTCCTAAAGGTAACAGGAGAAATTGGACCCCAAAAATTGTTTTGCAATTTGACCTGAGTAGGCTGATACCCCACATGTGGGGGTAAAACACTGTTTGGGCGCATAGCAGAGCTTGGAAGGGAAGGAGCACCATTTGACTTTTTCAACTCAGAATTGGCTGGAATTGAGATCAGATGCCATGTTGCATTTGGAGAGCCCCCGATGTGCCCAAACAGTGGAAACCCCCAATTCTAACTCCAACCTGAACCCCAACACACCCCTAACCCTAATGTCAGCCCTAACCCTAGCCCTAACCCTAGCCCTAACCCTAGCCCTAATCCTAACCCTAGCCCTAACCCTACCCTAACCCTAGCCCTAGCCCTAACCCTAACCCTAATGGGAAAATGGAAATAAATACATTTTTTTTATTTTATTATTTTTCCCTAACTAAGGGGGTGATAACGGGGGGTTTGATTTACTATTTATGGCGGTTTTTATATTTTGCAGCTGTCGCACGCTAAAATACACTTTTTATTGTAAAAATAGTTTTTGCATCACCACATATTGAGAGCTATAATTTTTCCGTATTTTGACCCACCGAGTCATGTGAGGTCTTATTTTTTGCGGGACGAGTTGACGCGTTTTTATTGGTACCATTTTCGGGCACGTGACATTTTTTGATCGTTTTTTATTCCGATTTTTGGGACGCAGAATGAACAAAAAACAGCGTTTCATGAATTTCTTTTGGGGGGGTGCGTTTACACCGTTCCGCGTGCGATAAAATTGATAAAGCGGTTTTATTCTTCAGGTCAGTACGGTTACAGCGATACCTCATTTAGGTCGTTTTTTATGTTTTGTCGGTTTTATGCAATGAAAACTATTTTATATAAAAAATAATTATTTTTGCATCGCTTTATTCTGCGAGCTATAACTTTTTTATTTTTTTGCTGATGATGCTGTGTGGCAGCTCGTTTTTTGCGGGACAAGATGACGTTTTCAGCGGTACCATGCATATTTATGTGCATCTTTTTGATCGCGCGTTATTACACTTTTTGTTTGGCGGTATGATGTTAAATCATTATTTTTTGCTTGGTTTTTTATTTTTATTTTTTAAGGGGTTCGCTAAAGGGGTTAACTAATGGGGCAGTTTTATAGGGCGGGTCGTTACGGACACGGCGATACCTAATATGTGTACTTTTATTGTTTTTTTTTTCTTTTTAATTCCAAAAAATGGATTTATTTGGGGGAATATTTTTTTTTTTTTCTAATTTATTTGGCGATTTTTTTTTATTTATTTTAACACTTTTTTTAATTTTTTTTTAACTTTATTTAATAGTCCCAGGTGGGATATCACTGTCCTGTGACAGATCGCTTTGCAGGCACTGAAGAAGCCAGCTTCCTGCAGGCCCCCGAAGGCCCCCGTCGCCATCTTGGATTCGGGGGCCTGCAGGAAAGGAGCCCCCCGCAGCAGCGCTGCACATTGCGCTGCCGTGGGGGGCTCAGGAAAGCATGGAGGGAGCCCCCTCCCTGCCGATGCTTCCCTTTAACCCCCGGTACACCGCGATCATGTTTGATCGTTGTGTGCAAGGGGTTAACGTGTCGGGGGCGGTCCGTGACCGCCCCTGACACATTGTGCCGGGTGTCAGCTGTGATAATCAGCTGACACCCGGCCGCGATCAGCGGCGCTCACCACGTGGGCGCCGCTGATCACGGTAGACATACTATCCCGTCCATGGGCATAGGGGCCCGGGTCCCATGGACGGGATAGTACGTCGGATGTCATGAAGGGGTTAAACAAGGGCGATCAACAATATTGAAGTCATTCAACGCTTGTTTCTTGGCCTCTTTAGGTTATGTGCACACGTTCAATAGCAGCACTTTGGATGCAGCACATGTCTGCTGCGTCCAAAGCGATGCTAGCTTTTGAATGCAGGTGAATCCACTTGTGTTCATTAAACCGTGAGGATTCACCGTGTCCAATACATTGTAGAGGTTAAATTTATCTTGCAGAAACTCGAGTCTTCGTCAGATAAATAGACATGCTCTGGTCTGAAGAGACGGGCCACATGTCTGTCTCTTTAAGACATATGTGCATGCATAGTGGGCATGAGATTTCTTGAAATCCCATCCACTAAGCTTGAAAAACAAAGAAAAAAGGAGTGTGCAAATAACTAGGATCACCTTAACCAAATAATTTTATTTCTCTGGATACAAAAAAAGAAGCATAAGTATACAATCATAGTATTAAAAACATTTAAAATACCAAAAAGATGGCTAACAAAAAGACCTGACCAAATAAGGTCCACCCCAAGACATCAGTGGGTGCGGAAAGCATTTTAACCCCTTTACATTTTAAACTCTTTGTTTCAAAGCAGCCATTTGGTAAATTCAAAAAAAGTTAATTTTTTTTCTCATTAATGTACACTCTGCACCCTATCATGTGTGAAAAAAACTGAAATTTAGAAATTTTTGCAAATATATTAAAAAAAGAAAAACTGAAATATCACATGGTCATAAGTATTCGGACCCTTTGATCAGACACTCATATTTAAGTCACATGCTGTCCATTTCCTTGTGATCGTCCTTGAGATGGTTTTATTCTTTCATTGGAGTCCAGTTGTGTTTAATTAAACCGATAGGACTTGATTTGTAAAGGCACACACTTGTCTGTATAAGACCTCACAGCTCACAGTGCATGTCAGACCAAATGAGAAACATGAGGTCAAAGTAACTGGCCAAAGAGCTCAGAGACAGAATTGTGGAAAGGCACAGATCTGGCCAAGGTTACAAAAGAATATCTGCAGTACTCAAGGTTCCAAAGAGCAAAGTGGCCTCCTTAATCCTAAAATGGAAGAAGTTTGGGACCACCAGAAGTCTTCCTAGACATGGCCATTCAGCAAAACTGAGCAATTGTGGGAGAAGAGCCTTGGTGAGAGAGGTAAAGAAGAACCCACAAATCACTGTGGCTGAGCTCCAGAGATGCAGTAGAGAGATGGGAGAAAGTTCAACTATCACTGCAGCCCTCCATCAGTCAGGCCTTTATGGCAGAGTGGCCTGATGGAGGCCTTTCCTCAGTGCAAGACATATGTAAGTCTACTTAGAGTTTGCTAAAAAAACACATGAAGGTCTCCCAGTCTATGAGAAATAAGATTCTCTGGTCTGATGAGTTGAAGATAGAACTTTTTGGTGATAATTCCAAGCTGTATGTGTGAAGAAAACCAGGCACTGCTCATCATCTGCCCAATGCAATCCCAACAGTGAAACATGCTGGTGGCAGCATCATGTTAAGGGGGTGTTTTCATTTGAAGGAAACATGAATGCCGCCAAGTACAGAGATATCCTGGATAAAACCCTCTTCCAGAGCGCTCTGGACCTCAGACTTGGCCTGAGGTTCACCTTCCAACAAGACATTGACTCTAAGCACACAGCTAAGATAACAAAGGAGTGGCTTCAGAACAACTCTGTGACCATTCTTGACTGGCCCAGCCAGAGCTCTGACCTCAATCCAATTGAGCATCTCTAGAGAGACCTGAAAATGGCTGTCCACTAACGTTTACCATCCAACCTTATGAACTGGAGAGGATCTGCAAGGAAGAAGAGCAGAGGATTCCCAAATCCAGGTGTAAAAAACTTGTGGAATCATTCCCAAGAAGACTCATGGCTGTACTAGATCAAAAGGGTGATTCTGCTCAACATTGAGCAAAGGGTCTGAATACTTATGACCATGTGATATTTCAGTTTTTATTTCTTAATACATTTTCAAAAATTTCTACATTTCTGTTTTTTTTTCAGTCAAGATGAGGTGTAGAGTGTACATTAAAGAGTAAAAAATGAACTTTTTTGAATTTATCAACTGGCTGCAATGAAACAGAGTTAAAAATTTAAAGGGGTCTGAATACTTTACGTGCCCACTGTAATAAAGATTTTATATACCAACTATGTTAACAAGTAGTATTTTTTGATGTTGCAAAGCCTGTATCTCTTCTTTAATTAAATTCTCTAGGCTATGGTTAATCAGCTTCAGTTTACTGATGTTCTTACAGTATCAAAGAAATTTTGTACTGCTGGAAAAAGAGAAAATGTGGGGGTGGCCTGAGAGGGTAGTCGGCCAGCAAATCTATGTGGCAGGCATCTGATAAAGCCATGGGAGTGAGATGTGCGTCTTCATACGCAAATCTATTTATGGGGTGATGGGAAAACACCCATGTGCGGAACTTGGTGCCCTTTCAACTAAAATGGTATCAATATATAGATGGCATATTGCTTTTTTGGCTGGGTACTTTGGATGATTGCAATCTTTTCAATGAGGATAAGATTGATAATTCTTGAAATATAAAATTAGCATCTTGTATTTCTACAACCACTGTTAACTTCCTGGACTTCAAGACTTCCATCCAAGAAAACCACCTACTTAACTGCTTATACCGGAAGGAAACGGTGACCAATAGTTTGTTGCACTACTCAAGTGCTCACCCTGCACATTTGTGTAATGGTATCCTAAAAGGACAATTTCTTCGATTGAGGAGAAATTGTAGTGCCTTGAAAGACTTTCATGTTGAGTCCCGCAAACACACAGATTTTCCGGGTTAGGGAATTTCCCAGGAAGATTGTCTCGCAGGCTTTTAAACACTCCCAATGGTCTGAGCGTACAGAAATACAGAAACCCGTTATGACAAACCCAATACGAACAATTAATCTAGTAACTACATACTATAGTCAATGGAATGATGTTTAAGGTATATTAAGAAAGAAATGGGATATTCTATTAAGTGAACCAAAACTTGAGCCCTGGCTTTCTTCAACTCTTAAGATGGTTGCCAAAAAGATCACGCAACCTCAAGGATTATTTAACTTCTAGCCATTACAGACAGGCTACTACTAAATTGAATCCTGGCAATTCCATTTACGGCTCCTATCACTGTGGTGGCTGCAAATCTGTTGCTACATGATTGCTGACCAAGGTATTTCACTTCCAAATTCTTCCCAAAGGTTAAATCTTGTTCCTATTTTAATTCTCGGACAAGGAACCTTGTCTATGCTCTTATTTGTGGTTGTCAGAAGATCTACAATGGCCAAACTACACAGAAGCTCAGATGCCAGGTGCAGCAGCAGCATCTATCAAATATAGGTACGGCAAAGAAGGACAAAGAAAAGGGCAAGAAACTCTCTTTGGTAGCCTCTCACTTTCTTCTTTATCATAATAGTTACAGTAGGGGTCTCCAAGGTTATGGGTCTTGAAGGGGTTAGGATTATTATTAGGAGTGGGAATGTTATTTTGGAGCTTCTCAGGCACGAATCGAAATGGATCTTTAATCTTAAAAGTTAAGCGCCCTTGGGTCAAAATGAGGAACTCTTATATACTGGCTTTTACAAGCAGACTTAAAATTTTTACTGTTAGGATGCATCCATTAGTGTTTTTTTTCTTGTAGTTTTTAATTTTTATTTTTCTTTCTTTTTAGATTTGCGCAATGGAGTATTATTTCAATTACAAGTTTCGCCTATGCACTCCCTTGTCACAGATGGATGGCTGCTTTCTACTGCGGAAGGATTACTTATTATTTCATCACTTTTATTATATCGTCATCTATAAGTGTAATATGTGAGTGTTGTTCATGATGGTGTGCTGTCAGCATTATAGGTTTGTTGTGTCAGCTATTGCTGCTCATCACTTTTTACAACTTTCTAGTTCATATTGCTTTGAGTCACTTTTTTTCAGGTCAATTATTCGTAATAGAAGGTGTACATGTTTATGTATGGCTGTACACAAGTCTCAGCATTATCACTTTTTTTTGGTTTTTTTGATAGCCATCTTTATGTTCCATACAAATGACATCTTATGACATCAGCCCATTGCTTTTGCATTTCCATCCTTCAATTTAAGCTCCTTCTAAACATTATTGTCCTGTTGCGAGTTCTTCTTTATGGATCTATTTTTATTTTGCGCATCCTTTGAAGGATATAGGAATGCTATTTATATCTCTGGCATACTTACCTTAAATTTGGTATCATCCTTTGCTTGTGTGCATAGTGGGTCTATTTCATCCTAAACATAGAGGGCTCTATGTACCCCCTTCCCCCTTCTTTTGGGTCTCCTTTATATGGAGTTTTAGTGTACAGGCACAGTTGAAAAATTGCTATTCTAAAGATTGAATGAATTTAACAAAATAATCTGGCTCACAGATACTCCTTTCACGATGCATGAGGATAGGCAGATGCATGCATATTGGGGCTTTATGATGCTGTCAGCATAGGTGTCCTAAAAGAACCAAGATTGTTATCCATTTATTTTGTGCACTTATCATTTCCTGAATGTATCAAAAAATACTGCTTGTTAGCATAGTTGGTATATAACAGCTTTATCATAGAGGGACCCCTATGTATTTCTGCCCTGATGTAGAGTCTGAGCGATACCGCATAATGCATTTTTTGGTATTGTAACGTTCTACCATGTGAGTGGATGGGGATTACTCACTTTGCGGGTCTTTGAGGTAAACACGAGCACGCTCAGGGTTTAAAATGAAGCCATTCAGTTTATTACTAAGACAGTTCCAGCAGCCATTTGCACTGTCTGTTAAACATTCAGCTTGAGCACATGAATACAGATACAGTCTCTCACTGAAAATACTTCTCACTGACCCCAGTCAGTATAGCACAGACACCTGTCTGTTACCTGCTGGTGTCGACCATACAGGTTCCCGGGTACCTCTTATTCACAGAGGCACCCTATAGCCACTTCTCACACAGTCTTTCACTGACCCCGGTCAGTATAACACACGGTTGCCAAGACCGTTACTTGTTGGATCGCCACACAGGTTCTCAGATTCTTCTTATCCTCAGAGGCATTCGATCAATATCCATTCACACACAGTCTTATTCTGACCCTGGTCAGTATTGTCACGGGGCAGTTGAGACAAAGCAGGAGACGTGGAACCTGGGCCCCTGAACTGCCCCTCAGGCTAAGGGGGTGCCCTGACTCCCCTTAACTTGGGGGTTCACTTGAAGGTAGTGAGGCCCAAATCCCGACCTGTCCCTATCTCCAGTTTAGCCCTGAGCTAAACCACCAACCCCTTCCTGAGGAGGTGAGACAGGGAATAAAGTGAACTGCACCCAATAACACACAAAGGAAAATAAAATAGACACCACAGGGTTAAAGCAACTGAAACCCAAAACTTAGCTTTCCTCTGCTGAAAATGCTCCAAGCAACAGAGTAAGGATCCGATCAGCATCCAGCAGCAACTCCACTGCTCCAGATAAGCTGAACCCCCTCTCCTCCAGGTAGGTCCGGTCTTCACCATGGTTGGATAACAAATGAACAATATTACCAACAGTGATTTACTGCACATGACGACCTTTTATAGGAAGGAGGGGGGAGTAGTCATCACCTATTGCTTAATTCAAACGAGTAGTAACCCCAGCGGCCACCGGGGGCAAAACCAGCACCAAAACAACCACAGTTGTAGTAAACCCCAGCGGCCACCGGGGGAAAAAGGTTTCTATAAGAATCCACATTCTGCCACGGCTCCAAAAATGGACCGTGACAGTACCCCTCCTTCAATGAGGGGCCTCTGGACCCTCAACACTGCACCTCACCCGAAAAACACTTACGGTGCGGATGCCTAGGTCCACCAGAGTTCACCTCAGTGACCACCTGACTCGCAGGTTTATGAAAAACGTGGGCAGATGGAAATGGCAATGTATGCTCCGGAGGCACCACAAATCTCCAGAGTGCCGACCTGGGGAACGAGTTGAGTATGGGCATAATAGGGGGTAACTCCAGCTGGTAAGTTTCCGGGCCGAGGATGGCCGACACCCGATACAGCCCGATCACCAGAGAACTCCAGATCCCAGTAACACACTTCCACTGGATGTTTTTGGTGGCCACCCATACATACTCGTTCACACACACACAGGTCCGGACCTGAATGTTTATTACCATTCATGCATTTGCCACAAAATGGTGAACTCTTCAAAGGACTGACAACAGAGGCGTCCTCCTGTGTCGTCATACTCACACCCCCACAATGCTCAGAAAGAGTCACCAATCTTCTCCAACCCCTCCTCCTACGAGGACGCCGACACCCAGGGTTAGCATGTGGTGAGGGTAGAGACTTGCCCCTACTCCCTGGCAGCACCTCCGCTGCCCCCACTGGAGAAGAAGGGGATGGTTGTAGAAAGACGGCAGAGACAGTAGCCCCTGGGCAGCAGCCCTCACACGACTGATCCCAGCAGACTACTTCCCTAGACCACCAATCTATGACCGGGTTGTGTTTTTCTAACCAAGGGAGGCCTAAAACGATAGGTGATGGCATTCCCCCCAAGACGTAGCATGACAGGGACTCTTCATGCTGAGTCCCTATGCGCAGATGTATATTTTCTATGACTTGGGTCAACCTCCCCTGACTCAGTGGGACAGAGTCAATGGCCTGGATGCTTAGAGGTTTGGCCAGCGTCCTACACTTCAGGCCATGTGTCTGGACAAAGTGAGCATCCACCAGATTGACTCCCGCTCCACTGTCCACAAACACCGGTATGCCCTCAGGTACCCCACGAACCACCACCTCTGCTGGCATAGTACACTGAGAGGGCAAAATGGAGGAAATATACACTCCCTGGTCGCCTCCCTCCACACGACCAGGGGGGCGCGGCTCCTTAGATGGTACAGAAGATTTGGCGCGCGCTGGGCAGACCCTGAAAACATGACCAGTCTGCCCACAGCTAAAACATGCCCCCACATCACGACAATCCACAGGCAACACTGCTGGGGAACCAACTCCTCCCACCCGCCTGGGCTCATCCACCTGCACCTCCTCCTCCTCAGCAAGGACCCTAGGGGGCATATTCGCCTAAGCCGCAAAAAACTTGTCCACCGACCGTAGAGATGGTGAATCGGCCGGCAGGGAGAAGGCCCAGGATAGGAGATCACCTTCAAGGAGGGCTATAATGAATCCCACCCGCTGTACCTCACTCCCTAATGAACGAGGACGGAGCATGAAGTGTAGCTTGCAAGCCTCCTGAAAAAACAAAAAAATTATCTCTCCCTCCAGAAAACCTGTCTGGGAGAGATAACTTGGGCTCTGGTTGAGCCTGCATCTGAGCTGAGGCCCCGTACCCCTCCCTCTTCTGCAGCTGCTGCTCCACCACACCACACAGCACCCCACGCTCCTCAGTGAGGGTCTGCAGCAATTGGAAACAGGTCTACATTAGGGCCATGGCTCACCAGGAAAAAATGGGTGGGTTGGTAATAATGTCACGGGGCAGTTGAGACAAAGCAGGAGACGTGGAACCTGGGCCCCTGAACTGCCCCTCAGGCTAAGGGGGTGCCCTGACTCTCCTTAACTTGGGGGTTCACTTGAAGGTAGTGAGGCCCAAATCCCCGACCTGTACCTATCTCCAGTTTAGCCCTGAGCTAAACCACAAACCCCCTCCCGAGGAGATGAGACAGGGAATAAAGTGAACTGCACCCAATAACACACAAAGGAAAATAAAATAGACACCACGGGGTTAAAGCAACTGAAACCCAAAACTTAGCTTTCCTCTGCTGAAAATGCTCCAAGCAACAGAGTAAGGATCCGATCAGCATCCAGCAGCAACTCCACTGCTCCAGATAAGCTGAAGCCCCTCTCCTCCAGGTAGGTACAGTCTTCACCATGGTTGGATAACAAATGAACAATATTACCAACAGTGATTTACTGCACATGACGACCTTTTATAGGAAGGTCCAGCACCAAAACAACTACAGTTGTAGTAAACCGGGGGAAAAAGGAAAAAGGTTTCTGTAAGAATCCACATTCTGCTACGGCTCCAAAAATGGACCGTGACAAGTATCACACGGTTTTCAAGACCGTTACCTGTTGGCCACGCAGGTTCCCGGATCCCGCTTACCACAGAGGCATCCTGTAGACATTTCTCTCTGACCCCGTTCAGTATCAAACGGTTTTCAAGATCGTCTGCTCCTTTTGGCTCGGACTCACCGGCACGTCTTCCCCAGGCTATGCGACGTCCGAGCTGGGAACATGGGAGCTCTGTCCACACTGAGAGACTCCTAGCACTCTCACTCACACCTGTAACACACCTTTCTTAGATAGCCTGTAACCACTCCTAGTTACCTACCACATGGCTAGTCACATGATCATGACCTCATCACAGGTCCTGCAGATTCACAACACACATATCTTCAGACAAAACGGGGTACAGTGAACCCCCTCACCACAGTGTGTGGTACATGGGTAGCCAGACCCTCCCAACTCTCAAAGCTACCCGTAGGCCCGACCCATATGTGAACAACAGCTACTTAAGAAAACACTCCAGGCTACATCACAGGGAGCTGCCATCCCAGTGCCACATACCTTCCATTAACCACACGACCACCAGTCACACCACAGTATGAATGATCACTATCCCAAGGTCTGGACGCATGCACAATATATCTCTGATTCTTTCCATGATATGTGTTAGAAAACCTGACGCATGCGTACTAGTTCTTTGTTACACCATGTAATGTTCCACACTGCCTGTGGACGGAGATTACTCATGTTGCCGGTCTTGGGAAGTAAACACTGGCACACTCATGGTTAAAACGAGTCCATTCGGTTTATTTTCTCTATAAGCCACGGAAGCTTGAACAAAAGGCAAACAGTCTTACAGCAACACAAAAACAGTCCTTAGCTGGGCTTTGTTCCCTCAGGCCCTGTGCACACACAGGCCAGGGCAATATCCAGCCCGGAGGCTCTGTCTTGAGCCGTGCACAAAGGAGAGCTACTCCTTCTTGCACAGAGACACTCTGCAATGTCCCACCTGGACTCATGGTGGTCTGTGCACACTTCCATACTCCCAAACACTCTCTCACATGTGCGAAACACCTCAACTACATAGCCCTGTAACACACCCATAGGTGAGGTATGGTTCACATGGGTTGGTCACATAGTCATGACCTCACCACAGGTCCTGAACATACACAAGCACACAGGCTTCATTAGGTATTAAGATACACACCTCTTGCGTGATATGTAGGTGACTGGACCACCTATCTCTCCAAGTCACCTGGAAGCCTCCCAATATATAGCAAAACCCTCAGCAGTATATCTGCTTAGCCAAAACACACCTATGCTTCAATCACAGGGCCACCCACCTCTGCGATACATACCGCCCATTAATCACCTGACCAGTTGCCATGCCACAGCCACCAACACATGCGCTCTGTGCCTGATTCGCTGAGCGCTTACATGGCCGTATACTAGTATGACGGGTGCATAACTTTACAGATGGGAAACCTGACGCATGCGCACCAGCTTCTTGTCGATGTCAATGGCATACGGGTGCCCCGATTGGTGTTGCACACCAGCACAAACACACACCAACGACGCCGAGTCCTAGATTCTCCATATGCAATGTGAGACATGGATTGAGATACGTCGCCTTTTTACCGAAGCTGGTCATGTTTTTCTTTTATTGTTTGGGTATATAAGGGTTAGGTATTGACCACAAACGCAACATCACCCCTGAGGAGGACACTATCCATTGTTGATATGCATGGTGTACCTGCTCTCCTGGCTGCACATAGCACCTTACCTCTGAATGGTTACATGGCTGCCTAGAATCCTTTGAGCTTTTACTGGCTAGAATCTTATTTGGTAATAGCTTTGTTATTTCTAACAGGGCATTTATTCTTAGCTGTTGACTTTATCTATCTGCATTCTGCCTTTCAATTTTTAAAGGTCTATCTATAGCTCATTCGATAGGGCTGGCAGCACACCATCTCATTATTCAATATTTACCAAATTGAGAGGTCACATGTTTACTTGCATATATGGCTGGTAGATAGCTTACAGGTTTGATTGCATAAGGGTTACCCAGGAGTGCTAAGCACAACATTATATCTAAGTCATTTCTTGCATTGTTTAAAAGCTTTGTCACTTTTGGATTTGTCTTTCTGTTACTTCATTATACCCATTGCAACCTATGACTTTTTATATTCTGCCATCTACAAACCATATTTGGCTATGCTAATCATTTATATTATTTATTGAACTGTTCACATATTGCATATTTTATCTTACCATATGCTTATTTGTATAGATGGCTGTCAGAGAGCTTATGGGTTGTATTTGCTAATATTCAATATTTTGGGCCACAGTATACATTTTTTATACATTCAGAAGCACCAAGCATTTTATTATTTGTAAGTAATTTTCTGCATTGTACAAATGCCTTGTCACTCTTGGAATTGTTTTTCTTGATTTCATTAAACCCATTGTTACTTATGACTTTATGCATTCTGCCATATATAAGCCCTACTTGACTATGGTATTTACTTAAATTCATTATTGAATGGTTTACAGATTCCATCTCATTGTGTCTACTCACTATCTTTTGCATTTCTTTTTGCATTTTATAAAATGTTTTTAACTTGTTTTCATCCTCTGGCACTTTTTCAATAATGCCTTGTCATTTATATTTCCTGTGTGTGCACTTAATTTGCGCTATCTTTTCTTTTTCTTGACCACATGTACTTTTTTAGCGCACTAGTTGCACCCGGTATGACTTGTAAAAACATAATTAGAAAAATCTCTGCACTATCCCTAGTTAGGGCAACATCTTTAGGAAATATTTAAACAATGAAATCTAATAGAGGTTTGGTATTAGTTGGGTTCTTTACAGATAGAGCAGTCAGACTATGAAACGCCCTTTCACAAAAGGTAGTAATGGCAGACACTGTAACAACATTTTAAAATGTGCTGGATGCTTTTCTCACACCAAATGGCATTGTGGGTTATAAATGATCTCGTGATAGGGAATGTGTAACTGGTGTAGAAAGGTTAAGCTCGAAGACATATCAATGTGTGGGACCAGCAATCAGCCAAACCCATGTCTTTTTTCAATATATATAACTATGCAACAAAACAAGTTTTCAAGTCTCCAATGTGCAATCAAGTTTGGTAATGTCTCAGTGAGTCATCAAAAACTTTCCAGCAGATAGACTCATTAAGAAAAGGATCTGTAAAATCAAAAATATTACATGCGGCGATGTCAAAAGCATCATATATACTGTACAGTGGGGTAAAAAGTATTTAGTCAGTCACCAATTGTGCAAGTTCTCCCACTTAAAAAGATAGTAGAGGCCTGTAATTGACGTCATAGGTAGACCACAACTATGAGAGTCAAAATAAGAAAACAAATCTAGGAAATCAACTTGTCTATTTTGACAAGATTTATTTTGCAAAATAGTATGGAAAATAAGTATTTGGGCACCTAAAAACATGCAAGATTTCTGGCTCTCACAGACCTGTAACTTCTTCTTTAAGAGGCTCCTCTGTCCTCCCCTCATTACCTGTAGTAATGGCACCTGTTTGAACTTGTTATCAGTAAAAAATACACCTGTCCACAACCTCAAACAGTCACAATCCAAACTCCACTATGGTGAAGACCAAAGCGCTGTCAAAAGACACCAGAAACAAAATTGCAGCCCTGCACCAGGCTGGGAAGACTGAATCTGCAATAGGCAAAGCAGTTTGGTGTGATTAAATCAACTGTGGGAGCAATAATAAGAAAATGGAAGGTATTTAAGTGCACTGATAATCTCCCTCGATCTGGGGCTCCACACCAGATCTCACCCCGTGGGGTCAAAATGATCACAAGAACAGCGAGCAAAAATCCCAGAACCACAGGGGGACCTAATGAATGACCTGCATAGAGCTGGGACCACCGTAACAAAGGCTACCATCAGTAACACACTACTCTGCCAGGGACTCAGATCCTGCAGTGCCAGACGTGTCCCCCTGCTTAAGTCAGTACATGTCCTGGCCCATCTGAAATTTTCTAGAGAGCACTTGGATTATCCAGAAGAGTATTGGGAGAATGTCAAATAGTCTGATGAAACCAGAGTACAACTGTTTGGTAGAAACAAAACTCGCCGTGTTTGGAGGAGACAGAATGCGGAGTTGCATCGAAAGAACACCATACCTACTGTGAAGCATGGGGGTGGCAACATCATACTTATGGGCTGTTTCTCTGCAAAGTGACCAGAATGACTGATCCATGTACATGAAAAAAACTTCCATCAGTAAGGGCATTGAAGATGAAACATGGATGGATCTTTCAACATGATAATGATCCCAAGCACACTGCCAGGGCAATGAAAGAGTGGCTTCGTAAGAAGCATTTGAAAGTCCTGGAGTGGCCTAGCCAGTCTCCAGATCTCAACCCATAGAAAACCTTTGGAGGGATTTGAAAGTCCGTGTTGCCCAGTGACAGGTCCAAAACATCACTGCTCTAGAGGAGATATTCAAGGAGTAATAAAGCAATATACCACCAACAGTGTGTGGCAACGTTGTGAAGACTTACAGAAAATATTTGACCTTTGTTATTGCCAGCAAAGGATATATAACAAAATATTAAGATAAACTTTTGTTATAGGAAACCTGTCACCCCCCCTGGGTGTTTATAACTAAAAGAGCCACCTTCAGCAGCACTAAGGTTTTCAGAGCAGGTGTGGCATAGGAGACAGAAGGAGGCAGGGCACAGATGGCAGAGCAGGGGCATGATGGATGGTTATGTGAGGTGGGGCACAGATGGCAGAGCAGGGGCATGATGGATGGCTATGGGAGGCGGGGCACAGATGGCAGAGCAGGGGCATGATGGACGGCTATGGGAGGCGGGGCACAGATGGCAGCACAGGGGCATGATGTATGGCTATGGGAGGCAGGGCCCAGGCGCTACAGAGACATTATTTACGGCGGGGAGGCTGCTGCTTCAGGGGGACACACCATACCTATGACAAGCATTACAGGTATGAGGACTTATTTATAAAAGTTAATATTTCGGCGTTACTGGGGTCAGAAACGTAAGGGCCACCTTCACAGAATGTAGCCTTAGTGTTGCTGAAGGTGGCTCTTTTAGTTAAAAACGTCCAGGGGGGGGTGACAGGTTCCCTTTAATGGCCAAACACTTATTTTCCACCATAATTTGCAAAATAAATCTTGCCAAATCAGACAAGGTGATTTTCTGGATTTGTTTTCTCATTTTGACTCTCATAGTTGTGGTCTAAATATCATGTCAATCACTGGCCTCTCTCATCTCTTTATGCCCTTTACCCCAAGGGTGGCTTGCACGTTAATGACTGGGCTAATTTTTACAATTCTGACCACTGTCGCTTTATGAGGTCTTGGCGATTCTGACAATTTTTTAAGACCTATAGTACTTCACGTTAGTGGTAAAATTTCTTCGATATAACTTTCGTTTATTTGTGTAAAAAATGGAAATTTGATGAAAATTTTGAAAATTTGCACTTTTCAAAATTTGAATTTTTATGCCCTTAACATAGAGAAACATGTCACACAAAATTTTTAGTAAATAACATTTCCCACATGTCTACTTTACATCTGCACAATTTTGGAAATAATTTTTTTTCTATTAGGAAGTTATAAGGGTTAAAAGTTGACCAGCGATTTTTCATTTTTACAACAAAATTTACAAAACCTTTTTTTAGGGACACCTCACATTTGAAGTCACTTTGAGGGGTCTATATGGCAGAAAATACCCAAAAGCTACAACATTCTAAAAACTGCACACCTCACGCTGATCAAAACCACATTCAAGAAGTTTATTAACCTTTCAGGTGTTTCACAGGAGCAGGAGCAACGTGGAAGGAAAAAGTGAACATTTAACTTTTTATTCACAAAAAATGATTCCTTAGTCCCCAATTTTTTATTTTCCCAAGGGTAACAGGAGAAATTGGAGCCCAAAAGTTGTTGTCCAATTTATTCTGAGTATGCTGATACCCCATATGTGGGGGGAACCACTGTTTGGGCACACGGTAGGGCTCGGAAGGGAATGAGCGCCGTTTTGGAATGCAGACTTTGATGGAATGGTCTGCGGGCATCATGTTCCATTTGCAGAGCCCCTGATGTGCCTAAAAAGTAGAAATCCCCAAAAAGTGACCCCATTTTGGAAACTAGACACCTTAAGGAACTTATCTAGAAGTGTGATGAGAACTCCCAAGTGTTTCACTAAAGATTATAATGCCAGGGCGTGAAAATATAAAATCCTATTTTTTCCCACAAAAATGATCTTTTAGTCCCCAATTTTTAATTTTCCCAAGGGTAACAAGAGAAATTGGACCCCAAAAGTTGTTGTCAAATTTGTCCTGAATACGCTGGTACCCCACATGTGGGAAAAAACTGTTTAGGCACACATCAGGGCTTGAAAGGGAAGTAGTGACGTTTTGGAATGCAGACTTTAATAGAATGGTCTGCGGGTGTCATGTTCCATTTGCAGAGCCCCTGATGTGCCAAAACAGTAAAAAAAAAGCACAAGTGACATCATTTTGGATACTAGACCCCCAAGTAACAAATATAGATGTGCCCCAACTAATGTACTGTTTCCGGTAAATTAAATTAGTAGTGCATGGAGGTGTGGTACAATTTGAAGTAATCCTTCATACACAGGCCAGGTTTTTCGGGGCATTGATAAATGGTGTCCTTGCATATTCCCCTTTTGTAACACACTCAGCACCTTTTTTGCGGCTTACCTTTTGTTCAGGTTGGCGGGACCACCCCCGGAAAATGCTGACCTATAACAATACGAGCACCTTCAGTTCCAGAAGTACAGGGGCTCGCTCCTTCCGGAGTGCCAAATATCAGGGCCTTAACCACTACCTCCTGGAACTAAATATAAGACGTACCGGTGTGGCGTGCACATCGTGACAGCAGGAAAGCATTGAGCATTGCCATTTGTACGATGTGCATGGACAGCTTTTTGTACCACACCTTGGCCTTTCTCAAAGCATTGTACATTTGGAGGAGTTGATTGGAGAGATCAACACTCCCCATATTTTTGTTGTAACCCAGTACACAGGTCGGTTTGCTGACCTGTGTAGAGGTACCCCGTACAGTGCTGAGGGCACTGCCATCACCGTGTATGGTGGTCAAGAGAAGGACATCCCTCTTGTCCTTGTACTTGACCACCAGCAGGTGGTCGCTACATTGGGCTCTCCTGTCAACTTTTCTGAGCATCTTCCCAAGCTGCGTTTTTGGGAGGCCTCTCTGATTTTTGCGGACAGTACTGCAGGCTGTGATACTCCGCGCAGATAGGGATTTGAAGAGTGGGATGCTGGTATAAAAATTATCAGTGTAAAGGTGATAACCTTTATCCAGCGGTGGGTGCACCAAATCTCACACAATTTTCCCACTCACTCCCAGGACAGGGGGACATTCAGGAGGTTTAATCCTGGTGTCCTTGCCTTCATAAACTCTAAACCTGTGGATGTACCCTGAAGTACTCTCACACAATTTGTAGAGTTTGATTCTGCACCTTGCCCTCTTGCTACTGACAGAATCTGAGCATTCCCTTAAAATGAACTAAGGACTCATCCAGGCAGATGTCCCTTTGGGGCACATACACTTCAGCAAACATTTTGACCGGCCGACTGTCAAAGTTGGGGTCATTTTGTACGAGACACTGTACATTATCTGTATAATGCAGGAATTTGTGGACGGCTTCAAAACTTGTCCAGGCCATGACCATTCAGAACACTGAAGTGTTATATAAAATATCAACACTTCTGTGTTGTCGAAGTTCTGGCTTTTTCAGGATCCCTATATGAAGGATCAGGCCCCAAAATTGCATCCAAAAATGCATCATTTCAACTGCGTCTACAGGAGACCAGTTAGGAAATGATGAAAGCGAGTTTTGTTACAAAAACTGACGAGCGTACAAATTAGTTTGCTCCACCATGAGGTTAACAAAATCCTCAGGGAAAAAGACTTTGAAAAAGTCTATTTCTGTGAGGCCAATGGTGTCAAACTTGATTCCTGATTCTGCCACAAAATCAGGAATCAGTGGCTCGCAATTCTCGGGGGGCGAGGTCCATACGGGGTCCACTGGTTTTAGCTGAGGGAATGGTGGGAGCTGCCTCATCTTCTGTCCTGGGGTGTGTGTGTGATGGTTCCACAGGACCCGAGGAAGAAGATGAGGAGGAGGAAGAGGATGAAGATGAAGAATCCGAAAAGTACAGCACTGTTGGTACGAACTTGACGAGCAGGACATTTTTTGTGTGTATATGGTGCTTTGTGTGTACTTTATTGATAACTGTATGTGTATGTGTGGGGGGATAGTGATTGGTGTAAACTATTCTGAAAAGAAAAAGCTAAAAGAAAAAAAAGCAAATAGGGAGAAAGAAATGCCGGTGAAAAAAAGTCTAAAACAGCAGGCCCTAGCTCTGATAAGTGAACTGCATCACTTATCAAAATTTAGCAGCTGCTGGATGTGTGCATGGTTGGTGAAAAAACACTGTCTAAAACAGCCGGCACAAGCTCTGTTTGCTCAGCAGCTGTATGTGCGCACGGGGTGGCGTAAGGGGGTTGAAAAAAAAGAAAAACGGCATGCACGAGCTCTGATAAGTGAACTGCGTCACTTATCAAAGTTTGGTGGCTGTGGGATGTGTGTACGGAGTTGACGCAAAGAGGGCTGAGAAAAAAAGCGAGCACGAGTGTTAATCGGTAAACTGCGTCACAATCAACACTTGGCGGCTGGGCAAAGGAGGGTGGAGGGGGTAAAAAGAGGGGTAAGGGGGATGGGGAGATGAAGAGAAATCAGGCAGGGATCAGGGATCAACAGTTAAGGTTGTAGTCAGGTGGCGCAAAGGGGTGGTGAAAAAAATGGAAAACGGCAGGCACAAGCTCTGATAAGTGAACTGCGTCACTTATAAAAGTTTGGTGGCTGCGGGATGTGTGTACGGAGTTGGCGCAAAGGGGGTTGAGAAAAAAAGCGAGCACGAGTGTTGATCAGTGAACTGCATCACTAATCAATGCTCGACGGCTGCGTAAAGGGGAGTGAGAGGGGTAAGAAGGAGGGAGGGGGGATGGGGGTGGATGAAGAGAGATCGGACAGGGATCAACAGTTAGGGCAGAGACACACCGGCGAATTTTTTGTCCGAGAATCGGATCGTAAAACTTGCCCTGGCCAGCACCTCTCCTGAACTTGACAGCTGCATAGTAATCCATCGGTCATGCTCAGGTCAGGAGAGGTGCCGGCCAGGGCAAGTTTTACGATCCGATTCTACGATGAAAAATTGTGCCTCTGCCCTTAGAATTGTAGTCAGGTGGCACAAAGGGGGGTGAAAAAAAAATGGAAAATGTGCGCAAGGAGAGGTGGAGGGGGTAAAAGTGGGGGAAGGAGGGATGGAGGGATTGGGGTGGATGAAGAGAGATTGGGCAGGGATCAGGTAACACTTAGAGTTGTAGTGTCTCTTGTTTTTTCTTTCTTCTTTCTTCAGCAGGGATTGTGGTGTACAGGCTGCTGTGGCGCCACAATACCCAGCGCAGGAGAAGCTCTTGCTGTGTGACCACTCTACAGGAATCCTCAGCTAGAGTAAGGACCCCTGCAGAGCAGTCAGACAGGTCACAGGCAGGTGACAGACAGGTCACAGAGTGGTCACACCCAGGGCTGCCACTAGGAATTTCGGGGACCCATACAGGCAACATTTTCAGGGCCCCCTTGAGACTCCACCCAGGCAAACCCCTTGAACTGTCCACAGCCCCGCCCTCCACCCCTTGAACTGTCCACAGCCCCGCCCTCCACCCCTTGAACTGTCCACAGCCCCGCCCTCCACCCCTTGAACTGTCCACAGCCCCATCGCTCTCTCTTGGAAAAACTCCACTTCTCACCAATCACACATTAACAGTTCCCATCTCCAGATCACACAGATAGCCAGCAGCTCTTGTTTTGGCCAAAAGATTTTTTAAATCTGCCACCACAACAAGGTAGACTCTTTTGGCCAGGCCCTACTCTACTCTTACTAAAATATCCAATACAATTTAGGTATATTTTTATTTATTTTTCAATTTTTAAAGTGACCAATAATATCACATCCAAAGGGAGAAATATCACTGCACCATGTCCAGTCCACATATTACCACCACAATGTGACCTATAATACCACATACAAGGAACAAATACAGCCACACCATGACCAGACTACATATCACCACAGTGACAGAATAATAGCACATACAAGGGACAAGTACCACCGCACTATGCCTAGACCACATATTATCAGCACTTGGTGACTGGATGCTATAATACTGATCATTAATAAAAAAGCATAATACTATCACCATAAGTGCCATTATACACAGGAGATCTGTACTTAGTATGTAGTGTCTGTGTACAGGTAATACAGTGATCACCAGTGACATTATACACAGGAGCTCTGTATATAGTGTATAATGTACAGGTAATACAGCGATCACCAGTGACATTATACACAGGAGCTCTGTATATAGTGTCAGTGTACAGGTAATACAATGATCACCAGTGACATTATACACAGGAGCTCTGTATATAGTGTCAGTGCACAGGTAATACAGTGATCACTGGTGACATTGTACAAAGGCACTCTGTATATAGTGTATAGTGTCATTGTACAGGTAACACACTGACTCACCAGTGACGTCTCTTGGTAAAGTCCTTCATCTTTGCTTTTCATCTTTCATCCAGCACAGACCGCCATCACGTCTTCCAGCCAGGGCTCGTTTCTGCAGGAAATAACACAGTTATCTAGAGCTCCACTTGAAGAACACATTACATAATTTTTTTCCCAACTTCTACACTACCCCAGATGAAAAAAGGTGACATAGTGTTGCTCTGCACAGTAACAGAACCTCCCCCCATTTAAAACAGTATCCTCAAAAAAATAAAATAAATACATCACTGCAGTAATAATATCCCTTAATTAGCCCCTATGGTAATAATATCCCCCATCATGGCCCCCGTGTGTCTCATTCCTGGCTCCAGACATATTTTCTCTCATCCTGCCCTCATGAGTATCCATTCTGCCCCCATATGATCTCCCGATCCTGCCCCATCTGTCTACATTGTATCCATCCTGCCCCATGTTCCTGCACCATGTCTCCCATCCTGCCCCCTGTGTCTCACATTCGGCCCCCTCCTGTGTCTCACTGTCACATTCTGCCCCCTCCTGTGTCTCACTGTCACATTCTGCCCCCTCCTGTGTCTTACTGTCACATTCTGCCCCCATGTCTGCATTCTGCCCCATGTCTTGCATTCTGCCCCCATGTCTTGCATTCTGCCCCACGTCCTGCATTCTGCGCCCATGTCTCACATTCTTGCATTCTGTCCCCATGTCTTGCATTCTGCCCCAATGCCTTGCATTCTGCTCCCATGTCTTATGTTCTGCACCATGTCCATTCTGCCCCATGTCTCGCATTCTGTCCCCATGTCTTGCATTCTGCCCCATGTCGCGCATTCTGCCTCATGTCGCGCATTCTGCCCCATGTCGCGCATTCTGTCCCATGTCCATTCAGCCCCCATGTCTGCATTCAGCCCCCATGTCTTGTATTCTGCCCCCTCCTGTCTCACTGTGACATTCTGCCGCATGTCTGCATTCTGCCCCCGTGTCTTGCATTCTGCCCCATGTCTTGCATTCTGCCCCCACATCCTGCATTCTGCCCCCATGTCTCACATTCTGCCCCCATGTCTCACATTCTGCCCTCATGTCTCGCATTCTGTCCCCATGTCTTGCATTCTGCCCCATGTCCTGCATTCTGCCCCATGTCCTGCATTCTGCCCCATGTCCAGCATTCTGCCCCATCCTGTCTGCATTCTGCCCCCATATCCAGCATTCTGCCCTCATGTCTTGCATTCTGCCCCGTGTCTTGCATTCTGCTCCGTGTCTCACATTCTGCCACCATGTCCATTCAGCCCCCATGTCTGCATTCAGCCCCCATGTCTTGTACTCTGCCCCCATGTCTCGCATTCTGCCCCGTGTATCGCACTCTGCCCACATGGCTTGCATTCTGCCCCCATGGCTTGCATTCTGCCCACATGTCTCGCATTCTGCCCCTGTGTCTACATATTTGCCCCTGTGTGTCTCCAATCCTGCCCCTGAGTCTCCATTCTGCCAGGGAAACATATTGCCCCTTTCAATAATAAAATAAAATAAAAACTTTCTTCTTACCTAACCGCGCTACTGCGATGAAGATGGAGCTGTTGCTGTGTGTCTGTGTGAGATGAAAGGACCTGTGGTGACATCATAGTCATGTGATCAGGGGGCGAAGCTGATCAATGCTGAAGGCCTCTGATAATGATGACGTCACCACCGGTCCTTCAGCACTTCTGTAGCTTCTGGATGTCAGCCGCTGTGGTGGCTCTGCTGATGTGTGTGCTGCAGGCCCAGCCGCAGCGCACACTTGGGCCCGACCGCAGTGCCCACTTGGGGCCTGCCTGGCGCCTGATGACGCACAGCACTTGGGGCCCAATGAATGGAAGCACAGGAGCGGGGCCCCTAATCTGCGGACCCCTTCCGTACTGCTATTCTCTGGGCCCCATACAGCAGTAAGGGCTGTCATGCCCTGATGGCGGCCCTGGTCACACCGCTGCTGTGACCTGTCATTGATGGGATTGAATGATCACATCGATCCCACCAATCACTGCTGGCCCTGGTGACCATGGCAACTGCCTAGGATCGGAGCTCACAGCTAGGCAGGTCACAGCCAGGTCACTAGCAGGGCACAGAGCAGTGACAGCGTGACCGCAGCTGTGCCCTGTGATTGGCGTGATCAGCGATGACAATGATTGTGCCAACCAGCTCCTGCAGGCCCTGCTGGACCTGTCCTAGGCTCTTGCCTAGGATCTGTGCTGTTACAGCACTGATGTGGGCCGGTACAGGCAGGGCACAGCGTGGTAATACCACTACTGTGTCCTGCGATTGGCGCGATCGGAGATTGCGCCAATCCGGGGGGGTATCGCCAGTGCCTGGCGTTACATCGGTAGTCGATCCTAGTCTGACACCTCATTGTTTCAGCCACCTGATTGGATGAAACAATGAGAAAGGCTGCGATTGGCTATTCAGAATTGAACAGCCAATCACAGCGCTTGGGAGGGAAGGGACCAGAGCCCGGGAGGCTGACACCATCTTCCCTAAGGTAAGATGGCGTCGGAATTTTAATGCGATCACCGCGACTTAAGTCACGGTATCGCATTAAAGGGCATGACGTACTATCATCTCCATGGTCATACGGGCCCGGGTCACCTGGACGGGATAGAACGTCATATGTCGGGAATGGGTTAAGTGGGAGAACTTGCACAATTGGTGGCTGACTAAATTTTTTTTTCCCCTTTTTTACCTTATCATATCCTGTGTTGCTTTGCAACTGAAAATACTTACACGATATGGTTGTATGAACACAGGAAATACTAAGGCATGTACCTTTGACCTACAGAGAGGGAGATTACACCTAATTGTTTATAATGTTAGAGGAAGTTGTGGCCTGCACTCACCAGATGGGAAGGACATTGAGGGAGAATGATGCTGTTCCACTAATTTGCAAGTATAGTAGAGCGCTGCTCCTGCTACTCTCAGTCATGATCTGTGAGGTAGCAAGTGGACGCTGGTGGGAGAAGAAAGCAGCTTCATCCAAATCCACACCACTGTACCTTGAAACATGAAATTTGCCCTTAAGTAGTTGCACTGTCACCATCCTAGGATGGGCTATTTGCAAGGCTCCTTGACCTTATCATGCAATTAGATTTTATCCAGCACGCCAGTATGTTGTATTGATTTTAGTAAGACAAAGTCAGAATTGGTGAAGATAACTTAACACTGAATCTGTTAATCAGAATAAAATATTTTTGTGTTTAAATTATTTTTATTCAGTGTAGGGAATTCCAGAATAAACATTTCACTTGAATGACCTTCATCAGTATAACTGCACCATAAGAATGAAAGCTTTAATACAGTATTGGTACAGCATTAGAAAACCAGCAAGTCAAACAAAAATAAAATTATAAATACATTATATTCATATTTAAATCCAATATACATGGAAAGCCATTCATAATAGACAGAAATGAAATAACAATGTGTGGGACCAGCAACCAGCCAAACCCGTGTCATAAAATGGAGCGTCCATAATAATATTCCTCATGAAAATGTAATGAAAAGGTATAATATATCCAGGGCTTGTGATAGTGTGTGACAAGAGAAAATTACTGATAGACCTTTGGAACCTGCAACCATATGTGCCGGTATAAAGAAAGACAGACATACCATGCACATGAGCTCATCATTCAAAGCAAGGTGAAGCTTTCCAAATTTCAAATGAAGAAACGAACGAGGTTACAAGTACCATCAGGGAAACACATGGAGTGGGCTATTTAAAAAGCTGAGTACCAGAAGTGGCACTGTCAAGTGGGTGGTATATTCAGTGCGCCCGTCGGCATCATGGTGAAAAGATGCTATGAAGGAAACTGAGTGCTGCAGTGGAGGCAGAGGAATGGCTCCGCCAGAGAGCATGTAGGAGATGGGATAAGTTGTAAATAAAGGCAGGAGGCAAAAAGGGACTTTCAAGCTCTGGAAGTTTTATATTTACTCATGAAAAACAAAAAAACATTGTAGAGAAAATCCTGCTCACCACAGCAGAATCCAATTGCCGTGCATGGGAAGAAGCTCGTGTTAGCAGCAAATGAGCAGTATGAAAGAGGAAAAGTTATCCAGCAACAGATCCATCAGTGAATAATTATTTAAAAAAAAAAATCTTTAATGTATAACATGGTTAAAATTATGGTATAAAACATTAGTTTAGAGAAAAGGCAAGTAGTCCAGAAAACTCATGGCCTTATGCATTTCAAACTGTTGCTGGATACCTTTTCCTCTTTGATATATCTTCTCATGATATTTTCGCGGAAGCATCTAATTCAACCTAGAAAGTTAGGGGCAGACGTGCAATCACTAGAAACTACTGTACAGCATTGGTGTCCAATGTATTTTACATTGTTTACTACAGTTGCATGCTGTGCACATTGCACTGGTGAATGTTGATAATCTTTCGTATATACCCTTAAGTTATATTAGTAGGAAAGCAGCCCACTCCATACTGGGGGTCCCAACAGGGGGCGGAGACCCAAAAGGGGATAGGGCGCCCATACTGTTTACCTATACAGTGAATGACGGAGCTGCCACAAGTTTTGACACACCCAATACCCCTTGGAAGAGACGAGGAGGAGGGCCTCATAAAACAATTTTACCATTATTAGGAAGTGGGTCTCCCATACTGTTTGCCTATGCAGTGAATGAAAGGGCTGCCAAAAATTTGGGCACATCCCAATACCCATTTGATGAGACATGGAGGAGGGCCTCATAAAAAATGTTCCCATTATAAAGGAATGGGTCTCCTATACTTGTAATGCCCATGCAATAAGTGTATGGGCTGACAAAAATTTACCCCTGGGGGGTATACATGAACATACTGTATAACCTTTTTTTTTTAAATGGGCATCATAAACACCCTTTAAAAAAACTATGTGGGTGTTGCATCATGGACCAAGGTCAGCCTAGTGATCAGGTCATGTAGGATAAGGATGAGGAGAAGAAGGGGAAGAGTCTTGAGGAGATCATATGCATATTCCCAGTGCCTTCTGGGATAAGTGAAGAGTCTCCGCGAGCTCAACAATCACTGGATTTTGGCCGTTGCAGCTGAAAAGAGGAAATCGGAAAACCGCGCGCTGAATTTTGGCTCATCTTTCATCGTTTTTAAGAAATCTCAATATGGAAGAGGCCAGGAGCCATTTGGTGAGCTGCATTTCTTGCTACATGTTCACAGACTTGCCAGTGGAAAAGCCAAACTTCACATGCCACAAATGCAAGCTTGTGTCCCTGTTGGAGGAAAAGTTGCAAAATCTCGAAGAGAGGTTAGCTACGTTGAAGATCATTAAGGAAGGTGAAGAGTTCTTAGACAGAGCAGAATTATCTCTTCATGTTACAGAAAGAGAGGAAATTCGAAGTGCACCTGAAGAAACAGAGGAATGGAGACATGTGACCCAGAGAAGCAGGAGGATCAGGAGGCAGTCAGCGCCCATACTTCTCAGGAACCAGTACCAGGCTCTCACGCAGGAAAACGATGAAGAAATACATCAGGATAAGACTTTGCCCACAAACAGCAACCTTGTACGCCTTCAGAGTCCTCCTGGATGGAGAAAGAAAAATGTTGTGAAGAAAAAACGGAGAGTGGTGGTCATGGGGGATTCCCTGTTGAGAGGAACAGAGGCCGCTATCTGCAGACCGGA
This sequence comes from Dendrobates tinctorius, assembly GCF_039654945.1. NCBI lineage: Eukaryota > Metazoa > Chordata > Amphibia > Anura > Dendrobatidae > Dendrobates > Dendrobates tinctorius. Next base: position 4,441,396 of record NW_027361728.1, on the reverse strand, counting down.
TATAACTTCAAGAGAAATGTGCTGTCTTCCAGGTGCAAAAATTAAAGATGCGTCTGACAGGATATCAGGACTCTTCAGACCTACAGATGACTACCCATTCCTGCTACTACATGTGGGGACAAATGACACAGCAAGAAACGACCTAGAAACCATCTGCAGAGACTTTGAAGACTTAGGCAAGAAAGTGAAAGAACTGGGAGCGCAGGTGGTCTTCTCTTCCATCCTCCCAGTGGATGGCCATGGAACAAGGAGGTGGAATAAGATTCTGCAGGTGAACAACTGGCTACGTCGATGGTGCCATCAGCAACGATTTGGATTTATGGATCACGGAGTGAAGTACCTTTACGATGGACTACTTGCTAGAGATGGGGTGCACCTTACGAAGACTGGAAAACATGTATTTGGAAGTCGCCTTGCTACACTTGTAAGGAGAGCTTTAAACTAGAACAACGTGGGAAGGGAAGCAAAAAAACAGAAAAAGCCATACACCTGACAAATGCTATTGAGAACTCTGCTATTAGAAGTGGAAAGGAAGAACAAAGACAAAAGAATCTAATTAACCCCTTCACGACCAATGACGCCACGTAGGCGTCATGAAAACTGGTACAAATCTGACCAGTGACGCCTATGTGGCGTCATGACTTTAAAGCCCCCCTGCGGGTCGGGTGATCTAGGTCACTGAAAGGTCACCCGACCCGCAGATGCAGTGGGCTTTGTTCTTCAGCATAGGGGGCGTGGCTTCGCCCCCACGTGACTACCATCGCTCTGATTGGCTGTTAAAAGTGAAACAGCCAATCAGAGCGATAGTAATATTTGATCAATGAAAATTGATGAAATATTACAATCCAGCCATGTCCGACGCTGCTGTAGCATTGGACATGGCTGGTGACAGCGATCCGACCCCCCCCACACCCGTTAACGGGGGCGATCTGCCCCCCACCACTGAATGACTGCGGCGATGTGCCGCCGCTGTCATCATGTCCCCCCCGCCTTCCATCAGCTCCCCCCCGGCTTCCGATTGCCCCCCCTCCCACCTCCCGGTACCCACCGAGTGCCGCTATGGCTCCCGGTGTCCCGCGGTCCTGGACCATGGACGCCGCCATATTGGAAAATGGCGGGCGCATGCGCAGTGCGCCTGCCGGCTCCAATTTCCATTCATTCATTTTGATCACTTTCACAGTGATCAAAATAGAATGAAATGTAAATAAACCCCCCGTTTATCACCCCCATAGGCAGGATCAACTGATAAAATAAAGAAATTATTTTTATTTTTCCATTAGGGTTAGGGTTAGGGTTGGAAAGAGGGTTAGGGTTAGGGTTGGAAAGAGGGTTAGGGCTGGAATTAGGGTTAGGGTTGGAATTAGGGTTAGAATTAGGGTTAGGGTTGGAATTAGGGTTAGGGATGGAATTAGGGTTAGGGTTGTGGTTAGGGTTATGGTTAGGGTTGGGATTAGGGTTAGGGGTGTGTTGGGGTTAGGGTTATGGTTAGGGTTGGGATTAGGGTTAGGGATGTGTTGGGGTTAGGGCTGTGGTTAGGGGTGTGTTGGGGTTAGGGTTAAAGCTAGAATTGTGGGGTTTCCATTGATTAGGCACATCAGGGGGTCGCCAAATGCGACATGGTGCAACCATTGATTCCAGCCAATTTTGCGTTCAAAAAGTTAAACGGTGCTCCCTCCCTTCCAAGCCCCGACGTGTGCCCAAACAGTGGTTTACCCCAACATATGGGGTATCAGCGTACTCAGGAAAAATTGCACATCAACTTTGGCTGTCTAATTTCTCCTGGTACCCTTGGGAAAATAAAAAATTGGGGGCTAAAAAAATATTTTTGTGGAAATTTTTTATTTTTTTTATTTTCACGTCTCTGCGTTATAAACTTCTGTGAAGCACTAGGGGGTTCAAAGTGCTCACCAGACATCTAGATAAGTTCCTTGGGAGGTATAGTTTCCAAAATGGGGTCACTTGTGGGGGGTTTCTATTGTTTAGGCACATCAGGGGCTCTGCAAACGTAACGACGACCGCAGACCATTCCATCAAAGTCTGCATTTCAAAACGTCACTACTTCCATTCCGAGCCCTTATATGTGCCCAAACAATGGTTCCCCCCATATACTGTATGAGGCACCAGCGTACTCAGGACAAACTGTACAACAACTATTGGGGTCCAATTTATCCTGGTACCCTTGTGAAAATAAAAAATTGCTGGCTGAAAATCTTTTTTTTGAGGAAAAAAAAATATTTTTTATATTCACGGCTCTGCGTTATAAACTTCTGTGACGTGCTTGGGGGTTCAAGGTGCTCACCACACATCTAGATAAGTTCCTTGGGGGGTCTAGTTTCCAAAATGGGGTCACTTGTGGGGGGGTTCCACAGTTTAGGTACATCAGGGGCTCTGCAAATGTTACATGGTGCCCGCAGACCATTCCATCAAAGTCAGCATTTCATAATGTCACTACTTCCCTTCTGAGCCCCGACGTGTACCCAAACAGTGGTCCCCACCCACATATGGGGTACCAGTGTACTCAGGACAAACTGGACAACAACTTTTGGGGTCCAATTTATCCTGGTACCCTTGTGAAAAAAAATTGCTGGCTAAAAATCATTTGTTTTGAGGAAAAAAAAAATATTTTTTATTTTCACGGCTCTGCGTTATAAACTTCTGTGACGCGCTTGGGGGATCAAGGTGCTCACCACACATCTAGATAAGTTCCTTGGGGGGTCTAGTCTCCAAAATGGGGTCACTTGTGGGGGGGTTCCACAGTTTAGGTACATCAGGGCTCTGCAAATGTAACATGATGCCCGCAGACCATTCCATCAAAGTCAGCATCTCAAAATGTCACTACTTCCCTTCCGAGCCCCGACATGTGCCCAAACAGTGGTTCCCCCTGACATATGGGGTACCAGCGTACTCAGGACAAACTGGACAACAACTTTGGGGGTCTAATTTATCCTGGTACCCTTGTGAAAATAAAAAACTGCGCACTAAAAAATAATTTTTTGAGGAAAAAAAAATATTTTTTATTTTCATGGCTCAGCGTTATAAACTTTTGTGAAGCACTTGGGGGTTCAAAGTGCTCACTATGCATCTAGATAAATTCCTTAGGGGGTCTAGTTTCCAAAATGGGGTCATTTGTGGGGGTGCTCCAATGTTTAGGCACACAGAGGCTCTCCAAACACGATATGGTGTCCGCTAACGATTAGAAGTAATTTGCATTTCAAAAAGTCAAATGGCGCTCCTTCCCTTCTGAGCCCTGCCGTGTGCCCAAACAGTGGTTCCCCCCCTCATATGGGGTACCAGCGTACTCAGGACAAACAGGACAAGAACTTTTGTGGTCCGATTTCTCCTGTTAGCCTTGTGAAAATTAAAAATAGTGTGCTAAAAATAATTTTTGAGGAAAAAAAAATATTTTTTATTTTCACTGCTCTGTGTTATAAACTTTTGTGAAGCACTTGGGGTTCAAAGTACTCACTACACATCCAGATAAGTTCCTTAGGGGATCTAGTTTCCAAAATGGGGTCACTTGTGGGGGAGCTCCAATGTTTAGATACACATGGGCTCTCCAAACACGACATGGTGTCTGATAATGATTGGAGCTAATTTTCCATTCAAAAAGTCAAATGGTGCTCCTTCCCTTCCGGACCCTGCTGTGCGCTCAAACAGTGGTTTATGACCACATATGAGGTATCGGTGTACTCAGGAGAAATTGCCCAACAATTTTTAGGATCCATTTTATCCTGTTGCCCATGTGAAAATGAAAAAATTGATGCTAAATGAAAATTTTAGTTCCTGTGAAACACCTGAAGGGTTAATAATCTTCTTGAATGTAGTTTTGAGTAGCTTGAGGGGTGCAGTTTTTAGAATGGTGTCACTTTTGGGTATTTTCTGCCATATAGACCCCTCAAAGTGACTTCAAATGTCCCTAAAAAAAATGGTTTTGTAAATTTTATTGTAAAAATGAGAAATCGCTGGTCAACTTTTAACCCTTATAACTTCCTAACAAAAAATATTTTGTTTCCAAAATTGTGCTGATGTAAAGTAGACATGTGGGAAATGTTATTTAGTAACTATTTTGTGTCACATAACTCTCTGGTTTAACAGAAAAAAAATTCAAAATGTGAAAATTGCGAAATTTTCTAAATTTTTGCCAAATTTCTGATTTTTTCACAAATAAACGCAAAAATTATCGACCTAAATTTACCACTAACATGAAGCCCAATATGTCAGGAAAAAACAATCTCAGAATCGCTAGGATCTGTTGAAGCGTTCCTGAGTTATTACCTCATAAAGGAACACTGGTCAGAATTGCAAAAAATGGCCTGGTCATTAAGGTCAAAATAGGCTTGGTCATGAAGGGGTTAATGAAAATATTGGAGAAAGAGAAACCAATCACAAACTAAAATGTTTCTATACTAATGCACAAAGCATGGGCAACAAACAAGGAGAATTGGAACTACTAACACAGGAAAGGAAATATGATGTCATTGGAATCACTGAAACTTGGTGGGACAATACACATGATTGGAATACAAGACTAGAAGGATACCACTTATTTGCAAGAAACAGACTTGATAAACGAGGAGGAGGTGTCACATTGTATGTTAGAAACGTGTATATCTGCACAGAGATTGAAGCTTCAGAGACTGGGAGTTCTGTGGAAACTGATTGGGTAAGAATACAAGGACATAACAATGGAAAGGACACCATTGTAGGCATTTACTACAGGCCGCCTGTGCAAGCTGAAGATATGGATGAACTCTTTATGCATCAAATGGCCAAGTTCTCCAAAAAATATGACATAGTTGTCATGGGAGATTTCAACTATCCAGACATTTGTTGGGAATCTCTCTCAGGCAAAACTAACAGGTCAAGGAAATTCTTATCCTCTCTTGCTGACAAATTTATCTTCCAAAAGGTAGGGGAGAAAACAAGGGGAACTGCTACCTTGGATCTAATCCTTATAAACAGGGAGGAAATGGTTGAGGAGGTAAAAGTGGCTGGGACCCTAGGAGGTAGCGACCATGCTATTTTAGAATTTTGGATAACTAGAGGAGGAAGACCTGTGAAGACTCAGACGTCAAGGTTAGATTTCAGAAAGGCAGATTTTAAGGGATTCAGAAAGAGAATTGGAGGGATCCAATGGCTGGATATCCTTAAAGATAAAAATGTCCAGGAAGGATGGGAAATCTTGAAAAATGAAATTCTCAAACCACAATTGTTAACAATTCCGAAAAGAGGGAAGAATTGGAAGCATTTAAGGAAGCCAGGATGGATGAACACAGAACTTAAGCACATGCTAAAAAGGAAGAAAAAAATGTTTATAAGATGGAAAGAGGGAGGCATATCTAAAGAAGAATATAATGCTGTCTGCAGAACCTGCAAGGCACAAATCAGATTATCTAAAGCTGACAATGAATTGAGGCTTGCAAGAGATGTCAAAAGCAATAATAAAGGATTTTGGGGATATGTCAAAAGTAAAAGAAAAGTCAAAGATGCTATAGGATTTTTACAAGATGAAAATGATGAAATGGTAAGACAGGATGTTGAGAAGGCCGAACTTTTAAATTCCTATTTTGCATCTGTTTTCTCTCAGAAAGGAAATGTAACATCAACTGTTCTTCACTGTCCTATTAAGGGAATAGAAGAATCCAGGATATCTATAAACAGAAATATAGTGAGGAAACACTTAGCTAACCTAAATGAATTCAAGTCTCCAGGTCTAGATGGATTACACCCCAGAGTACTGAAGGAGATAGCAGAAGAAATTTTTGAACCCCTCTCCATAATCTTTGAAAATTCTTGGAGAACAGGAAAAGTCCCAGAAGACTGGAGAAGAGCAAATGTTGTTCCTATCTTCAAAAAGGGGAAGAAGGTGGACCCAGGCAACTATAGGCCGGTGAGTCTGACTTCTATACCAGGAAAGATCTTTGAACAAATTATTAAACAACATGTATGTCAGTACCTGGATAAGAATGAAGTGATTAAACAGAGTCAGCATGGGTTTGTAACTAATAAGAAATGTCAGACTAACTTAATTTCCTTCTATGACGGAATCACTGATTGGGTGGATCAAGGAAATTCTGTAGATATAGTATATCTTGACTTCAGCAAAGCATTTGACAAAGTATCTCATACAATCCTTATTGAAAAAATGACTAAGTATGGAATGGACAAGACAACTGTTAGGTGGATTCATAACTGGCTTAGTGATCGGACCCTAAGAGTGGTCGTAAATGGCTGCACATCCAGTTGGAAGAATGTCTCAAGGGCTTTGTCCTGGGCCCTGTATTGTTCAACATCTTTATCAACGATTTAGATGAAGGAATTGAGGGTAAACTGATTAAATTTGCTGATGACACAAAGCTAGGAGGGATAGCTAATACTAGAGAAGAGGGAGAGAGGATTCAAAAAGATATAAATAAACTGGAGAAGTGGGCAGCAACTAACAGAATGGTTTTTAACAAGGAAAAATGCAAAGTACTACATCTGGGCAATAAAAATGAAAAAAGCATATACAGAATGGGAGGAATAGGGCTAAGCAACAGCACATGTGAAAAAGACTTGGCTATACTAATAGATCACAGACTGAATATGAGTCAACAGTGTGATGCAGCAGCAAAAAAGGCAAATGCAATTCTAGGATGTATTAACAGAAGCATACAGTCTAGATCACGTGAAGTCATTATTTCCCTCTACTCCTCTTTGGTCAGACCTCATCTGGAATATTGTGTCCAGTTTTGGGCACCACATTTTAAAAAAGACAGCAACAAACTGGAGCAAGTTCAGAAAAGAGCGACCAGAATGGTGACCGGTCTGCAAACCCTGTCTTATGAGGAAAGGTTGCAGGGTTTGAGATTGTTTAATTTGCAAAAGAGAAGACTGAGAGGAGACTTAATAGCTGTCTACAAATATCTAAAGGGCTGTCACATTGTAGAAGGATCAACTTTATTCTCATTTGCACAAGGAAAGACTAGAAGCAATGGGATGAAACTGAATGGGAGGAGACACAGATTAGATATTAGAAAAAACTTTTTGACAGAGTGATCAATGAGTGGAACAAGCTGCCACGAGAAGTGGTGAGTTCTCCTTCAATGGAAGTCTTCAAACAGAGGCTGGACAGACATCTGACTGGGATGATTTAGCGAATCCTGCTTTGAGCAGGGGGTTGGACCAGATAGCCCAGGAGGTCCCTTCCAACTCTACGATTATAAGAAAATATAAGGAGAATAAGGAGGATAAGAAGGAGGATAACAGCAAACAGCCAAAATCAGGAAGACTTTACCCATGTCCTGCTATCATTTGGTGGTGTTGAAAAGTCTTGCCCAATCCAGCCCTTGTTCATTTTTATAAGAGTCAGCCTGTCAGCATTTTCAGTTGACAGACTGTATACGCTTATCAGTTATAATTCCACCAGCGGCACTAAAAACCCAGTCTAAGAAAATGTTAGTGGCAGGGCAGGCCAGGACCTCCAAGGCGTAGAGAGCCAGTTCATGCCACGTGTCCAGCTTGGATACCCAATAATTATAAAGCACAGAGGAATCACGGAGGACATTGATATGGTCAGCAAAGTACTCCCTCAGCATCTTAACAAACTTTGCACTCCTTGTGAGAGTATCCCGCACCTCAGGGCCTGTGCGATGGGAGGGTCTGAGAATAGTCTCCTAGAACTTTGCCAGTGTTCCCCTGCCTTAGCTGGATTGGAGTTGTGTCTCTCTCGCCTGTATTCCTTGGTTGTCCAATGAACTGTTACCTCTGCCGCCAGCATTTTCAGATGGGAAATTTACTGTCCCATTTTAGTAGACCTGTCTTTGGAATAAGATATAGAAAGTTCTCCTTGCAGCGTGGATCTAGAAGTGTCACCAACCAGTAATGACTGTCACCCAAAATTTTGAGAACGCGAGGGTCACTGGAAAGACAGTGTAACAAACTCAGCCATGCATGGCAGACTGCTAACAGGATAAACTTCCATGTCCTCACCTAGAGGATGACTGACCATGCTCTCCTCCTCCTCCCTGTCATGAGGCCATCCACGTTGAACAGACGGTATGACAGTTGTCCTTGTAGTACCGTATATAGCGCATGAAAGTAGCTCCTGTACTTCCACCTCCTCCTCATTGTCACCCAATCCATGTTGGGATGAGATGAGGCTGGGCTATGTGTAACCGCCCTGTATGGTTCCTTATTCCACCTCATCGTGCTCCGCCTGCAATGCATCCCCTTTAATTGTGAGCAGAGAGCATTTCAGAACACAGACAAGCGGGATGGTGATGCTAATTATGGCATCATCGTCGTTCACCATCTTGGTGGAGTCCTCAAAGTTTTAGAGGATGGTACATATGTCTGACATCCATGTCCACCCAGAGGTCTTATGGGTGGAGTCTGAACTGAATACTGATGGCCTTGTTGATCCTGGTAGCCAAGAATTGCCCTCTTCTGCTCACAAATCCTTTCCAACATCTGCAGTCTAGAGTTCCAACACATGGGGACATCACACATCAATCAGTGAGCCAGAAGCAGCAAACGCTGCTGAAGTACGGCAAGGGTAACGGAAGCTGTAGCTGACTTTCTAAAATGGACACACAGGGGGTATACTTTGATAAACAGATTCGGCATTTCCTGGTAGGTTTTGAGAAGCCGATGGACTATGCGGTTAAGCACATGGGCCAGGCATAGTACGTGTGTGAGCTCGCCTCGCCTCAGAGCCACCACCTGATTCTTGGTATTGTCACACATGACCATGCCTGGCTGTAGGTTCAGCGGTGTCAGCCACAGATCTGCCTGTACTTTCAGAGCTGTCCACAACTATCAGCATTGTGCGGTTTGTCACCTAAGCATATTAGCTTTAGCACAGCTTGTTGCCGCTTGGCTTTGGCAATGCTGCAGTGCTTCCAGACTGTGACTGATGTGGTCATTTCTGAGACGGAGGCCAAAGAGGATGAGGAGGATGAGGTGCAGGAGCTGTAGACTGTGGGAACAACCCTGATTGATGTAGGGCCTGCAATCCTTGGCGTCGGGAGGACGTGCTCCATCCCAAGGTCCGACTGGGTCACAGCATCCACTATGTTAACCCAATGTGCCGTCAGCGAGATGTACCGTCCCTGTCTACGAGCAATTTTCCTCATGTCTGAGGTTATTTGGGCTTTCCCAGTTACTCATTGTTGAGGGCACAGCTAATGTTGTGCGACATGTGCTTGTGCAATGCGGGAACGGCACACCAGGAGAAATAGTGGTGACTCCACAAGCCTAAAAGGCAACATTTCAAGGGAAAGCAGTCGCAAAATTTTTGAATTTAGTAGTGTGGCCTGTGGAGTGTTGGCTGTGTATTTACACTTGCGTTTCAAGGACTGGGGTATGGACAACTGAACGCTGAGAAAAGGATGTGGACGTGCTTAACGATGGTGTTAGTGTAAGGGGTGTACAAGGACTGGTTTGTGCCCCACTCCCCTCCTTACCTGTGTATATACGTCCTTGAGAAGCTGGTACATTTAGTATGTCTTATATTGCTGCTATATGTGCATATTGTAATATTGTTATGCTGTGTAATGTTCTGCATATATAAGAAAGTGTAGTATTTGGATGAACCCACCAGAGGCGAAATTCTAGGTTAGTAATAAGAATAAGATAGGAACTAGTTAAGTTAGGAGAGGCAAACTAAGAGAGAGAGAGCTTCGTGAATTTGGTCAGTGGGGTCTTGGAGCCCGTACAGTGCAGTTGTGCCACGCAAAGTTCAAGTTACCGAACAACCAAATCCTGCCCCTCCCCTGTCACTGCGGCTGCAGAGTTGTCATCATCTAGTGGAGCATGGGCTCGGATCCCGATGTGGGACAGAGTGACACGGGACACATGTCGCTGAAATAGTGATTGACATTTAAATGAAAAGTGCTTGTTACAGCAGAGTGGAAATGGGACTATTCTACATCCTCATGGGCAGAGGAGCCTTGTGGCACAGGAGTTGGGTGAAGTGTGGCCGCTATGGGCCATGGTTGAAAGCTGAACATTGTCACTGATTGTTTTCCCTCCCTATCCCAGTTCTATTGCATTTTCCCTGTTGGGCTGAAGGATTTTGACCCTGTGGGGTATGTGTCCTGGGACTGAAAAACAGACTGTGTGTAACTGTTGAGCATGCAGCACATGTGTTTAAAGGGCCGTACTCCCTGCAAAGGAGGGAGGGAGAAGACGCCCCAACGACTGAGGACCTGATGACCAGGTCATAATGATCTGATATGAATGGTGTTGAAACTAAATATGGACTGTGTATGTGCTCGGGTCCTGTAGGCGGACGAGACCGGGGCCATTCAGACTTGTGGTGCTAGCTGTAAACCAGGCACCTGTTAGAGTTGCTGAAGGACAACAAACTCTTATGTGGAGCTAAAGGACTCTCTCCAGAGTGGCTAGTGTTCAGCACCTACCGCTGAGCCAAAAGACTTTGTCTGATTGTAAGAAGTTTCATAGGAAAATGAATGTATATTTTTATGGATGCTCACATTGAGTTAACAGACTTTCTACCTCAGTTAACTGTTTTCCTCCCTGCATGGAGTATTTGTATTGAACAAATCAAAGTTGCATTCTACCAGCACTACATGGTCAGAGACAACCATATTTAAAGGAGGGAGGAGTGTAAGGGGTGTACAAGGACTGGTTTGTGCCCCACTCCCCTCCTTGTCTGTGTAAATACATCCCTGAGAAGCTGGTATATTTAGTATGTCTTATAATGCTGCTATATGTGTGTGTTGTAATATTGTTATGCTGTGTACTGTACTGTATAGATAGGGAAAGTGTAGTATTTGAATTAACCCACTAGAGGTGGGCATTGTATGATAGTAATAAGAATAAGTAACTGGTTAAGTTAAGAGGGGCCAACTGTGTAAGATAGAGCATCCTGAATTTGGTCAGTAGGGCCTGGGAGCCCAGACACGGCAGTTGTGCCACGCAACTTTCAAGAAAAGGTGTTATGGACGGCGGAACACGCTAAAAAAAATATAAAAAAAGCGTGTTCGCCGCCCGGGGTCCACCGTGCGGCAGGTGTAGAAACCGCTGCTAGAGAGGCAGAACACTTAAACGGTAGTGTTCACAGGGTTCTGAATCACCCAAGTGCAACCAAGCAGTCTGTTTTAGGAACACAGAGCTGCACAGGAAAACAATAGAAAAGGTACGCTGAGCCTGTTAAGAGCACAGGATCACAGCGGCACACGTACGGTAGTCAGAGACCGGAGTAGTTTGGTAACGTCACTACAACTGAACAGACTTACCGTAACTGGAGGCGTGCACGGCGTCGCAACTGTGAACGCCAAAATGGACTGCGTGCGCAATATAGCAGGCGCAAAGCAGGACGCTGGCTGCTGCAACAGATGGAGCTTGAGCGTGCTGGCGCTAGCGCTGCTACTGGCTGACCCAATCACTCACACACTCGTAATAACCAAGGAGTGGGATATTTAATGAGTCAGTCACCAGTCCAAGCATCCATCATCCAACACACAGCAGCAAGTATATAAAATACTAGAGCATGGCAGAACAGCCATGCGCACTTTTTATAGCGTACGGGACCTTCCGGAAATCTCTAGAGCCCAGAGCAGAACCAATGAAATCAGGAGCAGGACCTGAGCACCTGACTCCTGAACTCCAATGAGTGCTCGTCCTGTGAACATGCTCATAAGTAGGGAAAAAGGACTTAGCCTCTGGAGACAAATGTGGGAATCTGGGTCTCAGCATAGGCATAGAAGAACCCAGATTCCTAACAAAAGGAGCCCAGCTCGTCCAGGGCCTATGAGCAATGGTCACTTGGGAGGTGAAGGAATACAGGGCAGCTTCAACATGCTTGCAGTAGACTACGTGGGAAGATGCCTAAATGTCTCGGGCAACACGGACAGGAAACACCTGAATGTAGTTAGGCTGTCCAGACAGAGTGCTGTGATACCGGAGGCGATGGTATGACCCTGCGATATTCCTGGAGGCATAAAGGACAGCACAGGAAAAGGAAAAGTTGATGTGTGAAGGATCCTTTGTTGTGTAACATCCCTGTCAACATCACTACATGACTTTCCATCTCCCATCAGGCAGATACACTATTGTACTTACCTCTCTGGGCCATGCTGTGAGTTCTGCCCTCTGCCTGCTCCATGCTGTTAGCCTCATGTCCTTAGCTTGTTGTGTGCATTTTTCCTTGCTGCATGCTTAGGGCAGCGGAGCCTGCACTTCCTGAGTCTTATAGAGAGTGTGTTCACCTTCCTAATATGTCCCCAGCCTATTGCCAAGAGGTACTGGGTACTTAAGGCATCTCCACCCATAGGGAGATGCCCGAGCAACAAACTGTCTGTCTATACTTTGCTACTGAGTTGCTAGGCCCTGTCCTGTTTCTGCCTTCCTAGGGGCTGTATACACAGGCCTGAATCCTTTGTCCTGATCTTGTTCCCGTGTCCATCCTTGTCTGTACTCAGTCCATTTCCTATACCTGTTTGTAGCCTTGTCTGTTGCATTACCTACTCAGCTGTGTGTATCCTTGTGTCTGCTCTGTTCTCCGCTCTGCATCCTGTGTCTCTGCTCTGCTCTACACTCCACACCCTGCGGCTCTGCTCTGCTCTACGCTCCACACCCTGCAGCTTTGCTCTGTTCTCCATTCCGCAACTTGTGGCTCTGCTCTCCGCTCCACACCCTGTGGCTCTGCTTTGCTCTCTTCTCCGCACCCTGTGGCTTTGCTCTGCTCTTCACACCCTGCGGCTTCTCTCTGCACCCATCCCGCACTCTGCTGTTCTTCGTCCTTCTAGTCTGAACTGGTTCCTAAGAGTTCCTATCCCTCCAGTATGAACTCGTTCCTACCTTCTCCCTTATACATCTCGTACCTGCCTGTGTTCCTGCACTACCTGTTTTGATTCCTCCCATCTAACTCGTGCGCACCTGCCCACCAGTCATGCCCACCAGCCATGCCCACCTGCCTGCCAGAATGCCAGCCGTGCCGGCCTGCCTGCCAGAGTGCCAGCCATGCCCGCCTGCCTTCAAGAGTGGCAGCCCTGCCCACCTGTCTGCCAGAGTCCCAGACATGCTCGCCAGAGTACCAGTTGTAAACGTCTGTACTTGCACGCACCTGTCATTAGGGTTCAGTCCCCAGTGGGATCAGCTGCTACTGCCAGAAACTGTACCTGGCAGCTACCTGCCGCACAAGCCTGACCTCACCACTAGAGGCTCCAGTGAACACCAATGTAAGAGCATAGTCATGCCACTCCTGCGTAGTCTGGTTTGTGGCACAGTGGGGCCACAATCTGTGCTCGCACCATCCAGTCAGGGCACGAGCATTACATGTTGTTCCTGGGACTAATCTGGATGAGCTGAGAAAAGAACCGAGTAAAGTTGTTTGCTTAAAACTGGTTCTGGACTCTGCCTTTCTTTGCATGGTATTTGGAGGAGGAAAGCCCCAGCAGACTGGAGAAGACTCTGATGTGCAAGTAAGTGAACCATCAAGTGCACAACCGAAGGAACAATGTATTTATGTGACGGAGGGCCAGGGTGCGATGGAGCAGCCCCTGTTAGCCACGACTACTGCAGCCTTGGCCACCTAGTTGAGTGTGTGCAATGAGAGGTGCAGGGCAGGAGGCATCTTCGCATGTACAAAGGACAGGAGATTGGCTTGCACACACAACAGCGGAAGAAGCACTGGTGTCACCCACAGACACTGTTCCTGGACCCTGGGGTTTGGCCCACAAAGTCGGGTGATTTGCTGCCATGTGCCTGATCGTGCTGTTGGTGGTCAGGCTGGTAGTTTTTCTACCCCTGCTGATTCTGGCCTTGCAGGTGGTGCAAATGGCCTTTTTGGGGTCTTTAAAAAATAACCAGACTCGGAAAGACCTAACGGTTGGACTGGCAACATCCGTCATGTCGGTGTTACGGGGGACGGTTGCCCGCCTTCTGTCTGCGGCCACCACACTGGGTCTTACTGCCTGTTGGGGTGCTATGCCTTCCTCCCCCTGTGTGCTGCTGTCTTCGCTCTGCATGTCCTCCTGCCAGCCTTCGGTCAGGTACTATATCATCCACCACCTCGCCCTCCACTTCTGCATCCTGGTCCTCCTCCTGACTTTCTGGCAATTGTGTCTTATCATCATCCACCTCTTGTGACACTTTCCCACTGCCGCCTTCATGTGACTGTGGCTGCTCAAATATTTGGGCATCGCTACATGCGATCTCCTCTTGCTGAGCTTCAAGTGGACCAGGCGAGAAGTCAGGATCTATAAATCGAAAAGTGAACAGCTCTTCTATCTGGGCACTTGGCATGGTGGGAGGAAGGAGGATCAGGGTGAGGAATATGCAATCCAGACTCAAGGCTACTAAGACTTGACTGCGTGGAAGACAGGGTGGTGGAATTGGAAGCAGCAAAGTGACTGGAAGCATTATCCGCTATCCAACCAACAACCTTTTGACACTGCTTAGGGTTCAATAGTGGTAGGCTGCTGCGGTCCCCTAGTAATTGGGAAAGAAAGGTCAGGCGAGAAGATGTTGGCATTTATTGTGGCACAATTTCAGCTGGCCTACGGCCTCAGCCTCTGCATGCACCATCAGCATCACATCCACGTCCCCGTCCCTTGCCACTCGCCTTGCCCATTTTAAATGGAGTGCAATATTTTCAACATTCACTATAACTGGCTGAATTTGGAGTGAACTTATATGTGATCCATGTGAGGAAAAACGCCACTGTAAAATATCTGGAACACTGCAACAAAATTTAAATTGAGGCCTGAAATATCACAAAATATCACAATTTTGATCACAATGATATGCAATCCGTGTGGCGGACAAACCCCTGTGTAAAATATCTGGCCTGTAGGTAAATTTTTTTTTTTTCAGCAACCTGATGTCAAGAACTTGCCTAAAACACTGCAATAAAACTTAAATAGTTCCAGGAGCTCTCCACTGTCCAGCATCTTAACTCAGTAGTCCTCAGCTCTACATCCTCCCTAAACCAATTTACGAATCTTGAATTCAGCCAAAACAACTTTGCCAGAGTTGCTATAAATGAGCCCAAGAACTGAGAAAAATGTCTCAGACAAGAACGGTGATTTCTCATGCAAAGAATATTCCCAAACCAGGGAATCTCCCAAAAGTAAGGACAAAAATAAGCTTACTTGAGCATACCAGACATAGGCAGAAATATAATTTACATAAGGCAAAAAGATAGAAAACTTAATTCTGTCTCATTCAAAGCAATCAAGCAATTTTAACTTGGGTTCTACAGCACCATTCGGGAGACCTGAGTCCCTTGTATTGGGAGAAAATTCATGCTGCTGTTGATAACTGATATCCACAACCTCCAGGTACTAGGCCTGTAGTTGTGCGACCAAGGCATTAACCGAAACCATGGGGGTTCCCAGCACACTAAATGGGCAGGCTGTAACTTTATGAATGTGATCGAACACTCACACGGGTATTGGTTGAAAGAAAGGACTTACAAAGTACCTGTATCCAAATGATCCCTCTACAGACTAGGGAAGTCCCTAACCATGCAAATAAAAAGCATATCCTTGAACCTGGCTCCTTTAAAGATTGTCAAGTGGTTTCTCGTATCACCTGAGGAACCAGAGAGGAGGCCGCTATACAAATCTTTCAATGGAAAAGGAGAGTGTGCAGGTAAACATGAGAACCCAGGGTAAGAAACTAAACACATTTACACAAGATAGACAGGGATAAATACAGAGACCCCAAAAATTAGCAGACTAAGTGGAAAACCTCCCGGACACCCAAACATAAAAGAAAGGGAAGGGTGCTGGGAATATGGACTCACAGTCAGATTACAGGAAAAAGGACTAGGGTTAATCAAGTGTAGTAGGGTTGGGGTAGCCATCCTAAACCCCCCTCCCTAAGAATGTCCCAGCTTAGACTATATCTAAAATCATATATAGTTGCCTCTTATTGTTTGATAAGATGTATATATAATGTTGCTCTGTATGTATATAATATATATATACATATATATATATATATTTGTCATATTTAATGTATATTTTCTAGGGAAAGTGCTGTAATAATATTGAACCGCTAGTTGGAAATAGTACATGTAATGTAGGACAAGGAAAGGGACTTAGTAATAGTGTAGATAGTTAATGTAGGAGGGGTCACTTAGATTAGAGGAAGGGATCTTCCTGGTTTTCGGTGAGAGGGGCCTGAGTGCCCATAGAGCTCAGATGGGCTTATGTGCCCACATATGAAATAGATACCCCGTAACGTTGCATTCAAGGAAAGAGCCCAGCCATCCAGAATTCAGTGATATAGCATAGTTACAGCTGCAGCAGGGGCTAGAGCTACTGCAGAGAGAAAGCTACAGAAGAAGTCATGGCAGGACAGACGGCAGGTCACTCACTATGTGGCAGATGATCGCATGGGCTGATGCGCTCAAAGCCAGTGCAAAATGGCTGCGGGAACCCCCGAAAGCAGAGAATCTGATGAGGGAAGATGCTGGAAAACCGTGTGATGCGATGTGACCCGGTCCTGAGTCGTGTGACAGGGAGAGGAGTGAAGGGAAAGCTGAAGTGATGTATGTTAAGAAACCTGTTGTTAATGCTGTAATGGATCTGAATATGCTGAGAAGATATGAGAGTAAAGTTTTGCATTTTGATTTGCACCTGGAAGGTGTCTCTGTTTATTCAGAAGTAACTGGAGGTAACAATAAGGAACAGAGTGGAGACCCTGATGTCGCAGGCAATGAGCAAGCAAGTACGTTGCCAGAAGAATGTGACTTACATGTAGGGGAAGGCCAGGGCATGCAAAGCCAGCTAAACTCAGCCATGACTACTGTCCTGGCCCACTTCTACACAAGCAAGATGATCTATAGTTGAGGATCTGAATTATTGCATAGTACATTATAAGGCCGGAGTCACTTTACCATATAATACAGCCGAGTGCCATGCAAGAATACATCGCATAGCTCTCGGACCAGTGTTTATTTATGGGGCAGCTTACATCAACATTTTGTTCTCAGGCATATTCGTCGTGCATGTAAAATTGTAGCAGGCTACGATTGCATCCATATATCGTCCAAGCCTTGCCATTGCAAGCCTATGGGTGCGATAAAAAATTGGTCGCCACACGAACCATCAGTATAGCGTGCGACAAATATGCACACATTTTCCTGAAGCCAGGAAATTGCATTAGTCAAAACAGGAAACTTGGCATGCAGATTATCCTGGCAACCAATGAAACAGCCAAACCTCCACAGATACCAGCAAAATGGCCAGACATATCAATGTGGAAATGCTGATTGTTCTGGTGTAGGAGAGGCCTGAAATCTGGAATCAATGTGACGCCAACTATGTGGACTGCAGTAGAAAGGATGCAGCTTAGAGACGCATATGCTGCCAGATGTTTCCCAATTATGAAGAAAGTCCACGTGAGGTACAGCAGGACATTAGTAAGTAAAAAACAACATTAAAAAACAATTAACTGCTCTCCGACCACCCATGGTGCATAAACGTCGGTGCTTGCTGGGCCGACGTTTATGAGCAGTCGGTGGTTTTGCAGTGCTCAGTACACCCAGGGTCCTGCAAGTGCTGCGATTCCTGTACAGAGCGGTAGCTCTGACAGGTGACATCATCGGGATCTGATTGGATCAGGTCCCATTGATGTTAACCCTTTGCTATCTTCTAGTCACTCAGAAGAAATCGCACAACAAATTTTATGGTGCATTTTCTTCTGTTGCCCTTGTGAAAATAGAAAATATGGCGCTAAAGAAATATTTTTGTGGGAAAAAATTAAATGTTAATTTTTTCCTTCCAAATTACATGAATTCTTGTGAAGCACCTGAAGGGTTAATAAACTTCTTGCATGTGGTTTTCAGCACCTTGAGGGGTGCAGTTTTTAGAATGGTGTCACATTTGGTCATTTTCTGTCATATGGGCCTTTCAAAGTCACTTCGAATGTGATGTGGTCCCTAAAAAAAAGATTTTGTAAATTTTATGGAAAATTTATCTGCGCTTTTGATGCATTTTACAAATGCATTTTTGATGCGTTTTTTCAATGCATGCTTTTTTTTGTCATTTGAAATAAAGCTAATTGAAAGCTGGCATCTGGGAAGGAAAAAAAATTGATTTCCTAGTTGCAGATATATTGGGGTAAACGCTGCTGGTTGGACGCTGCGTACATCTGAAGCGTCCAGCTGTTACAGCATAGTGGATGGGATTTCAAGAAATCCCATGCCCACTATGTGTACACCGTTGCCCGTGGCTCACCCGCAGAGACGAACATGTGATGCATCTTTCCAGACTGCAGCATGTCAATTTATGTAGCGGAGACGCTCCCTCTCCACTGCATAAATTACCCATTCACTATCATTAGATGCAGTAAAACCGCATTATCTTCCTAGTCAAATGTGCATTAAGCGTGGGAACGCAGCTTACTTCACATGTGTACTAATTTAAATAATGGTGAATCTTGTGACAGCCAGACGTGCACAATATAGGAAGTGGAGGAAAGCACAGAGAGAGGTCCCCTTCTTTTTAATAAATAAATAATAATTTTTTAAAAAATGGCGTGGAGTCACCAAATATTTGTTAACTAGCCAGAGTGAAGCAGACTACTGGGACTGGTGTTTCAGACTAGTAAAGATTCAATATCCATGAACCTTACCAGCCTGATAATACCAGGCCGCACCAAATCTGTTTACCTTGGATGTTTAGCAAAAATAGTGGTTTCCCCTCCAAAAAAAATAGCGTGAGGTTCCTCTATTTTTGTTAACCAATAAAGGAAAAAGCAGACAGCGGCTGCCTGTTTTTTCAGGCTAGTGAAGCCTATGGATTTTGGCCCTCACCAGCCTAAAAATATCAGCCCGCTGCTGCCCCACAATTGGCATATCCAGAGATGCGCCAATTGTTGCACTTTCATCAGATTTCGGAATAAATTCTTGGACTTTTTGTGCGCTACCAGATAAATTCACTAATCCAGTGTTTAGGAGAAAGATTAATCCATTTATTTCCCAACGCGTTTCGAAATGTATACCATTTCTTCTTCAGGGGATGTCATATGTCATTCCCTGAACAAGAAATGGTATACATTTCAAAACGCGTTGGGAAATAAATGGATTAATCTTTCTCCTAAACACTGGATTAGTGAATTTATCTGGTAGCGCACAAAAAGTCCAAGAATTTATTCCGAAATCTGATGTTTGAAGCGGTCGCAGAGTTGACCTTTGGACGTGCAGCAAGCAGATTACTGATCCAACATGCCTTAATCTCTCCTAAAAAGGGTGAGTAAATTCTAATCTATTTTCTCCAGCAATAATCCGGATAAGACCCTATTGCGCTTTTTTGTTCCTTTAGTTTGAATAAATTGTTGCACTTTAGCCTGCTCTTCCTACTTGCCCTGTAGTGGTTGCAAATGGTGTAATATTTGTGGGGTTGGTATCACCTTTGTATTGTCTGGTGACATCAAGCCCACGGCTTAGTAATGGGGAAGCATCTATAAGACACCTATCCATTACTAATCCTATAGTTACATGGTAAATAAAGACACAGCCAGAATAAAGTCCTTTAATTGAAATAATCCCACAGAGTCCTTTAATAATCTTAATTAAATCATACTTACTGCATTGCTAATTCCATCGAAGCCCTCGTTCTCCTGTAAGAGAAATAAAATGAAAAAACAACAGAATACCATACCTGTCCGCCGAGAAGATATACATACTTTCAGAAGTCCAGCTCTGCTACATCTGGATGCCTTTGGCTGAATGGTGACATTATGCCACCATCCAGCCTGACATCCAGACACAGCAGAGTTGATCACGGGAGATAACTCGTGACTGCCGGGGACCATGCACTGCAGTTCTCCCGGTCAGATGACCGTGAGAACTTAGCTATTGACCGGAGATAAGTCCATCCCCAGCGGTCACCTGCAAGGCAGTTCTTGTGGTCAGCTCAGCTCAGAGAACTGCAGTGTACGCCAACTTCCAGCCGAAGCAAGGTAAGACATTATTTAAATTAGTACACATACGTAGTAACCTGCGTTCCCACACTTATTACGCATGTTACTAAAAAGACATTTCAGTTTTACCGCATGTAATGATAGTCTATCGGTAATTTATGTAGCGGAGATAAATCGTCTCCACTACATAAATTGACATGCTGCAGTCTGGAAAGACAGAGCCACATGTGTGTCTCTGCAGGGAAGCCGGAGGCATCTCAGGACGCATAGTGTAGATGAGATTTCACGACATCCCATCGACTATGCTGTAAAATCTGGCCGCCGCGGGTTTGACGCTACGGATGTACGCAGCATCTAACCAGCAGCATTTACTAACTGTGGGAACATACCCTTATAACTTGGTAAAAAAAAAAAATTATGCTTCAAAAATAATGCTGATTTAAAGTAGACATGTGGGAAATGTTATTTATTAATTATTTTGTGTAACATAACTCTCTGGTTTAAGGGCATAAAGACTAAAAATTTAGTTTTGCCAAATTTCCTTTATTTTCAGAAATAAACACATGTTGAACACATTTTACCACTATCATGAAGTACAATTTGTCATGAAAAAACATCTCAGAATTAGTCAGATACATTGAAGCGTTGCAGAGTTTAAACCTCATAAAGTAGAGTGGTCAGAATTGTAAAATTTGGCCTGATCACGAAGGCGAAAACGGGCTGTGGCACAAAAGGGTTAAATACATGATTCCACATGATGTTATTTGGAATAACTGGCATGTTTGTTCATACACACTCGGCAAACTGAAAGTAAATTTACTCTGCTACCTATCATTCAAAACACAAACAAGGTGATCATACTTCGTTTTATTTATTGTGTCACTTTGTGATGGCTGATGTCACAAGACTGTGGCACCATTGCCGTGATCAGTGCTGCCGTGAGTGCCAGCAGCGGGCCAGGAGAGTTGTAGCAGTCAGTAAAAAGCAGAAATATATGTATATTATGACTGATTGAATTTGCTAGCTCCCATTCTGGATCTCCATTTGTAAGTGCATTCTTGATATACATTTTTATACTTGACCAAACTCAGGCTTCACAGCACCTGCTGGCACTCTGCAAATTGTAAGCGAGGGCCACATAATGACATGGCGGTGGAACTTGTGGTGGGAGTGGGTGAAGCCAAAAATACAAATGGGCATTTTTGAAATGGCTTTGTAAAGGGATGGGAATATGTATTCTACTCTTTTGCTAACTATTTGGTATGAGAGAGGGACCTCCCAAATGTAGAAGTGAGAGCCTTCGCAAATGTTGAAGGAAAAACTAAAGCCAAAGCGATCCGTAAGAACATATGCTAAGTAAGAGGTATATTTTTTATTTTTTAGTTTTATTTAGCATTATATACCTGTAATTTTGAAGGAAAAAAATGTTTCTTAAGATTTTTCCCTTTAAAAAAAGTTTTTGATTTGGTAGGTCTTTTTAAAAATCTGTAAAACCGATGCAATACTCTGACTAGAGATGAGCGAATTAGTTCGGAAAGCAATCACCAAACATAAATTCAGTACGAATATGGCACATTCGGATTTGTGATCAGAAACAGAAGCAAAATTTTATAAAATTGGGAAAAATCAGTAACATTCGGTAAAAAGTGCGGGAAAATATTTGCGTTGCCGCAAAAGTATTTTCAGCACTTTAGCAACGATAATGGTGGTGCATCATGAGCGTTTGGCACGTGTTTGATGAGGGGAAGGGGTTTGCAGAGCTCAGAGGCATGGCATTCTTGTAAGCAGTCATTTTTTTCCCTAACTTTATGTGTGCACATTGCTGCTAGCCAATCAGGGCGCAGGAAACACCCACAATGTCCTGACAAAACGGCTTGTGTCATTGGCTGCTCAAATCAAATTTCACTCTCCATATAATTAATTAAGCGGACATCTTATTTTAGGACCATTTTGACACTGTAACAGAGCAGAGAGGCTGATCCTGACGCTGGCACTGTTAACAGCAAGATTTTAGCTAGTTAGTTAGGCGGTTGCAAATCAGTCAGATAGTGTAGCGAGCTACTGTCCAGTGTGGCTGTTTGGCCGGGGTCACACTTTCAACTGCAATGCGAGAAACTCACACGAGTCTCTCGCATCAATACCTGGCACTGCCTCAGCACTCGGACCGGAGTGTGCGGCTGCATAGAAATACATGCAGCCGCACACCCCGGTCATGAGTGCCGGCGGCAGTGCCAGGTATTGATGAGGAAGTTTCTCGCATCACACTCACAAGTGTGACCCCGGCCTTAAATTTACCTTTCAGCATTTTTTTCTTTTTTGGACATTACTGAGGTCCACAAAGAAAGCCAGCAGGGCATGTGTTGTGCACTGCTTCTACTGTGCTTCATGCACGAGTATAGCATTCTAATTAATATTTTTTCACTAGCTTAATGTGAAACAGCCTGCTGTATCCCATCTTGTCATTTAGTGCTGTGGTGATATAAAACTGTCTGCACACCTATTGCTAAGGCACATTGAAAAAAGTTATATTTTTTTCTGTTGCTAAATGTGAAACAGCCTGCTGTATCCCACGTTTTCATTTTGTGGCGATGATATGAATCTGTCTGAAGACCTAAGGCACATTAAAAAAAAAATAATTTTTCAGTTGCAAAAAGTTAGACAACCCGCCTTATCACACTTTTTAACTTTGTTGGGTTGAAATTAAGCTGTAGCGGCCTGATCTATAGGCCACAAAAAATTATTCTGTTATTAGTGTCATACAGCAGGGGACCTGACTTTAAAATAGTTTGCAGCATCTAGTGTGTTATAGAGGCATGATCCATAGGCCACAAAAAAGTCTTTTGTTCTTAACATCATACAGTAAGAGACCTACCTAGAGATGAGCGAATAGTTCAATGACCGGTTCGGATTACATTTGCCGAATTTGCAACTTTCGCCAATTAATTTGTCGAATCTTCGACGAACATTAACGAACCCCATTCACCTCAATGGGAGGCAAAAACAAATGCATGCACAACACCTTATAACGGCCTGAAATGCTGCCAAAACACATCAAATTTGGGGCAGACACAAGGAAAGTGGTCTCAATTCACTCACAGCACTAATTGTAGCATGGCACTGAAGCAATCAGCCAGGCATGAGGTATTGAGGTCTGGGACAGCATTTACAGCTATCAATTGAACATCATAGTAAGATGAGGTGGGTGAGGTGACAGCTCAGTCTGACTTGCTAGAGTGTGGCATGTGGACATGGTCCAGGCACACTGAGAGGGCTTTTGCAGAACAGTGAGCTGTCTGGAGAATAAGTTGAAACCATGGGCAACTTGTTCTGTGTGCAGTCAAGGGCCCCAGTGGGATCCAAAACAGCTATACAGATTGTAAAACACAGAGAAGGAAAAGAAGCAGTGAATGATGTGGGACAAATATTGAAAAAGGCAAACATGAGAAGAAAATAAAGGTTGGAGAAAAGACAAGAGAAGAGATAAGCAAGTGAATAAATGATGTTGTGTGGCAGAGGAAATACAACAATACGGAAATAAAGAAACTACAGTGGGATGTAAGGTGTATTATGACTGCTTTGATGCAGAAAAATTTATGACTACGGCTGCTACCACTCTACCTCTGTATAACCAGAAACTCAGATTAGACAGATGGACTTGTAAACACTGTGGTCATCCAAATCCCGATTGGAGAGATACTTGTATGACCTGTGCTGCAACCTGACCTAAGCGAATTACACTAAATCCTGTCTGGACAAGAGCACATGTAGTGACAGAAGAAGCTGACTCAGTAGTTGACATTTGGGGAGGAAGCTGACAGTAATCCTGAGAGGGAGGAAGTTGTAGAACATCATGTCACCCCCACCGACCATCCGGTCACCACCACCAACAGACAACCATCCACATCAGGGCCAAGAAGTATGACTAGAGTAAGACAGACACAAGAGCAATATCCCTGGAGCCCCTCTGACCAGTTAGCTATGCTAAAACAGTTACCTGACCCCGAGAATAAATCTATCCCATTAAACAGGCAAATAAAGGAAATACAGTGGACGTATAAGTTTGTGCACCTGGGCAGACCTAGAGAGTTCAGTGAATGCAAAGGCAGGTGACGTACTAGGACACATAATTAGGACACATACAAATGTGACAAATGATCAATCTGCATGGTCCGGGTAGATGTACTGTTAATCACTAAAACAGTGGGCTACAGAGAACTCTTGACTGATGTGACACAGAAAAAAGGAGAGAGTATAGAAATGTACTTTGGACGGATACAGCTGAAGTGGGTAGACATGGGGTACAGTCCCATGAACCCACTTGATATAAAAATACTGGTAAATGCATTCATTGCTGGTATGAACAAAGGCTTATGGAAAGCAGTACAGACAGCCAGACCTGAATGGAGAAATGTAGGTCAGAAAGATCTCCTGAAGGTGGCAAAAGGAGTTAAACAAACAAGGACAATGGGACTTGTCATGTATGCTAGAGCACAAGGAAAACAGTGGAGACATAGTAGGGGACCTAATGACCTAGAAACAGTGAGGTGCTGGAATTGCGGAGAAAATGGACATTATTATTATTATTATTATTATTATTATTATTATTATTATTATTATTATTTATTTATATCGCACCATTGATTCCATGGTGCTGTACATGAGAAGGGGTTACATACAAATTACAGATATCACTTCCAGTAAACAAACTAACAATGACAGACTGATACAGAGGGGAGAGAGGACCCTGCCCTTTTGGGCTTACATGCTACAGGATGGTGGGGAAGGAGACAGTAGGTTTGTGGGTTGCAGCACTTCCGGTGTTGGTTGAGGTGATATCACTGGTAGTGGTGAGAGAGAAGGAGGTTGCGGGGTCATTGCAGGCTGTAGGCTTTCTTGAAGAGGTGGGTTTTCAGGTTCCGTCTGAAGGATCCAAATGTGGTTTATAGTCGGACTTGTTGGGGCAAGAAGTTGGGGAGAAGTCTTGGAGGCGGTTGGGTGAGGAGCGAATAAGTGTGGAGGAGAGAAGGAGGTCTTGGGAGGACCGGAGATTACGTGAGGGAAGGTATCGGGAGATTAGATCAGAGACATATAGGGGAGACAGGTTATAGATGGCCTTGTAGGTCAGTATTAGTAATTTGAACTGGATACGCTGAGGGAATGGGAGCCAGTGAAGAGATCTGCAGAGGGGAGAAGCAGAGGAGTAGCGAGGAGAGAGATGATTTAGTCGGGAGGCAGAGTTAAGGATGGACTGGAGAGGTGCGAGGGTGTTAGCAGGGAGACCACAGAAAAGGATGTTGCAGTAGTTGAGGCGGGAGATGATGAGGGCGTGCACAAGCATTTTAGTAGATTGAGGGTTGAGGAAACACTGCAAAAATCCTAAAAAGGAGACTAAGCAGACCAATCTTCCACCTCCTTTGCCTTCAGGCTAGTAAACTGGCAAACCAGTCACAAATGTATAGCCTGTTCTTGTCCCCTCAGGACCTGGTCCTACCTTGATCACGACCATAACAATGCCGGGGGAAAAAAGAGGCAGAATTTTTTTGACACTGGGGCAGCCGGGACGGTGATGCACAAAGAGTTGATAATGCCAGACATGATTACTAACAAGATGGTGGAATGTGTGTGGATAGAGGGACTGGTGACTGAAGCTCCTCTTACTAAAGAAATAAAACAAGCTTTTTGTTAGTGACAATACACCTATGATTTTGCTGGGAGCAGATGTGTTGAGTGCTATCCAGGCCACCATACAGTACTCTCCCGAGGGTATTACAGTCACAAGTCCCCTCTCAGATAAGCACTTGTGTAAGATTGCAGCAATGGTGTATAGGACAAAAGCAGTGAAAGTAGCACCTAACACCAGAAAGTCTGAGGACAAGGAAATGAGTCAGGTACCAGACACCATTTAGGCAAAGGGAAAAACTTATGTGGGTCGGCTGCCCATCCCCCTGGTCACGATTGATTTAAAAAGGGAAGCCACTCCTTGTTTAAAACAATACCCCTTAATCCATGCCAAATCAATGGCTCTGGCCAGTGCTATATAAGAGTATATCAAGGCAGGGGCTCTGGTGCAAAATTCCTCCCCCTGCAGCACCCCTTTGTATGCCATTGAGAAAAAAGGACCCAAAGGTTCCCCTGACACAGAATAGTCCATGATTTGAGTGCTGCTAATGCTAAGCCACCCCCCCTGGGGTGAAGCACAAAGGGTCCTGTACCTGTTGGGTGACCTGTCAGTGACCCCGGTCACCCGACCCACAGAGCAGAGCTGTCAGAGCAGCGCGCATGACGGAGGATGTAGGCTGCAGCACCATGCTCACGGAGAGTGAGAACTTCCTCTCAGAGGACAGGGACAGAAGGACGAGATATAGCAAGCACTGTTTGTGAGTACGTGGACTCAAAAGCCCCTGTGACCAGAGAAGGCTTTACCCCTGACAGTGCAGAAACAGTGACCCATGCGTGCAGTTCTGGTGCCCGCGGTGACAGGCCAGAGCCCCGGAATGTAGCAGAGAGACTTTCAGTGTGCGCAGCATCGTTCCCGAGGAGAGACAGTTAGCTGGACAAACAGAGACTTAGAGCAGGGGAGGCTGAATTTCACTACGTCTCCCTGCCTTCTGCATTATCTTCAGAGTTCCCGGTTCCCAAGAGAGGAGAGACTACAGAGACTTCAAGTGCCGCTGTTGACAGTGCCAATGTTGGAGAAAAAGACCCTTCAATCAAGACTTCACCGGACTGATAAGTTACAAGAGTTCTCGTTTAACCATTTGTATTCTGATTACTGTTTACAGCTTTGCCTAGCCTTTTGTGTACCGTTAAACCGTTTAACCTTGACAGTTTCAACCCCCACTGCTTCTCCCTGTGTGGAGACTCTATTCCTCTATAAATAAAGCCTTTAACTCTCTGTCTGTCTCTGATCCATGGTGACATCATCAGTACCTACACGTTATTACAATGCAACAAGTTTTTCAAAACTGGATTTGGGGATCCTTTGCCAGTCTTCCTTGAAGATCCTCTCCAGTTCCATCAGGTTGGATTGTGAACGTTGGTGGACAGCTATTTTCAGGTCACTCCACAGATGCTCACTTGGGGTAAGTCAGGGCTCTGGCTCGGCCAGTCAAGAATGGTCACATAACTGTTCTGAAGCCAGTCCACTCCTTTGTTATTTTATCTGTCTGCTTAGGGTCATTGTCTTGTTGGAAGGTGAACCGTTGCCCAGGTCTGAGGTTCAGAGCACTCTGGAAGAGGTTTTCATCCAGGAAATCACTGTACTTGGCTGCATGCATGTTTGCTTCAATGGCAACCAGTCATCCTGTCCCTGCAGCTGAAAAATATCCCCCATAGCATGATGCTGTCACCACCATTTTTCACTGTTGGGATTGTATTGGGCAGATGATGAGCAGTGCCTGGTTTTGTCCACACATACAGCTTAGAATTTTCACCGAAAAGGTTTACCTTCATCTCATCAAACCAGAAAATTTAATTTCTCATAGTCTGGGAGTCCTTCATGTGTTTTTTAGAAAATTTTATGCAGGTTTTTCATATATCTTGCACTGAGGGGAATAATAATAAAAATTTTTGGCACTCAACTTGTAGCAAAGAGAAGGATTTTTATTTGCAGTCACAAATATAGACGTTTCGGCTATATCAATAAGCCTTCATCAGTATACTGCAGAATTAATGGAAACACATGTAATACAAGTCAGATGCTACATGTAATACAATGAATCAAGTGAGACACCAATCAACATAAGAAAAAACTTCCATAGGTGCACAAGTGATCAGAAGGACGGGTTGAGGTATTAGGGAATATAACTCCTAAAAGAGGGAGAACCAATATAAGAAAAAGGGGAAAAAAAGGAGGAAAAAGAAAAAAAAGAATTAAGACCTTCCAAGACTGCTCATGTTCAATAGATTGTTGAATATCTAGAGTAGGATAAAGATGTGAGTATATACTGTGATCATGCTCAGAAAATATGGATGAGATTTATTAATATTAGATATGTATCTACTCACTATAATATATAGCCACTAATGGAATGAATATAAATGGAGGTCATGTCATCCATCATGAGAAGACGGGTATAAGGACCTATGTCAAAAAAGGATACACCAACAATTGTTCAATAGAATCGTGTCTAAGTAATAAATTAATATGATGTATATTGGTGTAAAACTCACCTGTGAAATTTAGAGAGGGGGGATAATGGAGTAATGTCCCAAAGAAATCCCTTGGAAGGTCTGATGAGGACGGAAAAAGACTACTGAGCTCTAGGGTCTCTAATGTAGTTATTAGATGCAACACATGGAAACTTACTCACTTTAATATGGTATTAGAATCCCTCTATGAATGGCTAAAAGGTCATATAGTGGCCTTCAAAGTGTTAAAACGGCCGTATCTGGGGAAACAGTAGTACAGAGATTAAGGCCGCTGTTATATGCATGAAAGTACTGTGTATGAGGAGAAATGGCTTATTGTTGGTGGGTGGCGGCGTATGACCTGAAAAAACGCAGTATCCACCACTGGCATCACAGGCGTCAATGGCCGATATCGCTGTACTATTAGTAAGAGGTAGGCGGGACAACCGCTGGAGTGACTGGGCCGCGTCACTGGAAGTGATGCCTAAGCGCGCGTCATCATCCTGTGGATTTGTATAAGAGATAGGGCCACCTCACCGGAGGTGACGCTGGTGCGCGCGTCATCCTCCTGTGATTCTGTATTGTGAGGTGGAGACTGTCGCTCATAGTAACCAGACCGCGTCACCGGAAGTGATGCTGGAGTGAACGCTGACACTTAGAACTCCTGTCTGGCAGGGTAAAAATTGGAAGGCGTTACTAACAGACACTTAAACCGGGGTGGCGCTAAACAGGCATCTCAAATGTACCCATTCTACATGTATATATATATAAAAAAAAAAATCCTAAAAGATGCTAATATTGCCCTGTATTAACCCCTTCACCCCCAAGGGTGGTTTGCACGTTCATGACCGGGCCAATTTTTACAATTCTGACCACTGTACCTTTATGAGGTCATAACTCTGGAACGCTTCCATGGATCCCGGTGATTCTGACATTGTTTTCTCGTGACATTTTGTACTTCATGTTATTGGTAAAATTTCATTCAAATAACTTGCGTTTATTTGTGAAAAAAATGGAAATTTGGCAAAAATTTTGAAAATTTCGCAATTTTCCAACTTTGAATTTTTATGCCCTTAAATCACAGAGATACGGCACACAAAAAACTTGATAACTAACATTTCCCACATGTTTACTTTACATCATCACAATTTTGGAACCAAAATTTTTTTTTGTTAGGAAGTTATAAGGGTTAAAAGTTGACCAGCGATTTCTCATTTTTACAACACCATTTTATTTTTAGGACATATCCCCCATAGCATGATGCTGTCACCACCATTTTTCACTGTTGGGATTGTATTGGGCAGATGATGAGCAGTGCCTGGTTTTGTCCACACATACAGCTTAGAATTTTCACCGAAAAGGTTTACCTTCATCTCATCAAACCAGAAAATTTAATTTCTCATAGTCTGGGTGTCCTTCATGTGTTTTTTAGAAAATTTTATGCAGGTTTTTCATATGTCTTGCACTGAGGGGAATAATAATAAAAATTTTTGGCACTCAACTTGTAGCAAAGAGAAGGATTTTTATTTGCAGTCACAAATATAGACGTTTCGGCTATATCAATAAGCCTTCATCAGTATACTGCAGAATTAATGGAAACACATGTAATACAAGTCAGATGCTACATGTAATACAATGAATCAAGTGAGACACCAATCAACATAAGAAAAAACTTCCATAGGTGCACAAGTGATCAGAAGGACGGGTTGAGGTATTAGGGAATATAACTCCTAAAAGAGGGAGAACCAATATAAGAAAAAGGGGAAAAAAAGGAGGAAAAAGAAAAAAAAGAATTAAGACCTTCCAAGACTGCTCATGTTCAATAGATTGTTGAATATCTAGAGTAGGATAAAGATGTGAGTATATACTGTGATCATGCTCAGAAAATATGGATGAGATTTATTAATATTAGATATGTATCTACTCACTATAATATATAGCCACTAATGGAATGAATATAAATGGAGGTCATGTCATCCATCATGAGAAGACGGGTATAAGGACCTATGTCAAAAAAGGATACACCAACAATTGTTCAATAGAATCGTGTCTAAGTAATAAATTAATATGATGTATATTGGTGTAAAACTCACCTGTGAAATTTAGAGAGGGGGGATAATGGAGTAATGTCCCAAAGAAATCCCTTGGAAGGTCTGATGAGGACGGAAAAAGACTACTGAGCTCTAGGGTCTCTAATGTAGTTATTAGATGCAACACATGGAAACTTACTCACTTTAATATGGTATTAGAATCCCTCTATGAATGGCTAAAAGGTCATATAGTGGCCTTCAAAGTGTTAAAACGGCCGTATCTGGGGAAACAGTAGTACAGAGATTAAGGCCGCTGTTATATGCATGAAAGTACTGTGTATGAGGAGAAATGGCTTATTGTTGGTGGGTGGCGGCGTATGACCTGAAAAAACGCAGTATCCACCACTGGCATCACAGGCGTCAATGGCCGATATCGCTGTACTATTAGTAAGAGGTAGGCGGGACAACCGCTGGAGTGACTGGGCCGCGTCACTGGAAGTGATGCCTAAGCGCGCGTCATCATCCTGTGGATTTGTATAAGAGATAGGGCCACCTCACCGGAGGTGACGCTGGTGCGCGCGTCATCCTCCTGTGATTCTGTATTGTGAGGTGGAGACTGTCGCTCATAGTAACCAGACCGCGTCACCGGAAGTGATGCTGGAGTGAACGCTGACACTTAGAACTCCTGTCTGGCAGGGTAAAAATTGGAAGGCGTTACTAACAGACACTTAAACCGGGGTGGCGCTAAACAGGCATCTCAAATGTACCCATTCTACATGTATATATATATAAAAAAAAAAATCCTAAAAGATGCTAATATTGCCCTGTATTAACCCCTTCACCCCCAAGGGTGGTTTGCACGTTCATGACCGGGCCAATTTTTACAATTCTGACCACTGTACCTTTATGAGGTCATAACTCTGGAACGCTTCCATGGATCCCGGTGATTCTGACATTGTTTTCTCGTGACATTTTGTACTTCATGTTATTGGTAAAATTTCATTCAAATAACTTGCGTTTATTTGTGAAAAAAATGGAAATTTGGCAAAAATTTTGAAAATTTCGCAATTTTCCAACTTTGAATTTTTATGCCCTTAAATCACAGAGATACGGCACACAAAAAACTTGATAACTAACATTTCCCACATGTTTACTTTACATCATCACAATTTTGGAACCAAAATTTTTTTTTGTTAGGAAGTTATAAGGGTTAAAAGTTGACCAGCGATTTCTCATTTTTACAACACCATTTTATTTTTAGGACCACATCACATTTGAAGCCACTTTGAGGGGTCTATAGGATAGAAAATACCCAAAAGTGACACCATTCTAAAAACTGCACCCCTTAAGGTGCTCCAAACCACATTCAAGAAGTTTATTAACCCTTTAGGTGCGTCACAGGAATTTTTTTGAATATTTAAAAAAAAAATGAACATCTAACTTTTTTTCACAAAAAAAAAACTTCAGGTTCAATTTTTTTTATTTTACCAAGGGTAACAGGAGAAATTGGACTGCAAAAGTTATTGTGCAATTTGTCCTGAGTACGCTGATACCTGATTTGTGGGGGGGAACGACTGTTTCGGCGCATGGCAGAACTCAGAATGGAAGGAGCGCCGTTTGACTTTTTCAATGCAAAATTGGCGGGAATTCAGATCGGACGCCATGTCAAATTTGGAGAGTCCCTGATGTACCTAAACAGTGGAAACCCCCTACAAGTGACCCCATTTTGGAAACTAGACCCCCCAAGGAACTTATCTAGATATGTGGTGAGAACTTTGAACCCACAAGGGCTTTACAGAAGTTTATAACATACAGCGGTACAATTAAAAAATCATATTTTTTCCACAAAAATGATCTTTTCACCCCAATTTTTATTTTCCCAAGGGTAACAGGACCCTAAAAGTTATTGTGCAATTTGTCCTGAGTATGCTGATACCCCACATGTGGGGGTAAACCACTATTTGGGCGCATGGCAGAGCTCGGAAGGGAAGCAGCACCATTTGACGTTTTTGGCTGGAATTGAGATCGGACATCATGTCGCGATTGGAAAACCCCTGATGTACCAAAACAGTGGAAACCCCCCACAAATGACACCATTTTGGAAACTAGACCCCCTAAGGAACTTATCTAGATGTGTGGTGAGAACTTTGAACCCCCAAGGGCTTCACAGAAGTTTATAACATAAAGCCGTACAATTAAAAAATCATATTTTTTCCACAAAAATGATCTTTTCACCCTCAATTCTTATTTTTCCAAGGGTAACAGCACCCTAAAAGTTATTGTGCAATTTGTCCTGAGTATGCTGATACCCCACATGTGGGGGTAAACCACTATTTGGGCGCATGGCAGAGCTCGGAAGGGAAGCAGCGCCATTTGACGTTTTTGGCTGGAATTGAGATCGGACATCATGTCGCGATTGGAAAACCCCTGATGTACCAAAACAGTGGAAACCCCCACAAATGACACCATTTTGGAAACTAGACCTCCTAAGGAACTTACCTAGATGTGAGGTGAGAACTTTGAACCCCCAAGGGCTTCACAGAAGTTTATAACATAAAGCCGTACAATTAAAAAATCATATTTTTTCTACAAAAATGATCTTTCCACCCTCAATTCTTATTTTTCCAAGGGCAACAGCACCCTAAAAGTTATTGTGCAATTTGTCGTGAGTACGCTGATACCCCACATGTGGGGGTAAACCACTATTTGAGCGCATGGCAGAGCTCGGAAGGGAGGCAGCGCCATTTGACGTTTTTGGCTGGAATTGAGATCGGACACCATGTCGCGATTGGAAAACCCCTGATGTACCAAAACAGTGGAAACCCCCCACAAATGACACCATTTTGTAAACTAGACCCCCCAAGGAACTTATCTAGATGTGTGGTGAGCACTTTGAACCCCCCAGTGCTTCACAGAAGTTTATAACGCCCGGGCGTGAAAATAAAAAATTTGTATTTTTTCCACAAACATGATCTTTTAGTCACCATTTTTTTATTTTCCCAAGGGTAACAGGAGAAATTAGACCCCAAAAGTTGTTGTCCAATTTGTCCTGAGCATGCTGATACCCCATATGTGGGAGAAAACTACTGTATGGGCACACGTCGGGGCTTGGAAGGGAAGTAGTGACGTTTTGGAATGCAGACATAGATGGAATGGTCTGCGGGTGTCATGTTGCCTTTGGAGAGCCCCTAATGTACCTAAACAGTGGAAACCCCCCACAAATGACCCCATTTTGAAAACTAGACCCCCTAAAGAACTTATCTAGATGTGAGGTGAGCACTTTGAACCCCCAAGGGCTTCAAAGAAGTTTATAATGCCAGGGCATGAAAATAAAAAAATTGTATTTTTTCCACAAACATGATCAATTAGTCCCCAATTTTTTTATTTTCCCAAGGGTAACAGGAGAAATTGGACCCCAAAAGTTGTTGTCCAATTTGTCATGAGTACGCTGACACCCCATATGTGGGAGAAAACTACTGTATGGACACACGTCGGGGCTCGGAAGGGAAGCAGTGCCATTTTGGAATGCAGACTTTGATGGAATGGTCTGCGGGTGTCATGTGCGTTTGGAGAGCCCCTGATGTACCTAAACTATTGAAACTCCCCACAAGTGACCCCATTTTGGACACTAGACCCCCCCACGGAACTTATCTAGATGTGTGGTGAGCACTTTGAACCCCAAGTGCTTCACAGAAGTTTATAACGCTCGGACGTGAAAATAAAAAATCATTTTTTTCCACAAAAATGATATTTTTGCCCCAATTTTTTATTTTCCTAAGGGTAACAGGAGAAATTGGACCCCAAAAATTGTTTTGCAATTTGTCCTGAGTAGGCTGATACCCTACATGTGGGGGTAGAACACTGTTTGGGCGCATGGCAGAGCTTGGAAGGGAAGGAGCACCATATGACTTTTTCAACTCAGAATTGGCTGGAATTGAGATCAGACGCAATGTTGCATTTGGAGAGCCCCTGATGTGCCCAAACAGTGGAAACCCCCAATTCTAACTCCAACCCGAACCCCAACACACCCCTAAACCTAATCTCAGCCCTAACCCTAGCCCTAACCCTAGCCCTAACCCTAGCCCTAACCCTAACCCTAGCCCTAACCCTAACCCTAATGGAAAAATGGAAATAAATACATTTTTTTAATTTTATTATTTTTCCCTAACTAAGGGGGTGATAACGGGGGGTTTGATTTACTATTTATGGCGGTTTTTATTTTTGGCAGCTGTTGCACGCTAAAAGACGCTTTTTATTGTAAAAATAGTTTTTGCATCACCACATATTGAGAGCTATAATTTTTCTGGATTTTGACCCACTGAGTCATGTGAGGTCTTATTTTTTGCAGGACGAGTTGACGTTTTTATTGGTACCATTTTCGGGCACGTGACATTTTTTGATCGCTTTTTATTCCGATTTTTGGGACACAGAATGAACAAAAACCAGAGTTTCATGAATTTCTTTTGGGGGAGTGCGTTTACACCGTTCCGCGTACGGTAAAATTGATAAAGCGATTTTATTCTTCAGGTCAGTACGGTTACAGCGATACCTCATTTAGGTCGTTTTTTTATGTTTTGTCGGTTTTATGCAATGAAAACTATTTTATATAAAAAATAATTATTTTTGCATTGCTTTATTCTGTGAGCTATAACTTTTTTATTTGTTCACTGATGATGCTGTATCGTGGCCCCCTCCCTGCCGATGCTTCCCTTTAACTCCCGGTACACTGCGATCGTGTTTGATCGCGGTGTGCAAGGGGTTAACGTGTCGGGGGCGGTCCGTGACCACCCCTGACACATTGTGCCGGGTGTCAGCTGTGATAATCAGCTGACACCCGGCCGCGATTAGCGGCGCTCACCACGTGGGCGCCGCTGATCGCGGTAGACGTACTATCCCGTCCATGGGCATAGGGGCCCGGGTCCCATGGACGGGATAGTACGTCTCATGTCAGGAAGGGGTTAAAGTACTTAAGACTCTGTTACTATGGACTCAGTGTCACTATTTGTACGAGGCTTCCACTGATAGGTAACATTCCGAAGCCTACAGAGGAGGCAATATAGAATAAGGAAAGTATGCAGAAAACAAAAGTATCAATGAGCTGTGGGAGGCGGGAAGGGAAAGTCCGATGGGTGAACAAGATCAGGAAGGTGACATTTGTGTGACGCTCAGTATCGGCGACTCTGTAAAGATAAGACAATATATTAGAAATCTCGTATTGACAACATGCAAGTTCAATGGCAAAAACAGTTCCACATCAAAATGTTTCTGATTCAGATAGACTAACCAGGTGTATGGTAAATGCCACAATATATAGGGAGGAGAAAACAAAAAACCAAGACACATTATCCTGTGCGTTGAATCAACCTGTTATATAAAAGACAATAGGTCATATTCCCTATTGAGGCCCTTTGGGGAGGGAGTCCTTCATGTGTTTTTTTTTAGCAAACCCTATGTGGGCTTTCATATGTCTGGCACTGAGGAGAGGCTTCCGTCGGGCCACGCTGCCATAAAGGCCCAACTGGTGGAGGGCTGCAGTGATAGTTGACTTTGTGGAACTTTCTCCCATCTCCCTATTTTGTCTATGGAGCGCAGCCAGAATGGTTTTGAGGTTCTTCTTTTCCTCTCTCACCAAGGCTTTTCTCTCACAATTGCTCAGTTTGCTGGATGGACACATCTAGGAAGATTTCTGGGGGTCCCAAACTTGTTGCATTTAACTCCTTCATGACCCAGCCTATTCTGACCTTAATGACCTGGCTAATTTTTGCAATTATGACAAGTGTCCCTTTATGACGTAATAACTCAGGAATGCTTCAACATATCATAGCGATTCCGACATTGCTTTTTCATGACATATTGGGCTTCATGTTAGTGGTAAGTTTAGGTCGACAACGTTTGCATTTATTTGTGAAAAAAAATGAAAATTTGGCGAAAATTTAGCAATTTTCAAATTTTGAATTTTTATTCCGTTAAACCAGCTATATGTGACACAAAATGCTTAATAAATAACATTTCCCAGATGTCTGCTTTACATCAGCACAATTTTGGAAAAAAAAATTTTTTTGTTAGGAAGTTATAAGGGTTAAAAGTTGACCAGCGATTTCCCATTTTTACATTAAAATTTACAAAACCATTTTTTTAGGGACCACCTCACATTTGAAGTCACTTTGAGTGGTCTATATGGCAGAAAATACCCAAAAGTGACACTATTCTAAAAACTGCACCCCTCAAGCTACTCAGAACTATATTCAAGAAGATTATTAACCCTTCAGATGCTTCACAGGAACTAAAGCAACGAGGAAGGAAAAAAGGACATTTTAATTTTTCCAGCAAAAATTTTCTTTTAGCATCAATTTTTTCATTTTCTCATGGGCAACAGGATAAAATGGATCCTTAAATTTGTTGGGCAATTTCTCCTGAGTACACCGATACCTCATATGTGGTCATAAACCACTGATTGGGCATACGGCAGGGCTCAGAAGGGAAGGAGCGCCATTTGACTTTTTGAATGGAAAATATGCTGGAATATTTAGGGTTTGCCATATCGCATTTGGAGAGCCCCTGTGTGCCTAAACATTGAATCTCCCCCACAAGTGACCCAATTTTGGAAACTAGACCTCCCAAGGAACTTATCTAGATGCATAGTGAGCACTTTGAACCTCCATGTGCTTCACAAATTGATCCGTAAAAAAATACTTTTTTTTTTCACAAAAATTTTCTTTTAGCCTCAGTTTTTTCATTTTCACATGGGCAACAGGATAAAAAGGATGCTAAAATTTGTTGGTCAAGTTCTCTTGAGTACACTGATACCTCATTTGTGGTCATATACCACTGTTTGGGTGCACAACAGGGCCTGAAAGGGAAGGAGCGCCATTTGACTTTTTGAATGGACACCATGTCGCGTTTGGAGAGTCCCTGTGTGCCTAAACAGTGAAAGAAGACCACAAGTGACAGCATTTTGGAAACTAGACCCCTTAAGGAACTTATCTAGCTGTGTTTTGAGCACTTTGAACCCCCAAGTGCTTCACAGAAGTTTACAATGCAGAGCAGTGAAAATAAAAAAATCATTTTTTTTCCTAAAAAAATAGCAGATTAAAAAAATAATTTTTATTTTCACAAGGCTAACAGGAGAAATTGGACCACTAAAGTTGTTGTACAATTTTACCTGAGTACATGGATACCCCATATGTGGGAGGCAACCACTGTTTGGGCGCATGGGAGAGATCGGAAGGAGCACCATTTTGGAATGCAGACTTTGATGGAATGTTCTGCGGGCGTCATGTTGCGTTTGCAGAGCCCATGAAGTGCCTAAACAGTAGAAACCCCCCACAAGTGACCCTATTTTGGAAACTAGATCTCCCAAGGAGCTTATCTAGATGTGTAGTGAGCACTTTTAACACCCAAGTGTTTCACAGAAATTTATAAACGCAGAGCCGTGAAAATAAAAAATCATTTCTTTCCCTCAAAAATGACTTTTTAGTCCGCTATTTTTTATTTTCCCAAGGGTAACAGGAGAAATTGGACCCCAAAAGTTGTTGTCCAGTTTGTCCTGAGTATGCTGGTACCCCAGATGTGGGTGGAACCACTGTTTGGGCACATGGCTGGGCTCAGAAGGGAAGGAGCGCAATTTGACTTTTTGAATGGAAAATTAGCTCCAATCGTTAGCGGACACCATGTCATGTTTGGAGAGCCCCTGTGTGCCTAAACTTTGGAGCTCCCCCACAAATGACCCCATTTTGGAAACTAGACACCTTAGGGAACTTATCTAGATGTGTGGTGAGCACTTTGAACCCCCAAGTGCTTCACAGAAGTTTATAACGCAGAGCCATGAATAGAAAATCATTTTTTTCCTCGAAAAATGATATTTTAGCCCGCAAGTTTTTATTTTCACATGGGTAACAGAATAAATTGGCGCCCAAAAGTTGTCCAGTTTGTCCTGAGTACGCTGGTACCCCATATGTGGGGGGGACCACTGATTCGGCACACTTCTGGGCTTGGAAGGAAAGTAGTGACCTTTTGAAATGCTGACTTAATGGAATGGTCTGCGGGCGTCATGTTATATTAGCAGAGCCCCTGATGTGCCTAAACAGTAGAAATCCCCCCAAGTGACTGCATTTTGGAAACTAGACCCCCCAAGGAACTTATCTAGATGTGTGGTGAGCACTTTGAACCCCCAAGTGCTTCACAGAAGTTTATAAGGCAGAGCCGTGAAAATAAAAAATCATTTTTTTTCCTCAAAAAATGATATTTTTGCCCACAATTTTTTATTTTCACAAGGGTAACAGAATAAATTGGACTCCAATAGTTGTTGTCCAGTTTGTCCTGAGTATGCTGGTACCCCATATGTGGGGGGACCACTGATTTGGCACACGTCTGGGCTCGGAAGGGAAGTAGTGACGTTTTGAAACCCTAACCACAATACAACACTAACCACAACACACCCCTAACCCTAATCCCAACTCTAACCCTAATCTCAACCCCAACCCACCCATAACCCTAATGATAACCATAATTCCAACCCTAACCCTAATTCCATCCCTAACCCTATTTTTAACCCTAACCCTAATTCTAACCCTAGCCCTAATGGAAAGATAAAAATATTTTCTTTATTTTATTATTTGTCCCTACTTATGGCGGTGATAAGGGAGGGTATTTACTTTTCTTTATTTTGATCACTGTGATAGAGTTTATCACAGTGATCAAAATGTACCTGCAATGAATGAATGAATGAATCTGTGGCTGGCAGATTCGGCAGGAACACTCATCATGCTCCCACCATTTTGCAAGATGGCGGCGCCCATGAAGGATCCGGGAGGGACACCAGAATGGACACAGGGACATAGGAGGTACCGGGGGGTTGAGGGGGGATCGGAAGGCAGGGGGAGTGGAGGGAAGGGGGAGCAGATTCTGATGGCGGTGGCAGATCGCTGCCGTCAGTCAATGGGGGGTCAGATTGACGTCTCCAGCCATGGCCGATGATATTGCAGCATCGGCCATGGCTGGATTGTAATATTTCACCAAATTTCAATTTCATTGGGGAAATATTATAATCGCTCTGATTAGCTGTTTCACTTTTAACAGCCAATCAGAGCCGCGGGGGGGGGGGCTAAACCACCCCCCAGGGTGAAGCACAAAGGGTCCTGTACCTGCTGGTTGGTGACCTTTCAGTGACCCCAGTAACGCGACCCGCAGGAGGGCAATCAATTCATGACGCCACATAGGCGTCATAGTTCGGATTGGCACCGACTTTCATGACGTCTACGTGGCGTCAAAGGTCAGGGAGGGGTTAAAGATTATGGAGGCCACTGTGATTTTAGAAACCTTTAGTACTGCAGAAATTCTTTTGTGACCTTGGTCAGATGTGTGCCTTGCCACAGTTCTGTCTCTGAGCTCCTTGACAGTTCCTTTGACCTCATGATTCTCAGATTCTCATTTGGTCTGACATGCACTGTGAGCTGTGAGGTCTTATATAGACAGGTGTGTGCCTTTACAAATCAAGTCCTACCAGTTAAATTAAACACAGCTGGACTCCAATGAAGGAGTAGAACATCTCAAGGAGGATCACAAGAAAATGGACATCATGTGACTTAATTATGAGTGTCTGAGCAAAGGGTCTGAATACCTATGACCATGTGATATTTTGGTATTTGCTTTTTAATAATTTTGCAAAAATTTCTACATTTCTGTTTTTTTTCAGTCAAGATGGGGTGTAGAGTGTACATTAATGAGAAAAAAATGAACTTTTTTGAATTTACCAAATGGCTGCAATGAAACAAAGTAAAAAATGTAAAGGGGTCTGAATACTTTCCGTACCCACTTTATGCTGTTTAAGATTGACTTACTAAGTTTTCTGTAGCATTTGAAAAGAAGTATTAAAATCTTCTGCACATTGCTGCTGCTGTGAATGTAACTGTTGCATACCGTATTTTCAGAGTGCAAATCTGGGCAGAAAATTTGCCCCTGCAATATAAGAACAACCACTAATAGTGTCCCATATAAGCAAGATTTTGTTTTAGTGCTATATAATTAATAAATACTGTGGTACACTTACCAAATTTTTCTGATTACAAGACGCACTTTTGTTCCCCCAAATTTTGGGGAAAAGTAGGGGGTGCGTCTTATAATGCGCATCTGTGTGCTGCTGTGCTATAGAGTGGGGGGGGCTATGGAGTGGTGTCATGGGGCTGGGGTGGGCTGGCTGCGGGCTGCAGAGACAGTGGGGGGTCCTGTGCTCCTGCTCATTAGGCTCATGTAATATTCACTGCACCCACTGTCCATCACCTCGGTGCTGAAGCAGCGCCGAGTTGGTAGACAGGGGAGCAGTGCATATTACATGTGCCTGCAATCCCCCCATCACTATAGTCACCTTCCAATGATCGCTCCTGCTCCCAGCTCCCCCCATGGCTTTCCTGTGTCTGCTGAGATCCTCCTCCTGCAGGGCGTGCGGCAGCAGCTGCTCATTCAGGCAGTTCATCGCTTCAGGAGCTTTCTATAGGGTTGAGATCTGGAGACTGGCTAGGCCACTCCAGGACCTTGAAATGCTTCTTACGAAGCCACTCCTTCATTGCCCTGGCGGTGTGCTTTGGATCATTGTCATGTTGAAAGACCCAGCCACGTTTCATCTTCAATGCCCTTGCTGATGGAAGGAGGTTTGCCCTCAAAATCTCACGATACATGGCCCCATTCATTCTTTCATGTACCCGGATCAGTCGTCCTGGCCCCATTGCAGAGAAACATCCCCAAAGCATGATGTTTCCACCACCATGCTTTACAGTAGGTATGGTGTTTGATGGATGCAACTCAGTATTCTTTTTCCTCCAAACACGACAAGTTGTGTTTCTACCACACAGTTCCAGTTTGGTTTCATCAGACCATAGGACATTCTCCCAAAACTCCTCTGGATCATCCAAATGCTCTCTAGCAAACTTCAGACGGGCCAGGACATGTACAGGCTTAAGCAGTGAGACACGTCTGGCACTGCAGGATCTGAGTCCATGGTGGCGTAGTGTGTTACTTATGGTAGCCCTTGTTACATTGGTCCCAGCTCTCTGCAGTTCATTCACTAGGTCCCCCCGCGTGGTTCTGGGATTTTTGCTCACCGTTCTTGTGATCATTCTGACCCCACGGGGTGGGATTTTGCATGGAGCACCAGATCGAGGGAGATTATCAGTGGTCTTGTATGTCTTCCATTTTCTAATTATTGCTCCCACAGTTGATTTCTTCACTCCAAGCTGGTTGGCTATTGCAGATTCAGTCTTCCCAGCCTGGTGCAGGGCTACAATTTTGTTTCTGGTGTCCTTTGACAGCTCTTTGGTCTTCACCATAGTGGAGTTTGGAGTCAGACTGTTTGAGGGTGTGCACAGGTGTCTTTTTATACTGATAACAAGTTTAAACAGGTGCCATTACTACAGGTAATGAGTGGAGGAAAGAGGAGACTCTTAAAGAAGAAGTTACAGGTCTGTGAGAGCCAGAAATCTTGATTGCTTGTTTCTGACCAAATACTTATTTTCCACCATAATATGCAAATAAAATGAAAAAAAACCAGACAATGTGATTTTCTGGATTTTTTTTTCTCAGTTTGTCTCCCATAGTTGAGGTCTACCTATGATGTAAATTACAGACGCCTCTCATCTTTTTAAGTGGTGGAACTTGCACTATTGCTGACTGACTAAATACTTTTTTGCCCCACTGTATATGGTATATGATTTGAAAGATGGACACTGGCATTATAAGACACACCTCCATTTAACATAAAAAATTTTTTTCTCTTTTTCATCACCAAATTTGGGGGTGCGTCTTATAATCAGGTGCGTTTTATAAAGCGAAAAATACTTGTGCATGCAAAATCTCATAAGATACCAGTCTCATCCAAGTGTTGCATGTTTCGATTCTGAATGATAGTGTTGTAGGTTGAAAATAAGATATTCCTCCACTAATCTTTCACTTTCCACCTTTCATTATTTCCTTCATTATTCTCATTTCTCTACTTGAATGTTTGCCCACTCCCACCCTTATATAACCCCATCACATCTTCAGGGCCAGCATTAGGGGTAAGCAGATAATGCAGCTGCCAAGGGCCCCCACTCCTCCAGGGGCCCCCAGCCAGTGACATACTGCTAATTGCAGCACACCATACGGCCGCTATGAGGCCTGTGAGTAAGAGGGGCCCAGCTCCTTTTCCCCATATCGCACATTCAACTTCATAGATGCCAGTACAGTTGAAAGTAGTGATGGAGGGAAAGCGTCAGATGATGCTCCTTCTCCCATCATTCCCCTCTGCTTGTGGCTCAGCAGGTAAGCAATGATGTCTCTTCATTGTGCTAGCAGTGGAGCTGATGAGAGCGGTAAAGAGCCTGGAGCAGCATAGGGAAGGAGGAGAGATGAGTATTGTATATGTGTATGTATTATACTGTGTGTGTTTGCATGTGTATTTGTGGGGGCCACATTATACTGTGTGTATGCATATATATGCATTATAGTGTGTGTTTATGTATGTGTATGCATTATACTATGTTTGGGGGGCTGCACTATACTGTGTGTGGGGGCTGCATGATACTGTGTGCATGCATCTGTGTGCATTATACTGTGTGTATGCATGTGTATGCATTATACTGTGTGTATGCATTATATTGTGTGGGGGCTGCACTATACTGTACTGTGGGGGGCTGCATTACACTGTGTGTGTATGGGTTTGTATATATGTGTATGCATTATACGGTGTGTTTGGGCTGCATTATACTGTGTGTGGTGGGGGACTGCATTATACAGTGCGTGGAGGAGACTGCATTATACTCTGAGGAGGCTGCATTATACTCTATGAGGGGGCTGCATTATACAGTGTGTGTTTGTGGGGCTGCATTATACTCTATGGTGAATAACAAGATCCCAAGTACAGAGTACATAATAGTAATCCTTCTTAAGTCACCCTCAGTGACTTTTTGGAGACAAATCCCCTATGGAACTCCTGATATGTAATAACACCAAGCAATTGGAGCAATATTCACCTGGCACGTTCCTGCACACCAGACAAGGACATGGGTAAGATTAACCCCTGATAACTCTGTCTCTATGCCGCATGTTTTTGTCCCATATACCTGGATCCATTTACTAGTCATGGTTACATGTGTACGGGGATCTACTACAGGGAAGGGTACTATATGGTGACTGGGGTTTATTCTCTGATGGCATTATACTACAGACTAAGGGAAATGATCCTAATTAAGGTAATAATACTTCTTGTTTCTTAGCCCATTTATGTCCTTGTCTGGACGCAGGACTGCTTTTTCATCCGTTTTTTCCCGGCTCATGTGTTAACAGCTATCTGTTTCATGTTACATGCTATACTATTCATCTATGTGAATTTTATATTTTGATACTATTACATTAAAGACTTCTTTAATATTTTTGGATATTTTGGTATTATGGTGGTTATTGGTCCGCTTGCTTGGTGTTATTATACTCTAAGGTGGCTGCATTATTCTCTGAGGGAGCTCCATTATACGCTATGATGGGGCTACATTATGCTGTGTTTGTGGGGCTGCATCATACTATGAAGGGGCTGCATACTATATGAGGGGGACTACATTATACTCTGTAAGGGGGCTACACTATACTCTAGGATGAGGCTACATTATACTGTGTGTGTTTGTGGGGCTGCATTGTACTCTAAGGGGGCTGTATTATTCTCTGAAAGGGCTGCATTATACTCTATGAGGGGGCTACATTATACTGTGTGTGGGGCTGCATTATAATCTGAGGGGGTAAGCATTATAATCTGAGAGAGGCTGCAGTATACTCTATCAAGAATCATGGGACGTGCATTATACTATATGTACTGTACTATATGGTACCTGCATTATACTGTATCGAGGACTATCGTCCCCATCATTCTTCCTCAGCAGGTGTAAAGAAACCAGCATTGAACAACTTTAATATTGTCAATCACGCTCGTTTAACGGCCTGATCTCAGTGGATGTAAATACAACCAAAATGCTTATGTGTGATGGTGCAATATGTTATCATTTTGTGCCCCACTTTAAAATTT
The DNA here is from genome assembly GCF_039654945.1 of Dendrobates tinctorius. Taxonomy (NCBI): domain Eukaryota; kingdom Metazoa; phylum Chordata; class Amphibia; order Anura; family Dendrobatidae; genus Dendrobates; species Dendrobates tinctorius. Next base: position 4,397,311 of record NW_027361728.1, on the reverse strand, counting down.
TGCCCTGGACCCCACTTTGCCTAAAACTGGCACTGCACACCTCCTATTACTTTCACAATAGAATGCTTTTGTAAACAATTTCATCGACATCAACAGATATACAGTAAAATCCAATATCATTTTCTGTGAAACGTTGTTTCTCATTATTTCTTTTTAATTGCTTTTACAGCAGCGACTTTATTTTTCTATTCTATACCAGTGACAATGCTCATATTTCTCCTTGTCACTTAGATCAACAATCTAAATTCTTGATGTATATTGAAATGAGAAAACAGATAATTTAAACAAATACATTTTTACTGTGTTAAATAAAATCCTAATAAATCATTTGAAAGAAATGTTTGTGCCCAATATAAAAAGATCCAATAAGAGTCTGTAGGCAAATCTGGAGGCTGTACTTTCAGGAGACAAAAGTTTTGCAGTGAAAAGTTTCCAGATCAAAGGGATAAACACTTGCCACATTCCCATACTCAGTTTTGCACAGTCTTACTGGTACACAAAGGAATGGCAGAAAATCATGCAGTGCTTAATGAAGGAGAGGAGAATGAAATGGTGAGTACTGATGGGGCAAATATAAGAACAGCTTAAGGTCTGTCACCTGCAAATGAATGTAACCACTCTATAATCAGCCATTATATACTGTATATGCTGTGCGATTTGTGTAATAGTGGATGCAAAGAGTTAACAGCTTGTTTGACTATTGTTACTAAAGTAGTGATCCTAATTTAGTCTGGTTTATATTAATAGCTTGCTGCAATCTATATTGACGGATACAGTACTAATAAATATTTAGCCCATGTTTAGCATTTGTCATTCCTGCTTTACCTGATTTGCTTCACATCATCTATTTGCCCTAGTATAAAATTCATACAGAGATTATTATTTTTAAAGTTGTTCTCCTTTGGCTTACAAAAGCTAAAGTGTCAGCATTTTTAATGTAGTGGAAATTGAGTGTCATATATGCATATATACAGCTCTGGCAAAAATTAAGTGACCACTGCACAGTTTTAGAAAAATCAGCTTCTCTACATGCCTGACAGCCATTCCATTCCAGTGTCAGTTGAATTCCAACTAGAGTACACCTCATTCTACTTAATGTGCTTCTGATTAGGTGATCACCTGAACCAAATCTTATTTAACGAAGGAAAATATAAAAGACACTGCTGTGGTCTTCACAATCCTCTTGCAGTAGGACAAGCTGGATGGCAAAACAAGTGCTAGTGCCAGTAATATTCCAAAAGTAATAGGCATGAAAAAATAGCTTTTAACAATGCCAAAGGAGTTGAAAAGAAAAGTCTTGAGTGAGGAAAAGAAGGGCTCAATTCTGGCAATATTAGTAGAGGGATACTGTGAGCATCATGTTGCCTCCATCCTTAAAATTTCTAAGATGGCAGTCCATTACAACAAGGTCAAGCAGCAGACACTGGGGACTCTCCACTGATTTGGATGACCATCATCTTATTCGAATGTCATTCAGCAACTGCAGGATGACATCAAGTGACTTACAAAAGGAATGGCAAATGGCAGCTGGGGTGAAGTGCATGGCAAGAACAGTTCGTAACAAGCTCCTAGAGGAAGGGCTCAAGTCATGTGAAGCTAGAAAAAAAGCCTTTCATCAATGAAAAGCAAAGGAGAGCCAGGCTGAAGTTTGCCAAAGACCATAAGGATTGGACCATAGAGGCTTTGACCAATACCTGGTCATCTAATTGTTAAACAGAGACCTGGAGAGGCGTACAAGCCACAATGTCTTGCACCCACTGTGAAATTTGGTGAAAGATCGGTGATGATCTGGGGATGCTTCAGCAAGTCTGGTATTTGGCAGGTTAATCTTTGCGAAGGACATATGAATGAAGCCGCATACAAGATTATCCTGGAAAAAGAGTTGATTCGTTCCACTCAGGCAATGTTCACCAACTGTGAGGACTGATTTTTCCAGCAGGACAATGCACCATGCCATACAGCTAGGTCAATCATTGTGTGGATGAAGGACCACCACATCAAATTCCTGTCATGGCTAGCCCAATCTCCAGACCTGAACCCCATTGAAAACCTCTGGAATGTAATCAAGAGGAAATGGATAGTCACAAGCCATCCAACAAAGAAGAACTGCTTAAATTTTGGTACCAGAAGTGGCATAAGGTCTTCCAAAAGCAGTGTGAAAGACTGTAGGAAAGTATGCCAAGACGCCTGAAAGCTGTGATTAAAAATCATGGTTATTCCACAAAATATTGATTTCAGAACTCTTCTTGAGTTAAAGCATTAGTATTGTTGTTTCTAAGTGATTATGAGCTTGTTTTCTTTGCATTATTTGAGTTCTGCAAGCACTGTACTTTTTGTTATTTTGACCATTTCTCATTTTCAGAAGATAAAAACAAAATTTATTGCTTGGAAATTCAGAGACATGTTGTCAGCAGTTTATATATATACAGTTGTGGCCAAAAGTATTGACACCCCTGCAATTCTGTCAGATAATACTCAGTTTCTTCCTGAAAATGATTGCAAACACAAATTCTTTGGTATTATTATCGTCATTTAATTTGTCTTAAATGAAAAAACACAAAAGAGAATGAAGCAAAAAGCAAAACATTGATCATTTCACAAAAAACTCCAAAAATGGGCCAGACAAAAGTATTGGCACCCTCAGCCTAATACTTAGTTGCACAACCTTTAGCCAAAATAACTGCGACCAACCGCTTGCAGTAACCATCAATGAGTTTCTTACAATGCTCTGCTGGAATTTTAGACCATTCTTCTTTGGCAAACTGCTCCAGGTCCCTGATATTTGAAGGGTGCCTTCTCCAAACTGCCATTTTTAGATCTCTCCACGGGTGTTCTATGGGATTCAGGTCTGGACTCATTGCTGACCACCTTAGAAGTCTCCAGTGCTTTCTCTCAAACCATTTTCTAGTGCTTTTTGAAGTGTGTTTTGGGTCATTGTCCTGCTGGAAGACCCATGACCTCTGAGGGAGACCGAGCTTTCTCACACTGGGCCCTACATTATGCTGCAAAATTTATTGGTAGTCTTCAGACTTCTTAATGCCATGCACACGGTCAAGCAGTCCAGTGCCAGAGGCAGCAAAGCAACCGCAAAACATCAGGGAACCTCCACCATGTTTGACTGTAGGGACCGTGTTCTTTTCTTTGAATGCCTCTTTTTTTCTCCTGTAAACTCTATGTTGATGCCTTTGCCCAAAAAGCTCTACTTTTGTCTCATTTGACCAGAGAACATTCTTCCAAAACATTTTAGACTTTTTCAGGTAAGTTTTGGCAAACTCCAGCCTGGCTTTTTTATGTCATGGGGTAAGAAGTGGGGTCTTCCTGGGTCTCCTACCATACAGTCCCTTTTCTTTCAGACGCCGATGGATAGTACGGGTTGACACTTGTACCCTCGGACTGCAGGGCAGCTTGAACTTGTTTGGCTGTTAGTCGAGGTTCTTTATCCAACATCCGCACAATCTTGCATTGAAATCTCTTGTCAATTTTTCTTTTCCGTCCACATCTAGGGAGGTTAGCCACAGTGCCATGGGCTTTAAACTTCTTGATGACACTGTGCACGGTAGACACAGGAACATTCAGGTCTTTGGAGATGACTTGTAGCCTTGAGATTGCTCATGCTTCCTCACAATTTGGTTTCTGAAGTCCTCAGACAGTTCTTTGGTCTTCTTTCTTTTCTCCATGCTCAATGTGGTACACACAAGGACACAGGACAGAGGTTGAGTCAACTTTAATCCATGTCAACTGGCTGCAAGTGTGATTTAGTTATTGCCAACACCTGTTAGGTGCCACAGGTAAGTTACAAGTGCTGTTAATTACACAAATTAGAGAAGCATCACATGATTTTTCGAACAGTGCCAATACTTTTGTCCACCCTCTGTTTTTTGTTTGGTGTGGAATTATATCCAATTTGGCTTTAGGACAATTCTTTTTGTGTTTTTTCATTTAAGACAAATTAAATGAAGATAATACCAAAAAATTTGTGTTTGCAATCATTTTCAGGAAGAAACTGAGTATTATCTGACAGAATTGCAGGGGTGTCAATACTTTTGGCCACAACTGTATATATATCTAATATATAAAGCTCAAAGTGTGTATGTATGTATGTGTGTATGCATGTGTGTATGTCCGGGACAGGCATCCGCACCATCTCAGCTGCAGCCACAAAATTTTGCACAGTCAAATGTCTGGACCCCGAGAGCATCCTAGGCTATGTTGTGAGGCGAAATTTTAACCCCGCGCGTTACAATTCACCAATTTTGACCCTATCTACATACTGGGGGAAAAAGTGTGTGTGCGTCAAGCCCCGCCCCACATTATGATGTCATCATGCCCCTATTTGCATAATGGGGAAACAGTGTGTGCGTATCAAGCCCCGCCCCTCATTATGATGTCATAATGGTTGCCATGGCGACGCTGATGTCATCATAGATTGCAAGCCCCACCGCTCATTATGATGTCATAATGGTTGACTATGGGATGGAGGATGTGTGATGGGTATATGGGCACTGGTCTATGGGGTGGTGGATATGTATGACGGGTATATGGGCATGGGACTATGGGATGGCGAATATGTATGATGGGTATATGGACACGGGACTATGGGATGGAGGATATGTATGATGGGTATATGGGCATGGGACTATGAGGTGAAGGATGTGTGATGGGTATATGGGCACTCGACTGTGGGATGGTGAATATGTATGATGGGTATATGGGCATGGGACTATGGGATGGAGGATGAGATGGGTATAAGGGCATGGGACTATGGGATGAAGGATGTGTGATGGGTATATGGGCACTCGACTATGGGATGGAGGATATGTATGATGGGTATATGGGCACGGGCCTATGGGATCGTGGATATGTATGATGGGTATATGGGCACGGGACTATGGGATGGAGGATAATTATAATTTGCTATAACTAACCACAGCACAGTTAGTTACTATGCCTGGGCAGCACCGGGCTCTTCAGCTAGTCTAATATATAAAGCTCAAAGTGTGTATGTATGTGTGTATGTGTGTATGTCCGGGATAGGCATCTGCACCGTCGCAGCTACAGCCACAAAATTGTTCCAATTTACCAAACAATTTTGCCCCTATCTACATACTGGGGAAAAAGTGTGTGCGTGTCAAGCCCCGCCCCTCATTATGATGTCACAATGCCCCTATTTGCATAAAGGGGAATCAGTGTGTGCGTATTAAGCCCGCGCCCCTCATTATGATGTTATAATGGTTGCCATGGTGACGCTGATGTCATCATAGATTGCAAGCCCTGCCGCTCATTATGATGTCATAATGGTTGACTATGGGATGGAGGATGTGTGATGGGTATATGGGCACTGGACTATGGGATGGCGGATATGTATGATGGGTATATGGGCACGGGACTATGGGATGGAGGATATGTATGATGGGTATATGGGCATGGGACTATGAGATGAAGGATGTGTGATGGGTATATGGGCATGGGACTATGGGATGGAGGATATGTTACATGGGTATATGGGCACGGGACTATGGGATGGAGGATATGTATGATGGGTATATGGGCATGGGACTATGGGATGGAGGATATGTATGATGGGTATATGGGCACGAGCCTATGGGATGGAGGATGTGTGATGGGTATATGGGCACTGGACTATGGGATGGAGGATATGTAAGATGGGTATATGGGCACGGGACTATGGGATGGCGGATATGTATGATGGGTATATGGACACGGGACTATGGGATGGAGGATATGTATGATGGGTATATGGGCACGGGACTATGAGATGAAGGACGTGTGATGGGCATATGGGTACTCGACTATGGGATGGCGGATATGTATGATGGGTATATGGGCATGGGACTATGGGATGGAGGATATGTATGATGGGTATATGGGCATGGGACTATGAGATGAAGGATGTGTGATGGGTATATGGGCATGGGACTATGGGATGGAGGATATGTAAGATGGGTATATGGTCACGGGACTATGGGATGGAGGATATGTATGATGGGTATATGGGCATGGGACTATGGGATGGAGGATATGTATGATGGGTATATCGACACGGGACTATGGGATGGCGGATATGTATGATGGGTATATGGGCATGGGACTATGAGATGAAGGACGTGTGATGGGCATATGGGTACTCGACTATGGGATGGCGGATATGTATGATGGGTATATGGGCATGGGACTATGGGATGGAGGATATGTATGATGGGTATATGGGCATGGGACTATGAGATGAAGGATGTGTGATGGGTATATGGGCATGGGACTATGGGATGGAGGATATGTAAGATGGGTATATGGTCACGGGACTATGGGATGGAGGATATGTATGATGGGTATATGGGCATGGGACTATGGGATGGAGGATATGTATGATGGGTATATCGACACGGGACTATGGGATGGCGGATATGTATGATGGGTATATGGGCACGGGACTATGGGATGGAGGATATGTATGATGGGTATATGGCAATGGGACTATGGGATGGAGGATATGTATGATGGGCATATGGGCACAGGCCTATGGGATGGAGGATATGTGATGGGTATATGGGCACGGGACTATAGGATGGCGGATATGTTTATGGGCATGGGACTATGGGATGGAGGATGTGTGATGGGTATATGGGCACTGGACAATGGGATGGAGGATATGTATGATGGGTATATGGGCATGGGACTATGGGATGGCGGATATGTATGATGGGTGTATGGGCATGGGACTATGGGATGGAGAATATGTATGATGGGTATATGGGCATGGGACTATGGGATGGAGGATATGTATGATGGGTATATGGGCATGGGACTATGGGATGGAGAATATGTATGATGGGTATATGGGCATGGGACTATGGGATGGAGGATATGTATGATGGGTATATGGGCATGGGCCTATGGGATGGAGGATAATTATAATTATAACCACAGTTAGTTACTATGCCCGGGCAGCGCCGGGCTCTTCAGCTAGTATATGTATATATGTGTGTTTAAGAAGAGATGGAAGGTGCAGTTGTGAAGACATGAAAGCGCCTCTCGTTGCATGGAGGTCTCCAACCTAAGTCTAACAACCAAAAATTGTATACCATCAGAATGAAGGGTGATCAAGGCTTGATAAGCATCCAAGCCACTATCACAGATGAAACAAGGAGTATCCAGGAGTCTATCAGAAAAATGGCACCAAACGTTGAGATGCTGAGGATAAGACTAAGACAGCAACATCAACAGATCTGGAAGGAAGTACAGGAACATGAAGAGGCAGAGCAAGACAAGCTGATGTATGGGATGTACTATTGACAGATAATGAAGGTGGTTGACATGGAGAAATCCTACCAATGGCTGGAGAAAGCTGGATTCAGAGACAGCACAGATGCACTTATCATAGCAGTACAAGAGCAAGCACTAAGTACCAGATTCATAGAAGCAAAAATCTACCACACAAGACAAGACACAAGGTGCAGACTATGCAAAGAAACCTCAGAAACAGTTCAGCACATAGTGGCAGGATGCAAAATGCAAGCCGGAACAATGTATACCAAACATCACAACCAAGTAGCTGGAATTGTATTCAGGAATATATGCACAGTATATGGGCTAAGTCCCCCTAAGTCCAGGTGGGGGACCACAGAGAAAGTGGTGGAGAATGAAAGGGCTAAAATCCTGTGGGACTTCAAGATCCTGATGAATAAGCAGGTGTTGGCTAACCAGCCAGTCATTGTGATAGTAGACAAGGAACAGAAGACAGCAATGATAATAGATGTGGCAATGCCAAGTGACAGCAACATCAGAAAGAAGGAATATGATAAGCTGGAGAAATACCAGGGCCTCAAAGGAGAAGTGGAGAACATGTGGAAGGTGAAGGCGACAGTGATTCCAGTGGTGATAGGAGCACTTGGAGCAGTGACCCCTAAACTGGGAAAATGGCTACAACAGATCCCTGGAGCAACATCTGAACTCTCTGTCCAGAAAAGCGCAATGCTGGGAACAACTAAGATCCTGCGCAGAACCCTCAAACTCCCAGGCCTCTGGTACAGGACCTGAGAATGAGAAAGCCTCCATGCATAACGCCTTTTTGTATGACCAAACAACTCAGTATCAGCAGATTCTTGACAATAATGTGCAAGAATCAGTGACGAAGTTGAAGTTACGCAGGGGATGGATATTTCAGCAAGACAATGATCCAAATCACCGCTCCAAATCTACTCAGGCATTCATGCAGAGGAACAATTACAATGTTCTGGAATGGCAATCGCAGTTCCCAGACCTAAATATCATTGAACATCTGTGGGATGATTTGAAGCGGGCTGTCCATGCTCGGCGACCATCAAACTTAACTGAACTGGAATTGTTTTGTAAACAGGAATGGTCACAAATGCCTTCATCCAGGATCCAGGAACTCATTAATAGCTACAGGAAGTGACTAGAGGCTGTTATTTTTGCAAAAGGAGGATCTGCGAAATATTAATGTCACTTTTATGTTGAGGTGCCCATACTTTTGCACCAGTCAAATTTTGTTTAAATGCAGATTGCACATTTTCTGTTAGTACAATAAGCCTCATTTGAATCCAGAAATATAGTCCATCAGTTATTAGATATACGAAACTGAAATAGCTGTTGCAAAAACCAAAATTGTTATAAAGAAAAAAGGTTAACATTAATAGGGGTGCCCAAACTTTAACATATGACTGTACATACTACATACATACTACATACATACTACATTCATGCAACATACATACATACTACATATATACTACATTCATACTACATACATACTACATACATACTACATATATACTACATTCATACAGCATACATACATACATACTACATACATACTACATATATACTACATTCATACTACATACATACAGTACATACTACATACATACTACATATATACTACATTCATACTACATACATACTACATATATACTACATTCATACAACATACATACATACTACATATATACTACATTCATACAACATACAAACATACATATATACTACATTCATACAACATACATACATACTACATACTATATACATACAACATACATACAACATGCTACAGACATACAACATACATACAACATACATACTACATACAACATACATACATTCATACAATACATACATACTACATACATAATACATACATTACATTCATACATTCATACATTCATACAATACATACATATAGACATACAGTACATGTAACATAGAGTACATACTCACCAATACTTGTCACATTGTTCCCCGAAGCCAGTGTCATCTATGAAAAAATGCGAAAATAACAAACAAGCCATATACTCCCTGATCCGCAGAAATCCACATGTCCCACGCCGATTTCCCGTGGAGAACAGCAGCAACAGCTGATGCGACCGCTCTCTAAGGGGCCCCAGGAATCCAATGACAGGAGGTAGGTATCCTTCCGCACTGTATTCCTCCGCCACTGTAAAACAATAGTCCCTGGTCTCACTTTATGGTAAAAGCTGCGTGGGAACTTTTTCACACAGCAATGCCAAAAGTGAGACTAGGGACTATTTTTTTACAGTGGCGGAGGAATACAGTGCAGAAGGATACCTACATCCCGTCATTGGATTCCTGGAGCCCCATAGAGAGCAGTTGCATCAGCTGATGCTGCTGTTCTCCACGGGAAATCGGCGTGGGACACTCGTGGATTTCTGCGGATAAGAGAGTATATGGCTTGTTTGTTATTTTCATATTTTTTCATAGATGACATTGGCTTCGGGGAACAATGTGACAAGTATTGGTGAGTATGTACTCTATGTTATATATATTGTATGTCTATATGTATTGTATCAATGTATGAATGTATTGTATGTAGTATGTATGTAGTATGTATGCATTGTATGAATGTATGTATGTTGTATGTAGTATGTATGTAGTATGTATGTTGTATGTCTGTAGCATGTTGTATGTATGTTGTATGTATGTAGTATGTATGTATGTTGTATGAATGTAGTATATATGTATGTAGTATGTATGTATGTATGTTGTATGAATATAGTATATATGTAGTATCAATGTAGTATGTATGTTGTATGTATGTTGTATGTCTGTAGCATTTTGTATGTATGTTGTATGTATGTAGTAAGTATGTAGTATATATGTATGTATGTATGTTGTATGAATGTAGTATATATGTAGTATGTATGCATGTATTTTGTATGAATGTAGTATATATGTAGTATGTATGTAGTATGTAGTATGTATGTTGTATAAATGTAGTATATATGTATGTATGTATGTTGTATGAATGTAGTATATATGTAGTATGAATGTAGTATGTATGTTTTATGTATGTTGTATGTCTGTAGCATGTTGTATGTATGTAGTGTGTACGTAGTATGTAGTATGTATGTATGTTGTATGAATGTAGTATATATGTATGTAGTATGTATGTATGTTGTATGAATGTAGTATATATGTAGTATGAATGTAGTATGTATGTTGTATGTATGTTGTATGTCTGTAGCATGTTGTATGTATGTTGTATGTGTGTAGTAAGTATGTAGTATGTATGTATGTATGTATGTTGTATGAATGTAGTATATATGTAGTATGTATGTTGTATGAATGTAGTATATATGTAGTTTGTATGTAGTATATATGTAGTATGTATGTAGTATGTATATATATATATTTTTTTTTCATTCAACACATTAGCCGGATGATGGGACTACTACTGTCACATCATTGGCTAATGTGTCAATCACTGTCATTGTAGCAGGCATCGCCCGATGGGACTTGTAGTCCCATCGGACGATGCCTGCACACACACAAGACCCCCAGCAGGCCCACACAGCCCCCGGCAGGCCTGTACAGACCCCCGGCAGCCGGCACAAGCCCCCGGCAGGCCCGTACAGACCCCCGGCAGCCGGCACAAGCCCCCGGCAGGCCCGTACAGTCCCCCGCCAGCTGGCACAAGCCCCCGGCAGGCCCGTGCAGACCCCCCACCAGCCGGCACAAGCCCCCGGCAGGCCAGTACAGACCCCCAGCAGCCGGCACCAGCCCCCGGCAGGCCCGTACAGACCCCCGGCAGCTGGCACAAGCCCCCGGCAGGCCCGTACAGACCCCCGGCAGCCGGCACAAGCAACCGGCAGGCCAGTACAGACCCCCGGCAGCCGACACAAGCCCCCGTCAGGCCCGTACAGACCCCCGGCAGGCCCGCACAGACCCCGCCCGCGCACACAGACACGCACTGTGTCCGCCCACGCACTGCCCACACTCTTCCCCCCTCCCGAACTGGATGGGCAAGTAAAGAAAGGGTTTTTTTTCATCCCGATATTTCTGTCCCATTGACTTCCGGTATCGGAATCAGCGATACCCGATACTTTTTTTGTATCGGGCCGATCCAATCCGATCTGATATTTCTCTATATTGGATGGTATCGCTAAACACTACTCAGCACCCTTAGTCATGACTAAGGGTGCTGAGACACCAGAAACACATTGATAATGCAAGCATCTATTTTTTCTATGCTGGCATTTTAACTCCCACTTTGTATCGATTGAAGTGAATAAAGAAATCTGTTTTCACCATATCGTGGAGCTTGAGAACTCTTTCTACAGTGTAAGGATTACATATAGTGACCGCAGAATTGTATACTTGCGTCCTAGTAAGCCACTGCTAATCTTGTGCTAATTCTGACCATGGTGGAGTACTGTCACAAGCTATAGTAATTTTTTATTTTTACCGTGCCAACCTATTTTGCAGCACTGTACATTTCGGCGGGTACTTCTACAGACAATAAAGACACAACAGAGTAAACACATTATTCAGATATTAAAAGGAGTGAGGGCCCTGCTCACAAGCTTGCAATCTATGAGGAAATAGGGGAGACATGAAAGATAAATGTTAAAAAGTGCTTGTATGGTATGGTCCAGCCTTCAATATAATAACTAAGTTATTCACATAATGCTGCTTGAAACGGTCACTGTATAAGTACTGGTGCAAAGTTCTATTAAGTACATGGATGGTGTGTAAATAGATGCTACAAGGGATCACATGAGGAAGAATATTTTGAAATGGCAAAACTTGAATAGATATGTAAGTGGGGTATTGATAATTAACTTTTTACGGGTAGTACATTCCAAAGAAGTGGCCCAGCTCATGAGAAGTCTTGGAGATTGAAGTGGCAGATTCAGATTATTGAGGATGTTAGTTTTAGGTCATTAGCAGAATGGAGGGAATGGGTAGGGTGATAGACAGATGAAGGAGGAGATGCAGAGTGGTGCAGAACTGCGGAGTGATTTCTAGGTGAGAGTGATAAGCTTACAGTGGGTATAGAAAGTATTCAGACCCCTTTAAATTTTTCACACCTTGTTTCATTGCAGCCATTTGGTAAATTCAAAAAAGTTCATTTTTTTCTCATTAATGTACACTGCACCTCATCTTAATTGAAGAAAACTGAAATGTAGACATTTTTACTAATTTATTATAAAAGGAAAACTGAAACATCACATGGTCACAAGTATTCAGGCCCTTTGCTCAGTACTGAGTAGAAGCACCCTTTTGAGCTAGCACAGCCGTGAGTCTTCTTGGGAATGAAGCAACAAGTTTTTCATACCTGCATTTGGGGATCCTCTGCCATTTTTCCTTGCATATCCTTTCCAGTTCCATCAGGTTGGATGGTGAACGTTGGTGGACTGCCATTTTCAGGTTTCTCCAGAGATGCTCAATTGGGTTTAGGTCAAGTATGGTCACAGAGTTGTTCTGAAGCCACTCCTTTGTTATTTTAGCTGTGTGCTTGGGGTCATTGTCTTTTTGGAAGGTGAACCGGTCAAGTCTGAGGTCCAGAACACTCTGGAAGAGGTTTTCATCCAGAATATCTCTGTATTTGGCCGCATTCATGTTTCCTTCCATTGCAACCAGTCGTCCTGTCCGTGTAACTGAAAAACACCCCAATAACATGATGCTGCCATCACCATGTTTCACTGTTGGGATACTGGTGGAGGGCTGCAGTGATAGTTGACTTTGTGGAACTTTCTCCCATATCCCTTCTGCATCTGCGGAGCTCAGCCATAGTGATCTTGGGGTTCTTCTTTACCTCTCTCACCAAGGCTTTTCTCCCAGAATTGCTCAGTTTGGCTGGATGGCCAGGTCATTTGTCCATTTTTTATCCTACCCCCACCTGATTGGAGGTAGTAGGGATAATATGTGTATTGTTAGTAAGTCCCCACATTGGTTAATTATGTTTTACAACTCCTCCTCTTTACCTCCCCTCCCCACTCCCCTTTTTTAGGGGGATATAGCCTATGAACAATTTGAATTTAATCAAAAACCCATTTTGATTAGAGGTAAAGCTTTGAAAAACTTTGGTGATCAGAAATTAATGTACTATTATGGAGGGGCTGTATATGTTATACATGCCCTCCAGGGATGCGTTCCAGAGTCCAAGTACAAATAGGTCCCTTCTGGAAACAAGCTTGGTGACAAAGGTTCCGATGCATTATCTGAGAATTGCAAACACTGAATATGATGTATACATCCGGTCTTTGCGCTCCACAGCTGGAACGCATGAAAGGACGCTATGGAGAATTCACAAACACTGGATATGATGTGCGCTTCCAGTCTTTGCGCTCCAAGGCTGGAACGCATGTATGTTATTGAGGAGAGGCAGGCGTTGACCTGCATTTTATCCCGGAAGAAAATTAACACTTCTGGTTCATTTTGCATGCGGACCCCCTGTGACCAATGAGTGTGGATGCTGGGGACACAAGAAATTACAAGACAATAAGCAGAAGGACAGTCTATTTAAAACGCCGAGGCAGCACGGCGGTAGACTTGTCTCTTTTTGCATAGAGTATGCACTTCATTTATTATTAAGGACCCCCACTTATCTTCCTTTTCCCCTATTATTTTATTTATTTTCTCCCCTGATGAGTTGAAAACAATGAAACGCGTCGGAAGATAGTGAGGATATGGTCTTTATTTGATATCTGGATATCTTAGTGGTAGGTATTGATGTGGCAGAGGATTTGAAATGTCCTCTTCCTCTCTGTCATGACTCTGGATTGGATGGTTCCGCCTCCATCCTGGTCAAGTCAGGGTTAGTTTTAGTCCGCCTTTCTTTTGTTCTGGGGTGGCTATTTAATGTTCGCAGTTCCTTGATTTGGTGTCGGTGATGCTTCTGTATACTCGGTTTGTGGTTGCTGACCCAGGCTCTCATTTGTAAACGTTGTGCCTCTGCTTGTGTGCTTTTCTGTGTATGATTAGGTTTGTCCCGTGACTTTTGCCTCTATATCCTGCTTTGCACTGCCCTGTCTCTCTTGGTTATCTGACCCCTTGGCTTTTCTCCGTTTACTCTTTGTCTTACCCCTAGGTACTGCTCTTTCATCTGGCTTTTGACCCTCGGGTCTCCTTGACCACGTTTAGGCTATGTGCACACGCTGCGGATTCACCAGCGGATTTGTATTTGCGGATCCGCAGGTAAAACTGCAGGTAAAATGACCTGCGGTTTTACCTGTGGATTGGCCAGCGGTTTTCCCCTGCGGGTTCACACCTGGACAATGGAATAGGTGTCAAACCGCAGAGGAATCCGCAGAAAGAATTGACATGTCAATTCTTTCTGCGGATTCAAAACCGCAGCTTTTCTGCAGTTAATAATCCGCAGCATGTGCACAGCGGAATGTAAATCACATAGACTTACATGCTACTGTACACTGTCTGCAGAACTGCTGCAGATCCACAGCTTCCAAAACTGCAGCGTCTGCACATAGCCTAACTGTCTGTGCTCTGCACTCTGCACGCTCAGTTTCCTTCCCTGTACTCACGTGCGGTGACTCCGCCCCCTGGTCACGTGATTGCTTAGGGCTCTGGTCACTGCACTATTCTCAGGTCCGTGTGCACTGCATGCCTTGTTCCTGCACTCTCTGTGCTCATTCACATGCCCCCTGATAGTGCCCCCTAGGCAGTGCCAATGACACCTTAGGTGTCATCACACCCTCTCCTGGACTGCCAGGATTTTTTATTTGCATCATCGCCCAGGCATCCATGACTACAAACCGGATGAGATTGTTCATTATCTCATTTATAAACCATGAATGACTACACTTAAATTACAGTATATATTCGTGTATAAGCTGACCCCCCCTAATTTTGCCACAAAAAACTGGGAAAACTTATTGACTCTCGTATAAGCCTAGGGTGGAAAATGCAGCAGCTACTGGTAAATTTCAAAAATAAAAATAGACACCAATAAAAGTAAAATTAATTGAGACATCAGTAGGTTAAATGTTTTAGAATATCTATATGAATCAGGAGCCCCATATAATGCTTCACAACGGTTAATAATGGCCCCCTAAGATGCTCCATAGAATAATATGCTCCATATGCTGCCCCATAAAGGTTATGGCCCCATATGATGCTCCATAGATTATGTCCCCATATGCTGCCCCATAAGATGCTCCATAGATTATGCCTCCATATGTTGCTCCATAGATTATGCCTCCATATGCTGCTCTATAGATTATGCCCCCATATACTGCCCCATAGATTATGCCCCCATTCGTTGCCCCATAAAATGCTCCATAGATTATGCCCCCATATGCTGCCTCATATGCTGCTCCATAGATTATGCCCCCATGTGCTGCCCCGTAAGATGCCCCATAGTTTATGCCCTCATATGCTGGCCCATAGTTTATGGCCCCATATGCTGCCCCGTAAGATGCTCCATAGATTATGCCTCCATATGCTGCTCCATAGATTATGCCCCATATGCTGCTCCATAGATTATGCTTCCATATGCTGCTCTATAGATTATGCCCCCATATACTGCCCCATAGATTATGCCCCCATTCGTTGCCACATAAAATGCTCCATAGATTATGCCCCCATATGCTGCCTCATATGCTGCTCCATAGATTATGCCCCCATGTGCTGCCCCGTAAGATGCTCCATAGTTGATGCCCCCATATGCTGGCCCATAGTTTATGGCCCCATATGCTGCCCCATAAGATGCTCCATAGAAAACCCCCGTATGCTGCTCCATATGGTGCTCCATAGAATACCCCCATATGCTGCCCCATAAGGTGCTCCATAGAATACCCCCCATATGCTGCCCCATAAGGTGCTCCACAGAATACACCCCATATGCTTCCCCATAAGGTGCTCCATAGAATACCCCCATATGCTGCCCCATAAGGTGTTCCATAGAATACCCCCATATGCTTCCCCATAAGGTGCTCCATAGAATACCCCCATATGCTGCCCCATAAGGTGCTCCATAGAATACCCCATATGCTGCCCCATAAGGTGCCCCATAGAATACCCCCATATGCTGCCCCATAAGGTGCTCCAAAGAATATTCCCATATGCTGCCACATAAGGTGCTCCATAGAACACCCCCATATGCTGCCCATAAGATGCTCCATAGAATACCCCCCATATGCTGCCCCATAAGGTGCTCCATAGAATACCCCCATATGCTGCTGCTGCCGCTGCAAATAGAAAAAAAATGAAATATTCACCTTTCCGTCGCTGGGGGCCAGGTGCTGGGGTCACCGCTGGCTCAGGACCTCGGCACTAGTGATACTTACCGATTCCCGCTCCATCGCTGCGCGCCTCTGTGTCTGCCGGGTCCCTCTGTCAGTGACGTTCAGGCAGAGGGTGCGCACCGACTACGTCATCGCACCCTCTGCCTGAACATCTGACAGAGGACGGAAGATAGCAGAGCAGCGTGCAGCGATGGAGGGAGGACAGGTGAATATAGCATATACTTACCCCTTCCTGGCACGATCTCTGCAGCCCCTTCTCCCGGTCTCAGGCTCCTTCCTTCAGCGGTCATGTGGTACCGCTCATTAAAGTCATGAATATGCGCATATTCATGACTTTAATGAGCGGTACCACGTGACCGCTGCAGGAAGGAGCCTGAGACCTGGGAGAAGCTGGGGGGCTGCAGAGGCCGCACCAGGAGGGGTCAGTATGATCAGACACCCCCGCTCCCCCTCCCCCGCTGACCCCCTGGTATTTGACTCTCATATAAGCCGAGAGGGGGACTTTCAGCCCAAAAAAATAGGCTGAAAATCTCGGCTTATACATGAGTATATATGGTATATTGACTTTTTTGATCCATATTTTTGGCATATGGTATACAGTTTCCTGTACAAACATTTAGGGGAACTGTGGTGATGCTTTTGATATAATAAGGTGTTCAGAAATATTTTTATGTCGATCTGTTTGGGGACTCAGATATATTGTATATTGTGAGCTGGGGTAATACAGTCCCCATTATCGCGGAATTTCTCTGGCTATTGAGTTCCGCTTATGGTTTACATGTCTGTCTCTTGTTTTTTCTTGCACATTATTTGACTAATGGTCTTTTAAGGAATTATGAAAAGTTATATTTTAAAATTTTAATTTTTCTACCACTACCATGCGGCAAATTAATCTTTGGATTGATAGTCTCGCTTTTTCATATGGCCATGTCTATGAAGACTTTAAGGATTATGGAGGCCACTGTGCCCTTAGGAACCTTGAGTACTGCAGAAATTCTTTTGTAATCTTGGCCAGATATGTGCCTTGCCACAATTCTGTCTGAGCTCCTTGGCCAGTTCCTTTGACCTCATGATTCTCATTTAGTCTGACATGCACTGTGAACTGTGAGGTCTTATGTAGACAGGTTTGCACCTTTACAAATCAAGTCCTATTAGTTTACACAGCTGGATTCCAATGAAGGAGTAGAACCATCTCAAGGAGGATCACAAGGAAATGGACAGCATGTGACTTAAATATGAGTGTCTGAGCAAAGGGTACTTATGACCATATGATATTTCAGTTTTTCTTTTTTAATAAATTGGCAAAAATTTCTACATTTCTGTTTTTTTAAGTCAAGATGGGGTGCAGAGTGTACATTAATGAGAAAAATTTTTTTGAATTTACCAAATGGCTGCAATGAAACAGAGTGAAAAATTTAAAGGGGTCTGAATACTTTCCGTACACACTGTATATTGAACTCTGCCAGTCATTGCACTGGTTGTCTATTAACTACAAAGGTTAGAGGCAATGGTGTAGCGGTTGCAAAGGAATATGATCCTGGCTGCCGCATTCAGAAAGTATTGAAGAAGGGAGAGGTTAGTTAATGTGAGACCGATTAGTAGATCGTTGCAACAGTCCAGACTAGAATGAGTAAGAGCAACACTAAGAGTTTTTGTAAAGACAAATGTAAGAAAAGGTCAGGTTCTAGAGATGCTTTTGAGGATGGTTGACATGAGTGAGCGGAAGTGGGTATTGAAGGAAAGATCTGAGTCAAATGTAACCGCAAGACAGTGGATGTGCTTCAGGGTAAAACATAGTAAAACCACACGCAGAAATGGCAATATTGGATTTGGGAAGGTTAATGGAGGGAGGAAACACAAGGAGTTGAGTTTTTGACATATTCAATTTTAGATAAAGAGAGGACATGATGTAAGGCATGGAAGACAGACAATCATTTGTGTTTTGTAGTAATGCAGGGGTGATGTCAGGAGACTATGTGTATAATTGGGTGTTTGCAGCATAGAGATGGTACTGAAAACTGAATTTAATGATGGTTTGTCCAATAGGGGCAGTACAAAGGGAGAAGAGGAGGAGACCTAGAACTAAATCCTGTAGAACCCCAACAGTAAGGTGAAGAGGAGTGAAAGAAGGAGCCAGCAAAAGATACAGTGATGGAACACTCAGAGAGGTAGGATGAGAACCAAGATAGATCAGTATCATTGAGGCCAATAGAACAGAGTATAGTGACAAGGAGCTGGTGATACAGAATGTTGAATGATACAGAGATATCCAGGAGAATCATCAGGGAGTAGTGATAATTAGATTTGGCTGTTAGTATATCAATAGAGACTTTAGTAAAGGCAGTTTTAGTAGAGTGTAAAAGCAGAAAATGGATGGTAAAGAGCCAAGAAGAGCGTTATCTGAGATATAGCGGCTTAGCCGAGATTGGCCAAATGTTCCAGAAGTTTAGAAATGAAGGGGAGATTAGAGACAGGTCTGTAATTAGTTTAGTAATTAGTGCAGTTTTGTTTGAGAGATTTTTTATAAGTAATGAATGAATGCTGACATGTTTGAAAAAGGAGAGAAAGATTCCAGATGAGAGAAAAGTTAAAAATTTTAATTAGATGAGGGGTGACAGCCAGCAAAAGGGACTAAAGGAGATATGAGGCAAAGGGTCAATGGTGCAGGTAGTAGAGCTAGCAGATGCAAGGAGCTGGGTAACCTCTTCTTCTGTGACTGGTCCAACACAGAAAGTGACCTACATGGAATGTAAAATGGAAGAGAATGTATGATATTAGGAAATTAGAATTTCCTGTCAGATATGGCCAATATATTCTTTGAAATAATTGGCCATATAGTCAGCGCTGAAGTCGGACGTTGAGGTCTGAACTCTTGAACTGAGGTGCGATTGAAAAGTGGCAAAGGATAGTTTAGGATTGTTGGATTCAGAGGTGATGAGGGTGTTAACAGCTTACACCGCTTAACAGCGGCAGTTAAGGGTACTTATTCCTCAGTGGCGCTTTTTAACTGTGCTGAGAAATAAGGTTATAGCGCCCCTCACCGTTGGAAAATCTCTGGAGAACATGATTAGGATCAGTTTTTACTGTCCCCAGTATTGCGATCGCCGTTGTTCCCGGAATAACAGCAACCACAGAAAAAGGTCAGATTTCCCATTCATTTCTCTCTCCTCTGATATGATCTAGCACATCTGAAGACAGAGAAATGTGGTCCCCTAAGTCCCCCGGTACCTCTTCCAGGTAGAAATTGGCGGGCTCACACGCAGTGCACCCTCCGAGATCTGCCATCTGGCACCCGGCAACAATAGGAGTTTTTTCCTGTCGGTTCATTTTGATCACTGTGATAGGGTCTATCACAGTGATCAACATAAAAAAATAATAAATCAAAATCCTCTTTATCACCCCCTTAGTTAGGTAAATACAATAAAATAAAAAAATATATATTTCCATTTTTCCATTAGGGTTAGGGTTAGGGAGGGAGTTAAAGCTAGTGTTAGGGTTGGGGCTAGGGTTAGATTTGGGGCTAGAGTTAGGGTTAGGGTTGGGGTTAGAGCTAGGGTGAGGGTTGGGCTAGGGTTAGGGTTGGGACTAGGGTTAGAGCTAGAGTTAGTGTCGGTCTAGGGTTAGGGTTGGGGCTAGTGTTATGGTTGGGTTAGAGCTAGGGTTAGGGTTGGGCTAGGGTTAGGGTCAGGACTAGGTTTAGGGTTGGGGATAGAGATAGGGTTGGGGTTGTGTTGGGGTTAGAGTTAGGGGTGTGTTGGTGTTAGGGTTGGGGTTAGGACTGTTTTAGGGTTGGAGTTAGAATTGGGGGGTTTCCACTGTTTAGGTACATCAGGGGGTCTCCAAATACGACATGGCACCCGCCACTGATTCCAGCCAACTTTGCGTTCAAAATGTCAAATGATGCTCACTCCCTTCTGAGCCCTGCCCTGCGCCCAAACAGTGGCTTTCCCCACATACAGGGTATGAGAAATTTCAGAACAAATTTTGTGGTCCATTTTCTCCTGATATCGTTTTGAAAATAAAAAAGTTTGGTTCCAAAGTAAATTTTTTGTGAAAAAAGTAAAATGTTCATATATTCCTTCCACATTACTTTAGTTCTCGAGAAGCATCTGAAGGGTTAATTATCTTCTTGAATGTGGTTTTGCACACTTTGAGGGGTGCAGTTTTTAGAATGGTGTCACTTTTGGGTATTTCCTGTTATATTGACCCCCCGAACTCACTTCAAATGTGAGGTGGTCAATTTTGTTGGAAAAATTAGAAATCGCTGGTCAACTTTTAACCCTTATAATGTCCTTAAAAAAAATGTTTCCAAAATTGTGAAGTAAAGTAGACATGTGGGAAATGTCATTTATTATCTATTTTGTGTGATATGACTCTCTGATTGAAGGGCACAAAAATTAAAAGTTTGAAAATTATAAAATTTTCAAAATTTTTGCCAAATTTCATTTTTTTTCATAAATAAGCACAAGTTATATCAAAGAAATTTTACCACTAACATGAAGTACAATATATCACAAAAAACAAAAATCTAAATTCCCTATCAGTATGTCTTTGGAATGTGGGAGGAAACCAGAGTACCCAGAGGAAACCCACACAACACAGGGAGAACATACAAACTCCTTGCAGATGTTGTCCGTGGCGGGATTTGAATCCATCGCTGCAAGGCTGCAGTGCTAACCACTGAGCCACTGTGCTGCCCTATTCACATAATATAATTGTTCAGTTTCAGGCTCTTACTATCAACCACCCAGAATTTGCATATTTTATCAATTCCAGAGACTTCATATATCCTGCCAATTGAGTGGCAGCATAGCGGTTGATAAAGAAAGTCATTAATAAAAGGGGTGAGGAAGTTGTGACATTCTAGCATTAACGCAGGATGCAGCAATGCGCAGGAGGCAGAGCAAGGGTTTACAGGTTTCCTTACAGGGGAAATTACTCCATGCAGGGAGATAAAAGAATTAAACGGTATTAAAGGCACAGCACAATAGTAACAGCACAAATACACGACAATTTGCATAACCGCTATATTAGGAAGTCCTGACTCTGCAGATTCTGCTGCGTACTCAATAGCGCCAACAACCGCAGGTGTTGCACCTCCTCCTGGAGGTCTCTGTAAACGTTGATCCGTCTTCTGGTGACAGTGGTCGGTCTCCGGCATCTTCCACTCCTCCTTGTCCATATATTAATGTGACTAATTAAAGGCACAGGCCCAAGAACTGTGCAAGCCAAATGTGACCCTGGAAAGTCTGTCCTAACTGACGCGGTCAGGTCACAAAGGGTCAAAACAAATATTGAGGGTCCACGTCAGGGATGTGGGTGTCAGGCTTATGAGTGATGCCTCCTGGGCAGCGTGTGTGCGGTACTCACAGTCATGTCATACACGGCACTGGTACTCTCTGGCAGTCACTGGGCACACATCGTAGGCCCCGCACCCCCGGGTCCCCGCTGTTGATGGCAGGCGGCGCTGAACTGTCTGTCGTTCTTACTCCCAGCCGAAGCACTACTCAATATGTCCACTGTGACACCTGTGTTGGCTCCGTTGTGGGTATACGGCTCAGCAAGGCTCTGCTCTGCACGGTTAGGCTCCACAAGACTCTGCTCTGCACGACTTTGCTTTGTAAGACTATTTCTGCTGGCAGCCGCAGCTTCCTCTTTCTTGCCCATCGCCACACCGGAACTCTCTTGGGGAAAAGGCATTGCGCGCCACTCACCATTCTCCCGGCTGCTCTGCACTCCTGCCTGCCGGAGCCAGGCTCTGCAGCTTCGTGCACTTTTTTCCTTTACCCTCCCGACGCTGCACACTCTTTTTAGCTTCCTGCTGCCCTCCTGTCACTGCAGGAAGCTCCATCTCCCTCAAGCTTTCCCCAGACTGCAGGGGAAGCTTTGCCTCCATAATCCTTCCTCCCGGGGACAGAGGATGCAGCCTTTCAAGTTCCGAACCCAGCATGCAGGTACCTGTGTCCGGTCCACCTCCCTACAAAGTCATCAGAACATAAACAGAGGAAATCTGATGGGTAGATGCCCAGTAGCAATATGTTAATCTGTACTAAAGTAGATAAATCCAAGAATGGAATATTTTGTACCTGCAGCAGTTTAATAAATGTGCAAGTCACTAATCTTTTCTGAAATCAATACTAATGGTTCAATTGCATCACGTCCTGGAAACAACTTTTATTACTGATACCTGCTTTAGATGTATTTTGAAATTGTCTTTCACAGGAACTAAAGCTAAGCAAGCTTAAATAAAAAATCCTGACAATGTCTATCTGTAGTCGTATGGGTCAGACGGTGATGAAGCCAGCTCAGAAGCAGAACATGCACCATCAGCAGAGGATGGCATCATTATACTATAGCTGACTCTTCTCCAGCAGCTCTGTTCTGGCAATTGAGGAGCTCTGTAAATGGTGCCAGCAAGCTATTCCAGCCAAATTTACTCTTAAAAAGATTATGATTTATTCTCTTCCACGTTTCACTAAGTGCCCAGACAGTAGTTTACAACCACACATGGAGTATTAAAACATTTAGTAGAAATTGTGTAATAAAATGTATCAATTTTCTTTTTTTACCATTTATGTCAATTAAAAATTTGGGGCCAAAACAACATACAGGTGCGTCCCACAAAATTAGAATATCATCAAAAAGTTAATTTATTTCAGTTCTTCAATACAAAAAGTGAAACTCCTATATTATATAGAGTCATTACAAGCAGAGTGATGTATTTCAAGTGTTGATGATTATGGCTTACAGCCAATGAAAACCCAATAGTAATTATCTCAGTAAATTAGAATATTTTATAACACCAGCTTGCAAAAATGATTTTTAATGGCTCCCGAAACCATCATTGATGATGGATACTTCATACTAGTTGTTGGAAATCAAGGTCCCAGAGTCTGGAGGGAGAGTGGAGAGACACACAATCCAAGCTGCTTGCTGTCTAGTGTGAAGTTTCCCCAATCAGTGTTGGTTTGCTACTCCGCATTGATGCAGTAATTGATGCAAAAGGAGCCCCGGCCAAGTATTGAGTGCATTTACTGAACATACATTTCAGTACGCCAACATTTCGGATTTTATATTAATTTTTTCAAGCTGGTGTTATAAAGTATTCTAATTTACTGAGATAATGACTTTTGGGTTTTCATTGGCTGTAAGCCATAATCCTCAACATTATCATCAACATAAACAGAAATAAAAACTTGAAATACATCACTCTGTTTGTAATGACTCTATATAACATATGAGTTTCACTTTTTGTATTGAAGAATTAAAGTAAATTAACTTTTTGATGATATTCTAATTTTGTGAGATGCACCTGTGCAAGTCGATATTTAATTAAGGCAGACAGCATCAGAGGACAACCACCCAGCAGATAAACATTGGTGCAGGTGCGCCTAGGGAACCATAAAGACACAGGTACTGTACAGTAACTAATGCATGCCAGTTAGGGTGTGAGCTGCTATTCCACCAACTTAGGCTAGTTTCACATTAGCGTTTTTTAGCGCTGTGCTTCTTGCGCAATGGAAACGCATGCAAAAAACGCATCATGCATTTTGCATGCGTTTGCGTTTTTTAGGCACATTCGTTTTAACCAGTTTCAAGCCATGGTAACTCGTGCAGCTTTGCTGCACAGTGAGTGGCCCCAGCTTTGCTGCACAGTGAGTGGCCCCAGCTTTGCTGCACAGTGAGTGGCCCCAGCTTTGCTGCACAGTGAGTGGCCCCTTTTACGCTGCACAGTGAGTGGCTCCAGTTACGCTGCACAGTGAGTGGCCCCAGTTACGCTGCACAGTGAGTGGCCCCAGTTATCAGCACAGTGAGTGGCCCCAGCTTTGCTGCACAGTGAGTGGCCCCAGCTTTGCTGCACAGTGAGTGGCCCCAGTTATCAGCACAGTGAGTGGCCCCAGCTTTGCTGCACAGTGAGTGGCCCCAGGTTTGCTGCACAGTGAGTGGCCCCAGCTTTGCTGCACAGTGAGTGGCCCCAGCTTTGCTGCACAGTGAGTGGCCCCAGTTACGCTGCACAGTGAGTGGCCCCAGTTACGCTGCACAGTGAGTGGCCCCAGTTACGCTGCACAGTGAGTGGCCCCAGTTACGCTGCACAGTGAGTGGCCCCAGTTACGCTGCACAGTGAGTGGCCCCAGTTACGCTGCACAGTGAGTGGCCCCAGTTATGCTGCACAGTGAGTGGCCCCAGCTTTGCTGCACAGTGAGTGGCCCCAGCTTTGCTGCACAGTGTGTGGCCTCAGTTACGCTGCACAGTGAGTGGCCCCAGTTATCAGCACAGTGAGTGGCCCCAGCTTTGCTGCACAGTGAGTGGCCCCAGCTTTGCTGCACAGTGAGTGGCCCCAGTTATCAGCACAGTGAGTGGCCCCAGCTTTGCTGCACAGTGAGTGGCCCCAGCTTATCTGCACAGTGAGTGGCCCCAGCTTTGCTGCACAGTGAGTGGCCCCAGCTTTGCTGCACAGTGAGTGGCCCCAGATACGCTGCACAGTGAGTGGCCCCAGTTACGCTGCACAGTGAGTGGCCCCAGTTACGCTGCACAGTGAGTGGCCCCAGTTATCAGCACAGTGAGTGGCCCCAGCTTTGCTGCACAGTGAGTGGCCCCAGCTTTGCTGCACAGTGAGTGGCCCCAGCTTTGCTGCACAGTGAGTGGCCCCAGCTTTACTGCACAGTGAGTGGCCCCAGTTACACTGCACAGTGAGTGGCCCCAGTTACGCTGCACAGTGAGTGGCCCCAGTTACGCTGCACAGTGAGTGGCCCCAGTTACGCTGCACAGTGAGTGGCCCCAGTTACGCTGCACAGTGAGTGGCCCCAGTTACGCTGCACAGTGAGTGGCCCCAGCTTTGCTGCACAGTGAGTGGCCCCAGCTTTGCTGCACATTGAGTGGCCCCAGCTTTGCTGCACAGTGTGTGGCCCCAGTTACGCTGCACAGTGAGTGGCCCCAGCTTTGCTGCACAGTGAGTGGCCCCAGTTATCAGCACAGTGAGTGGCCCCAGCTTTGCTGCACAGTGAGTGGCCCCAGCTTTGCTGCACAGTGAGTGGCCCCAGTTATCAGCACAGTGAGTGGCCCCAGCTTTGCTGCACAGTGAGTGGCCCCAGCTTTGCTGCACAGTGAGTGGCCCCAGCTTTTCTGCACAGTGAGTGGCCCCAGCTTTTCTGCACAGTGAATGGCCCCAGCTTTTCTGCACAGTGAGTGGCACCAGCTTTTCTGCACAGTGAGTGGCCCCAGCTTTGCTGCACAGTGAGTGGCCCCATCAAGTTGCTGCTGCCGCTGCCTCCCTTAAAAAAAAAAAAACCTGTATACTCACCTCCGTCGCTGCCCCCTGCTCATCAGCGTTGCGCTCTGCAGTGACTGTGCAGGCAGAGAGCGATAGCGCCCTCTGACCTGATTGTCACTGCAGAGGACGCAAGACAGCAGAGCGCAGGGACAGGTGAATATGCCTCCCAACCCCCCGCGTTCATACTCACCGGGTCCTGGCGCTTGTCTCTGCAGCTCCCCAGCTTGTTCCATGTTGTCGGCGCTGCTCTCTTCCTGGTTCAGCGGTCACGTGGTACCCGCTCATTAAATATGCGCAGATTTAATGAGCGGGTACCAATTGACAGCTGAAGCAGGAAGAGAGCAGCGCCGACAACATGGAACAAGCAGGGGAGCTGCAGAGAAGGGTGAGCATGATCTGACACCCCCGCTCCCCCTCCCCCGCCGATCCCCCCCCGGTATATGACTCGTGTATAAGCCGAGAGGGGGACTTTCAGCCCAAACAAATGGGCTGAAAATCTCGGCTTATACACGAGTATATACGGTACTTCAGGTCCAATTTTTTTTATTTTACCAAGGGTAACAGGAGAAATTGGACTGCAAAAGTTATTGTGCGATTTGACAGCCGTACAATTTAAAAAATCATATTTTTTCCCCAAAAATGATCTTTTCACCCCCAATTTTTATTTTCCCAAGAGAAACAGGACCCCAAAAGTTGTTGTGCAATTGTCCTGAGTACGCTGATACCCCATATGTGGGGGCAAACCACTATTTGAGCACATGGCAGAGCTCGGAAGGGAAGCAGCGCCATTTGACTTTTTTGGCTTGAATTGAGATCAGACGCCATGCTGCATTTGGAGAACCCCTGATGTGCCTAAGAAGTGGAAATGCCCCACAAATGACACCATTTTGGAAACTAGACCCCCCAATAAGCTTATCTAGATGTGTGGTGAGAACTTTGAACCCCCATGGGCTTCACATAAATTTATAGCGCACAGCCGTAAGATTAAAGGATCATATTTTTTCAACAAAAATTATCTTTTAGCCCCCAATTTTTTTATTTTCCCAATGGTACCAGGAGAAATTGGACCCCAACAGTTGTTGTCCAATTTGTCCTGAGTACACGGATACCCCAATGGGGATAGGGTAAAATATGTGTAGGTGGCTCAGGGATAGGAAACAAAGGGTGGTTATTAATGGAGTACACTCAGACTGGGTCACGGTTAGCAGTGGGGTACCACAGGGGTCAGTATTGGGTCCGCTTCTTTTTAACATATTTATTAATGAAATTGTAGGGGGCATAGAGAGTAGAATTTCAATATTTGCAGATGACACTAAACTCTGCAGGATAATCAATACAGAGCAGGACAATTTTATATTACAGGAGGATTTATGTAAACTAGAAGCTTGGGCTGATAAATGGCAAATGAGCTTTAATGGGGATAAATGTAAGGTCATGCACTTGGGTAGAACGAACAAGATGTATAATTATGTGCATAATTGTAAAACACTGGGCAAAACTGTCACTGAAAAAGACCTGGGTGTATGGGTGGATGACAAACTCACATTTAGTGGCCAGTGTCAGGCAGCTGCTGCAAAGGCAAATAAAATAATGGGATGCATTAAAAGAGGCATAGATGCTCATGAGGAGAACATAATTTTACTTCTATATAAGTCACTAGTGCGACCACACTTAGAATACTGTGTACAGTTCTGGTCTCCGGTGTATAAGAAAGACATAGCTGAACTGGAGCGGGTGCAGAGAAGAGCGACCAAGGTTATTACGGAACTAGGGGGTCTGCAATATCAAGACAGGTTATTACACTTGGGGTTATTTAGTTTGGAGAATCGAAGGCTTAGGAGTGATCTTATTACAATGTATAAATATATGCGGGGACAGTACAAAGATCTTTCTAATGATCTTTTTACTCTTAGACCTGTGACGGGGACAAGGGGGCATCCTCTATGTCTGGAGGAAAGAAGATTTAAGCATTCTCACAGACTCGGATTCTTTACTGTAAGAGCAGTGAGACTATGGAACTCTCTGCCATATGATGTTGTAATGAGTGATTCCCTACTAAAATTTAAGAAAGGTCTGGATCCCTTTCGTGAAAGGTATAATATTACAGGGTATATACACTAGTTTCCTTAATATTGCGTTGAACCCAGGGAGCTAGTCTGATTGCCGTATGTGGAGTCAGGAAGGAATTTTTTTCCCCAATGTGAAGCTTACTGTTTGCCACATGGTTTTTTTTTTTGCCTTCCTCTGGTTCAACATGTTAGGGCAAGTTAGGATAGGATATGGGTTGAACTAGATGAACTTAAAGTCTCCCTTCAACCTTAGTAACTATGCTACTATGTAGATCTGTGATCTGACACAGGCACTGCAGTAGGCTTCCTCCATGCCTGCACTCTGTGCCTGCAGGGAAGGAGGCCCCCCAGAGCAGCGCAGCACATCACACTGCTCTGGGGGTCTCAGGAAAGCATGGAGGGAGCACCCTCCCTGCCGATGCTTCCCTAATCCCCCGGTACACTGCGATCATGTTTGATCGCAGTGTACCAGGGGTTAATGTGCCGGGGTGGTACAGGAGAGCCTCATGAAAATGTGTTCCAAATAAAAGAAGATAGGTTTCCCATAGTGTTAGCCTATGCATTAAATACAAAGCCTGCTCTGCAGCAAAGTAACACGCACCCCAATAAGTCTTTGAACCCAGGTACTGGATGGCAACAGGAAAACCACATTGGCATTAGTCTTTTGCCACTGCCATACTGTTAGTTTATGCATTGAATACAAGACCCTACCTGCATCAAATTCAAACGCACCCTAAGAAGGCTTTGAAGTGACCTAGTGGATGTACACAGGAAGACCAAGTTCACATTACTCTTTTGCCACTGTCATACTGTTAGTTCATGCCTTGAGTACAAGACCCTGCCTGTGTAAGGGGAAGGAACTAACTAGTCATGTCTCCTCCTTGAAGGGTCCGGATCCGTCAGGGCTGTCACCTATATTGCGGGGTAGAAAGCTTGAGACTCCAGCCTGTACTCTGTATTTGAGAAAAGGGGGCGTGGCTAAGTGGACAGAGCTGCAGCGCGTGAGTGACCGGACAGTTTGAGCGGGAACTTTAGGTGCACCAGATGCCTGTGAGGTAAAATCAGCTAAGAGGCGACTGGGCAGAGTAGAGCCAGGGACGGCAGAGTGCTTTGACAGGAGACTGTCGACTGTGTACTGCTCAGACACCGCTGTCCCAGCCGACATCGCTGCCCTTGCTGAGACCGCTGACACAGCTGACAATGTTACCACAGCCACCCCCGCTGACAGTACTGACCGTGAGAGACAAGGTCTGTGAACGGGACTTAGACGTGTGTCGATTCAGTACAGCGAACCGAGCTGCCCATTGTAAACTGTGTTTGGGCAGTGCTGCAAATCTCCGTAGTGTTAAGACACTCACCGCTGAGGATAAAAACATATTCCTCTTCATCACCTCATCTGCTGGACCCAAGACCAGGGATTCGCCGCCCTCGTCAGGACCCCGCGAGGACAACACCAAAGTCAAAAGATACTACATCATTTACCTCAGGATTGTGACAGACCCCCACTTCGACGCAATCTAGGCAGCACCAGTCACAGACAGAAGTTCAACTGTGACTGGCGCCTGAGTGATAACTTATATTTTATTGTATTGTCAGCTTTACTTATCCCTGTTCCTTAAGTTATCCCCATTAGCCCTTTGCTGTATTAAGGAATATTATCCCTTCCTTTTTTTTTTTCCTGCGTGGAGATTCTACTGTACAATAAACCCCTTTTATTCATGGTCTGTGCACAGTCCGTTACTGCATCCTACGTGCCTGCAGTCTCCTCACACCTGCATCAAATTCAAACACACCCCAAAAAGGCTTTGAAGCGGCCTAGTGGATGTACACAGTGAAACCACATTGACATTAGTCATTTGCCGCTTCCATACTATTGGTTTATGCATTGAATACAAGGCCCTGCCTGCATCAAATTCAAATGCGTCCCAAAAAGGCTTTGAAGCGACCTAATGGATGTACACAGGAAAACCACGTTCACATTACTCTTTTGCCACTGCCATACTGTTAGTTTATGCATTGAATACAAGGCCTGCTCTGCATCAAACTAACACATACCTCAATAAGCCTTTGAACCCACGTACTTGATGGCCACCTGAAAGCATTCTTCATATTAATCTGTTACTTCCATATTGTTTGGCTGTGCATTGAATAGTTGAGCCTGAAGACCTGGCACTGGTCAATTGCACTGTTGATGTTAAAGACCCAGCGGTGGACAATTGCAGTGTTGGCGCTAAAGACCCTGCAGTTTAAAATTGCATTGCTGACGTTGAAGAACTGGCAGTGGACAATTGCAGTGTTGATGCTAAAGACCCAGCAGTGGACAATTGCAGTTTTGACGATAAAGACCCTGCAGTGCAGCATTTCAGTGTTGAGCCTGAAGAATCATCAATTGCACTGTTGAGGCTTAAGAACCTGCATTGGTGAATTACAGTATTGAGGCTGAAGAACTGGCATTGAAGAATTGCATTGTTGAACATAAACAACCAACAAAGTTCACATAATTGGAAAGTGGGTCTCCCATACTGTTTGCCAATGCATTGAATGCAAGGCCTGCCCCAAATTTGGACAAAACAAAATACCACTAGTAAGAGATGTGTATAAAGTCGTCCTAAAAATCTGATTCCATTACAAAGGAGTGGGTCTCTTATACTTGTAATGCACATACACTAAGTGCATATGCTGAAAAACATTTTCCCCTGGCGGGGGGCACATCAACCAGCTGTGTAAATATTTGTAGTTGCAGACATCCTAAACACCCTGGCAAAACAATATAGTGGCTGTTTCCTCATGGAACACGGTCACCCTGGTGATCTAGGGGTGGTGTAGGAAGAGACGTGGAGTATGGCCTGCAAAAAAGGTCTTCCCAGTTTAAAGGAGCAGGTCTTCTATACATGGAATGCCCATACACTAAGTGCATAGGTTGAAAAACGTTTTCTCCTGGGGGGTGACACCTCATCATAGAGTGTAAACATTTCTTGAGTGGGCATCAATACACCCTTGAAAAAATGCTGTTGCATCACAGACCACTGTCACCCTTGTGTTCTAGTGGTGGTGGCTGATGAGGATGAGGAGAAGGAGGAGGATAATAACACACCAAATACACTGACTGAATCCGGAGCTGATTGCATCGAACAGGGAGGCGCCCATTCTCTTATAGACCTAATGAATCTGTGCGGCCAGCCAATCACTGTAATACTACAACAAAGATGGCTGTGGCATTACAGTGCATAGCAGACAATCCCTGCATGTTCATTGGCACTCTAAAGAGCACCAAAATTGCAGGGCGGAGACCCGAGCTCCAGCTGAATAATTCCGGAAATGCTTATTGCTCACCGAGTGCAGTGATACTCGGATGAGTAACGAGTACTGGTGAGCATGTTCGCTCATCACTAATAGTGACTTAAAGCTGATGTTCTTTCTGATGAAAGGAGGAGGATGGGAGAGTGAGCGTAACGCTCCTTCTCTCATCAACGCGGTCAGCTGTATCAGCATCTAACCTATACAGTTGAACCTGCATTGACGAACGGGTGGCCTGCTGCTGGCATCAAACCCCCCTCCTGCTCAGGGGCCCACAGTGGCCAGGTTGCAGAGCAGGGATATTGATTCTCCATGCTCTGCCGCAGAAGGTAACTGTATTTGTGTGCTGCCCCTCTGCCCCCCCAGTAGCTAAGCTACTGTCCTCAAATATACCCCTTCAATTTCATATACCAAAGTAAACTCTCTTCATATATTTACCTTCATTGTTGGTTGATCCCTTAACCCGAGACTGGTTTATATACAGTTGTGGCCAAAAGTATTGACACCCCTGCAATTCTGTCAGATAATACTCAGTTTCTTCCTGAAAATGATTGCAAACACAAATTCTTTGGTATTATTATCTTCATTTAATTTGTTTTAAATGAAAAAACACAAAAAGAATTGTCCTAAAGCCAAATTGGATATAATTCCACACCAAACATAAAAAAGAGGGTGGACAAAAGTATTGGCAATGTTCGAAAAGTAATGTGATGCTTCTCTAATTTGTGTAATTAGCAGCACCTGTAACTTACCTGTGGCACCTAACAGGTGCTGGCAATAACTAAATCACACTTGCAGCCAGTTGAAATGGATTAAAGTTGACTCAACCTCTGTCCTGTGTCCTTGTGTGCACCACATTGAGCATGGAGAAAAGAAAGAAGACCAAAGAACTGTCTGAGGACTTGAGAAACCAAATTGTGAGGAAGCATGAGCAATCTCAAGGCTACAAGTCCATCTCCTGAATATTCCTGCGTTTACCGTGTGCAGTGTCATCAAGAAGTTTAAAGCCCATGGCACTGTGGCTAACCTCCCTAGATGTGGACGGAAAAGAAAAATTGACAAGAGATTTCAACGCAAGATTGTGCAGATGTTGGATAAAGAACCTCGACTAACAGCCAAACAAATTCAAGCTGCCCTGCAGTCCGAGGGTTCAACAGTGTCAACCCGTACTATCCATCGGTGTCTGTATGAAAAGGGACTGTATCGTAGGAGACCCAGGAAGACCCCACTTCTTACCCCGAGACATAAAAAAGCCAGGCTGGAGTTTGCCAAAACTTACCTGAAAAAGCCTAAAATGTTTTGAAAGAATGTTCTCTGGTCAGATGAGACAAAAGTAGAGCTTTTTGGGCAAAGGCATCAACATAGAGTTTACAGGAGAAAAAAAGAGGCATTCAAAGAAAAGAACACGGTCCCTACAGTCAAGCATGGTGGAGGTTCCCTGATGTTTTGGGGTTCCTTTGCTGCCTCTGGCACTGGACTGCTTGACTGTGTGCATGGTATTATGAAGTCTGAAGACTACCAACAAATTTTGCAGCATAATGTAGGGCCCAGTGTGAGAAAGCTGGGTCTTTCTCAGAGGTCATGGGTCTTCCAGCAGGACAATGACCCAAAACACACTTCAAAAAGCACTAGAAAATGGTTTGAGAGAAAGCACTGGAGACTTCTAAGGTGGCCAGCAATGAGTCCAGACCTGAATCCCATAGAACACCTGTGGAGAAATCTAAAAATGGCAGTTTGGAGAAGGCACCCTTCAAATATCAGGGACCTGGAGCAGTTTGCCAAAGAAGAATGGTCTAAAATTCCAGCAGAGCATTGTAAGAAACTCATTGATGGTTACCGGAAGTGGTTGGTCACAGTTATTTTGGCTAAAGGTTGTGCAACCAAGTATTAGGCTGAGGGTGCCAATACTTTTGTCTGGCCCATTTTAGGAGTTTTGTGTGAAATGATCAATGTTTTGCTTTTTGCTTCATTCTCTTTTGTGTTTTTTTCATTTAAGACAAATTAAATGAAGATAATAATACCAAAGAATTTGTGTTTGCAATCATTTTCAGGAAGAAACTGAGTATTATTTGACAGAATTGCAGGGGTGTCAATACTTTTGGCTACAACTGTACTTAAATATTGCTATTTTTATTTGCTATGTATATGCACATGACTGTATAATGACACTATTTGTCATGTTCGATTTGAACCCTCAGGCTAATTGCTTTATCATGTGATGTATATGACTTCGTCACCTGGCGTTTGTACTGCACCTTGTTTATACAATTGAATCTAATGGGATATCTAATGCATATTGTTGATGGATGCTCTGTGACTATTATATTATTCACTTATAATGTCCATTTTTTGCAGCAACATTATGATAAAGACCCCTGAGGGGTCAAAACATCCTTACATTGTCAAACATTTAATTTTGTCTGTTCGCACAAAAGTAACTTGTATCACCAGAAACAGTGTACGGTGAATCTCTCTAGCCTTGGTTGTAGGGTCACAGGCCCCATTCCACCTGCACCTCAACATGAACGAGTGCACGTAAATCTTCCAGCAATTATTGAGTTTTCTTGGTTGTTGCACCAGTCTCCCGATGACGACCATCAAGTTTGTCCATGATACTTCTGCAAGCAATAATATCTTGTTCCGAGTGACGGATTCAAGTGATTTTCTCAAAACACCCACCCTAGACCTCTGAACAAGGGATTATGAGAAAGAAAAAACACAAGTTAATCTACTATGATGTCTATTGCATTACTCTTGCCAAGTACCACAGACAGAACAGAATCCCGAGGTGACTCAGGAGTAGTGATGAGTGAATTTGTTCGAAAAACAATCGCCAAACATAAAATCAGCACAAATATAGCACATTCGGATTCGTGAATGGAAACACAAGCAAAATTTTGTGATATCGGAAAAAAAAAAATCGGTAGCATTCGTTAAAAAGTGTTGGAAAATATTTGCGTTGCCACTAAAGTATTTTGAGCACTTTGGTTACGATACTGGTGATATATGATGAGCGTATTGCACTTTTTTTTATGATGGTAGAGGGTTGTTAGAGCTCTGAGGAGTGGCATGCTTGTAAACTTTTCTTTTTTCTTGTAACTTTATGTGTGCACATTGTAGCTATAAGGGCACAGGAAACATCAGCAATGGCCTGACACAGCGGCTTGTGTCATTGGCTGCTGAAATCACACGTCCCTCTCCATATAAAGTGCGGACATCTTGTTTAAGCATCATTTTGATAATGTAATACCGTAGAGAGGCTGCTCCTGAAGCTGGTCCTGGGTTCTGATAGATTTTAGCTAGTTAGCTAGGGGGTTGTTTCTATGTCAGATAGTTTAGCTAGGGAGTTTCCTGTGTAGCTGTGAAATCAACTTTCCAGCATTTTTTGTGCCATTACGGAGGTCCACAGACAAAGACTGCTCCCAGTTCCCTTAACCACTAGAACTACTGATGGAGTCATTTTGACTCCTTTCGTTTTTTATTTCTCTTCTGTGACTACATTTTCCAAAATTCCGGCTTGAAACTCGGTGACTTTTCCTCAAATATGATGTGAAAAAAGATTTTGTGAGAATAAATAATTTTGGTGAAAAATTTGCGCGTTTTTTTCAAAATTTACCAAGAACTACTGAAGGGAGTCATTTTGACTCCCTACTATATTTTGAGGTCCTTTTGTCACTAAATGTTGCTATAAAGTTTTGTGCATAATTTTTTCACTCTGTCTTATTTACCCTGATGTTCATATAGATGTAGTTCAATTTACATGTCAACTTTTCACATTTTCCTTGTGTTTTACCTGCTTGTATTACTGTGTAATACTGAACAAAATAGCTTGTTTACTCTAGGCTCTTATCTTATCAGATTTGATGAGAAATCTACTCGATCGGAGAGACTGCAAACGGACAAGTTTGCTCTATTTTCTACTGTGTGGGACAGGTTTATTGAAAATTGTATTGCGTGTTACAAACCTGGCCCATACATAACAGTGGATGAGCAACTTTTCCCAAGCAAAACTAGGTGTCCATTCACGCAGTACATGCCTTCCAAACCAGATAAATATGGCCACAAATATTGGCTAGCTGTTGATAAGGAGAGCAAATATCTGGCAAATGGCTTCCCTTATCTAGGCAAAAGATGACACACGCCGTGCTGAGGACCGTTTAGCTGACCTTGTGGTAATTAAGTTATTGGACCCGTTTTTGAAAAAAGGTCGCAATGTTACAACCGATAATTATTTTACTTCAGTAAAATTAGCTAAACAGCTAAAAAGCAAAGGAACAACCATCGTGGGAACACTGAACAAGATAAGGCGAGAAGTGCCTAAAGAAATAAAATCCATGAAAGAGGAATTGTACAACACTAAAGTGTTTAGAAATGAAGACAATTTTACACTTACAGTATATCAAGGAAAGCCCAACAAAAATGTTGTCATTTTGAGTTCCGTCCATCCAGATGTTGTTGTTGCGTCTGATTCCGCTAAAAAAACTCCAGAAACGGTAAAGTTTTACAATGAAACAAAATATGGAGTAGATGTAGTGGATCAGATGGCACGAAAATATACCACACGAACATGCACAAGGAGATGGCCTGTTCATGCATTTGAAAATGCCTTAGACTTTGCGGGTATAAATGCATGGATAATATTCAAGGAGATTACCCACCAAAAAATGTCACGCAAGGCATTTTTGCAAACGCTTGTGAGAGAGTTGAGTGGTCCTTATGTCACAGATAGGGAAAAGGGTTCCACGTCCCAAGTTTCTACATGCTCAGAAGTGATGGTTCAAACAAAATTTTGCCAGATCAAAGAAAAGTGCAAGAAAAATAGATCTGTCGGCAATTGTAAGACTTGTGGTAAGTCTTTGTGTGGGCAATGTACTGCCATAAATCAAAGGCAATGCCTAAAATGTGAAACACCAAATGTTTAGAAGGTGAATTCTGCGCCATATTTTCATTTTTATGCTCCTCCACCTACATTTTCTCTGCTTTTTGTTCTTCAGTTGTTGTTTATATGTGTTCACTTGAATAAAAAAAAATGTTTGAAAAACGTCTATTATAATTATTGTTATTTTCTGTAGAAAAATAAGAAAAGCAGAAAAAAAACAATCAAAAGCATTACTGTTGGATCTCACAATAATAATACATTACAAAAAATATAATTATTAATAAATAACCACAAATGAAACTCTAAAAATAAACGAAAACAAGCAAGGAGTCAAAATGACTCCTTTCAGTAGTTCTAGGCGGGGTCACGAGTCCAGTAGTACTAGTGTTAAACGTTGTACCCCTTAAAGAAAATTCATGTTTTTTTTGTAACTTTATTGCTATATTGCTTATGCCAACATTCTTAAATTAAGAATTTATAAAAGAAAAGGTGTGCTGTCCACTGCTTCTTTTGTGCTCCATGCATGAGTAGACCTTTCTAAATCTAATTTTTTCAGTTGCTAAATGTGATACAGCCAGGCATATGTTATTTAGTGGTGGTGAGTGGTGACATTGTTCTGTGATTGGAGCTGTTGGCCAGGAAAAAAATTTAAGGAGGGACAGTTGCTACAGTGAATCAGCATGCCATATCTCACCTTTTCATTTATTGGCGGTGAAATTAAGCTGTCTGCAGAGCTCATACACATTAAAAAAAGTTGCTAAATGCGATAAAGCCCACCATATCCCACGTTGTAATTTTGTGGCTGTGAAGTTGTTCTGTGTGTAGAGTTGTTGTACAGTAAGTTTTTTTTTGGCAGTTGCTAACTAGAGATGAGCAAATATGTTTGGAAAATAATCACCAAACATAAATTTCGCACATTCGGATTCCTGATCAGAAACTTGAGCATTTTTCTTAAAACAGCAAAAATTTGGTAAAATTCAGTAAAAGTGCAGGAAAATAATTGCATTGCCAATAAAGTATTTTAAAGTAGATAGATAAAAAACTGGCAATTCAGCAGTCGTGCATAGTAAAATCACAGCAGGACCCGACAGGATAGAATAGATGGATTACATAGAATATATAAAATAGCTAGTTATATAGATGTCAGGGGCACACGCATTAGTGATGAGCAAATACATTCGTCACTATTTATTACTTGCACGAATAGTACGCTATTCAGGCTATTCGTTACTGGGCAAGTAATTTACTATTCACCTCAGTATATTTGAGGGACCCACCCATTATGTTTGGCGCTTTATTTGCAGCCAATGAACATGCTGGGCTTGCTTGCCAATCACAATAATGCCGGCACAATCTTTGGTGTGGCCTTACTCTGTTTGGCTGGCCTTACAGCGCAGGTGATATTTAATTTCTACCGGCGCCATCTTGCACACATTGCATCCGGAAACAGGATAGGGAGAGTGAAAGTAGCATATAGGGAGAATTTTTAATTAAAAAACAGCTCTTTTAAGAGCTACTGAGAGTGAAGATTAGTTCTCTGCCTAAAATTCAAATGGACATATTTTAGCTGGCATAGTAAAGTGATGAGGGAGGGACCTCCAAATGTAGGAGTGAGAGCTATACCAAATGTATGATATGGGCCACCAGAGGGCCCTTCCCAAAACTCAGGTTCACGGCACCTGCTGGCCCTCTGAAAGTGTCAAGCCATGGCCGCATATTGACATGGCAATGAACGTGGTGGTGGTGGGCTTAGCCCAAAATTGGCATGTTTTAACTTGCCTTGTAAGTGATGGGGAATATGTATTCCACTATCTAGATAACAATTTTGAATCTGGGAAGGTCCTCCCAAATGTTGGAGTAAGAGCCCTCACAAATGTAAAAGGAAAAACTAAAGCCAAAATGCCTTGTGTGAACACGTGCTAAAGGGGAAGTATATTTTTTTTTACTTTCTTTTATTTTTATTTTGCGTTATATACAGTACATGTAATTATGAAGGAAAAAAAATTCTTACTTTTCCCATTAAAAAAAATTAGGTTAACTTATAAATCCGTAAAACCAGCGCAATAGTCCTACAAAATTATTCTCAGATATTATATGTGAGTCAGAAATGCATCTTCTCCATGCTGTTCAGATTTAGTTTTAGCACATTCCCATCCATTTCAGCTTTTTTTCTCAGGCCCCCAGACCTGTTTGTTGTGTGCAGCAGAAAAATATTCGGCTTTCTCAATCACTTGCATTGGATTTGTTATTCGATACAAATACACGGATATCAGAAATTATTTGTGGTGATTTTCACGAATCCGAATATTTCACTATTAGCTCACTATTAACACACATATAGATAGATAGAATAAGTACATGTACAGAAAGCTGCACACACACTGTACAAATTATATATATCACTGACATCTATATATCTACCTACCCTATGTGTATATACTGTATGTAATCCATCTATTCTATCCTCTCATGTCCAGCTGTAATTCATCTGCCGCGTATAGTAAAATCACAGCCTGTGGGATACATACTGACCCTCACGTACAATGCCCCTCACTGCCTCACATTTTCCCCCCTTTGTTCAATCTTGTGGGGTTGAACATTTGTCATCATACAGGCGGTCTTTGACATTGCATCTGCATTTCCCTGCCACTTGCAAGCCAGATGTTCCACCAAAGTACTAAAATTTTGTAGGGACAGGAACCATCTGGTGACCCGAGTATTCCTATCCATCACATTAGTCATCCAGATGAGGGGTGAATGGTCTGTTATTAAACGAAACTGACACCTGAGTAAATAGTAGCTTAGGGATTTCAAGGCCCTATTAATCGTCAAGCACTCCTTCTCCACTATGCTATATTTTTTCTCTGCTGGGGTCAGTTTCATGCTCAAGTAGGTGACTGGATGTTCTTCCCCGTTCACCTCTTGTGACAATATGGCTCCTAGGTCTACCTCTGAGGCATCTGTTTGCATGATAAAGGTTTTCATAAAGTTAGGGCTGATGAGGACCGGCTGTCCACACAACGCCGACTACAGGGACCGGAATGCTTCATCCGCTTGAGGATTTCATTCACCATAATCAACTTCTTACCCTTTAACAGATCGGTTAGGGGTCCTGATCTTCCAGCAAAATTGAGTATAAACCGTTGGTAGTACCCAATGATGCCGAGGAATGCCCTCACCTGTTTTGTACTTATAGGCTTGGGCCAGTTTTGGATGGCCTCAATCTTATTTATTTGGGGTTTGATATCCCTACAGCCAATCACGTATCCTATATACCGGGCTTCCGTGAGTATTATCGCACATTGGGTTCACTGCTAACCCTGCGATTCTGAGAGAATTCAGCACTGCTTGTACCTGGGACAAGTAGGTATTCCAGTTAGTACTAAAAATGATAATGTCATTTAAATA
Organism: Dendrobates tinctorius; assembly: GCF_039654945.1. Classification (NCBI taxonomy): domain Eukaryota; kingdom Metazoa; phylum Chordata; class Amphibia; order Anura; family Dendrobatidae; genus Dendrobates; species Dendrobates tinctorius. The sequence continues at coordinate 4,357,849 of NW_027361728.1, read as the reverse complement.
TGCATACTTCCGATGAGGCTCCAACACTATGTCCAGCAGCCTTTGGAATGTGGCCAGAGCCCCAAGTAATCCAAAAGGCAAGACAATATGGTGGTGGAAGCCCTCTGGTGTTATAAAGGCGGTCTTTTCTTTTGCTGATTCTATCAGTGGTACCTACCAGTAACCTTTGGTGAGATCGAGCATGGTGCAGTACGGGGCCTCCCCCAGTCTCTTAATTAGCTCGTCCACCCGGGGCATGGGATAGAGGTGATACTATGATACCTCATTCAATTTCCTGAAGTCATTGCAGTACCGTAATGACCCATCTGTCTTCGGAATTAATATAATGGGGATAGCCCACTCACTCTGGGATTCCTCGATGAATCCTAACTTGAGCATTTGTTTCACTTTGGCTGTGATGGCTTGCCTCTGGGCCTCTGACATTCGGTACAGTTTCATCCATACCCTTAACTGAGGTTTGTTGACAAAGTCATGCCGGATCACCGAGGTCGGACCTGGCAGTTCTGAGAATAAGTCCATATTCTGTTGAACCAAAACCCGAGCCTCCCATCGCTGCTGTTTTGTGAGAGCGTCATTTATTTTACCGTCACTCACAACTGCTTCTTTGGCAGGTGACAGAGGGTTTTCTGAAGGTACGACGGATGTCGCCTCCATAACCAAAAACATTTCAGGTCCTTCCAGGCATTTAACAGGTTCACATCTAACAGTTGTTCCGGTTTTCTCTTTCTGGGCTGGTACACTCGATTTGAGTAATGAGTAGTGATGACCGAATTTATTTAGAAAACAATGGGCAAACATAAATTCGGCATGAATATGGCACATTTGGATTTGTGATTGAAAACACAAGCAATATTTTATAAAATCAAAAACAATCGGTAACATTCCGTAAAAAGTGCAAGAAAATATTCGTGTTGCCAAAAAAATATTTTCAGCACTTTAGCAATGATAATAGTGGTGTATCATAAGCGTGTGGTATGTGTTTGATGAGGGGAGGGGGTTTGCAGAGATCAGAGGCACAACGATTTTGTAAACAGTATTTTTTTTCCTAACTTTATGTGTGCATATTGCAGATAGCCAATCAGGGCGCAGGAAACACCCACAATGTCCTGACACAACATCTTGTGTTATTGGCTACTGAAATCACATGTCCCTCTCCATATAAAGAGTGGACTTCTTGTTTTAGCGGCATTTTAACACTGTAACAGCGCAGAGAGGCTGCTTCTGACGCTTGCATTGTTAGCAGCAAGGTTTTAGCTAATTAGCTAGGCGGCTGTATATCAGTCAGATAGTTTAGCTAGCTAGTGTCCAGTGTGGTTGTTAAATTTACCTTCTAGCACTTTTTTGGCCTTTGCTGAGGTCCACAGATAAAGCCAGCAGGGCACATGTCCTACAAGGGTGTTGTTCACTGCATTCTAAATAAAACCTTTTCACTACCTAAATGTGAAGCAGCCTGCTGTATCCAACCTTGTCATTTAGTGCTGTGGTGATATGAAACTGTCAGCAGATCTAAGGCACATTAAAAGTTTTTTTATAATTTTTCAGCTGCAAAAAGTTAGACATTCCGACATATCGCACTTTGTCATTTTGTTGGGTTGAAATTAAGCTGTAGAGGTCTGATCCAGAGGCCACCCAAAAATTCTTGTGTTCCTAACGTCAAACAGTAGGGGACCTGAATTTAAAATAGTTTGTAGCATTTAGTGTGTTATAGAGGCCTAAACCAGAGGCCACAAAAAATGTTCTGCTCCTAGTTGTTAGGAACAGCGGAACGCACTAAATAAAAATAAATATTAAAGTGCGTTCGCCGCTCGGGGTCCACCGTGCAGTAGGTGTTAAACCGCTGCTAGGTAATGACAGATGAGCAATATGGTGGTATGATGCGGACGGGTTCAACTTCACCCGGAGTGCGCAGAGCGGGCTCTGTTCACACACAGAGCTGCCGCAGCAAAACATACAAAATGCTGAACCTGTTAGTGACACAGGCCACACGCGGTATCTGGTCACAGGAGCAGGACCCAAGACAGAGGAGCTGCGTCCCTCTAGACCTACCGTGTGTGCGGCGCCACTTCTGCAAGCGCCAAGAAGGGCTGCAACTGCAGCGCAGCATAGGACAATGCCGCTCGACGACAAAGCCAGAAAGCAAGCGCAATGTCGGACGCTAGTGTAGCGGTGTGGTGTGCACAGTGGCTTAAGGCTTGCCACTGACTGGCGCTGACTGCTAAACTAATTCCCAATCCACATGCGTAATATCAGAGGGAAGGGGTTTTATAATTAGTCAGTCACCAGAAACATACATCCATCACCATTCACACATAGCAAGTATAGTCTATACTAGCGCATGGTCGAACGGCCATGCGCGCTTTTTATAGCCGTGGGGGACCTTCCAGATCTCCGAGATGGACCAGTGAGATCTGGAGCAGGACCTGGGCACATGACTCCTGATCTCCAATGGGAGATCATCTCGTGAGCATGCTCAGTAGGAGCACAGATGAACTTAGTCTCTGGAGCGGTCTGCTGCAAAGTAATCTTCTCTGCAGTAGATAGACAACCGGAGACCGCGGAATGTGAGGCTCTGGATTCCTGCAGAGCAGACGCAGAAACCTGATGCCTAACATTACCCCCCTCCTAGGGCCCCCTCCTCTCTGAGCCATCCAATCCACCACCCTGTGCCCATCAAAGGCATAGGCATCAGACTCGTCCGGAGGCAAGTCTGATGTCCCGGTAGGTGACACTGAAAACCGGGACACGTGGAAGGTATCAGAGGCGGCAAGATCGGCAGGTTTAAGAAGGGACACGTGGGAGACAACGGGCATGGCAAAACCGCCCGGAGCATAAGTTGAAATGGAACGCTGCGGTGTGACGGCGGACGTCTCCACTCTCTGCTTAAGGAGGCTAACCCAAGCACATGAGGTGCATGCCTGAATATATTTTTTAATATCCCGAGCCCTGTGCGGCCACCAATACGACCCCGCCAGGAGTTTTGTGGTCTGCATGTAGCCACATTGACCACCCGCCCTGGACGCATGTGCCCACGCGAGAAGCTTCGGTCGAAGGTGGGGAGGGACAAAGGTCTTGCCCGGTGGCACAGAGTTTGGCCATTGCAGGACATTGTTGTCCTGAGAAGCGGTGCATTGACAATGGTAACCGCAAATGGAGTTTTGCGCCGGAAGTGCCTCGAGAACGGCGCAAGACACCTCCATGGGCTCTGGGAGTGGAGTCTCTGGCTCGGGTGGTTCCAGAAGCTCAAAAAAGTTGGGAGCCGAGGTAACCTTCCATTTGGATTGAGCACGCTCCAGAGCGCGCTCCGAAAAATGGAGATCAATGCGGGTGGAAAAGGCAATCAGCTCTTCCAAACTTGCAAGAACCTCTCTGGTAGAGAGAGAATCCTTAACATGCTCCGCCAAACCTCTCCAAAACACAGGGATGAGGGCTTTATCAGGCCACTCCAGCTCGGAAGCCAGTGTCCGAAAACGAACGGCATACTGACTAACCGAGAGGGATCCTTGAGTCAAAGCGAGTTGCTGAAGAGAGGTGTTGTGCATGTCCCGTGGTCCCAGGAAGACCTGCTTAATAGCTGTTAGAAACTGAGCAGCGGTCACCACACTCCCATAGTGGCATAGTCCACTCCAACTCCTTGCCCGACAGAAGAGAAACAATAAACCCCACCTTGGCCCATTCCGTAGGGAATCGCGCAGCCAGTAACTCCAGCTGGATAGAGCACTGGCTGACGAAACCACTACAGGAGGCGCCATCGCCAGAAAATTTATCGGGATATTTACAGGGGAAATAAAGTGTTTGTAGTAAGATGTGTGACGCCACCTGTGGTATCCTGTCAGAGGCGACCAGCGCTGCAGTGCAGATCCTCTGGGACAGATGGTGTGATGCAGGAGAGTTGGAATAGCTCTCCACAGGCAGAGCTGAGTCCCAAGGCAGATGAAAGATGGTGAGAGATGGCAATGATGTAGTTTTAGGCAAGAGATGTAGCAGTGCTGAGCAGGTGACACAGGAAGAATGCAGAAGACACAGCAGAGTGAAGTTTCCTTTTACCTTTTACTGTGCTGTGTAGGTACAGTCTAGGGCTCAGGTTACAGATGGTACAGGAGTCGGTCAGCCTGAAAGCAATTTGGTAGAATATCCTTGTAAAGCAAATATATGAAGCAGTGACTCAAGGAGAAGTCATTATTATGGGGGACTTCAACTACCCTGAAATACATTGGGGAAAAGAAACCTGCAGCTTCCACAAAATAATAAGTTTTCATGTATCCTTTAGTAAGATGTGTAGCAGAGGGGTTACAAGGACACTAAACTTCAGGAAGGCAAATTTCCAACGATTGAAAGATGATCTTAGTGCAATAAACTGGGACAATATCCTGAGACATAAAAATGCACAAAGAAAATGGGAGATGTTTATTAGCATCCAGAATAGGACCTATGCACAGTATAAACCCTATGGGAATAAACATGCAAGAAATAGGAGGAAAACACTATGGCTAAATAGAGCTGTAAGGGGCAAAATAAGTGGCAAAATAAAGTTTTTAGAGAATTAAAGCAGGTAGTGATGAGGCATTAAATAAATACAGAAAATTAAATAAATTCTGTAAAAAGCAAATAAAGGCAGCAAAGATTGAGACAGAGAGACTCATTGCCAGAGAAAGTAAAAATAATCCCCAAATATTCTTTAACTAAATAAATAGCAAGAAACTAAAAATGACAGTGTTGGTCGCCTTAAAAATAGTCTGGGGGAAATGGTGGATGGGGATGAGGAAAAAAACAATATGCTAAATAACTTTTTTTCAACAGTATTTATACAAGAAAATCCCATGACAGACAACATGATCAGTGATAACAAAAATTCTCCATTAAATGTCACCTGCTTAACCCAGCAGGAAGTACTGCGGCATCTTAAAATCACTAAAGTTGACAAATCCCTGGGCCTGGAAGGGATACACCCCTGAGTACTGCAGGAATTAAGTACAGTCATAGATAGACCATAATTTTTCATCTTTAAAAATTCCGTAATAACAGGGTCTGTACCACAGGACCGATGTATAGCAAAAGTGGTGCTAATATTCAAAAAGGGGACAAAGACTGAACTTGGATATTATAGGCCAGTAAGCTTAACCTCTACTGTGGGTAAAATCCTGGAGGGTTTTCTAAGAAATGCTATGCTGGAGTATCTGAAGAAAAATAACCTCATAACCCAATATCAACAAGGGTTTACAAGGGACAGTTCCTGTCAAACTAATCTGATAAGCTTCTATGAAGAGGTAAGCTCCGGACTGGACCAAGGAAATGCAGTGGACATGGTGTACAGTATATGGACATTTCAAAAAGCTTTCGATATGGTAGCACACAAAAGGCTGATGCATAAAATGAGAACAATGGGGATAGGGGAAAATATGTGTAAGTGGGTTAAGAACTAGCTCAAGGATAGGAAACAAAGGGTGGTTATTAATGGAGCACACTCGGACTGGGTCACAGTTAACAGTGGGGTACCACAGGGGTCAATATTGGGCCTGCTACTTTTTAATATATTTATTAATGACCTTGTAGGGGGCATACAAAGTAGAATTTCAATATTTGCAGATGACACAAAACTCTGCAAGGTAATCAATACAGAGGAGGACAATTTTATATTACAGGAAGATTTAGGTAAACTAAAAGCTTGAGCTGATAAATGACAAATGAACTTTAATGGGGATAAATGTAAGGTCACTTGGGCAGAGAAAATAAGATGTATAATTATGAGGTTAATTGTAAAACACTGAGCAAAACTGTCACTAAAAAAGACCTTTGTGTATGGGTGGACGACAAACTCACATTTAGTGGCCAGTGTCAGACAGCTGCTGCAAAGGCAAATAAAATAATGGGATGCATTAAAAGAGGTATAGATGCTCATGAATAGAACTTAATTTTACCTATATACAAGTCACTAGTTCGACCACACTTAGAATACTGTGTACAGTTCTAGTCTCTGGTGTATAAGAAAGACATAGCTGAACTAGAGCGTGTACAGAGAAGAGCGAGCAAAGTTATTAAAGTACTGGGGGGGTTGCAATACTAAGACAGGTTGTTACACTTGGGGTTATTTAGTTTGGAAAAACAAAGGCTTAGGGGTTATTTTATTTTAATGTATAAATATATGAGTGAACAGTACAAAGACCTTTCTAATGATATTTTTACTCTTAGACCTGAGACGGGGTCCAAGGGGCATCCTCTACGTCTGGAGGAAAGAAGGTTTAGTCATAATCACAGATGTGGATTCTTTACTGTAAGAGCAGGGAGACTATGGAACTCTCTTCTATATGATGTTGTAATGAGTGATTCACTACTACAATTTAAGAAGGGCCTGAATGCCTTTCTTGAAAAGTATAATATTACAGGTTATATATAATAGATTCCATGATAGGGTGTTGATCCAGGGAACTAGTCTGATTGCCATATGTGGAGTCGGGAAGGAATTTTTTTCCCCAATGTGGAGCTTAGTGTTTGCCACATGACGTTTTTTGCCTTCCTCTGGGTCAACATGTTAGGCTAGATGGACTTCAAGCCTTTCTTCAACCTTAAAACTATGTTACTTTGTTACTATGCAGTGTCATACAGTAGGGGATAAAGTAGCAGGATGAAGTAGTGTCCGAACAGCATCCTGATCCTCGTCATCAGACGTTAACCCATGGGGGATGTGATGCTAATGAGACTGTACTGTGCTGTCAGGGCAGGAAGAGGAGGCGGGTAACTCCAAAGGCAAGGAATGTGATAACACCGAGGATGATGATGAAGAGGTGTTAGATCTCAGTTGGCATGAACATAGAGACACACAGCAGGGTAGGTCATCTGAGGAGGAAGACGAGGAGGTTACGTTGCGCCGTATGTCGCAGGCTTGTAGTGATGCAGCCACGACGAGCAATGCATCCTAAGCTACAACTATGCCTGTGACCAGCAGCATCCACTTGATGCCACAATGAAGGAAATTTTTGCACGGGACAGATTGTGCCTATAGACTTTCTTCTCTATGAGTATACACGGGTCTGCAGCTCGCATGGGTGGCAAGAGTTGCCTAGCCTTGGCCTTTTTTGACGCTGCAAAGGATGAGCCAACTTATGTAATCTGCCTACTAAAAAAAAAAAACTGAGTCGAGGTAAAAAGTTCAATGATTTGACAACTACCTGTATGAACCTTCACATGCTCAATCAACATGCATTACTGTGGGAACACCACTGCGCAAAAATGCAGAACAGCAGACCTCAATAACCATCAGCCGCATCTACCACTTCTTCCTCCTCCACTGTTACTGTGCCAACTATTGAGACGCAGGTCTTCGACCACAGAACCTCGGGTTCTTTACTCACTACAGTCACGCTGACTGAGAGGCCGCCTTCAGCTGTAATGGAAGTGGACATGCCGGATGTTTTTGACCGATCTCAGAGAGCACACACCACAACTTTCTCAATCCACCGTAACATCTAAACATGCACCTCTCACATGGTCTAGCAGGTTGTCCGGTTCACCGTCCTCCACCCTCTCTCAGCACTGCAGCCTGCCCTTGGTTCTGCAGTTTAAAAATAGGGTGGCACATGTTAAGGAGCTGAAACTCCTAAACCCTTCATCCAATTTTAATGTGGATACCCTCAAATGAAAGCTGAAAGTCTGAACTTCAACTGCATCTGAATTGTTTTGTTTAAAATTCATTGTGGTAATGTCTAGAACCAAAATTAGAAAAATGTTGTCGCTGTCCAAATATATATGGGCCTAACTGTATGTATGGGACAACAGCAAGAATGAGTTAGAGACGGTGTAGTACGGCGTTTTGGCCACTAGATGGAGACATAGGAATAGTGAGAAGAGGACCTAACAGCAGCTGAAGCTAGGACATGCCATGTCATGGTGGGTGGAATTACGCGGACTAAGGAGGGGAATTCCCGGGGTTAGGGAGAACCCAGGAGGAGACAGAGGAAAGAAGAGGTCAGGAAGAGACAGAGGAGAGAGACGGATAGTCGGGGAGTGACCCTGATAGGACAGCTGCAGAACAAAGGACGCAGAATAATGGATGCCTGGGGTACCGAACGGCTGGACACCTGTCATGATCTCAGTGCGGGTTTGACTCACACACGTGGGGTTAATGTTTGGAAACAGTGCTGATGACTGGCATTTCTGGGGTTAAAGGTTGTGATCCCGATGCAGGCTTACCAGCACACCTGGGGCTATGATTGTGGCCTCTCCCTGGTTCTGGGGGAGGCTTCTTATAGCCTCAGGACGCTCCCATCCCTGTCAGTTATACTCTTGCCCTTGGCATTTGTGTGGTGACCCCTGAGTGTGTTTGTGCTGTGTTCTGGTTACTTGATAATCTGTGTATGACTCGGTCTGTTCTCTGGATATCGCTTTGGATTCTGCCTGGTACCTCCTATGTCTGTTTGGTTTTGATCTCTGCTTGGCCCTGATTATCCGCTCTGTCTCATCCCTGGTACTGTACTGTGATCCTGTGTATGACCTTTGGCTTTGTCTGACCTCCCGTCTGTTTATTCCTCCTGTACCTCGTTTAGCACTGCTTCTGTACTCAGGACACGCGCACTGGCTCTATGAGCAAGTGTAGTGCGGTGTCTCTGACATTACCGAAGAGGTATTAAGTGTGTCAGCGGGCGGACTCAACCGGGGAAGCGCTGTGGCAGTGGGCCTAATGGCAGCCACGGTGAAAGGACCCAGAGGGTCGTCGCCAACAGAAGTAGGAGGAGGTGACAGGTACCCGGACCAATGTGCAGAAGCTGTCGTATTGCTGTGGATGTCAAAGAAGACAATAAAGTGGACCTGATTGAATGTATTTCTGCGTCTTTCTCCAGTCTGTTTCACAGCCGAAAGGGACCACCCCCCAGTTGGCACATGTACTACATTCACAATTCGAATAACAGCTCTAGACTTTCAACCTCTAGCATGTCAATTTGTCAATGCCAAAACATTAGCAGCAGCAGCAGTGGTGTAAGCAGAAGAAGCAATTTCTGGGAGTCCTTGACACTTTTTTAGACCAGCTCATGCACCAGCACAACAGAGTCCAAGTCTTACATGTGGTGAATGAATGAAGAGGATGGTGCAGGATTATCAAGAACTGAATATCAAAACCATCAAGAAGGGTTTGGACCCTTTCACATTTTGGTCTTCCAAATGGGAAGAGTGGCCTGAGCTCACCTCACATGTCTTAGAGGCTTTATCGTGCCCGACAGCCAGGTCTCTCTCAGAACGTGTCTTTAGAGCTGCTGGTGGTGTCCTGACAGGTAAGCACAGCCAGTTGTCCCCTGAAAGTGTAGAGTGCCTAACTTTCATCAACAAGAACAAATCAGGTGATGTTGCATCTTTTTAGTGTGATGCATTAATGTCACAAAACTGCACTATCTTTATTGTGGCTTTTGTGCCTGCTGTGGATGCTGCTGATGCTAACAGAAATTTGTGGAAATGTGAACAGTCATGGTTGGTCTACATCTCCTGGGATAGCTGTAGTGGAAGATGTGTAGGTCTCTATTATACTATTTTAACTGTGGTGAAATTAATGCCTCTTCTGTGGTATCTGCCAATAATTTTTGGAAATGTGAACACTCCTAGTTGGGTGTCCATCTGCTGGATTGGGTGTAGTGGAAGGCCTGTTGGTCCCTAATATACTATTTCTACTGTGGTAGATGGAAAGACCATCAGGCTTAAATCCTTAAATTTTTCTGAAAATCATAGCCTACATAACTGATATTTGTGCTACCTGAGTGTGGCTCAGCAAGAAAGCAGCTAAAAACACCCAAGAATGGCTAAGAGGAAATCATTGGACTATTCTGAAGTGGATTAAGAGCTCTGACCTAAATCTTATTGAGCATCTTTGGAAAGGGCTGAAACATGTCATCTGGAAAAGGCAACCTTCAAACACCAGACAACTGGAGCAGTTTGAGCTTTAGGAGTGGGCCAAAACACCTGTCTAGAGGTGCAGAAGTCTCATTGACAGTTACAGGAATCATTTGATTGCAGTGATTGCCTCAAAAGGTTGTGCAACAAAATATTAAGGGTACCTTTATTTCTGTCCAGACTTATTTCATAAGTTTTATTATTTTTTTTTAATTCTGTGGAAGCATGGTTGAAAAGCAATGTCTGACTTTCATTTGTTCATTTTCATAGATTTTTGATTTATTATTACTTTTGTAAGATTCAAGTTATTTCTGTCACCATTGTGGGTTTTTCTGTCATTAAACGAGGGGTACCAACAATTTTGACCATGTGTATAGATGTGTCGCATATGGTATCAGTGATCTCCTCAAAAGAGGCCTACACCGATCCCTCTCCCACCTCATCTTACTGTGACGTTTCCTTGAAAGCTGTAATTGCTGTCCCAGACCCCAATACCTCATGCCTGCCTGATTGCTGAGGTGCCATGCTAAAATTTGGACTGTGGGTGAAATGAGGCCACTTTCCTGGTGTCTGTCCCTCATTTGAGGTGTTTTTGCAGCATTTAGGGCAGTTATAAGGTGTTGTGCATTCGTTTGTTATTGCCTCCCATTGACATGAATGGCGTTCGGTCATGTTCGGCGAATATTTAAAAAATTTATTAGTGAATATTGCAAATTCTGCAATCGTAATCCAAACCGTCATTGAAATTTTCATTCATCTCTAGTAACGAGCACCTGAGCATTTTAGTGCTCACCCATCACTAGTCTTAGGCTCGGGTCAGACATGCAAGAAATTCACACGAGTCTCGCATTTCAATACCCGACACTGCTGCCGGCACTCGGACAGGAGCGTGCAGCTGCATGTATTTCTATGCAGCCGCACGCTCCGGTCCCGAGTGCCGGCGGCAGTGCCGGGTATTGACATGCGAGACTCGTGCGAGTTTCTCGCATGTCTGACCCTGGCCTTAGTCATACATGCGGAAGAAATATATGTCCTCAGTGAGAACTATGTGATAAAACCAACTTGAACGTAATAAAACTTAGGTCATTAGGAACTAATTACTTTGATTTCTAATATGTCCACAAAGAAAAAGCAATAATTAATATAACAACATTTTACCATACTATGGAGCCACTATTACATCAAGTGTCCAGTTCAACATAAAAAAAAATGGTGACAGTTCCTCTTTAATACCAGTCCATTTTTATTTTATTCTTCTATTATTCTTTTCTTTTCTTCTTTTTCAGGACATATTTGGATATAAATCAAAGACAAGTAGAAATATTTTGTGTGTACTTGGGTACATATTTACTTTAGGGTTCCTAAAATTGCTGTTTTATTGGAAGCCAGAGTTCGATGTTTGGAGTCACTGTGTTCCATGTAACTTAGCAAACGCTGATACAGTTTTGATGCAAACTGTAAGTACAGCATTTTGTCATTTATCAAATTAGAATAAATAGTTAAACGTTCTTATTACTCTATTCTGTCCAGTTTTACTTTTTGTGATTTCTGTAGATTTCTGCACAAGGCTACTGCAGTTTAATTCATTACCATCTTGTCTCTCTCCATATCTATATATTCTACAATATCGCTGCAGAGAGAATTTAAAGACTACATAAAGAAGTCAGTAAACAAGATTAATCTTCATAAAAAAATGAAAATTGGGTCTTTCGTTATTAGTGATGAAAATTCATACATATGCAAATCTATAAAGGAGTCAGAAGGCAAAGTAAGTGTTGTCCTGTCAAAATATTAATGGTGATTGTATTGGGAGAGAGGAGTTATTGATAACTGAAGGTGCACTTTGGCTATGTCCATAAAAAGAAAAGAATAAGGGTGGTGGTCAGTTACTGAAAAAAAGCCAAAGTCTCTAAATAGTGAGCACAGGTTTTGGACCTAACTCAAATTTATACCATTCAAAACTATTAGGCACATTTGATTTAAGTGTTGTTAACATGTAATTTTTTGTTTTTCAAATAAACTCATGGATGGTATTGTGTCTCAGGGCTCTTTGAATGACTGAAATCAATCTCAATCACCTGTGATAATTAGTTTTCCAGTTGAGCGCTTTCAAGGGAAAATTTCTTAAGAAAGATATTCCATATTATTAAGCAGGACACAGGTTTCGAGCAATAAGAGAAAAAGGATAGTGCAATGATAGTGCATTCTGTAATGCTGTAGATAAGCCCCCGATGTTACCTGAAAGAGAAGAAAAACAAGATATGTTATACTCACCCCTGGTCTGGTCCGGGTCCGGAGGGTGTCGCGGTCCAGTCTGGACCCTCCCATCTTTATGCTGTGACGTCCTCTTCTTTGCTTCCTGTCCCAGCTCCAGCACAGGTGCACTGCTCTGACCTGTTGAGGGCAGAGCAGAATACTGCAGTGTGTAGGCGCCGGACCTCTCTGACCTTTCCCGGCGCCTGCGCACTGCAGTTCTCTGCTTTCCCCTCAACAGGGTAGAGCAGTGCATCTGTGCCGGAGCCGGGATGGGAAACAAAGAAGAGAACGTCACTGCATAAAGAAGGGAGGCGCCGGACCGGACAGCAACACTCTCTGGACCCAGACCGAACCCGGACCACCCCTTGGTGAGTATAATATAACTTGTTTTTCTTATCTTTCAGGTAACATCGGGGGCTTATCTACAGCATTACAGAATGCTGTAGATAAGCCCCTGATGGTGGTGGCCGCAGCTTATATACGAAAAAAGGGGTGACAGATTCCCTTTAAGCGTCATCATCGCTCTGTGAAAAGATTTTTGTCTGATACAGAATTCAAATGGGTCTGAGAAGATAATTGCATAATAAAGAAGATGTCGGCCAGACATAAGATTAGAACTGAGCAGCTGCTAAAATAATGTAAAAAAGCAGCAAACAGGTATTTGAAGCTCCAGATGCCTTTGAAGTACAGAATAACTGAAGCTATAAGATCGTCCAGAGGTTTGCAGTTGTACATAAACCAATTATTCAGAAACCACTAAACAGTGCTCACATACAGAAATGTTTGATTCTAAAACAGTCTTGTTATATGATGTATTCTGTGCAACCCTGGATGGTCCCGATGGATGGAGTAGTTTATAGCCACCATGTTCCAACAAGCCTATGTCATCAGTAAGAAGGTGGAGAAGTCATGTTATGAGGTGAAATATTGGGAAGAGAGTTGGACGCATCCTTTAGGGTCCCTGCAGGTATTAAAACTACCTCAGCAAAGTATATAGAGTTTGTGACTGACTGCTTCCTTCCATGTTACAAAAAGAACTGTGTCATACATAGAAAATTAATCTTCATGCATGATAATGCAAAATTTCTTGTTGAAAATAATAACTCTGTGGCATTGGCTGCTATGGACAAAAAGGAGATAAACTCATTGTGTGGCCACCATCCTACCCTGACCTCAAACCTATTGAAAAACTTTTGAGTATTCTAAAGCAAAAGATCTTTAAGGTTGGGAGGTAGTTGACATCAAAACAATAGCTCTTAGAGGCCATTCTAACAACCTGCAAAGAAATTCAAACAGAAACTATCCAAAAACTCATATCTTCAGTTAATTCAATAATTGTGATGGTGATATCAAGGAAGAGTTCTTATGTTAACTTGTAAATTGGCTTCTTAAGATTTTTTTATTGAAATGGCATCTCAACAATATACACTGCTTGAGCAATTACCTCCTGTCAGTGTATCGCCGGCTGTCTTTGAGAGCAGTCACATCACTGATGTGACTACTCTCAAAGTGACCAGGATTGTCAAGGTACATTAAGGATTATCTTCTCGGTGGACGGGTGAGGAATATTGTGGTTAATTATTTTATTTCTGTTGCACAAGACTTTGGCTTTTGTGGATTAGGTGTTCGATGAATATTGTTTAATTAAGATTCATTAAAGGAGTCTGTGTCATTATTTCAAATAAAGGACTTTATTCTGAGTGTCTGTGTTTTTATACAATATCACTATTGGATTACTAATGGATAGTTGTCTTATAAACGCCTGTCCATTACCAACCTGTGGGCTTGATGTCACCCGACAATACAAATGTGACATCAACCCCACAAATATGAACCACACTTGCCACCGCTACGTATGTTTGACAAAAAGGAGAGAAAGAAATAGGCCATGTGCAGGGGATCACCCTGGATAGGACATAGCATATGTAATACAAATTTTATTAAACACAGCAAACCGCAAAAGTTCTTAAAAACATTAAAAATAGTCACAAATGTGACACATATACAAATAATACAATGCTCATAATAGAGCAACCCACCTGCTACCAACTATCACCCTCACCGAGAATGATGCCTATATCCCTAGGTCCATGTAAACAAGATTCTCAATAGGAGAATTAGTAAGCCCACACATAGGTAATATAGAGCATATGAGTCAGAAACACCAATAATATACAAGTACAATGAAAAAATGATGCATTTCCAACCCAATAATTACAAAAAACAGTACAAGGGATAATGTAAACCCAAGAAGATGCTGATCACTATGAGGTGTACAAAAAAGATAGAAATGCACACTAAATAGACTTTCTATGTGCATAGAGATACCCCAGCACAAGATCAGGCATAGGGAACATCAAGGACCAGATCAGCCAGACCATTAGGGGCTAAAGAGGGTCTAAGTGGACAGCGGAAATCTCCATTGCCACCCCAAATGATAACCAAACATGCAAATCAGCACAATACAAAACCCATGAGAAGTGAAGTGGGGCAGGTAGAGCCCCACTGCATTTTACGAGTTTCCATCCACAACACCTTAGGAATGGCATCCCTAAGGGGCAGTTTTATCATGTCAAAAGGAACTGTAGCACGCAAGAGGATTTTTTGGCCCATGCACGGGACCTAACAACGCGATTCAAGAACAGAGCCTACCCCAAAAAGTTACTATCACGGGACTTTATGGCAGCAGGGGATGCTGATAGGGATGATTTGCTTGTACCTCGGGTGAAGGGACCCCCTAAACCACTTGGGTCATTACCACATATAATAACCAGTGGCGGGATATTGGAAGAATTCTTACTAAACATTGTCTCTATTTCTAGAACTGACTTCTGTTAGAAATGTACTTGCGACTAATTTTAGTCTAGCATATCTATTATCTTAGCGCCTGCGCACCACTGATGAGGAGCTCTTTCATCCCTTTATTTGTGGTCATCGTTCCTATAACTACTGATTATAGCACTGGGATAGACAAAAAGGTCAATAGTTACCTTCTGGTCCTTCTTTTAAAAGATCTGTATAAGAGTGTGTTAGCTCCGCCCAGTTGGCTGAGTATAACCAGTGTCCCGTGTTAGCTCCGCCCAGTTAGCTTTATTTGTGGTCGCCGTTCCTATAATTACTGATTTTAGCACTGGGACTAACAAAAAGGTCAACAGTTACCTTCTGGTCTCTTTTTTACAAGATCTGTATTAGAGTGTGTTAGCCCCGCCCATTTGGCTGAGCATAAAGATCTTCATCATTTACCTACCGTAACTTTTTGTCCACATTTGCTCACAGGATATTTGTGTGTCTGGGGACTGGCCGTTTATTTTGTATCTGGTCGGTTTATCCAGCCACTGCCTAGCTAACTATTTATTTTACCAACCTAGCTATGAGTGAGACTATGTATACTGGTATTTGCGCAGTAGCGCCTTGTCTCTATTTCTAGAACTGACTACTGTTAGAAATGTGCTTGTGACTAATTTTAGTGTAGCATATCTATTATCTTAGTGCCTGCGCACCAGTGATGAGGAGCTCTTTCTTCCCTTTATTTGTGGTCGTCGTTCCTATAACTATTGATTATAGCACTGGGATAGACAAAAAGGTCATTAGTTACCTTCTGGTCCTTATTTTATAAGATCTGTATAAGAGTGTGTTAGCTCCACCCAGTTGGCTGAGTATAAACAGTGTGCCGTGTTAGCTCTGCCCAGTTGGCTAAGCATAAAGTGTCCTGTTTATTTAACTGATCATCATGGCAACTGAGCCCTGAACCAGCTCGGTCTTTGTATAAGTACAGGCGCTTTAGATCACAGGTATTGCGCCTTATCATTGTTCTCTCTAGCGATGTGCGTCTATTGGTGACTATGGCAGCTGCATGACTAGTAATACAGTGGTTATCTACGTCTCGCTCTGGCCGGGAGCGCCTATGGGGGAGTGTTTTTGGTTATCGCCTACTCAGATAATTACTACAGTGAATGTGCTGCATATCTTTAGAATGTTCCCTTAATTGTGTCTCTTCACCTATTTGTGACACTCGCTTTGTTTATTATACGCTAACGCTTGCGCAGATAATCATCACAGCAAGTGAGCTCTATATCTTTGAGGGTTAATCGGTCATATGACCGCAAGCGTCCCCTTGATTGGTCTTTCTCATTTATTCGTGACGTGCGCTTTGTCTATTATACGCCGACGCCTGCGCAGTAGGCTACTGCAGGCGCCTGCACAGTAGCAATATTGAGCTCTCTCTCACTTCCTGTATTCAGGATGTGTGCCTTGTCTTCCGGACGCCGACGCTTGCGCAGTTGGCATTCTGTGACGTCACACGCCGCTGCTGTGAGCTGTCAGCCATAGCTATGGATCAGTGACTAACCGCTGACTCTCAGGTATATTGGATGTTAACCCTGTCATGGTAAGCAGCGGCGCAGCTGCTCCCTATCTACTAATTATACAACCATATATATGACACAGCTGACTGGCAATCTGTACCCCTGACGAAGCCACCTAGAGTGGCGACACGCTTCGGGTCTCTGGCTCTACCTGCCCCACTTCACTTCTCATGGGTTTTGTATTGTGCTGATTTGCATGTTGTGTGGTTATCATTTGGGGTGGCTATGGAGATTTTCTCTGTCCACTTAGACCCTGTTTAGCCCCTAATGGTCTGGCTGATCTGGTCCTTGATGTTCCCTATGCCTGATCTTGGGCTGGGGTACCTCTATGCATATACAACATCTATTTAGTGTGCATTTCTATCTTTTTTGTACACCTCATAGTGATCAGCATCTTCATGGGTTTACATTATCCCTTGTACTGTTTTTTGCAATTATTGGGTTGGAAATGCATCATTTTTTCATTGTACTTGTATATTATTGGTGTTTCTGACTCATATGCTCTATATTACCTATGTGTGGGCTTACTAATTCTCCTATTGAGAACCTTGTTTACATGGACCTAGGGATATAGGCATCATTCTCGGTGAGGGTGATAGTTGGTAGCAGGTGGGTTGCTCTATTATGAGCATTGTATTATTTGTGTATGTGTCACATTTGTGACCATTTTTAATGTTTTTAAGAATTTTTTCTGTTTGCTGTGTTTAATAAAATTTGTATTACATATGCTATGTCCTATCCAGGGTGATCCCCTGCTCATGGCCTATTTCTTTCTCTCCTTTTTGTCAAACATATGTACTATTTAGGTCTAGGTTGGATCCCCTTAATTATCCTTTCGGTGGTGCCCCCATTTCTTTGTTTCTCACTTGCCACCGCTACAGGGCAATTGAGGAAAGTGAGGCTAAGCACCAGATTTGGCGCATCTTATACATGTTCCTTTTCTGGGGCAGCTAAGAGATGATGTTTTTAGCCCAGGAGAGGCCAATATCCATGGCCCCTTTCTAGGCTATTAATATCATCCCGCAGCTGTCTGGCTAGCCTTTGCTGGTTAGATTTAATAGGGGACCCTATGTCAATTTTTTTCTGTGGTCCCTGTTGTGAGTTCATTCTCCCCTTCACCTTTGATGGCTGATGAACTCCCTCTGCTGGTGAAGAGAGGTAGTGAAATTGATTGGGATAGGAAGAACCTGTGATCTGAACAGGCGGAGTGTGATTGGACATCTAGAATTTCTGAGTGGATATAAGGCAGCCGACGCCCTGCAGGGCTGCTGGTGATCCTTTCTGCTCTGAGCTCTTGCATCCAGTTTAGTTCCTGTCTACTAAAAGCTAAGTTTTTGCCCTGCTATTATTCCATGAGATTTTGTCTGGTTTCCTTAGTGTTTGTATTCAGCCAGTCCTGGTTGGGACTGGCTGAATTCCATTTTTGTCTCTGATCAGTTGATCTCTTTGCTCTGTTTTCAGAATATACCTGAGTGCTGATATAGTGATTTTGAAGTCTAGCGACTTCAGGGCCTTTTTCCCTATCAGACGGTTGGGACATTTTTGGTAGGGTTTTTTGCGGATTGCAGCCAGCATCTTTTCTGTCCTGTCCTATCTAGTTAGTTGGGCCCCATCGTTTCCTCAGCCTGTCTTTCTGTCTGTGTTTGTGTTTTCATCTGTATTTCACCGACAATACATGTTGGGGGCTGTCTATTGCTTTGGGGTCTGCTCTGGGGCAGTTTAGATTTCCCCTTTCCTTCTTTAGGCTTATGTAGTTCTCCGGCTGTGACGAGGGGTCTAGGGCACCGTAGGAACCCCCCACGCCTACTGTTAGTTGTGGTGTATAGGATCAGGGGTCTGCAATCCGATAGCTACCAACCTCTCCGGTTTTCTGGACTTAGCTTGTATTTTTGTTTTTTCCTCCTCCGGTGACTCATTCATAACAGGTCCCCTTGTAAACTAGCAAGTAAAGGCTAAGCAAACAGCTTTGTGCTGTTATTAATAGCCTGGGATCCTTTATGTCTATTGGCTCCTTCCCAGAATATTAACATCAGCCCTCAGCCATTGGCTTTCTCTTTGCTGGTTATCAAAATTACACGGAAGCCATTTGTTTTGTCTTTAAAATGATCAGGTTACAGCCTATGTATGTTCGTTCTGTGAACGCTCCTACATAGGCTGATGACAATGTTTGTGTAAGTGTGTTTGTGCCTATGTTTGTGTTTACTTATTGGCTTAGTAATGAGTGTGTCGGGCTGACACCTTTTCATTACTAAGCCTAGGGCTAGGTGTCAAAGACAGCTTCAGACACCAAGCCCTAATCCAATTACTCTGATGCCACACTGCATCAGCATGAAAAAGGTGGTGTAAAAACAAGAAATTATATCAAAAAACTTTATTTTAGATAACTTTATTTAGCTCAAAAAAGTGTTCATTGCTGTACAAAAATGAATGCAAAAACATATTGGGTCGCCCTCCCAGGGCTGTGGGGTACTCGGTACCGGGCCGGTAACTCAGGGGGAAGGTGTCTCAGCAGCGGTGACCCGATTCGTGGCCCTGGGCGCCCAAGTAAAAGGGGGATTGAATGGTGGAATGTAGTTGATTAGATGAATAGTTTGTGATGCCACCTGTGGTGTTCGGCAAGGAAGGTGTTAAGCCGACGCTGCTTGCAGATCCTCTGGGACTGATGGTATGGCGCTGCAGAGATGTTAAAGCTCCCCACAGGTGAAGCTGTAGTCCCAGGGCAGTGTAGATGTGCGTTGTGGGAATGGTGCAGTGATAGGCACAGGGATGTAGCGGTGCCGGAAAGGTAGCAGGAAGGAGGCAAGGACACAACAGGGTGCAGTTTCTTTTCCTTTACTTGGCAAATGCAGTCCAGGGTCCTGATTACAGATGGTTCAAGGGCAGGCTAGCCTGGAAGCAATTCAGGGATCTCTCTCAGCAGATGGGTTGTGTAGTCTCCTTCCTAGCGTTCACTTGAGGTACATCCAGTACTGAGTTACACTGACGTTCCTCCTTATTACCGTCTCTCAGAATTCCTAGTATGGCAGACGGCTGTAGCCGCTATTTCTCTCTTGGTTCACACCTTGCTGTTGTGCATCCGAGTCTTAGATGGGAGTCGAGTATTTACAACTTCCTACTCCTCTGGTGTCTGCTGCAGGACTATTAGTGTCCGTACAACCATGGAGACCAGGCTCCAGATCATGCGCTGTCACTGGAGATGAGCCTTTCCTCTCTGCTCGATCTCCCAGCTCCTTTTCCACATCTGCACACTTCACCCTCCTCACGCTAACTAATTACGCTCCTTCCTGGCCCTCAGAGCGCGCTCCTCCCCCAATCCTGGTTCAGAGCTCCCTCTCTTGGTCTGGAGTGGGAACTGTGTTGCATGTATAGATTAACTGCTGGAGAGACCCTTCCTTGCTTCCAAGCCTGACATCACCCTCCCTGGAGGAAGGCAATGCCACTGTGGCGGCCATACCCCTGGGGGCACCACATTCCCCCCTAGTGCAAGTCAGCACTCCTGGGCTGATGAAAAACATGTAAAACATACAAACATATTACAAATAAACAAATTGAACAATTATAATTGTACAAGATTTGAAAAAGGAAAAATTAACAAAAACCAAGAGCTCCAAAAATAGGCCTGTGATGATAAGTTCATGCATCAACGTCCATGGTCCATTTCTAGGCAAATGGTAAAATATTTACAAGATTGATGACCACACACAGTCCTGTGGTTCAGTATCCATGAAAACAAAACTGGAAAAGTTCAAAAAGGAAAGTTCTTACAGAATACCTGTAGGCACAAAACTTGAACAGTTACATATTTACATGTTAACAGTTACATTACTTTAACTTATTTTAGATATGGAATCTACTTGGTGGTATACCTTGGGTGGTACGGGTAGATCTGCGTAATACTGGTGTTTTTATGGACTGAACTGGTTGTCTGGGTCTAACTACTGATGTTGCGTGTAAACTGGGTAGTAAGCGTCTGCTAGCTCTTAGAGTCACTGTGGGCATAACAGATTCACCACTGGCAGGGCAAGGGTTCTCTGGCTCCACTGCTGGTGCGGTATCTGCTGCATGTACTTCCTGATTCTCAGAGTTCTCTGGACTCACTTCTGCTTGTACTACCGGTTGGGGAAATGTCAACACTGGCACCACTATGGCATCATTTACTTAGTCCAATTTGCAGGGAATTCTCCAAGTATGGTGCTGACCTTCTCTTCTTCTTCTAAGGTTTGGATGTTGTTCTGTTCTTCCATTCTTTCCTTCAGCAGGTCAGGGCACAATTTCAAATGAACCCTTGATATGGCTGCTGAGGTCTCTCCTCCATCTTTACTAATAAGGCATACTTTGATGTTGTCAAAGCTTAATGGTAAGACTGTGTAAGGCTCAGCTTCCTATTGGTCATCCAATTTATGCAATCTTCTTTTCCTCTTGAGGACTTGTTCTCCTGGTGACAAGGGAACTGCAGGTGCATTCTGATTGTAGTTCCTTTCTTGTTTTTGTCTTGCCTGAGCTAGGCTCTTCTCCACACACTCTTGAACTCTACGGTATTGTTGTTGTCTTTCTGTATCCCAGTCAGCATCTGGTGATGTTATGTCAGATGTAAGGACTCCCATATCCAAATCAATAGGCAGCTTACCAGGTCTTGCTCTCATTAGGTAGGCTGGGGTACAGTTAGTGGAATTCACCGGAGTATGGTTGTAGAGGTCTACCAGATCTGGCAACTTTTCTGGCCACAGATTTCTCTCCTCCAAAGGTATTGTCTTCAGTAGGTCAATCACTACCTAGTTCATCCTCTCACACATGCCATTGGTGTGTGGATGGTACGGTGTTGTCCGGATCTTCTTACAACCGTACAAGTTACAGAATTCCTGGGACACTTCTGCCTCAAAAGCTGGACCTTGATCAGTGAGTACTTGCTCAGGATACCCATGTGGTCTACAGAAGTGCTGTTGGAATGCTCTGGCTGCTGTCTTGGCTGTTTGATCTTTGACAGGCACAACTACCAGGAATCTTGAGTAGTGGTCCACAATGGTAAGAGCATAGATGTAGCCTGAACGGCTTGGAACCAGTTTCACGTGATCCAGGGTGACCAACTCAAGTGGCTGTTTGGTTATTATTGGCTGTAGAGGAGCTCTCTGTCTGTTTCGATCCTTTCTGAGCAGGTTACATTGTCCACACTCCCGGCACCACTTTTCAATGACTTTTCTCATACCAGCTCAGTAGAATCTCTCCCGGAGCAATGCTTTCAGCTTCTTCCATCCGAAGTGTCCAGCTCCATTGTAGTATGCTTCCAGGACCATTGATGCCTCTCTCTTTGGGACTACCACCTGCCAGACCAGCTCACAAGTGCGGGCATTGATACTCCTCCGACATAGCTTTCCTTCATAGATGAACAGCCAGCCTCTTTCCTTCCAAAACTGCTGGGTTTCTTCAGGAGCATCCGACTCTGGGCGTGAGTCAGCTTCTGACAGTAGCTCCTTCACCAGGCCGATTGTGGGGTTGCTATCCTGTGTTTCTGCCCAGTCATGATGGGGCAATGGATTCAGGGTGACCTCTTTCAAGCCAGACCGTCTGTTTCTCACTCCTTGAGCACATTGGGCTGCAATTGGCCGATGGAAGAGAGGTAGCTCTATTTCTTTCAGAGCCTCAGGGTCTTCTCCTGCATCTGGCAGATTAGGCATTCTGGACAGCGCATCAGCATTGGTATTCTTGTGCCCAGCTCGGCACTTGATGGTAAATTCATAGTTAGATAGCCGAGCCATACATCGCTGCTCCAGTGCACCTAGCTTCGCAGTCTCCAAGTGGGTCAGTGGATGGTTGTCCGTGAAGATAGTAAACTTGGCTGAAGCTAGGTAATGCTTGAATCTTTCAGTGACAGCCCAGACTATGACCAGGAACTCCAGTTTGAAGGAACTGTAGTTGTCTGGGTTCCTTTCAGTGGGACAAAGTTTCCTGCTGGCGTAAGAGATCACTCTTTCTTTGCCATTCTGTACCTGTTACAGTACTGCTCCAAGTCCCATGTTGCTGGCATCGGTGTACAACACAAATGGTTTGTCATAATCTGGGTAGGCCAGAACTTCATCCCCTGTGAGAGCCATCTTCAGTCGAGTGAAGGATCTCTCCAACTCCTCAGTCCATTCAAAGGTGGAACTTTTCTGTTTGGCTTTCTCGGACTGTCCCACCAGAAGATTTTGCATAGGGGTGGCTATTTCAGTAAAGCCTTTGATGAATCTTCGGTAGTAGCCTACAAGTCCAAGGAACTGGCGTACTTCATGGAGGTTGCTGGGCTTCGGACAGTCCCGGATGACTGTGACTTTGTCCGGATCTGGTGCCACACCTTCTGCACTCACTACATGACCGAGGTACTGTACCTTGGGCTTCAGGAGGTGGCATTTGGAAGGCTTCACCTTCAGGCCTAAATTGGACAAAGCTTCAAATACCTCAGCCAGATGTTCCAGATGATCATCATAGGTTTTGGAGAAAACAATGACATCATCAAGGTACAACAGGACTGTCTCAAAGTTCTTGTGTCCTAGGCAGCACTCCATCAGCCGTTGAAATGTTACTGGGGCAGTGCAGAGCCCGTATGGCATGTGGTTGAACTCACAGAGACCCATTAGTGTTGTAAAGACTGTTTTCTCCTTGTCTGCCTCTGCCACGGGAACCTGCCAATACCCACTAGTGAGATCCAAGGTGGAAAAGTAGTGCAGCTAAGGACTCCTCAATTCTAGGTAATGGGTAGGCATCTTTATGTGTAATGCTGTTAATTTTCCTGTAATCAACACACATTCTCATGGTACCATCCTTTTTCTTTACAAAAACTATGGGAGCTGCCCATGGGCTACAACTGTCTCTGATAACCCCAGCTTCCTTCATCTCTCTCAACATACCTTTAGCACATTGGTATTGTGTTGGGGGTATAGGCCGGTACCTTTCTTTAATGGGTGGATGATCTCCAGTGGGGATATGATGTTGAAACCCTTTTGCCTTCCCAAAATCTAGGGGGTGTTTACTGAATACCCGCTTATATTCCTGGGTCACTCTGTAAACCCCATTTTTCTGGTATGAAGGTGTGGAGTCAGTTCCCACCTGCAGTTGCTGGCACCACTCCTCCAGCTGCTTCACAGAGCCATTGTCCTCCACCTGGTCGGATGAGACCAAGGGCTCTGCTTCCTGCAATGCGTTGTTACTAACTGTAAGCAGCTTAGCAATTGTGGCATACAGAGGTATTATGGCCTCCTCCTCCCCACAATTCAAGAGGTGTACAGGTACTCTCCCTGTTCGGACATCAACTACCCCTCTGGCTGTCAGGACACTGGGCCTGCTGTCAGAGTATACTGGTTCTACCAATGCCTGGTAATCTTTTCCTCTGAGGCCTATGGCTGCCCGACACCAGATCAACATTTCACATCTGGGGGGTATTGCAGTGGGGAAAGCATCACTCACTCTGATGCTGCCAATTTCTCCTCCAGAGAGTTCTACCTGTTGTCTTTGCATCAGGGCCTTGATCTCCTTCTGCAGGACTCATTGTTCACTGGAACCAGCAGTCTCAGCCACCTGTTGCAACAAGACAATAACCTCGGAAAGACAGTTTTCAATTACATTTGTTCCAAGAGTCATCATTGGGTTACATTCACGTCGATCAATATCCACCACAATTATCAGACCTTGAGATTTTAATTCTACTCTACCCACTTTAACAGTAATTTCTTTACATCCTACTTGGGGTAAAGACTGACCACTACTGGCAACTACTGTCAGTTTATCAGTTGGGCCATGGGTAAGTTCAGAGTCAGCCCAATACCGCTTGTAAAGGACATACGGCATGGTGGTCACCTGGGAGCCAGTGTCCAGCAAAGCGTTCATGGGAATGCCATCAATCACCACTGGGAGGACTGGTCGACCTCCAACATGCTTGGCTCTCCAGTTCTTTGGGCCTGGGGATCCTATTCCTGGGGGTTGGCCCTCTGCCCCAGGGGTTGCTCGTTTAAATGGCAGAACCTGGCGATGTGGCCTGTCCTGCGGCAGTTACGACAGTTGGGACGTCCGTCCTGGTCATAGCGATCGTTGTTCCTTCCTCGGAGTGGCGGAATCCTCTTCTTCCGGAGCCACGGGACATCCTCTGGACTGGAGGCAAGCTGGATCTTCTCCTTGGAGGACACCTGCAGGGACTGCACAGTTTTAGTAAGTGCAGCCATACCTTTGGTCAACACCTGGACCTGAAGATGTAGATCTGCAGATGGGTCTTTATCCAGAGTCTGGGCATCAGCCTCCACAGGGATGGAAGGAAAAGATGTTGCTTCCTGGTGGTAGGTGATTGCTGGCGCCTCGGGGGCGCTGGATGGCTGACGGTTGGTTCCTGCAGTACACGTATTGTCCTGTCCTTGAAATCAGCAAAGTCTAGGTCAGGGTTTTGCAGAGTTATAATGAGCAGCTGTGCTCTATGGGTACTGGACAGGAGTCCTTCAATGAACTGCTCCTTTAACAGCTTGTCTTCCTCTTTCACACTGTCAGGATCAATTTGCTTGACAGCTCACAGCGCCTCCTGCAGAGTAAGTGCATAGTCCTTTATACAGTCCTGCACTTTCTGTTTACATCCAAAGAACCTCATCTTGATTTCAGCTGTAGTACGGGTGTCAAAGTTGCTTCTCAGCTTGGCCAGAATCTTTGTAACAGTCTCTTTATCAGTGTCCTGCCAGGCTTTCACTTCTCTCAGATATGTGAGGCCTGTGATGGAGATAGATGCCTTTAAAATATCTGGCCTGTATTTTTTTCTATTAACAGCAAAAAAGTGTATATAAATAGGCTAAGACACAGCAAAATCAGTTTAATGGAGCCAAAAAAATGCCACAATTTTTAGCCCACAGATAGGTGAGGCATGTGACGGAGGTCACCCACTTTTAAATATCTGGCCTGTATTTTTTTGAAAGCAGGAAACTTGTGTCAATAACTAGGTTAAGACACAACAAAAAAGTTCAATGGAGCCCAAAAAATGCCACAACGTTTAGAGCACAGATAGGTAAGGAGTGTGACGGAGGTCCCCCACTTTTAAATATCTGGCCTGTACTTTTTTTTGTTTTCACAGCAAAATAGTGTCAACAAGTATGCTAAGACACAGCACAAACAGTTCAATGGAGCCCTCAAATGCCACAATTTTTAGCCAACAGGTATGTGAGGCCTGTGACGGAGATAGCCAATTTTAAAATATCTGGCCTGTTTTTATTTTAACAGCAAAAAAGTGTAATTAACTAGGCTAAGACAAAGCAAAAACAGTTTAATGGAGCCCAAAAAAAGATAGGTGAGGCGAGTGAAGGAGATACTCCACTTTTAAATATCTGGCCTGTATTTTTTTTAAAAAATAGCAAACTTGTGTCAATAAGTAGGCTAAGACACAGCAAATACAGTTCAATGGAGCCAAAAAAAGGCCAGAATTTTTAGCTCACAGAAAGGTGAGACGTGTGACAGAGATCGCCTACTTTTAAATATCTGGCCTGTAATTTTTTTAAAAAAAAGCAAACTTGTGTCAATAAATAGGCTACGACACAGCAAAAATAAGTTCAATGGAGCCCATAAAATAACCCAATTTTTAGCCCATAGATAGGTGAAGCATGTGACGGAGATACCAGACTTTAAATTATCTGGCCAGTATTTTTTATTTTTCAGCAAAATTGTGTCAAAAAGTAGGCTAAGACTCAAAAAAAAATTAAGCGGAGGGCTGAAATGGCATTATATTGCACACAATGATATGTGATGCCTGTGACACAGATACCCCACTTTAAAATATCGGGCCTGATTTTTTTTTTGACTGCAACATGGTGTCAGTCACTAAACTAGCACACAGCAAAAAAATTCAATGGAGCCATGAAATGGCACAATTTTGAGTACAATAATAGGTGATCCGTGTGACGGACAAAACACTGCATTGGTGTGGGGTCTGACCCCAGGTCCAGGTCTCTGAGACAGTTACACAAGTCTTGTGAAGGGAATGCTTTCATGAGTTCTTGGCTGTTTGAGGCTATTTTGTGAAGCCTGAGGTTAGAGCAAGCAAGCATCTCTTGGGCTCTCCTGAGAAGACTGATGGCAGTCTCATTTGAAGGCATGGCTTTCAGACAGTCATCAACATAAAAGTCTTTTTCTATGAATCGTCTGACATTTGATCTGTATTCTGTTTCTCCTTCTTGAGCTGGCCTTTTTAAGCACATAAATGGCGACTGCAGGTGAAGTACTATTGCCAAAGATGTGTACTCTCATGCGGTATTCTGTGACTTCTTTAGTAGGATCAATGTCTCTGTACCAGTAAAATCTTAGGAAGTTCCTGTCTCTCTCTCTCACAAGGAAACAATGGAACATTTGCAGGATGTCAGCGATGAAGGCAATGGAATCCTTACACAAGCGCATAAGTACTCCCAGCAGTTTGTTATTGAGGTCTGGTCCAGGCAGTAGAACATCATTCAGCGAGATATCTAACTTAGCACTGGAGTCAAACACCACTTTAATCTGGCCCAGTTTCTTAGGGTGGTACACTCCAAACATGGGTATGACCCGGCATTCTTCAGAGTCTTTGAGTGTTGGAGCTAGTTCTGCATGGTAGTTCTCAAAAGTCTTTGACATGAAGGAGAAAAAGTGATCTTTCATCTCTGGTTTCTTTTGCAGATTATGTTTGAGAGGTAAGAAACGTTTTAATGCTTGATTTCTGTTGTTCGGTAGATGTGGTCTGTGGCCTTTGAAGGGAAGAGGTGCGATCCAGCTGTTGGTCTCATCTTTTACAAGTCCCTTGTCCATTACCTCTAAGAACAACTTGTACTCTACCGACATTGCCACTTGGTTGTCTTGCTTGGTTCTCAGGAAGGCTGTGCACCCCAACTGATCCTCATAGCTCCCTCACACCATACTGCTGTCATGAGTAAAGTCTATTAAATGATTGGGCAGTTGGATGCTGGGTGGTAGTTCCTTGACATGGAACTCGTTGTTGCAAGGTTGAAACAGAGATGGG
Source organism: Dendrobates tinctorius (assembly GCF_039654945.1). NCBI lineage: Eukaryota > Metazoa > Chordata > Amphibia > Anura > Dendrobatidae > Dendrobates > Dendrobates tinctorius. The sequence continues at coordinate 4,330,375 of NW_027361728.1, read as the reverse complement.
CGTCCTTTCTCCAATGTATTAGTTAGCATACTTGTCACAGAAGATGGGGTGCGCATATGTCCCAAGCATACGTTTCCTATTATGGCCCATCCTAGGTCTAGTGTTATGAATGAGTCACCGAAGGAGGAAAAAAAAAATACAAGCTAAGTCCAGAAAACCGGAGAGGTTGGTAGCTAGCGGATTGCAGACCCCTGATCCTATTCACAACAACTAACAGTAGCCGTGGGGTATTCCTACGGTGGTCCTAGACACCTTGTTCACAGCCGGAGAACTAAATAAACCTAAAGAAAGAAAGGGGAAATCTAAACTGCCCCAGAGCAGACCCCAAACCAATAGACAGCCCCCAACATGTATTGACGGTGAAAACTGATGAAAACACAAACACAGACAGAAAGACAGGCAGAGCAAACAATGGGGCCCTCACTAACTAGGTAGAACAGGAAAGAAAAGCAACTGTCTGCAATCACCCAAAAACCCTGCCAAAAATAATGTCCAACACGTCTGATAGAAAAGGCCCTGAAGTCATTAGACTTCAAAATCACTATATCAGCACTCAGGTATATTCTGAAAACAGAGCAAAGAGATCAACTGATCAGAGACAAAAATGGAGTTCAGCCAGTCCCAACCAGGGCTGGCTGAACACAAACACTAAGTAAACAGACAAAATCTCATGGAACAATAGCAGAGCAAAAGCTTAGCTTTAGTAGACAGGACTAAACTGGAGGCCAGAGCTCAGAGCAGAGAGGATCACCAGCAACCCAGCAGGGCGTCGGCGGCCTTATATCCACTCAGAGATTCCGGATGTCCAATCACACTCCACCTGTTCAGATGACAGGTTTTTCCCATCCAAATCAATTTCACTACCTTCTTTCACCAGCAGAGGGAGTTCATTGAACATCAAAGGTGAAGGAGAAAATGAGCTCATAACAGTACCTCCCCCTTGAGGAGGGGTCACCGAACCCTCATCCACGCCACCAGGGCGATCAGGATGGGCCCGATGAAAAGCACGAACCAATCTTTCGGCATGAATATCGGATGCAGAAACCCAAGAAATATCCTCCTGGCCATAACCCTTCCACTTAACCAAATACTGGAGTCTCCGTCTAGCCAGATGAGAATCCAGTATCTTCTCAGCCTCATATTCCACATTACCTTCAACCAATACAGGGTCAGGAGGTGCCACCACAGGAACTACTGGCTCAACAAACCTCTTTAACAGAGACTTATGAAACACGTTATGGATCTTGAATGCAATAGGAAAAGCCAATCGAAAAGAGACTGGATTAAGAATCTCCAAAATCTTGTAAGGTCCAATAAATCTAGGTTTAAACTTTGGAGAAGCCACCTTCATAGAGATATTCTTTGATGACAACCAAACCATATCACGCACCTTAAACCGGGGACCAATGGTCTTATGCCGGTTGGAAAACCGCTGGACCTTTTCCTGGGAGAGAGACAACTTATCCACCACTTGGTCCCAGATCTGGTGCATTCTCTCCACACAGTGTCAACACCTGGGCAGGCAGAAGACTCCACCTGCCCTGAAATCGAGGATGAAACCCAAAGTTACAAAAAAAAGGTGACATCAAAGTGGCAAAACTAGCTCTATTATTTAAAGCAAATTCGGCCAAGGGCAAAAATGAAACCCAATCATCCTGATCAGCAGAAATAAAACATCTCAAATAAGACTCCAAAGTCTGGTTTGTTCTCTCCGTCTGCCCATTGGTCTGAGGGTGAAACGCAGAGGAGAAGGACAACTGAATTCCCAGCTTGGAACAAAAAGTCCTCCAAAATCTAGAAACAAACTGAACTCCTCTGTCAGACACAATGTTCTCAGGAATCCCATGCAAGCGAACCAGCTGTTGCAAAAACAAGGGCACCAACTCTGAGGAAGATAGCAACTTAGGGAGTGGTACAAGATGGACCATCTTAGAGAATCTATCACAGATCACCCAAATAACAGTCATTCTCTGAGAGACAGGCATATCAGAAATAAAATCCATTGAAATATGAGTCCATGGACTCCTGGGCACTGGCAAAGGCATCAACAACCCACTAGAGCGAGAACAAGGTTTAGACCGGGAGCAAGTCCCACAGGACTGCACAAAATTCCTGACATCACGAGACAAGGCGGGCCAGCAAAAAGACCGACTCACCAGATCTCTAGTACCAAAAATACCTGGATGACCAGCCAATGCGGAGCAATGAACTTCAGACATTACTCTCTTCATCCACTGGTCAGGAACATACAATTTTCCAATGGGACAACGCTCAGGTTTGTCCTCCTGAAACTCTTCCAGAGCACGTCTCAAATCGGGCGAGATGGCAGAAAGAACTACCCCCTCACCTAAGATGGTAGCAGGCTTGGTCACAATAGGAGAATCAGCAAAGAAACTCCTAGAGAGGGCGTCTGCCTTGACATTTTTAGTGCCCGGAAGAAAAGAGACCACAAAATCAAAATGTGTGAAAAACAAGGCCCACCTAGCCTGTCTAGGATTCAAGCGTTTGGCCGACTCAAGGTAAATCAAATTCTTGTGGTCAGTAAGGACCACTTGATGTTTAGCTCACTCCAACCAATGTCTCCACTCCTCAAATGCCCATTTCATGGCTAACAGTTCCCGATTCCCAACATCATAGTTGCGTTCGGATGGGGAGAACTTTCGGGAAAAGAAAACACTGGGATTCATTTTAGATGTTACTGGATCTTTTTGGGACAAAACAGCTCCTGCACCAATCTCAGAAGAGTCCACCTCTACCTGAAACGGGAGTGAGACATCAGGTTGCTGCAAAACCGGAGCAGAAGTGAACCTCCGCTTCAGCTCCTTAAAGGAAGAAGCAGCCTCTGGAGACCAATTCAGCACATCAGCACCCTTCTTAGTCAAATCAATCAATGGTTTGGCAATACCAGAAAAATTAGCTATAAATTTCCGATAAAAATTAGCAAAACCCAAAAACTTCTGGAGGGCCTTCAAAGAAGTGGGCTGAACCCAATCATAAATGGCCTGTACCTTGGCCGGGTCCATTTCAATAGTTGACGGAGACAAAATAAATCCCAAAAATGAAATCCTCTGGACACCAAAAAGGCATTTCGATCCCTTAACATACAGGGAATTCTCCCTCAAAATCCGGAACACTGTTATGATTGAGACACCGTAGGAGGCAGACACAAAAATAGAAGCTACGTCCAGAAAACCAGAGAAGTTGACAACTATCAGATTGCAGACCCCTGAACCTATCAACACAACTAGCAGTAGCCGTGGGGGGTTCCTACGGTGCCCTAGACCCCTCGATCACAGCCGGAGAGCTAAATAGCCTAAAGACAGAAAAGGAAATCTAAACTGCCCCAGAGCAGACCCCAAAGTAAAAGACAGCCCCCAACATATAATGATGGTGAAGCAAGATGAAAAAACACTCACACAGATAGAAAGATAGGCTGAGCAAACGATGGGGCGCAAGCTAACTAAACAGAACAGGAAAGGAAGGTTGCTGTCTGCAATCTGCCAAAACCCTATCAAAAACATAAGCCAACAAGCTGATATGGAAAAAGACCCTGAAGCAGCTAGGCTTCAAAAACTAAATCAGCACTCAGGTATTTTCAGAAGACAGAACTAAAGGAATTCAGCTCACCCAAGCAGGGAATGGCAGAAATCCAGAAAAACAAAGCAAAACAAAGTCAAAGCACAAATGCAAAAAGCCAAGCAGAAAACTTAGCTTTAGAAGAGCAGGAATTCAGACTGGTCTCCAAGGATCCCACAGAGAAATCACCCACAGGGCAAAAGGGCGTTGGCAGCCTTATATCCAGTCAGTAACTCCACTCAGCCAGTCATCATCATTAGGCTCAGGTGTTTGATAATCAGGCTCACTACCAGTCCGAATATGTTCCACATGAGAAACCCAATCCTTGGAGAAGATCAAAATATCATCCAGATAGATAATCAAAAATTTATCGACAAAATCTCGGAAAATATCGTTCATGAAGCACTGGAAGACAGAAGGGGCATTAGTGAGCCCAAAACGCATCACCAGATCAGAGTAATAGCCAGAAGAAACTTAGGTTGAACACCACCAACAGAAAACGTGTGTGCAAAGCGTTTCTCTCATTTATGACAGACAGAAATAATATGCGAGGCATTTCCACAGAAAAAACACAACTTATTACGCCTTCTGAACTCCTGACGCTGCTCTCTGGACAAAACTCTATCACATTGCATAGATTCAGACATTTGTTCAACAGGTGGCAACACCTCTCGTGCAGTTTTGCGTTCGTGCAAACGCCGATCAACCTGAATAGCTAATGACATAGAATCGTCAAGACCAGAGGGAACAGGAAATCCCACCATAGTATCTTTTACGGCTTCTGACAACCCCTTCCGAAAGAGAGCAGCCAAGGCATTATCATTCCAGGTAGTAAGTACTGCCCATTTTCGTAATTTTTGACAGTACAATTCTGCAGAATCTCGACCCTGGTTCAATGCCAGCAGGGTCTTTTCAGCCTGATCAATGGCATTAGGTTCGTCATACAACAACCCCAAGGCTTGAAAAAATGCGTTCACATTAGTCAGAATAGGATCATCTGGTTTCAAAGAAAATGCCCAATCCTGGGGATCGCCACGCAGCAAAGAGATGACAATTTTAACCTGCTGCGCGGAGCTCCCTGACGAGTTAGGTTTCAAGGCGAAAAATAATTTACAATTATTTTTGAAATTCAAAAATTTAGACCGATCCCCCAAAAATACATCAGGTGTAGGAATCTTTGGTTCAGCAGCATGTGGATGAGCAAGGTAGGCGGAAATTCCCCGCACTTCCGCAGCGAGCAGCTCCACACGATCAGACAATTGCTTTATCTCCATTGAGAGAAAAAAAAAATTCCCCCTACGGCCTCAAAGATATAGAGGAAAAAAAAAAAAACATTTTTTTTTTTTTTTTTTTTTACAATTCTTTCCTGCTATTGAGTACCCTAGGATCTGCGGTATGGCGGGTGATTCTGTTATGATTGAGTCACCGTAGGAGGCAGACACAAAAATTGAAGCTACGTCCAGAAAACCAGAGAAGTTGGCAACTATCAGATTGCAGACCCCTGAACCTATCAACACAACTAGCAGTAGCCGTGGGGGGTTCCTATGGTGCCCTAGACCCCTCGATCACAGCCGGAGAGCTAAATAGCCTAAAGACAGAAAAGGAAATCTAAACTGCCACAGAGCAGACCCCAAAGTAAAAGACAGCCCCCAACATATAATGACGGTAAAGCAAGATGAAAAAACACTCACACAGATAGAAAGATAGGCTGAGCAAACGATGGGGCCCAAGCTAACTAAACAGAACAGGAAAGGAAGGTTGCTGTCTGCAATCTGCCAAAACCCTATCAAAAACATAAGCCAACAAGCTGATATGGAAAAAGACCCTGAAGCAGCTAGGCTTCAAAAACTAAATCAGCACTCAGGTATTTTCAGAAGACAGAGCTAAAGGAATTCAGCTCACCCCAGCAGGGAATGGCAGAAATCCAGAAAAACAAAGCAAAACAAAGTCAAAGCACAAATGCAAAAAGCCGAGCAGAAAACTTAGCTTTAGAAGAGCAGGAATTCAGACTGGTCTCCAAGGATCCCACAGAGAAATCACCCACAGGGCAGAAGGGCGTTGGCAGCCTTATATCCATTCAGTAACTCCACTCAGCTAGTCATCATCATTAGGCTCAGGTGTTTGATAATCAGGCTCACTACCTTTCTTTACCAGAAGAGGGAGTTCCTCGGGCTTCAGTAGTGAAGGGGAAAATGAACTCACAACAGAACACAGTCCGAACATGTTCCACATGAGAGTCCCAATCCCTGGAAAAGATCAAAATATAATCCAGATAGATGATCAAAAATGTATCCACAAAGTCCCGGAAAATATCATTCATGAAGCACTGGAAGGCAGAAGGGGCATTAGTGAGCCCAAAGGCATCACCAGGAACTCAAAATGTCCCTCCAGAGTATTAAACGCTGTCTTCCATTCATCCCCATGCTTAATGCGAATAAGATTATACGCCCCCCTGAGGTCAAGCGTGGTAAACCAGCAAGCACCTTTAATTCTGGAGAATAGATCAGAAATCACGGGTAACGGATACTGATATTTAACAGTAATTTTGTTGAGGGAACGATAGTCAATACAAGGCCTTAATGAACCGTCTTTCTTGGCCACGAAAAAAAACCCAGCACCCAAGGGTGAAGAGGATGGTCTAATATGACCCTTCTCCAACGACTCCTTAATATAAGATTGTATAGCCTTGTGCTCGGGTACAGATAAATTGAAAAGTCGACCCTTGGGAAATTTACACCCAGGGCTCAACTCAATTGCACAGTCATAACTCCTATGAGGAGGCAAAGACGCAGACTTATTCTCACTAAATACATCATAAAAATCAGCCAAATAGTCAGGAACATCATGCGACTGGGGAGAGGTGGAGAAAACAGGAGCGTCACCAAGAGCACACCGACAACACCAACTCACCACAGACACAGATTTCCAATCAAAAACTGGATTATGGATTTGCAACCAGGGAAATCCCAGAACAATGGTATCATGAAAATTAGGCAACACCAAAAATCTGCAATTTTCTTGATGGTCTGTGGCGACCCGCATTACCACCTGGGTCCAAAACTGAGGTTTATTCTTTGCCAAAGGAGTAGCATCAATACCCCTCAAAGGGATAGGCGTCTGCAGAGGTGTCATAGGACACCCACAACGTTTAGCAAAATCCAAGTCCATCAGGTTCAGAGCCGCTCCTCAATCCACAAAAGCCTTAGCGGAAAATGTGGACAGGGAGCAGATCAGAGTAATTGCCAGAAGAAACTTAGGTTGAACACCACCCACAGCAAATGTGTGTGCAAAACATTTCTCTCATTTAGGGCAGACAGAAATCATATGAGAGGCATCTCCACAGAAAAAACACAGCTTATTACGCCTTCTGAACTCCTGACGTTGCGCCCTAGACAAAACTCTATCACATTGCATAGGTTCAGACATTTGTTCAACAGGTGGCAAAATTTCTCGTGTACTTTTACGTTCACGTAAACGCCGATCAACCAGAATGGCTAATGACATAGAATCGTCAAGACCAGAGGGAACAGGAAATCCCACCATAGTATCTTTTACGGTTTCTGACAAACCCTTCCGAAAGGGAGCTGCCAAGGCACCATCATTCCAGGTAGTAAGGACCGCCCACTTTCGGAATTTTTGACAGTATAACTCTGCAGAATCCTGACCCTGGCTCAATGCCAACAGGGCTTTCTCAGCTTGATCGATAGCATTAGGTTCATCATACAACAACCCCAAGGCTTGAAAAAATGTGTCCACATTAGTTAGAAAAGGATCATCAGGTGTCAAAGAAAACGCCCAATCCTGGGGATCGCTGCACAGCAAAGAGATGACAATTTTAACCTGCTGCGCAGAGCTCCCCGATGAGTTAGGCTTCAAGGCAAGAAATAATTTACAATTATTCTTAAAATTCAAAAATTTAGACCGATCCCCAAAAAACACATCAGGAGTAGGAATCTTTGGTTCAGCAGCAAGTGAATGAGCAAGATAGGCGGAAATTCATAGAATCATAGAATCATAGAATAGTACAGTTGGAAGGGACCTCCTGGGCCATCTGGTCCAACCCCCTGCTCAAAGCAGGATTCGCTAAATCATCCCAGTCAGATGTCTGTCCAGCCTCTCTTTGAAGACTTCCATTGAAGGAGAACTCACCACTTCTCGTGGCAGCTTGTTCCACTCATTGATCACTCTATCTGTCAAAAAGTTTTTTCTAATATCTAATCTGTGTCCACTCCCATTCAGTTTCATCCCATTGCTTCTAGTCTTTCCTTGTGCAAATGAGAATAAAGTTGATCCTTCTACAATGTGACAGCCCTTGAGATATTTGTAGACAGCTATTAAGTCTCCTCTCAGTCTTCTCTTTTGCAAACTAAACATTCCCAAATCCTGCAACCTTTCCTCATAAGACAGGGTTTGCAGACCGGTCACCATTCTGGTCGCTCTTTTCTGAACTTGCTCCAGTTTGTTGATGTCTTTTTTAAAATGTGGTGCCCAAAACTGGACACAATATTCCAGATGAGGTCTAACCAAAGAGGAGTAGAGGGAAATAATGACTTCACGTGATCTAGACTGTATGCTTCTGTTAATACATCCTAGAATTGCATTTGCCTTTTTTGCTGCTGCATCACACTGTTGACTCATATTCAGTCTGTGATCTATTAGTATACCCAAGTCTTTTTCACATGTGCTGTTGCTTAGCCCTATTCCTCCCATTCTGTATATGCTTTTTTCATTTTTATTGCCCAGATGTAGTACTTTGCATTTTTCCTGTTAAAAAGCATTCTGTTAGTTGCTGCTCACTTCTCCAGTTTATTTATATCTTTTTGAATCCTCTCGCTCTCTTCTCTAGTATTAGCTATCCCTCCTAGCTTTGTGTCATCAGCAAATTTAATCAGTTAACCCTCAATTCCTTCATCTAAATCGTTGATAAAGATGTTGAACAATATAGGGTCCAGGACAGAGCCCTGTGGTACCCCACTTGAGACATTCTTCCAACTGGATGTGCAGCCATTTACGACCACTCTTTGCGTCCGATCACTAAGCCAGTTATGAATCCACCTAACAGTTGCCTTGTCCATTCCATACTTAGTCATTTTTTCAATAGGTGCTGACTGCCTCCTGATCCTCCTGCTTCTCTGAGTCACATGTCTCCATTCCTCTGTTTCTTCAGGTGCACTTCGAATTTCTTCTCTTTCTGTAACATAAAGAGATAATTCTGCTCTGTCTAAGAACTCTTCACCTTCCTTAATGATCTTCAACGTAGCTAACCTCTCTTCGAGATTTTGCAACTTTTCCTCCAACAGGGACACAAGCTTGCATTTGTGGCATGTGAAGTTTGGCTTTTCCACTGGTAAGTCTGTGAACATGTAGCAAGAAATGCAGCTTACCAATTGGCTCCTGGCCTCTTCCATATTGAGATTTCTTAAAAACGATGAAAGATGAGCCAAAATTCGGTGCACGGTTTTCCGATTTCCTCTTTTCAGCTGCAACGGCCAAAACCCAGTGATCGCTGAGCTCGCGGAGACTCTTCACTTATCCCAGAAGGCACTGGGAATATGCAAATGATCTCCTCAAGACTCTTCCCCTTCTCATGGAACAATAGCAGAGCAAAAACTTAGCTTTAGTAGACAGGACTAAACTGGAAGCCAGAGCTCAGAGCAGAGAGGATCACCAGCAACCTAGCAGGGCGTCAGCGGCCTTATATCCACTCAGAGATTCCGGATGTCCAATCACACTACACTGTTGTGAGTTCATTTTTCCCTTCACCATTGAGGTCTGATGAACTCCCTCCTCTGGTGAAGGAAGGTAGTGAGGCTGATTACCAAACACATGGGCAGCTAGATGATGACTGGGTGGCTGGAATTGAGGACTGGATATAAGGCTGCCGACGCCCTTCTTCCTGGCTGGTGATTTTCCTGCTGGATTCTTGGAGACCAGTCTGATTCCTACATCTCAAAGCTAAGTTTTTCTGCTCTGCTTTGTACTCTTCAGTTTTGTTTTTGTTTTGCCTTGTTTTTTGGGAGTTCTGCCATCCCCGGCCGGGGGTGAGCTGAACTCCATTTTTGTCTCTGATCTGTTGATATTTTGCTCTGTCTTCAGAATATATCTGAGTGCTGATATAGTCTTTTGAAGCCTAGCGACTTCAGGGCCTGTTTTTCCTATCAGTCGGTTGGCTCATTTTGATAGGGTGTTTGCGGATGGCAGACCGCAGCTTTCCTATCCTGTCCTATGTAGTTAGCTTTGGCCCGATCATTTGCTCAACCTATCTTTCTATCTGTGTTAGTGTTTTCATCTTGCTTCACCGTCATTATATGTTGGGGGCTGCCTATTGCTTTGGGGTCTGCTCTGGGGCAGTTTAGTTTTTCCCCTTTCTGTCTTTAGGCTATATAGTTCTCCGGCTGTGATCGAGGGGTCTAGGGCACCGTAGGAACCCCCCACGGCTACTGCTAGTTGTTGTGGATAGGTTCAGGGGTCTGCAATCCGATAGCTGCCAACCTCTCTGGTTTTTCTGGACTTAGCTGTATTTTGTTTTTTCCTCCTTCGGTGACTCATCATAACAGAATCACCAGCCATACCACAGATCCTAGGGTACTCAATAGCAGGAGAGAATTGTAAAAAAAAAAAAAAAAAGTGTCAGAATTTTTTTTTTTTTTTTTGTGTGCATATTTTTTCCTCGTTATCTCTGAGGCCGTAGGAGGAATTTTTCTCTTAATGGAGATGAAGCAATTGTCTGATCGTGTGGAGAAGCTCGCTGCTTAAGTGCGGGGAATTTCCGCCTATCTTGCTCATTCACATGCTGCTGAACCAAAGATTCCTACTCCTGATGTATTTTTGGGGGATCGATCTAAATTCTTGAATTTCAAGAATAATTGTAAATTATTTTTTGCCTTGAAGCCTAACTCGTCGGGGAACTCCGCACAGCAGGTTAAAATTGTCATCTCTTTGCTGCGCGGCGATCCCCAGGATTGGACGTTTTCTTTGAAACCTGATGACCCTATTCTGAATAATGTGAATGCATTTTTTCAAGCCTTGGGGTTGTTGTAAGATGAACCTAATGCTATTGATCAGGCTGAAAAGACCCTGTTGGCATTAAGCCAGGGTCGGGATTCGGCAGAGTTGTACTGTCAAAAATTCAGAAAGTGGGCGGTCCTTACTACCTGGAATGATGGTGCCTTGGCAGCCCTCTTTCGGAAGGGTTTGTCAGAAACTGTAAAAGATACTATGGTGGGATTTCCTGTTCCCTCTGGTCTTGACGATTCTATGTCATTAGCCATTCAGGTGGATCGGCGTTTACATGAATGCAAAACTACACGAGAGATGTTGCCACCTGTTGAACAAATGTATGAACCTATGCAATGTGATAGAGTTTTGTCTAGGGCGCAACATCAGGAGTTCAGAAGGCGTAATAAGCTGTGTTTTTTGTGTGGAGATGCCTCGCATATTATTTCTGTCTGCCCTAAACGAGAGAAACGTTGTGCACACATGTTTTCTGTGGGTGGTGTTCAACCCAAGTTTCTTCTGGCAATTACTCTGATCTGCTCCCTGTCCACATTTTCTGCCAAGGCTTTTGTGGATTCAGGAGCAGCTCTTAACCTGATGGACTTGGATTTTGCTAAACGTTGTGGATTTCCTATGACACCTCTGCGGACGCCTATCCCTTTGAGGGGTATTGATGCTACTCCTTTGGCAAAGAATAAACCTCAGTTTTGGACCCAGGTGGTAATGCGGGTCGCCCCAGACCATCAAGAAAATTGCAGATTTTTGGTGTTGCATAATTTGCATGATACCATTGTTCTGGGGTTTCCCTGGTTGCAAATTCATAATCCAGTTCTGGATTGGAAATCTTTGTCTGTGGTGAGTTGGGGTTGTCGGTGTGCCCTTAGTGATGCTCCTGTTTTCTCCACCTCTCCCCAGTCGCATGATGTTCCTGACTATTTGGCTGACCTTTATGATGTATTTAGTGAGAATGAGTCTGCGTCTTTGCCTCCTCATAGGAGTTATGACTGTGCAATTGAGCTGAACCCGGGGTGTAAATTCCCCAAGGGTCGGCTTTTCAATTTATCTGTACCCGAGCACGAGGCTATGCGATCCTATATTAAGGAGGCATTGGAGAAGGGTCATATTAGACCATCCTCTTCACCCTTATGTGCAGGTTTTTTTTTTGTGGCTAAAAAGGATGGTTCATTAAGGCCTTGTATTGACTATCGTGCCCTCAACAAAATTACTGTTAAATATCAGTATCCGTTACCCCTGATTTCTGATCTATTCTCCAGAGTTAAAGGTGCTTGCTGGTTTACCAAGCTTGACCTCAGGGGGGCGTATAATCTTATTCGCATTAAGCATGGGGATGAATGGAAGACAGCGTTTAATACTCCGGAGGGACATTTTGAGTACCTGGTGATGCCTTTTGGGCTCACTAATGCCCCTTCTGTCTTCCAGTGCTTCATGAATGATATATTCCGAGACTTTGTGGATAAATTTTTGATTATCTATCTGGATGATATTTTGATCTTCTCCAAGAATTGGGACTCTCATGTGGAACATGTTCGGACTGTGTTCCGGATTTTGAGGCAGAATTCCCTGTATGTCAAAGGATCGAAATGCCTTTTTGGGGTACAGAGGATTTCATTTTTGGGATTTATTTTGTCTCCGTCAACTATTGAAATGGACCCGGCCAAGGTACAGGCCATTTATGATTGGGTTCAGCCCACTTCTTTGAAGGCCCTCCAGAAGTTTTTGGGTTTTGCTAATTTTTATCGGAAATTTATAGCTAATTTTTCTGGTATTGCCAAGCCATTGACGGATTTGACTAGGAAGGGTGCTGATTTGCTGAATTGGGCTCCTGAGGCTGTTTCTTCCTTTCAGGAGCTGAAGCGAAGATTCACTTCTGCTCTGGTTTTGCGGCAACCTGATGTCTCACTCCCGTTTCAGGTGGAGGTGGACGCTTCTTAGATTGGTGCAGGAGCGGTGTTGTCCCAAAAAGATCCTGTGACATCTAAAATGAATCCTTGTGCTTTCTTTTCCCGAAAGTTCTCCCGATCCGAACATAACTATGATGTGGGGAATCGGGAACTGTTGGCCATGAAATGGGCATTTGAGGAGTGGAGACATTGGTTGGAGGGAGCCAAACACCAAGTCGTGGTCCTTACTGACCACAAGAATTTGATTTACCTGGAGTCGGCCAAGCGCTTGAATCCTAGACAGGCTAGGTGGGCCTTGTTTTTCACACGTTTTGATTTTGTGGTCTCTTTTCTTCCGGGCACTAAGAATGTCAAGGCAGACGCCCTCTCTAGGAGTTTCCTTGCTGATTCTCCTGTTGTGACTAAGCCTGCTACCATCTTAGGCGAGGGGGTAGTTCTTTCTGCCATCTCGCCAGATTTGAGACGTGCTCTAGAAGAGTTTCAGGAGGACAAACCTGAGCATTGTCCCAGTGGAAAGTTGTATGTTCCTGACCAGTGGAGGAAGAGAGTGATGTCTGAAGTTCATTGCTCTGCATTGGCTGGTCATCCAGGTATTTTTGGTACTAGAGATCTGGTGAGTCGGTCTTTTTGGTGGCCCGCCTTGTCTCATGATGTCAGGAATTTTGTGCAGTCCTGTGGGACTTGCTCCCGGTCTAAACCTTGTTCTCGCTCTAGTGGATTGTTGATGCCTTTGCCGGTGCCCAGGAGGCCATGGACCCATATTTCAATGGATTTCATCTCTGATATGCCTGTCTCTCAGAGAATGACTGATATTTGGGTGATTTGTGATAGATTCTCTAACATGGTCCATCTTGTACCACTCCCTAAGTTGCCATCTTCCTTTGAGTTGGTGCCCTTGTTTTTGCAACACATGGTTCACTTGCATGGGATTCCTGAGAACATTGTATCTGACAGAGGAGTTCAATTTGTGTCTAGATTTTGGAGGACTTTCTGTTCCAAGCTGGGAATTCAGTTGTCCTTCTCCTCTGCGTTTCACCCTCAGACCAGTGGGCAGACGGAGAGAACAAACCAGACTTTGGAGTCGTATTTGAGATGTTTTATTTCTGCCGATCAGGATGATTGGGTTTCATTTTTGCCCTTGGCCGAATTTGCTTTAAATAATAGAGCTAGTTCTGCCACTTTGATGTCACCTTTTTTTTGTAACTTTGGTTTTCACCCTCGATTTTCTTCAGGGCAGGTGGAGCCTTCTGCCTGCCCAGGTGTTGACACTGTGGTGGAGAGAATGCACCAGATCTGGGACCAAGTAGTGGATAAGTTGTCTCTCTCCCAAGAAAAAGGCCCAGCGGTTTTCTAACCGGCGTAGGACCGTTGGTCCCCAGTTTAAGGTGGGTGATATGGTTTGGTTGTCATCAAAAATTATAGCTATGAAGGTGGCTTCTCCTAAGTTTAAGCCTAGATTTATTGGACCTTACAAGATTTTGGAGATTATTAATCCGGTCTCTTTTCGGTTGGCTCTTCCTGTCACATTTAAAATTCATAATGTGTTTCATAAGTCCTTGTTGAAGAGGTTTGTTGAACCAGTAGTTCCTGGGGTGGCACCTCCTGACCCTATATTGGTTGAAGGTAACATGGAATATGAGGTAGAGAAGATTCTGGATTCCCGTCTGGCTAGACGGAGACTCCAGTATTTGGTTAAGTGGAAGGCTTATGGTCAGGAGGATAATTCCTGGGTCTCTGCCTCTGATATTCATGCCGAAAGATTGGTGCGTGCCTTTCATCGGGCTCACCTGGATCGCCCTGGTGGCATAGATGAGGGTTCGGTGACCCCTCCTCAAGGGGGAGGTACTGTTGTGAGTTCATTTTTCCCTTCACCATTGAGGTCTGATGAACTCCCTCCTCTGGTGAAGGAAGGTAGTGAGACTGATTACCAAACACATGGGCAGGTAGATGATGACTGGGTGGCTGGAATTGAGGACTGGATATAAGGCTGCCGACGCCCTTCTTCCTGGCTGGTGATTTTCCTGCTGGATTCTTGGAGACCAGTCTGATTCCTGCATCTCAAAGCTAAGTTTTTCTGCTCTGCTTTGTACTCTTCAGTTTTGTTTTTGTTTTGCCTTGTTTTTTGGAAGTTCTGCCATCCCCGGCCGGGGGTGAGCTGAACTCCATTTTTGTCTCTGATCTGTTGATATTTTGCTCTGTCTTCAGAATATACCTGAGTGCTGATATAGTCTTTTGAAGCCTAGCGACTTCAGGGCCTGTTTTTCCTATCAGTCCGTTGGCTCATTTTGATAGGGTGTTTGTGGATGGCAGACAGCAGCTTTCCTATCCTGTCCTATGTAGTTAGGTTGAGCAAATGATGGGGCCAAAGCTATCTCTCTATCTGTGTTAGTGTTTTCATCTTGCTTCACCGTCATTATATGTTGGGGGCTGCCTATTGCTTTGGGGTCTGCTCTGGGGCAGTTTAGTTTTTCCCCTTTCTGTCTTTAGGCTATATAGTTCTCCGGCTGTGATCGAGGGGTCTAGGGCACCGTAGGAACCCCCCACGGCTACTGCTAGTTGTTGTGGATAGGTTCAGGGGTCTGCAATCCGATAGCTGCCAACCTCTCTGGTTTTTCTGGACTTAGCTGTATTTTGTTTTTTCCTCCTTCGGTGACTCATCATAACACTCCACCTGTTCAGATGACAGGTTTTTCCCATCCAAATCAATTTCACTACCTCCTTTCACCAGCAGAGGGAGTTCATCGAACATCAAAGGTGAAGGAGAAAATGAGCTCATAACAGTCTAGCCTTTGGGCATAGGGAGCATTGTGGAGTCCATTGATATGACATATCACTTTATGGACCTGTAGTATATCTCTTCCTAACAGCAGTATCATCTAAGCCTGATGGTCGAGTTCCAGTATAAGGTGTGCTATGCATACCTTAAATGTAACATCAACTGTTATTCACTGTCCAATTAAGGGAATAGAAGAATCCAGGATATCTATAAACAGAAAGATAGTGAGGAAACACTTAGCTAACCTAAATGAATTCAAGTCTCCAGGTCCAGATGAATTACACCCCAGAGTACTGAAGGAGATAGCAGAAGAAATTTTTGAACCCCTCTCCATAATCTTTGAAAATTCTTGGAGAACAGGAGAAGTGCCAGAAGACTGGAGAAGAGCAAATGTTGTTCCTATCTTCAAAAAGGAGAAGAAGGTGGACCCAGGCAACTATAGGCCGGTGAGTCTGACTTCTATACCAGGAAAGATCTTTGAACAAATTATTAAACAACATGTATGTCAATACCTGGATAAGAATGAAGTGACTAAACAGAGTCAGCATGGGTTTATAACTAATAAGTCATGTCAGACTAACTTAATTTCCTTCTATGACGGAATCACTGATTGGGTGGATCAAGGAAATGCTGTAGATAAAGTATATCTTGACTTCAGCAAAGCATTTGACAAAGTCTCTCATACAATCCTTATTGAAAAAATGACTAAGTATGGAATGGACAAGGCAACTGTTAGGTGGATTCATAACTGGCTTAGTGATCGGACCCAAAGAGTGGTCGTAAATGGCTGCACATCCAGTTGGAAGAATGTCTCAAGTGGGGTACCACAGGGCTCTGTCCTGGGCCCTGTATTGTTCAACATCTTTATCAACGATTTAGATGAAGGAATTGAGGGTAAACTGATTAAATTTGCTGATGACACAAAGCTAGGAGGGATAGCTAATACTAGAGAAGAGAGAGAGAGGATTCAAAAAGATTTAAATAAACTGGAGAAGTGGGCAGCAACTAACAGAATGGTTTTTAACAGGGAGAAATGCAAAGTACTACATCTGGGCAATAAAAATGAAAAAAGCATATATAGAATGGGAGGAATAGGGCTAAGTGACAGCACATGTGAAAAAGACTTGGGTATACTAATAGATCACAGACTGAATATGAGTCAACAGTGTGATGCAGCAGCAAAAAAGGCAAATGCAATTCTAGGATGTATTAACAGAAGCATACAGTCTAGATCACGTGAAGTCATTATTTCCCTCTACTCGTCTTTGGTCAGATCTCATCTGGAATATTGTGTCCAGTTTTGGGCACCACATTTTAAAAAAGACATCAACAAACTGGAGCAAGTTCAGAAAAGAGCGACCAGAATGGTGACCGGTCTGCAAACCCTGTCTTATGAGGAAAGGTTGCAGGATTTGGGAATGTTTAGTTTGCAAAAGAGAAGACTGAGAGGAGACTTAATAGCTGTCTACAAATATCTCAAGGGCTGTCACATTGTAGAAGGATCAACTTTATTCTCATTTGCACAAGGAAAGACTAGAAGCAATGTGATGAAACTGAATGGGAGGAAACACAGATTAGATATTAGAAAAAACTTTTTGACAGTTAGAGTGATCAATGAGTGGAACAGGCTGCCACGAGAACTGGTGAGTTCTCCTTCAATGGAAGTCTTCAAACAGAGGCTGGACAGACATCTGACTGGGATGATTTAGCGAATCCTGCTTTGAGCAGGGAGTTGGACCAGATGGCCCAGGAGGTCCCTTCCAACTCTACGATTCTATGATTCTATGATTCTATGATTCTATGCGTTTCAAGTGAGCGTGATGGATTGCCACATCTGGCATAGATATTTCAGATCTGTTGTCTGGGATCTGATTGCACTCGATGATTGTACAGTAGGTAATGGTAGGCAGAATTGTCCATCTAAGGCCTGTTTCACACTTACGTTTTTTCTGTCAGTTGCAATCCGTGAAAAAGGCGGAGACCAGATCCGTGTCCGTTGAGATACTAACGGGTGCCACCGGACCGTTGTTTTGACGGATCCGCCGAAGTCTGCATTTTAAAGGAACCGCAACCTGAGGAAAAAGGAGAGAGAGAGAGAGAATTTTTGCCACTCCCCGGAACGGCATTTCATAGTTAAAATGCTTCCTGGCGTGAAGCTTCCAGGCATGCGCACAGCAAAATAGCAAACCGTCAAAGAAAAAAAACGTTGCAGTGTCCATCCCATCCGCCCGGAAGACGTTGAAATCTTGGCGGATCCATCGAAAAATGGGTGGGACGGACGCCACTAATGTAAGTCTATTGGGGAAAAAAACGGATCCGCCCCTTTTTTGGCGGATCCGTTTTTTTCAAAAGTTGTCGGATTTTGACTAACGTCAAAAAGCGGAAGTGTGAAACAGGCCTAAGGGCTCAATTTGGTAGTCTGTGGCTTTTCTGCCTGCTGTTGTCACAGTACCCGCACACGTCTTTAATGAGTAGGGAGTGCTTGGCCCTTTGATGTTGAATAGGTCAAAGAATGACGATCATTTACTTTTATCATCCAAGATAGCATACAGTCTTACAGCTTTGTCTCTATTACCCTTTGGGTACACTCTGACAAGGCATGTTTTTTAACAGGACCTACTGTCTATTGTCCCTTTACAGACTTCCGTACATTGTGAAGTGATCTCTGGCATAGCTGCATCAGTGTTCCTTTCCTCCCCACCATGCTCACTGTCAGCTGGCGTGTTTTGTGCACTCCATGGAGCTGGGCCAGGGTGTAGAGCAGTGTTATGATCTGTGGTGCCACACTGTGCATTTTACACTAACCTTACAATCTTTGGCGAGATGAATTGTGGATGAGCAGCACTTGTAGCAGATACCGTTCTCTTTCAGGAAGCTTCTGCGATCTGGCATAGATTTACCTCTGAAGGGTCTGCATTTCATAAGAGGATGAGGCTTTTGATGGAGCGGGCACTGCTTGTCAGATTCTTGTACCTTTGTCTCTGATTGGGAGCAGCCAGCAGACCTGTAATTGGAACTTGGAGAAGAAACATAAGTCTTGTGCACTGCCACAGATGTTCTGGTGGATTTGCAGCTGGTGACGGTGTGGAATATGACATTGCAAAATCAAAGCTGGGATCATTTCTGACTGTCGCTTGTTTGTGCACAAAGTCTACAAAAACGGAGAAGGGAGGGAAAGAAACGCTGTGTTGGTATTTGTATGTGGAACCATGTGTGAGCCACCTCTCCTGCAGATTGAAGGGCAACTTTTGCACTATAGGGTTTACACCTTTGGCTGTGTCAAGGAATGCAAGTCCTTGTAGGTCACCTTCACATTTGTCAAAGAGAACTTTCTTTAGCAACTCACTTAGTTCTCTAAGTTTCTGGAGACCTTTGTTAGATATTTTAGGAAAGTCATCGATTCTTTTGAACAAGGCTCCCTCTATTACCTCTGCTGAGCCGTAACACTCATCTAGCCTCTTCCAGATCTCTTTTAGGCCAATCTCAGGGTGATTTATATTAATGTCTCTGATCCTTACTGTGTGTTTGACTGACTCTTCTCCTAAGGTATTTGGCTAAGACGTCTATCTCTTCCCTGTGTTGTAGCCCCAAGTCTCTAGTGACATTTTGGAAGGAAGCTTTCCAAGCTCTGTAACCTTCATCGTGGTCAGTGAATTTCATAAGCCTCTTGGCAACCAGTTCACGTTGTGTAATGAACTTAGCAAATTCTTTTGTGAACCGGTTGTCAGCAGAGTATACTGGTGATGGGTCATCCTGATAGTGATGTGTAGAGTTCAGCGAAACGGGTCGAAAAATTTCAAAAGTCACCGACTTTTGGCAAAGTCGGGTTTCATGAAACGAAACCCGACCCTAGGATGAGGTCGGCCACGAGGTCGGTGACTTAAGCGCTAAAGTCGTGTTTCAAAAGTTTGTTTTGCGCTCTTTTTCAGCCAATCAGGATCCACAGACACTGTGGGCAACGTGATGACATAGGCAGGGGTCACCACCATCTTTCAGAAGGGCATGCAAGTGATTGGCTTGCTTTGGTGGGCGTCACAGGGGGTATAAAAGGGCGTGCACGCCGACCGCCTTGTTACTTATGCTGATCTCAGAATAGGGAGAGCTGCTGCTGCTGCTGATTTTGTAGGGAGAGCGTTAGGCAGGGAAGAAGACACCAAAAACTGCTTCTGCTGCTAGCGATTTTGCCTGTACAACACACCAGTCACTGTGTGTGCAGTGCAAGTGGAGGCTATATTTTGCTGGATCAGCGATGTTGGTTGTTAGGCTGCCTTCTAAGGCTTCCTGGTGGCTGCATTGCTGTTTACCCACTGCTCTGCAAACTGCTTTTTTAAAAGCAATCCCAATTTTTTTTTTTGTCCTGATGAGGTACTGAGTGTGCATTTTTTCACACCATACAGCGGTGCACACTCCTCACACAGTACCGTGTAACGGCTGTTATCACAGCCACAGTGAAGCTATCTGTGTATCACTCTGTAAGGATAAGTCGAGGACATGTTCCGTTCTTACAGACCTGCACCTTCTAGTTTTGTCTAGCTTTCAAACAGTTAAATATATTTGCAGTTTGATCACATTCAAACTATAGAGAGACAGCGTGTCAGTCCGTATACTTAAAAAACACGGAGCTTGACAATTTTACGTACACCGGACAGCCGTGTACGTGCACGCTCCTCTCTCAGTACCGTGTAACGGCTGTTATCACGGCCACAGTGAAGCTATCTGTGTGTCGCTCTGTAAGGATAAGTCGAGGACTTGTTCCGTTCTTACAGACCTACACTCTAGGGAGATTCCTATTCTATATACACCTTGTAGTTTGTCATACACTAGCCAATTTCTGCCTGTGACATAGCGCTGTGATATTCACTGGGCCTCACACAATCCAATAGTGTCCAGTGTCCACAAGTGTGTGCTGAAATTCAAAATCTCCGTTATCCTCTAGTCACATTTTTCACACCTGTGACATTAAGCCTGTGAGATAGCGCAGTGATATTCAGTGGGCCTCACAAAATCCAAAAGTGTCCAGTGTCCACAAGTCTGTGCAGAAATTCAAAATCTCCGTTATCCTCTAGTGACATTTTTCACACCTGCGACATCGAGCCTGTGACATAGCGCTGTGATATTCAGTGGGCCTCACACAATCCAAAAGTGTCCAGTGTCCACAAGGGTGTGAAGAAATTCAAAATCTCCGTTATCCTCTAGTGACATTTTTCACACCTGCGACATGGAGCCTGTGACATAGCACTGTGATATTCAGTGGGCCTCACACAATCCAAAAGTGTCCAGTGTCCACAAGTGTGTGCAGAAATGCAAAATCTCCATTATCCTCTAGTGACATTTTTCACACCTGCGACATCGAGCCTGTGACATAGCGCTGTGATATTCAGTGGGTCTCACACAATCCAAAAGTGTCCAGTGTCCACAAGTGTGTGCAGAAATTCAAAATCTCCGTTATCCTCTAGTAACATTTTTCACACCTGCGACATCGAGCCTGTGACATAGCGCTGTGATATTCAGTGGGCCTCACACAATCCAAAAGTGTCCAGTGTCTACAAGTGTGTGCAGAAATTCAAAATCTCCGTTATCCTCTAGTGACATTTTTCACACCTGCGACATCGAGCCTGTGACATAGCACTGTGATATTCAGTGGGCCTCACACAATCCAAAAGTGTCCAGTGTCCACAAGTGTGTGCTGAAATTCTAAATCTCCATTATCCTCTAGTCACATTTTTCACACCTGCGACATTAAGCCTGTGACATAGCGCTGTGATATTCAGTGGGCCTCACAAAATCCAAGTGTCCAGTGTCCACAAGTCTGTGAAGAAATTCAAAATCTCCGTTATCCTCTAGTGACATTTTTCACACCTGCGACATCGAGCCTGTGACATAGCGCTGTGATATTCAGTGGGCCTCACACAATCCAAAAGTGTCCAGTGTCCACAAGTGTGTGCAGAAATTCAAAATCTCCATTATCCTCTAGTGACATTTTTCACACTTGCGACATCGAGCCTGTGACATAGCGCTGTGATATTCAGTGGGCCTCACACAATCCAAAAGTGTCCAGTGTCCACAAGTCTGTGCAGAAATTTAAAATCTCCGTTATACTCTAGTGACATTTTTCACACCTGCGACATCGAGCCTGTGACATAGCGCTGTGATATTCACTGGGCCTCACACAATCCAAAAGTGTCCAGTGTCCACAAGTGTGTGCCGAAATTCAAAATCTCCCCTGTCCTATAGACACCTTGTACCTTGTTTTACATTACTATATAGTTTGTTGGATTTTTTCTACATTTCTACCAAAAATGAGGAAGGCTGGTGGAAGAGGCCATGGAATTGGGCGGGGGTTGGCAGCTGGTAATGATGGTGTTGGTGGTGGATCTGATGGTAGTGGCAAAAGCAAAATAGGACCGAATGCAGGAGGTGTTGAGCCTGCGTCATCGTCTGGCTCCACAAGGCCTCGAAGGCTTAGTTTTCTAGGAGTTGGCAAACCGCTTTTAAAGCCAGAGCTTCAGGAAAAAGTTTTGTCTTACATTGCTGACTCAGCCTCCAGCTCTATCGCCTCCTTTTCTGAAGTTGTAAAAAATAAAAGCACTGAGTCGTCATTAGAGGCTCATGTTCATGAACCACACCTTTCCTTGTGTCCTTCACCCCAACCAAGATTGAAGGATGACGCAGGCCATACTACTGATTACTCCATGGAGCTGTTTTCACATACCATGCCTTGATTATCAAGTGAAATGGTGAATTACCCAGGCCAAGATGAATCTGACATGGAGTGCACTGATGCACAGCCACTGATAGATGATTCTGCTGGTAAATTCACTCTGAGCACTACATTGTCCTCGCCGTGTACAGAGCCAGATTCTGACCCTGATGAGACTCAGGTGCCCCTTCCCGCACACTATACCACCATACACGGTGACACAGAGGAAGGTGCACATGACATTGAAGAGGAGGTGATGGATGACCAGTTGTTGACCCAGATTGGCATCCATTGGGGGAAGAGGGTGCTGCTTCCAATAGCTCAGATGAGGAGGAGGAGCATCCACAGCAGACATCGACATCGCAACAGCTGTTATCTGGCAGGCCCGGAGCACTCCAAAGACAGGATCCAAAAATCAAAAGAGTTGCTGGACAGCTTGTCCAGAGGGTCAAAAGATCACAGCGTGCTAGGCCGCAAAATGTCTGCCAAAGTAGGAAGAGTGCAGTGTGGCACTTTTTTGAACAAAATCCTCATGATCAGGCAAAGGTTATCTGTAAGAAGTACGCAAAGACCTTTAGCTGTGGGAAAAATCTGAAAAATTTGAATACCAGTTGCATGCTTAGACATTTAACCAGCATGCACTTGCAAGCGTGGACACAACACCAAACTTCAAGTACCACATGTGCAACTGATCACAAAGAAGGTGGTCAGCAACGCTACATTGTTTCCCCCACTGTAAGCCCACCGGTTAGCACAGCAGCAAATGTTGAGGTGTCGTTGCAAGGCCACAGCAGTCAGGGAATCCCACTGTTATATCAACGAAAGACTGAATCTAGGCCATCAGAAAGAACACCAACTCCATCACCATCATCAACCCTCTCTCAGTCCGCCCTGTCCACCTCTACTTCCACCATATGCAGCTCTCAAGTCCAGCTCACCTTCCAGGACACTATGAGTAGGTCAAGAAAGTACTCAGTCTCTCATCCGCGTACACTGGGTTTGAACGCCCACATTGCCAAACTAATCTCGTTAGAGATGATGCCCTATCGGTTGGTGGAAAGCGCAGCTTTCCACGAACTCATGGCCTATGCAGTACCACGCTATGACCTACCCAGTCACCACTTCTTCTCTCGCAAAGCCATCCCAGCCCTCCACCATCATGTGAAAGACCGCATTGTCCATGCACTCAAGCAGTCAGTGAGTGGAAAGGTGCACCTCACAACTGATGCATGGTCCAGTCGGCATGGCCAGGGCCGTTACGTGTCCATCAATGCGCACTGGGTTAATGTGGTGGATGCAGGGTCCACAGGGGACAGCGGTGGTGGGACAGTGCTGCCTAGCCCACGGTATAGGAAACAGTTGGCTGTAGGCGTTCGACCCTCTTCCTCCTCCTCCTCCTCCTCCAGAATGAAAGCTCGTCCACAGAGCGCAGTCGTACGAGCACTCCATCTGTAGCTGCCACTGTTGCACATGAGGTGTCCCCCTATCGAGCAGCTAGTGGAAAGCGTCAGCAGGCTGTGTTGCAGATGATGTGTTTGGGCGACAGACACACCGCCGAGGTGCTGGCCGAGTACTTGAAGCGACAAACTGAGTCATGGCTGGGCAGTGTACATCTTGAGGCAGTCAAGGTAGTTAGTGATAACGGCCGTAATTTTGTGGCAGCCATAGTCCTTTCAAAACTCAGCCACATACCTTGCTTGGCTCACACCTTGAACCTGGTGGTGCAGTGCTTCCTCAATAATTATCCAGAGTTAACAGCCCTGCTCCAGAAGGTGCGAAGACTGTGCGTGCACATCCGCCGGTCGCCTGTACACTCCATTCGTATGCAGAAGCTGCAGCGATTGCTCCACCTTCCCAACCACCGCCTCATTATCGACATTGCAACAAGGTGGAACTCCACCCTGCACATGGTTGAGCGGCTGTGCGAGCAGAGGCAGGCCATAATGCATTTGTGGGAGGATACACAGGCGGCACTTTGAGAGCAGACATGGAGTTGACAGGTGTGCAGTGGTCGAAGCTGAAAGACCTCTGTAAAGTCCTTCAGTGTTTTGAGGAATGCACACGGCTGGTAAGCACAGACGACGCCATCCTAAGCATGAGCATCCCACTTATGCGTCTGCTCATGCAAACTTTGATGCACCTTAAGGAGCAGGCGTCTGCAGCCAATGTTGACGAGGAGGAAGAGGTGGAGGGAATCCTTGATGACATTCAGCCATTGTCTGCTCAGGGACCTCTCCTGGACGAGGTGGAGGAAGAAGAGGAGGAGGAGGATGATGATGGGCATGATTACTTAGGGGAGGAGGATGCATCTCGTGGGGCAAGTGAAAATGTTGGCGTGGCAAGGTCTGGTACAGGGTTTGTGCGTGACTGGAGGGATGTGGATTTGCCAGAAAGTGCTCCTCCACACAGCACTCGCAGTGCATCATTGACACCGGGAACATTGGCCCACATGTCAGATTATGCCTTGCAGATCCTAAAAAGGGACCCACGCATTGCCAAAATGATGAACGATGACGACTACTGGTTGGCCAGCATCCTGGATCCACGCTATAAAGGCAAATTACAAAACATCATGACACAGGAGAACCTTGACCTAATATTGGCTACTAAACAAGCAACTCTGGTTAACCGGTTGGTTGAGGCATTCCCAGCACACAGCAGCGGTGATGGTTCTCACACGAGCCATACGGGCCGGGGGCAGCTTGGCAGAGGTGTTCGTGGTGCACACAGCAGAAGTGGCGTTGGAGACAGGGGTTTCATGACAAAGTTGTGGACTGATTTTTCACGGACCGCTCACACAACCGGTAATACTGCATCGATGGAAAGTGACAGGAGACAGCAGTTGTCAACTATGGTTAACAACTACTTTTCCTCCCATATCGATGTTCTCCCGCACAGGTCATTCCCCTTTGACTATTGGGCCGCTAGCTGGACACCTGGCCTGAATTGGCACAATATGCCTTACAGGAGCTCGCTTGCCCAGCTGCAAGTGTGCTATCGTAAAGAGTCTTCAGTGCAGCTGGATCAATCCTGACAGAAAAAAGGACCCGTCTGTCAACCCAAAATGTGGATGAACTAACCTTCATTAAAATGAACCATGCATGGGTTTCCAAGGATTTTGTCCCACCTTCCCTTGATCACACATAGGTTGCCAGAAAAATGGCTTGCTTTGGTCCTCCTCCTATTACGCGCACTTGACCTATATCACCTTTTGCAGCAGCTGAATGACCCACATCTACATATGCCCCTTTGTAAACCTCCCTAAGTGGGCGGCCCCCCCATGGCCGGGGTCACCACCTAGCGCACAAAACCGTGCGAGTGCCGTTGCCCTGGACAGGTGGGTAGGCCGACTCTTGGGCGCGGGCACTGGCATAGGGTCCCTCATAGTGCAATCAAGTGTCTCTGACAGTGGTGGTGCACACCCGCCGTCAGACACACCGCCGTACTATGAGGGGCCCAGTGCCAGTACCGACGCCCACGAGTGTGCCCCCCTTGCTTGGGCAGGGCCCCAGCATTTGCAATGTTTACCTTTCCCTGCTCCTCCGCTGTGTAGTCTGGGCTGTCAAATCCTTCACTGGGACTGCCACTACAAATTGATTGAACTGAAAGATGATAGTTAAGATGTAGCTATGCCCTGTCCAGCTGACCGGGCTCTAGCTCCAGATGATCAGTGGCTTCCATTTATTCTGGACGTCGACTCACAATTACATGCAGTGATGGTTTATCATCAGCTTTCACAGTTTTCCTACTCACAAACGTGTGACATTCCGGCGCACATTTCAAAATGTGCCCTCTCATGCCAATCAAATAGAATCGCCTACGGCCTGTGGCTTCTGTCTTTTGCACTCCAAAGTTACGTGACAGATCATGACAGCCAGTGAGCACCATGTTTACATCGCTCCCTGTGATAAAAATTGGATTGAGATGAGTAACAGTGATGGAATCAACGGAAGTGCGATACAGCAAGACTTTATTCACAAAAAAATGTTTTCACTGTCTCAACACACAAATTAATTGAGGGTCAGCATCGCCTATGAGAATTGTGACAGAAGTTTTTCCCGTGAATAATAATTCCTAGATTTCTGCAATCAATAGCCTTTATGTCACTAATTGTATGCATCTCATTTCCTATTGCGGAGAGGCTGGACTGTATTACTGAGACAGAAATATATATGAAGATTTAAAAATAACACCAAAAGTATATAGTTGTGTACGCCTCAAATGCATTTCCTTTTTTCCACTTTTTAGATTGCTGTGTAATCCATACTGAGAACACGGAGATTTTACATGTTTAAACTATGCTATATATACCTGCTATCCAGTGATAAAGTACCCTTTCTCAACTTTGTACAATCTGGTCAAATCCATACTGGGCCTGAGAACATCTGAGTCTGCCTCCTGATCTATAGACATATATTTTTAATGTGTAAACTAGGCTACATATATACGTGTTATCCGGTGAAACTGTACCCTTTATCAACTTTCTACAATGTTGTTGAATCCATACTGGGCCTGAGAACGGCTGCCGAGCTGCCTCCGTCAGGCGCAATAGATCTGACAGGCACATAGTAATTAGTTTCACTTCTCTCTCCTTGCCCACTTATCAGAAAACCCCACCCCTCCTAGTTATCTCCTGACTCTACAGGCTCTGTGAAACCTGATATCACAGTGACTCAGCAGACCTTCTAGTGAGCAGATATCAACACTTTGGCTTCTCAGGCACATTGCGCCTGATTTCAACACAAATTGAAAGGTTAGTATTTTCTTTTTTTATTCATCACGATTGTGTATTTAGCTTGTTTTATGAAGGATTAATGCTAAGTTAGTGTACATAAGTACTGTTTTCTTAGACAAAAGGAGGGTGGCTTCTAAGGCACATTGCGCCCTAACACATACTCTTTCTCTCTTGCTTCAGATTTTCTGCTGCAATGGCCAGAAAACAGTATGATTCATCTAAACCCCTTCATTTAGAAGAAATGAAGATTTTTTTGTTAGAAGATGATGAGGAAGAACCAGCAGTAACTGAGGATTTAGAGGAATCTAGTGACATTTCATCTGAAGATGAGGTAGCAGAATGTAACACTGATTCTGGAACAGAGCAGGATGGTGATGACACTGATACAGAGGAAACAGACACAGATCTAGCTTATTATTTGGGCAAAGATAAAAATACAAAGTGGAACAAAAAGGCACCCAAGAACAAACAGCGCAGAGAATCCCACAATATTATTACACACCTTCCTGGAGTTATTGGAAGTGCTAGAAAAGCTAAAACTGCAGTGGAATGTTGGAGTAATCTAATTACAGATAGCATGTTGGAAACTATTGTTCGGTTCACTAACCAGTATATTGACACAATCAAAGAGCAATTCTCCAGAGAGAGGGACATCAAAAACACTGATGTGATTGAACTCAAGGCATTTATTGGCTTGTTATACCTATCTGGTGCTTTCAGAGCAAATAGGCAAAGTTTGGAGGAACTGTGGGGGACAGACGGTGATGGCATCGAAAAATTCAGCCTTGTGATGAATCTGAAACGATTCAAAGTCCTGATCCGTTGCCTCCATTTCGATGATCTTCTGCTGCAATTGAAACCACTGAAGATGAGTAGAAAATAATTAAGTAACATCTAAGTGCAATATCCTTTAAGTTTTTTTCCATAATTTTATATTTAAGCAATAGTTAAGTAAAGATAACTGGAGCATATTTGGCGGTACTACCGAAAAGTGGTACTTTTAGTTTTAATAAGTTTATGGTTAATAAATGTTTTTTTTTGCATCTGATTTGGTGTATTCTCTTTTAATACATTCCTATGAAGGTCACTGACTACTTCTATAGTCCTGAAATTGAAATATGTAGCTACTGTAGGTGGTTTTCTGACCTGTGCTTGTCAGGCACAGTGCGCATGAACTGAGGAGAATCTATATTGCGCCTGACGGAGGGCTAAGCAAGCTACAGCACCTGTGGTTTGGACATGTAATTTTTTCAGGAATGACGGTTAGGCCTAACTCCGGAATTGCGGTTGACCTGAACTTACTGGGAAATCATCGTTCGCGGGGAATAATCTGAATCCCAGATCCCCATCACTAACGGAGTTCAGCAGGTTATCTGCACCTGTAAGCGACAAAAGCTGGTCCTTTCAGTGTAGCGTGCATGCAGCCCCGGACATGTACTGGAATACAAGACCTGTTATTGCTCAATCTCACGTGCCACAGCCTCGCGTATCCCTCTAGGAAGCTTGACGCGTACCGCGGGGCCATGCCGGAGTCTCGGTCGTTAACGGAATAAAGCTGAGAAATCGCTAGCACAACTACAAACGGACATACCACACCACACACAGAATCGACAAAGCTTGCAATCTGTCCATCTTTTCTGTAGCTTGTATGGTAGTGGTTTCCCGGGTGCAGTCCAATTAAGCCACAGGCTCCACTCCTGGTGGTGCCCTTTTGGACATTCCTTTAAGGTTCAGCTTTGCAATCATACTGCCCCCGGAAACCAAAAACTTTGCCTTCAGGGACGCTGTTTGGAGGTTCGTGGGAATAACGCCGCCCGATCAGCAGTCGGCATATGGGTCGCCCTCCCAGGGCTGTGGGGTACTCGGTACCGGGCCAGTGTCAGTGGGATGTGTCACAGCAGCGGTGACCTGGACGGTGGCCCTGGGCGCCCATGTAAATGGCGTGGTATAATGGTAAAGAGTTTATATAGATAGTTTGACGCCACCTGTGGTGTTCGGCAACATAGATGTTAGGCCAACGCTACATGCAGATCCTCTGGGACTGATGGTGTTGTGCAGCAAAGATGGTGAAGCTCCCCACAGGTGGAGCTGGAGTCCCAGGGAAGTGTAGATGTAGTGATGGGGGAAAGGCACAGGCGGTGTAGGTGCTGCTACCCAGATGTAGCGGTGCTGGAATAACTGTAGGACACCAGAGCGTGCAGTTCCAAAGCTTTACTCACAGTCTGCAGGTTACACAGATGCCTGCCTCCGTGCTGTGTCCTCCGGGTCAGGACCTCTGCCAACCTCCGGGACCAGAATGGAAAGCTCCCTTCCAACACTCCGCCAACATGTACCTTCCTGAATGTCTCCTTTCTAGCGCTTGTGGGGGAAGCACTCACAGGACCGTGGTTCACTGTCTAACAGATGTTCCTCAGACTTTACTTGTATGGCAGACAGCTGTAGCCTTTTCCTTCTGCCTCGCACATGTCGATGCTGGGGCCTCCGAGCCTCAGATGGGTACAGAGCATTTATAGCTGCTACTTCCCCCGGTTTCTGCTGCAGGAACGTCAGTGTCCCTACAAACTCGGAGACTGGAATCTGGACCATGCGCTCCAGCTAGGAGTGAGCCTTAACTCTGCTCATCCTCCAGCTCCCCTTCTCACGTCCACACACTTCCCCTTCCCTGCACATAGTGCCCTAACTTACCTCCTCCCGACCACAGAGAGCAGCTCCTCAGCAGTCAGGTTCAGAGGTCTCCCTGCTGGCCTGGAGTGGGAAATGTGTTGTGTGTTGGTTTCACTGCTAGAGAGATCCTTCGTTGCTCCCAAGCTTGACAACACACTCCCTAGGAGGAAGGCAATGCCACAGTGGCGACCGTACTCTTGGGGATGCCACAAGTGCACTGACGCCCAGCCACTGCTGGATGATGCTGCTGGTACATTGACCCAGACCACTACATTCCCCTCGCACTATACACAGCCAGAATCTGACCCAGAGGAAACTCAGGTTCCCCTTCCCGCATACTATACCACCTTACACGGTGACAAAGAGGAAGGTGCAGATGAAAGTGCAGGTTCCTTGAGCAGGAGGGGGGGCATACTCATGGGCGATGGCACTGGCACAGGGCACCACATAGTACGCAAAAGTATCTCTGCCGGTGGGAGGGCCTAAACAGCCAAGTGCAATGAGATGGAAGATGGGGACGACAAGGAATTCAGAGTAGTGCTGGGATTCCCTAGCAAGGAGACTTATGTAATTATTTTCAATGTTAGGACAGCAATTTTTGGGGAGCACTATACTCTGGTGAATGATATATGGGGCCCACCATACACTGGAGCATTCCAAAGGTGGACATCAGACACTGGAGCAGCATTTACAGGGCCCATTATACACTAGAGCAGTAGAAATGGGGCCCATTATATATGGAGCATTATTTGGGCCCATAAGACAGTGGAGCTTCATCCATTGGGACCAACATATACTGTAGCATTATGTGGAGCTCATCATATACGGTTTGAAACATTATATGGGAATAATGATTCCGTATGGAGAAATATATGGGCCTCATTACTCTGTATAGCGCACTAAGTGCTGGCCATAATACTGTATGGAGTTATATACTGTCCGTTTTTGGAGGTATTGGAGAATTTAAAATGGATATCAGTCATGAGATGTAAGAAGTGAAGTATTTTTCATTGTACTATACTGCTATTTCTCTGCCGTATCGGAGCATCATGAGTTGTGGTATGTGTTAAAGGGGCGCTCTTTGGCCCTGGGCCCACGAAAACCTGGAGCCAGCCCTCCCCCCCCACAACTGTAGCCAAATAACCCCCATTTTTCAGTGTGTAACTAGTA
This sequence comes from Dendrobates tinctorius, assembly GCF_039654945.1. NCBI lineage: Eukaryota > Metazoa > Chordata > Amphibia > Anura > Dendrobatidae > Dendrobates > Dendrobates tinctorius. Next base: position 4,299,836 of record NW_027361728.1, on the reverse strand, counting down.
TTATGAAGTTAATCAAGGTTGACAAGCTTCAGTAACAAGAATTTATGCTTTTGGCATTCAAATGGGCACTGTTGGTCTGTTTCCTGTCCTCCTCTCACTGCCGACTTTAATTCTCCATTGACTTACATTGGGTTTCGTGTTTCGGGACCACCCCGACTTTTCCCTATAGTCGGCCGATTTTGCTCGACCCGACTTTTGGAAATGTCGGGTTTCATGAAACGAAACTCGACCCTAAAAAAACAAAAGTCGCTCAACACTAGTGATGTGAGGTGCGTTTGTACTGGTTAGTATCCTCAGGGTGGCGACAGCCGGTGTCATATTGTTTCAGTCTGACATGCGATGTGTCAGCAAGGTGATTCACATTGGCTACCTGGTGAGGGGCAAGGTAGTCATTAGCAAAACTGGTTTACTCCACGTTTTCCTGGAGCTGAGCCTCATGATGACTCTCACTCGCTTCACTGGATGTGTCGTGTTCTTGGTTATAGTTTGGATCAGGAAGTTCATTGACATAATGAGATGTGCGTTGTGGTGAATCTTGCAGTGGCAACTTCAGACTTGACGTACTGCTTCAGCTGTGCATCTCATGGTTGTGCGCGGCTTCTAGTGATTCTGCTTCAGCTAGTGCTGCAGCAGCTTCTCTTTTTACTGCTAGGCTCTGTAAGGCAGCATCCACACGTGCCTTTTCTAACTGCATCTTTCTCTCTTGCTCCTCTCTTTCTAAGCGTGACCTCTCTCTGTCTATGCGTGACTTTCTCTCTTGATCTTCTAGGCGTGCTTTCTCTAATTTAAGTTGTATCTCTTCTTCAGCATAGCTTGCTCGCATTTTGGCGGCTTCAGCATTTGCGCGTGCAATAGCAACCGCACTGCTGATGGATATAGTCCTTGAGGAGATAGATGTAACAGATTTTGTCCTGTGTGATCCATTGGACATGGTGCCTTGGAGGAATGCTTGGCTGTGCAGAGATTGCTGTAGCTGTATTAGTCTCTGTGTAGCCAGTGACTTGAATCTCACTAGGTGGGTGGGTGCAGTTTCACTAGTTCCTGCAAGCTGGATGGAAGATTGTCTTTTCCCTAAATTCCACTAGCTGGATGGCTGCTGTTTTCACTGGCCCCTGCAGGATGGAAGACTCTTCCTTCTCTGAGTTCCCACTAGCTGGATAGCCGCTGTTTCCCTGTTCTGTCCTCACTGAATGAGACAGACATCATTGCAGCTTATACATGCAGTTAAACCGCTATACCGGGGTCCAATAAGGATGGTATATTGGCGCAGTGAAACTACAATACAAACATATATACACTCAGTCAGTACGGGGTACATAGGAATAGATATATACATAATAATCAACATCTGCACTACTAGCTGAGCAGGGGAGAGCTAACTAAGCAGGCTAGTATGGGACAGAAATTAGATACAGGAAGCATAAGTACATACCATCGATGCTCTCACAAAGGGAGAAGAGAATTGAGATGCTTCCTGAATGCAGGCAGAAGGAAAATGGTGGACTGGAGGGAAAATGGGGGCTGAACTAACCATAATCCTTTGCAAAAGGCTACCAGGGTGCATTGCAATCTTAGCAGAATGCACTGCATATGGAGGGAAATAGCAAGGTGAAATTAAACATACAATAACACTGCGGGACTCTGATCACTAGATGGAGCCAGAAAATACTGTAAAAATTAATAAGCAGATAAACAGGATTATGAGTCAGTTGTAGGAGACAGAACACCAATTTAGGCTATGTGCCCACGTTGTGTGTTAAAACGCACACTGAAAACCAGACTCCTTCTCAGAAATCGCGCATTTTTTTCCGTGCGATTTCACAGCGATTTTACCGCGATTCTGTTCGCGATTTTGCCGCGATTTTCTCAAGCACTTTCCAAGCGATTTGAAGCATCGCTTGGAAAGTGATTGACAGGTTGGTAACACTCGCCAAACATAGTGTTTGACAAGTGTGAGCAGCTTTTTACTATTGAGGCCACCTATGCAGCATCAATAGTAAAAGATAAAATGTTAAAAATGATAAAAAATCAGGGTATATTTACCTTCCGACGTCCCGCGCTGCCATCCCGGGCCTCAGTGTTCCCAGTAATGCCTTGCGAGACCTGTAATGACGTTGGTCTCGCGTTACTATAGCGATCTCGCGAGACCGCTAGAGTCACGCGAGACTACGTCATCACAGGACCTTGCCGCAAGGCATTACTGGGAACGCTTAGGCCGGGAATGCAGCGTGGGACGTCGGAAGGTAAATATACCCTGATTTTTTATTTTTTATTCTTTTTTTTACAGGGGTATGGTACCCAGGGCCTGGAGGACAGTCTCCTCTCCTCCACACCGTGGGTACCAACCACACATGAGACGCTTAACTTCCCGCATGGTGGGCATAGCCACAATGGGGAAGTAAGCGATTCTCATGCATTCCTATGGGTGCGGAATCGCGGCAATTCTTTGCGATTCCGCACAAAAGAATGATAATGCTGCAATTTTTTCCGCGATGCAATTCCGCCGCAGAAAAAAGCGCAGCATTAGCACAGCATGTGCGGAATGCCATAGGAATGCATGGGGGGCGTTCTGTACATGATTTTTAAACGTTTTCGCAGCGTTTTCACGCCAAAAATCGTGGCAAAAAGGCTTAAAAATCGCATTGTGGGCACACAGCCTTAGAGTGAATCCTAAATTGGTACTTCAGGCTTTTTCTCTTAACGAGTATTTTGTTCACTAGTGTTAGCTGGGTGTCATTTTGTTTATTTTGCACTGCTTTACTTGCACTTCAGTTTACTGTTTTCTGACCGGTTAATTATACTTTTGATGTAAAATTTTAATACATAGGTTTGGCATGTGTTCACTTGTTTTTGGATATAATAGCACTTAGCACTTTACATTTTTTATTTATTATTAATTGCTCTCTGCTGATTTTTAATTTTTTTGATGCCATGCTCTTGTACCATGCATTAAATTGGACCCAAACAAGATAAATATATATATTGTGGTGTAGTGACCACTGTGTCCGCTAGGGGGCGCTGTGTGGGTGTCCCAAGATGAATGGATAGCCTTGTCCAGAGTGGTAACAGGAGCAGGGTGCTAAAGGATCGTTATGTATCTCAAGGTGGGTGGCATTGGGATGGAGGCTTGCTTATGTGCTGATCAGCAGAGCTGATCTTTCGTTCCAATGTGTCAGGGAGAAGTCTCCAGGTAGCTGGAGAGATGGGCAGGATCAGTTACCTACAAACCCACCCAAGGGGTGTGCTTAAGAATGCTTTTGTAAAGTGTGTATGAGTGGTTGAAGGACCTGTGATGAGGTCATAGCCATGTGACCCGGTGGGCGTGCCTAAGGACGATATAAGGTGGCCAGGGTAGGTCACATGCAGTGAATGCAGGGACCCGGTTGGTCCGTTTTGGATGGTCCCGTCTGAGAGAGATGGGGCTGTCTTCCTGACAGCAAGTGAACTGTTGTGAGCTCATCTGTTCATTCATCTTTTGTGTCCCAGGATCTCCCTCTTCTGGTTAAGGAAGGTAGTGAGGCTGATTTAGATGAAAGAAACCAAACACCTGATCAGGTGGATGGTGACTGGGTAACGGGAACTTCAGACTGGATATAAGGCAGCCGACGCCCTTCTGAGTCGCTGGTGATTTCTCTGCTGGATTCTTGGAGACCAGTCTGATTCCTGCTTCCCAAAGATAAGTTTTTGCTCTGCTATTGAACTTATTAGTTTTGGTTTTGTTTTCTTTGTTTTTTGGAGTTCAGCCATCCCCGGCCGGGGATTTGCTGGATTCTTTTTCCTTGATCAGTGTTCTCTTTTGCTCTGCTTCCAGAATATTCTGAGTGCTGATATAGGGTTTGAAGTCTAGTAACTTCACGGTCCTTTTTGCTTTTCAGTTGTGTTGGTAATATTTTTAGCAGGGTTTTCTCGGATTGCAGACAGCAGCTTTTCTGTCCTGTCCTTTTTAGTTAGCTTGGGCCCTATTGTTTGCTCAGCCTATCTTTCTATCTGTGTTAGTGTTTTCATCTTGGTTCACCATCATTATATGTTGGGGGCTGCCTATTGCTTTGGGGTCTGCTCTGGGGCAGTCAGTTTTTCCCTTTTCTCTCTTTAGGCTTATGTAGATCTCCGGCTGTGACGAGGTGTCTAGGATCACCGTAGGAACACTCCACGGCTACTGCTAGTTGTGTGATAGGATTAGGGGTCTGCAATCTGCTAGTTTCCAACCTCTCTGATTTTCTGGGCTGAGCTTGTGTTTTGTTTTTTCCTCCTCGGTGACTCAATCATAACAGTGAACGCTGTGTTTAATGGCTGCACGTGCCTGATAGTTCCCTGGAGGGAATGAATGAGTGCAGACGGTGCGGATTTTTCCGCGCGGATTTGCTGCGGTTTCTAATCCGCAGAAATAATTGACATGTCAATTCTTTCTGTGGATTCCGCTGCGGTTTGCCATCTCCTCCATTGTAGAGGTGATAAACCGCTGGGCAAAACCGCAGCCTAATCCGCAGATAAACCGCAGGTCTTTTGACCTGCGGATTTACTTGCGGAATTTGCAAAATCCACACGGATCAATCCGCAGCAGAACCTGGAGCGTGTGCACACCCCCTCATTCTGCTGGTGAATGGGAAAGAGTCAGAAGGTGGTGGGTGCTGCACCTCAGGTGGTGGAGAGGCGGCAACTCGTGTGGTGGTGTAGATGTCTCATCTACAACCATCACGCTCTCCAATTGACATCTCTGGAAATGCATCTGAAATGTCAAAATCTCTAGCTTCAGTTATAGAAAATGAATGGGCCTATTTTAAACATCAATGTCCAACCAGTTCAGTATTAGTAGGTGAGGGCTTTTCACAATCCTGCCCAGGAACACCAGGCATCAGTAGTTGCGAGTCCTGTCCCCGTGATCTTCAATATTATCTTGCCATGGCTCTTCCAGGCATGATTTCATCAAGAAGATTTAGCCTTTGTAATACAGAGACAGAGTACAATACAGTGTACAACACCGCCTAAGCATTCACCCTCTGCTACTCAGACTTTCTATCTGCACAGTTACTGCCTCTAGGCTGAAGATAATGTTGGTGGTAGTAGTTGGAGCTTTTAACACAGTCATGAAGCTGCCATAACAACTTGAAACAGAAATCTTTTTACCGACATGCCCCACTGTAAAAAAAAAATTTTTGGATAAAAAAGTGTGCTGGATATAACAAGAGTGACACACTGCTCAAAAAAGGGAATTTAGTCCTAAAATGCCTCAATTTTTGGCACGTGGATTTATGAGGCATGTCAGAGATAGATCCCACTGTAAAATGTGGCCTGGTTGTAAAATAATGCAACATAATGCTGTATATAACTTGAGTACCAGACAGGAAAACACTGGAGTACCGGCCTTAAAATCCACAAATTTTTATCACACGGACGTATGAGGAGTGTCACAGATATAGCACACTGTAAAATATGTTTTTGGGATTTTTTGTGGATGCAAAATAGAGAAAAAAAAAGAAAACCGGCCTAAACTGGCCAAACTTTGAGCCCTCACAGATATGCGCTGCTACGTAGATACCACTATGACAAATGTGTGGCCCGTATTTTTTTTTATCTTTCTGCTAAATACTGCTGTATGTAAGTACAGTGACAGCCAGGCTAAAAATAGAAAACCGCCATAAACTGACCAAACTTTGAGCACGCACAGATATGAGCTGGCATGGAGATACCACATCAAAAAATGTTTGGCCTGTATTCAAATTACACCTGGGGCTAGCTATATACGGCCAATATATCCTACAGGTAGCACCAGCACCACCAGAACACAGGAAGGGAATGGACCCTCTTGATGTATGCAATGATCTATATACACACATACAGTACCTGCAGGCCTTGCACTGATGTGTATAGAGCGACGTACACTATCCTGCCTAACTAACACTGGAACCTATATACTCTGGAATTAATCCTTAGAAGGACTGTTGGTATAGCTGGATTTGAGTAGTTTAGGATGGTAGACCCCACACAAACTGATAAATCCCCAATTCTGACCCTATATTGGCAGCCGCTCTCCCTACGCTATCTCAGCTCCAGAGCTGAATGCACCGAGCAGGGCGGCGTCTGGTCTGTTATACCCCTGATAATGCTGTATGGCCAGCCAATCACTGAACGACCACAACAAAAATGGCTGTGGTGGTTTATTGCCTGGCAGACAATCCCTGCATTGTGATTGGGTCTGTAAAGTCCACCAAAAAAGCTGGGTAGAGACCCAAGTTCCCTCTGAGTAATCCCGGAAATGCTTGGTGCTCGTCGAGTACACCGAGTCCGTGATACTCGGACGAGTAAAGAGTAGTGGCGAGCACGTTCACTCATCACTAATCGCGATCACTGCGATGCTCTGGTGAAAACCAAGCATTAACAAGCACGCTCGCTCATCACTAATCCTCAAACTTCTGTCTAAATTTAAAGTTTAGCTTTAAATGGTCCAATGCATCAGGAGGGATATTTAATGGTAGGGCTTCTGTTTTTGAAGTATTCAGTTTATGCCCCGATATTTTACCATACTTTTTTAAATCCTCCATAAGGTTAGACAGTGTAATATGGAGTTTGGATAGTGTTAAAGGACGTCATCCACAAATAAGGAGATCTTAAACATTTTGTTCCTAATCTCAACTCCGGAAATGTTAGGATTTTGTCTTAACATTGCCACCAGCAGTTTTATACACAATACACATAGTAGGGGCAATAGGGGGCATTCCTGTCAGGTGCCATTTAATATATTGAACGCCCCTATGGTTGTCAAGAAAGGACCCAAAATGCCAAAAATCTTCAACATCTCAAACTGGTAGGACCAATTTAGATGGTAAATGCTTTTTCTGCATCTAGACTCAATATGAGGGACTGTGGATTATTTCTATTGGCAACCTCTATCAAATCTATTGCCAGTCTGGTATTATTTTCCCCCTGACAAATAAGGACAAATCCCACTTGATCCTTATTAATAAGTTGAGGTAGGCAACAGTTAAGCCTATTTGCCAGTATACGAGTGAAAATTTTCAAGTCAGAGTTTAGTAACGCAATTGGCCGATAATTTGAACGATCTCCAAAAAAAAGTTAAACAGCCTAGCCATGTTGGGAGAAGTCTCCTCCACAAAGGTTTTGTAATATAAATGCGTCAGTCCATCTGGTCCACTGGATTTAACCAAAGGGAAATCCTTCAAAATATCCATAACCTCTTCCTGCGTCACTAGCTGATTAAGAGACAGTAAGACCTTAGAGGTGAGAACAGGGAGATTTAAATTTGATAAAAAAAAATTTCAATGCAATATTTCTATCAGCCCTATTTATGGGGAGAGTATCTTGTAGGTAATACAATTTACAATAGAAATTATAGAATAGGTTCGAAATTTCAGTTGGATTGTAATGGATTGTGCCATCAGCCCTTCTCAGGGCCTGGGGATGAGGGTTCAAAGTTTTATCCTTCAATAATCTAGCCAAAAGCGTATGTGCTTTATTTCCTTTTTCGGAATATTTTTATTTTGTATAAAGAAGTTTTTCTACTTTATGCATTGAAATTTCTTTTAGTTTGTTTCCAATCCCCACAACTTTATTCAAAACCTTCACAAACAGCTAACCTACAGTCTTCATTAATTAGTTGAGAGGTTAATTTATTGAGTTCGAATTTAGCATTTTTTTCAATCTGGAACCTTCTTTGATACAATGACCCCTCACGATGAGCTTCCCACAAGACTGAAGGATAGGAAACTGATCCCTCATTCAAATGGAAGAAGTCAGTGAGATGGTCCAATAAGGTCTTCCGGATATTTGGGTCCGTAATTAGAAATTCATTCAATCGCCAGTGATAAGCCCTGGTAAACAGTTGAGTGGATTTAAGGTCCAACACAACTGAGTCATGTCAGATCAGCTAATTTGACCCAACTCAGCCTTAAGAGTCAATATATTTGCAAAAAAAAAAATCAATTCTGGAATCGGGGGTGATGGGGAGGGAGAGTAAATGGAGAAGTTCCTATCTCCAGGATGATCTCTTCTCCATAAATCAAATAAGGAATTAGTCCTAATTAGTTTTCTAAAGTCTCTCACCATTCTAATTAGATTTTGTGGTGGGGATTTATTATTGACAGAGTGTCTAAGGGTGTGTGCACACGCTGCGGATTCTGCTGCGGTTCCGCAGCAGATTTGGCTGCTGCGGGTCCGCAGCAGTTTTTGCTGGGGTGTACAGTACCATTATTCCCTATGGGAATAAAAAACCGCAGTGTAGACGGTGCGGATTTTTCCGGGCGGGTTTTCTGCGGTTTTGAAACCGCAGAAAGAATTGACATGTCAATTCTTTCTGTGGAATACGCAGCGGTTTGCCATCTCATCCATTGAGGAGATGAAAAACCGCAGGGCAAAACCCCAGGCTAATCCGCAGGTAAAACCGCAGGTCTTTTGACCTGCGGATTTACCTGCGCATTTTACAAAATCCGCGTGGCCAAATCCGCACTCCATTCCGCAGCATTTGCACATACCCTAACAGATATCTTTGAAAAAAGAGTTGCCACCAACCAATAAGGCTGCCGGCATAAGTTTTCAATCAGGGAAAAAACTTTCAGCAGAAATTTGAACTGACCATTATTTGGAGTGTATAGATTGCATAAAATGACCTATCCCTCAGAAAGGCCTCTAGGATTACGAATCTACCCCTAGGGTCAATATGATCACTTGCAAGTGGGAGCCTGATAATATTAAAAATATTAAAATTGCCACTATCCCTCTCTTATTATTGTTGAAAGCAGAATAGGACAAAGGAAAGAAGTTAAAGGCAAACTTGAAAGTTCCAGAATTATCATAATGAGTCTCTTGTAGGAAAACTATGTCAGCCCTCTGAGACTTCAATTCCTGAAGGGTGAGCCTCCTTTTTCTAGAGGAGCTATGGCCCCTAACATTCAGTGATATTATGTGTGTCATGTTATATGATTAAGTTACTCACATGTACAAGGAACCCGGAAACTATCATCTCTCCTAGTGCCTCCAGCATACACTGATGGACAATCTCTTCCAGGATGTTCTGTTTCACCTGCTCTATAAGCTGCATCCAGACGAATGGATAGGGAAGAAACTCTAGGAAAGGGGAAAGACAAAGATAACAAAGAGAAGAAAGAAAAAAATAGAAATTGCTAACTTTAAAAAATAAAGAAACATAATACCCAGGAACGAATTACCTGGTCTGTGGTAATACCTATGGAACAAATTAAACCCACTAGGTAGGAAAAAAAAAATACCATAGCCACAGAGGAGATTTTCAGGGAGGCAAAGCCCAGTGTATAACCTGTACAGAAGGAGAAAGAGAAATGTCCAGAAATATGGCAAAGGAAAACTATCCTCTACTGCAGGGAAAACCAGGGCTCTCCTAGGCATATAGCACCAATATCTTGCAGAATTACTTGCCTACAGAAAAATGTGGCTTACAAATGGAGCGCCCAGGCACGCAGCGCGCGGCGCAGGGCCGTGGGATACTCGGTACCGGGCCGGTCGACTTCAATGGGGGACGGTGTCATGGCGGTGATGACCCGGTCGGTGGACCTGGGGCGTCCATTACATAATAAATAGGATAGGGGGAAAAGTTGTTTGTGATGTTGATAGGTAAAAATGAAGATAAAGTTTATAGATGATTAAATACGTGACGCCACCTGTGGTATTCTGGTCAGAGGTGACCAGCGCTGCGGTGTTGTTCCCCTGAGACTGTTAGTGTGTCGCAGCTGAGGTGAAAATAGCTCTCCACAGGTAGAGCAATAGTCCCAGGGCAAAGATATTTGATTAACAGTTAAGATGGCTGTGACCGTTGGGGTGCAGAGAAATGAGAGAAGGACACAGAGAGGTGCATTTTCTTTACCTTTTACTGGCAATTGGTTGCAATCCGGAGTACCACATACAGGTGATGGCTTGAGTCCGGCTCGCCTGGAGGCATTCAGGGGATCCACCTTGCCAGGTGAGGGTTTAGGACCTTCCTTCTGCGCTTTTTGTGTGGGTCTCTGCTGTTTGTAACTAAGCTGAGACCCTCAATTGCGTGATGATTTCACTAACCTGTACGGCTGTCAGCATGAGCCTATTCCACGGGTACCATCCTTTTCACCGTCAGCCCCATGCTCCTTCTCTGCTGCCATGCCCTCAGGTGTTCAATGTCACACAGGAATTTACAATCCCCTGTACTTTCAGATTCGACTATAAGGGCGTACAGCTCTGTCCTCTTTCTCTCTATTAGCGCTTCGCTCTGGGGTCTGCTATACACAGTTTTTAGCTTCCCCAGAGCCTCTCTGTCTGTGTTCGTGTCCTTTCCCTCTTTAGCTGCCCCTCACCAGCTCCTCACAGATCAGCTTCCTGTCTTGAACTCACTGGATCTTTCAGAAAGATCTTTTTACCTCACGTTTAACTGTCTTGTCATTTGCTCACAGCTGCTCTTGTTTCCATGACAACTCCCTCAGCTCACTTCTAGCTGACTCACCAACCCCCTCTGCTGGCCAGAATTTATTAGGCAGCTCCCTTTTCTGACCTGCAGCAGGAAATGTGATTTAATCTATGTTACCTAGCATTGGGGTCCCCTTTCTGCCTCCAAGCATGGCGTCACCTCTTAGAGGGAGGCAATGTCATTGTGACAACCGGACACTGGGGTGTCACATAAATACTTAAGAAATATTAGAAAAATGAGCCTGCACTGGCTAATACTTTTAAAGACATATAAAAAAACTTCTATAAGCTGAATCTTGCATTATAGGAAAGAGAAAAAAAGTAAATAGATTAAGTTAAGTCTAACAAGTCAGCAAAATCCATTTTGGGGTCATGTCACCCCTGCCACTCAGATATTCCTTTCTTCTTTTCTGGGCCCAAACAGAAGACGGAGTTGGACCCTCAGGGGCAGGGACATCCCATTCTGTAATCTTAGGGACCTGGAGCCCCAATGTATCACAAAAGGCTGGAAGGTCCTCCAGACACTGAGACACCCTCTCGCCGTGCTGATCGAGCAAAGGGAAAACCCCACCTATAAGGGATTCTAAAGTCTTTCAGGATGGTCAGCAAAGGCCTGAGGAGCCGTATTTTTGCAAAGTCCGAAAATAATTGAGTTGCGATATCTAAATAAAATATGACTGTGACGGCTTTCATCATAATTCTTTCCTTGATTTCAAAATCATGAAGGCAACAGATAATGTCTCGCGGATATGATGATGATCCCTTAGACTGTAGGGCCCAATGAGCTCAGTCAAATTTAATGGATGTTGCGACTGGGACTCCTAGGATAGAGTTAAAGATGTCCTGCGGAATTATTTTGATATTTTCCTGTTCATTAGATTCAGGGTCCCCGCTCACCCTAATGTTATATCTCCTGCCCCTATTATCCAAGTCTTCCAGCTTATCCCAAAGGTCTCTAACCATTTCTACCACAAAATAGTTGTCTGGTGCAGCTCAGCCATATGGAATCTGGTAAGGTCGTGATCCTCCTCCAAAGAATCCATCCTGCCTGTCAAAAGCTGCAAATCCTGGCGCACACAGGCAATTTCAGACCTGCAAGTTTCCTTAACTTCCGCTATTAGTGCTTTAAAGTCTTGCTTTGAGGGTAAGCGGGAAGAAAACCTCATCCATTGTGGGGAAGGTTCTCGTCCAGGTGGTCTCCCTCCTCATCAGAGGACCCCTCCATATAGCCACTCCTATCATCCTCATGAGTGGTTCTTGGGGTAAGCCAATGGGGACCCCTTTGGGAACTTAATACCCCTTTTTTCCAGTATTACTGCTCCCTTCCATGGGGGTCACTATACTTCTAGGAAATAACCCAGGCTCTGCAACTTGTTTCTGTTCAGGGGTGGGGGAGAGATGGCCTCCATCAGCTGTCTGCGGCAATCTGTCATTTTGTGCTGCATAATGTTCAGGGGAGATCAGTGTCTCCAGGACCTTATCAGTACAGTGCTGCCCTGGTACTTCTCCTTTATTTGCAACCTCCTTACCCCAGTGGACTCAGCGTCTGCTGGGTCTGATTGCTGCTCTTCCTCATCCAGGACACTATCAGCTGTGATCTCCTCATGTCTTCTAGCCAACTCCTCCCGGCAAGATGGCGCCCGGACCACAGTGCCGCTCTGCTCCCATAGTAGGAACACATCCAGAGCAGTCACAGAGATGGCCAACAGCACTCAGGAGAGCGCAGCAGTTCTCACCCTCCTAGGACCCATTGGTGAGCATTACAAAGCACCAATGCAGCACTCTTCAGCTGGTTAATGGAGATGTCTGGTTGGAGCTCTGCAGCCAGGCACCCTCTCAGTCCCTCATCCAGACACCCCCCACACAGGAGTCTGGTTAAAAGGACAGTCATATCCCCTATAGGGGAGCAAATCCTGACACCCGCTCTCAGAAAATACACCCTCAAAGCCAGACAAAAATGCTGGTAAAGTGGTAGATACTGCAGAAAGGGAAATGTTTAGGCAGTTATCATGACAGTAATCTCCCCACTCCATAATTTCTCTGAATTGCTGAATTGCCATTCCACTGTCAGATTAGGCTTCACCAACCAGGGTAAACCCAGAACAATAAGAGTTATGAGATCCTCCAGGACATAACAAGGAATTACCTCATAATAAAAAGACCCCACCTTCAGCCTTATGTTATGAACAATCTGTGTCATTGTTCTCTGTGCAAGTGGTGCTTAGTTGTTGGCATAAATAGGAATAGGCTTAGCTAAGATAGAGCAAGCAAGCTCATGTGTTCTAGCAAACTCAGCATCAACCATACTGACTTCAGCTCCACTGTCCAGAAACACAGAAATTTTCTCAGTCCTGCTCTCTAGCTCCACCTCTGCTGTCAGGACAAACCAAGAATTGCAAATTGAAAAGGAAAATACCCTGCCATCATCAAACTTCAGGCTCCAAAGGGTTAATTGTGTCTGTTTTTTTAGGAATCAAAGGACAGACCCCAATGAAGTGTCCCTTCTTCTCACAAAAAAACACACGCCATTTTTCTTGCAAATGTCGGGAGAGACATATGATGCATAAGCAGCTACAAACTGCGTGGGTTCCTCTAACTCCACAAGTATAGGTTCATCCCCAGACCATCCCCCTGACACAGGAGTATTGTCCCAGAAAGGGGGCTCAGGAGGTGGCCATGCCCATCTATCCCACAGGCATCTCTATCCTCCCGTAAAGCCAATTACATGGCAGTCTCCAATGACTCAGGAGTTTCATACACTGCCAAAGCATCTTTTTACCTTTCAGTAAGACCTTGACAAAATAGGCTTCTAACAGCCGGGTCATTTAATTAGGTATTGGTTGCCCACCTGCGGAATTCAGAGCTATACAGTAAGTCTCCATTGAACGATTTCCTTGCTGAAGGCGGCGAAGCCTGGATTCAGCCAAGGAAATACAGTCAGGATCATCATAGATAAGGGCTAAAGCCCTGAAAAACATTTCTACCAACTGGAGACACATAGAATCCTGTGGCAGAGAAAAAGCCCAGGATTGAGGATCCTCTTGCAACAGAGAAATCACAATCCTCACACATTGCTCTTCATCCCCAGAGGAGAAAGGATGAAGTTTTAAAATACAGTTTACAAGCTTCTTTAAATGCAAAAAAACTGTCCCTACATCCTGAAAACCTGTCCGGGAGGGCAATTTTGGGTTCAAGGTGGACCGGCCTACCCGCAGAGACTCCCACAACAGGAGTCTGCAGCCGCTGCCATTGCTGCTGAACCTCAGAATGAAGGTTGGTCACCTCCAATGACAACCTCTGTAACTGCTCTGCCAGCACAGAAATGGGATCCATGATCTCGGAAAAAAACCCACACAAAAAAACCCACACAAAAAAACAAGTGTCAGTTTTATTTTTTCTTTTGCAAAAGTATATAGCTGGTGTTAATGTCATGCTGGGTGATAGATAAGTAAGTGCACAACAAAGGGGAAAGGGAGGGGGGAGTCTAAATACTAGGGAAGTGAGGAATGGAGACATATCCAAAATCATCATGACTGCCATAACCATCCCTATAAAAGTTCTGCACCTATCGCCGAGCAGGAACCTATTCCCTGCCTGACCCTAGTGATAGGTCCTGTTAGGAAGGGGATGGGGTATGCACTAGTCAGTCCCCACTACAACTAAAGACGAAGAGTGTAGACAAACAAGGGGACACTTAGCTTGAAAAGACAAGATGTTATACCAGCAATCCTCCAAGACTGATAGTACATCCAACTAGACAGAGACATGTAAGAGCTAACACCAGCAGCATGCTGCAGACACAGAATGAATATAAACCTTCAGCACAGTTTTCAAATTAGCAACAGAAGGTGGAAGTTACCAATGGGTCCTAAAGGGAGAGGGATATTGCTCCACAGCAGAGATACAAAAATCAAGACAGTGCTTGAGCTAATCGAAAAGACCTTCTACAGCCAAATCCAGGATAACTGTCTGTCACACCTGACACACCTGAGACAGCTGCCCACCAAAACTCTCAGCCTGGGTAAGAAGGGCATTAATCAGAGAGTCCACAAAGAGACCAAAGATATCCCTGAAGGAGCTGCAGAGTTTACAAGCAAAGACTGGACTCCCTGACCATATAACTACACAAAAATTATAATGCTTATTTTGAGTTTGCCAAAAGACTTGTGACATACTCCCAAATGTATAGAGGAAGTTGCTGTGGTCAGATGAGACCAAAATAGAACTTTTTGGCCATGAAGGTAAACACTATGTCTGGCAACAATCCACCACAGCTCATCACCCCAAGAACACCATTCCTACAGTGAAACAAGGTGGTTGCAGCATCATGCTGTAGGGATGTTTTTCAGCAGGATGGACCGGGAAAATGGTGCAAGTTGAATGGAAGATGGACAGTACAAAATACAGGACTATCCTTGAGCAAAACCTGTTTAAGTTTGTCAGTGATTTGAGACTGGTACGGAGGTTCATCTTCCAGCAGGACAATGACCCAAAACATACTGCTAAAGCAATAATCAAGTAGTTTAATGGGAAATGTGTAAATGTTTTGGAATGGACTAGTCAAAGCCCAGACCTTCATTCCATTGCGAATCTGTGGTCAGACTTGAAAATTGTTGTTCACCAGAGAAAACCATCTAGCTTGAAAGAGCTGGCGCAGTTTTGTCTTGAGGAATTGGCAAAAATTCCAGTGGTAAGAAGTAGAAAGCTGATAAATAAAGATGAGAGAATTTGATTGGGTCCCTGCTTATTGGGCAAGCTATAGTGCTTACTGAATAAGCTGCAGAGGGAACCCAAACACATGGAGCGCGCCGGCTGATCAGCTGTTCGGCTCCAGAGCTGCATGTGTCGCGGCTGTGAGACAGTCACAAAACATGCATTGAGAGCACAATAAACAGGCTATCCATGCATGCGTTGTGACTGTCACACAGAGGTGACACATGCAGCAGTGGATCCGAACAGCTGATCAGCCGGCGCGCTCCATGTATCTGGGTTCCCTCTGCAGCTTATTCGGTAAGCGCAATAGCTTGCTGAATAAGCAGGGACTCAATCAAAATTGCTCAGCTCTATGTGATAAAGACTTATCCAAAGTGACTTACGGCTGTAATTTCCGCAAAACGACTCACTTTAAAGTACTGAATTTAGGGGGTGTATAGTTATGCACACTGAAGTTTTCAGTTATTTTGTTCTGATTGTTGTTGTCTTCCTAATGAAAAGAAAACCAAATGTTAACACTTGTAGGTATTTTCTTTACATGAACTGATGCAAACCCTCAAAAGATACCAGTGAAATTGCAAGTTGTGAGGTAGCAAAACAGAAAAAGCCACTGTATGGTCAGCTGGGCCCTCTCTCTCTACTGTAGAGTGTAAGCTCTTATCGTTACCGGGATCCTTTCTCCTTACTGTAGAGTGTAACCTCTTATGGTCAGCAGGGTTCCTTCTCTCTCTCTTCTCCCCAATATGTATTTTCCAAGCACTTATAATGTTTTTACTATTGAGATTATCATGAATTTATTCACTACAAATCATTTTTTTGGGGGAAAATTTAGTAAAGTTGGTGAATTCGAATTTCTAATGATCCACTCATCTCTAGCATACACTGTACCCTTTAGGCTATGTGCACACGTACCGGAACTCTCGCGGAAATTACCGCGAGAATTCCGGAATTCCATTCCGCGGGAAAATCGCATTTTAAATTCCCGTGATTTTCCCGCCGAAAAAATAGCATTTTGCAAGCGTATTTAGCTTGCAAAATGCTAGCGGTTTCCAAGCGATCTGTAGCATCGCTTGGAGAACTCATTGACAGGTTGGTCACACTCATCAAACATAGTGTTTGACAAGTGTGACCAACTTTTTACTACTGAGGCTGCCTATGCAGCCTCAGTAGTAAAAGATAAAATGTAAAAAAAAATAAAAAATGGTGTTATTCTTACCTTCCGACGTCCCGCACAGCCGTTCCCAGTAATCCTTTGCGAAAATGCCCGCGATGACGTCCGTTCTCGCGGGATCGCGATGTCTCGCGGTAATTCGCGATGACGTAGCGCGAATGACGGCGAGACTTCGCGATCCCGCGAGAACGGACGTCATCGCGGGCATTTTCGCAAAGGATTACTGGGAACGAGAGCGTGGAGAGAAGCGGGAAGGCTGTGCGGGATGCTGGAAGGTAAGAATAACAATATTTTTTAATTTAAATTCTATTTTTTACAGGGATATGGTACCCAAAGCCCGGAGGACAGTCTCCTCTCCTCCGGACCGTGGGTACCATCCACAAATGTTCTGCTTACTTTCCGCATGGTGTGCACAGCCACATGCGGGAAGTAAGCGGAACAATGCATTCCTATGGGTGCGGGATCGCACCCATTCCGCAAAATCAATGAGCATGTTGCCGGTTTTTACCGCGAAGCGATTCCGCCGCGGTAAAAACCACAGCATTAGCACAGCATTGTGGAATCCCATAGGAATGCATGGGATGCTTATTTTTCGCGGCAAAATCGCGCGGTTAAAACCGCCGCGGAAACGCGAAAAAAACGCCACTTGAGAATTCAGCCTAATTATGATTATAGTTAATGTGTTTTTGGCATAGAAGAAGACAAGTTACGCTCTATGTGTTTATATAGTATTATTATCACAAGGACTATTTGCATTACACTAATGTACTAGTGTTTAAAATTGGCCACTGTAGCAGGTGTATGTTTTCTGATTTCTGTTGGGAAGAAATTGGTGTATCCTTGGGTAGCTTAGTCCATGGCTGAGACTGACTCATGATGTCAACACTACTTGTGACCACAATGGAAGAAGATATGATGCAGCTGTGAACCGAGCGGAGTTGTGAAAAGAACAAGGAAGATATGAATAGAGAAGAGCTGTAAAAAAAACCCTGTGGTTCTGCAGTTCTATAGAAGGTGCAGTCCTGATATCTCATGAAGCAGTAAAGCACATAATAGTGTTACTGTAAAATTCCTAAAGAACTACTAGGGCCATAGTGTTGCGTTATGGTCACTTGTGGCCTAAAGTTAGCACGTCCTCAAGTTTAACCTGCTAAGCCTCCACTTTCTCTATCCCAAACGATGCAAGCCCTGTTCCTATTCTCCTTTCATGTCTGCATTTAGAATAGTTTACAGGTTGATAGGATAAACCTCATTAGTAGAGTAATGTGCAATAGCCCCATATACTGTTTTAATTGTGATACATAAAAGTAATTTTATTATACATTGCTTACTCATTTCTCTCATTTATACAATTAGGTAAAATATATACAAGTCCAAAAAATACGATATGTCTGGATTCCCTCTGAGAGCAAGTTTATAAGAATTGGGTAAGCGAACTGCAAATAAAATGGAATGTTATCAGAGACTTAATAGTTTTTCAATGGGGCTAAGCACTTACTGACAGGACGTTATTAGCTACCTGCTTGTTCTGCCATGTGATGATCTCTCCTGGCTCACAGCGGTCATGAACCTCTCTTGGCAGTGATTCTCCAACTTTCTGTGACATCACATCAACAGAACAGTTCCTTCTCTTTCGATCTTCCGATCAGGAAGCTGTCAGCAAACATGACATTGACAGTCACAGAAGAAAAAAGAACTGCTCAATCAACATGACATCACATGAAAGTAAGAGAATCATCATCAGGAGTGGTCTATGACCATTCCAAGCAGGGAGAGGTAGTCACACAGCAAAAAAGGCAAGTAGTTAGCAAGTGCCTGCTGATAAGTACTTAGCTCCATATAAATAAGTCCTGGATGACTTCTTTAATGCTATACTTTAATCAAACAATCAAATTCATAATCAAATATATTTTACTTTTAGTGTTCTGGAAAAAGACCTCTCTTGTTCAGATATACACGCAAAATATAATTTTGGTCTTATGAAAGAAGAGCAGGAAGTCAGGTATAAACACCCCGATCCCCTCTCCTTTCCTCAATCTAATTTCTGGAATAATGTTATGCTGGTTTTCCAGTTTTTATAATTAAAGCAGATTGACTGTAAAATGAAAGGTTGATGCACAAATTGATATCACTGATGAATATCTCTGATCGCTCTCAGTGGATAAAATCATTCATTGTTGGTATCCAGCAGGTGAAAACCTGGTTATATAGGTCGGAGGCTCACTAGAAAGAAAGAGCTGCATTGTAACAAAACATACAGCTGCAGGATCGATAAGGCTTTTATCACTGACAGCGAGAAGAGTTTTTTAAATCTGATCGGAAATGAAACAAATTATATTGTAAACCTACATAACTTTGCATTTTACAGTGATAAGGCTTTACTAAGATAAAACTAAAGTAGCACATAACGTTATAGATCTATGTCTTACGGCTATTGTACAGTTATTACTTGTATTATGTTTGGGCAGACAACGGATCTGTGGACTAAACACAATTGCAGTGAAGGTCACTCCTGTGTGGAAACTGCTGTCAAAAGAGGTAAGATAATAATAAATCTTTATATAATATAAAATGCAGGCTGTTTACTGCATATTTCATTAAATTTATATCCTTGTATGATATAACAGCAACAAAATTTGTAATGTTTTATTAACCACTGACTGACATCGGACATATTAGTATGCCGATGTCAGTAAGTCCCCCTTTGATGTGGGCTCCCGCGGTAAATCCACATCTCTTCCGGGACATATCAGCTGTTTTGAACAGCTGACATGGGCCTGCCATAGCCGCGGGTGGAATCGCGATTCACCTGTGGCTATTAACATGTTAAATGCCGCTGTCAAATGCTTCCAGCCATCGGTCCGGAAATACGCACACTGCGGGTCACCGGTGCGTTGGCATGGCAAACCGAGGTCTCCTGGAAATTTCTATGGTTGTCAATGCCGAATTACTATGAGCGCCATCCAGTGGTCGGCGCTCGTAGCAAGTCACTAATTCTGCTACATAGAGGCGATCTGCTCATTGCCTCTATGTAGCAGAGGTGATCGCGTTGTGCCAGCTTCTAGTCTCCTCTGAAGACTATTGAAGCATGGCAAAATTAAAATAAAAGTGTTTAAAAATATAAAAAAATATAAAGGTTTAAATCACCCCCCCTTTCATCCCATTCAAAATAAAACAATAAAAAAATCACATACACATATCTGGTATCGCCGTGTTCAGAATCGCCTGATCTATAAACAAAAAAAGGATTAACCTGATTGTTAAACAGCGTAGCGAGAAAAAAATTAAAAACTCCAGAATTACTTTTTTTGGCTGCAGCGACATTGCATTAAAATGCAATAATGGGCGATCATAAGAATGTATCTGCACCAAAATAGCATCATTAAAAATGTCAGCTCGGCGTGTGAAAAATAAGCCCTCAACCAACCTAAGATCATGAAAAATGGAGACCCTACGGGTCTCTGAAAATTGCGCCATTTTTTTTTAAGCAAAGTTTGAAATTTGTTTCCACCCCTTAGATAAAAAAGAACTTAGGCATATTTGGTGTCTATGAACTCATAATAACCTAGAGAATCATAATGGTGGTCAGTTTTGGCATTTAGTGAACCTAGCAAACAATCCAAACAAAAAAACAAGTGTGGGATTGCACTTTTTTTTTTACAATTTCACCACACTTAGAATTTTTTTCCATTTTCTAGTACACGACATGGTAAAACCATTGGTGTTATTCAAAACTCGCTCCACAAAAAACAAGCCCTCACATGACCAAATTGATGTAAAAATAATAGTTATGGCTCTGAGAATAATGGGAGCGAAAAACAAAAACGCAAAACCAAAAAAAGCTCCCGTCATATGAAAGAATTCAAGATCAATTGCTGTATATTGCTTACATATTCCAAAATTTTGTGTCATGTTAAATTGAGTTAAAGTATATCAATATAATAGTTATCCTCCTACTCTGTTACTATTTTACTACTGCAAAGTCAAAATATTTGAAACAGCAGTACACTTTTCCAAACTTAGAATTATTCTCAAATTGTCAAATGAGTAGCTCACACCTTTGCATTCTCCTAATTTCCTAATTTCTGGGGGGAGGAAGGTGGTTCATTGGCTTGCAAAAGTATTCACCTACTTTATTATTATTATTATCATCATTATTATTATTTATTTATATAGCACCTTTAAATCCATGGTGCTGTATAAGAGAAGGGGGTTACATACAAAGTTATAGACATCATTAAACAAATTTACAATGACAGACTGGTACAGAGGGGAGAGGACCCTGTCCTTGCGGACTTACATTCTACTGGATAGTGGGGAATGGACAGTAGGTCGAGGGTGCAGCAGCTCTGATGGTTTTGAGGCAGCGGCTCGGGCGGTGGTGAGGCGGCAGAATGGTTATTGCAGGCTGTAAGCTTTCTTGAAAAGATGGGTTTTCAGGTTCCGTTTGAAGGATCCGAGGGTGGTGGATAATCGGACGTGTTGAGGCATGGAATTCCAGAGGATAGGGGATATTCGGGAGAAATCTTGGATGCGGTTGTGTGAGGTACGAATAACTGTGGAGGAGTGTAGAAGGTCTTGGGAGGATCGAAGATTACGTGAGGGAAGATATTGGGAGATTAGTTCAGAGATATATGGAGGGTTGTGCATGGCTTTATAGGTCAGTGTTAGTAGTTTGAACTGGATTTGTTGATGAATTGGGAGCCAGTGGAGGGATTTGCAGAGGGCAGAGACAGGGGAGTAGCGAGGAGAGAGGTGGATTAGTCGGGCAGCAGAGTTGAGGACAGACTGGAGTGGTGCAAGAGAGTTAGCAGGGAGGCCATAGAGGAGAGTGTTGCAGTAGTCAAGGCGGGAGAAAATGAGGGCATGTACAAGAGTTTTAGTAGATTGAGGGCTGAGGAAGGGATGGATTCTGGAAATATTTTTGAGTTGCAGGTGACAGGAGGTGGCAAGAGTTTGGATGTGTGGTTTGAAGGACAGGGCAGAGTCAAAAGTTAGTCCGAGGTAGCGGATTTCAGGTGCCGGAGAGAGCATGATGCCATTTACCATAATAGATCGGGTAGGGAAGATACATGAGATAGAGGAAAGATAATAAGTTCAGTTTTGTCTACATTGAGTTTTAGGAAGCAAAAGGTGAAAAGAGGATATGGCTGATAGAGACTCCGGGATTCTGGTCAGTAGAGAGGTGACATCTGGGCCAGACAGGTAGATCTGAGTATCGTCTGCATACAGGTGGTACTTGAAGCCATGGGACTTTATGAGTTGTCCTAGGCTAAGAGTATAGAAGGAAAAAGTAGGGGCCCCAGGACAGAGCCGAGCGGGATGAGGAGGTAGTGTGGGAGTGGGAAACACTGAATGTGCCGTCAGAAAGGCATGAAGCAATCCAGGACAGGGCAAGGTCTTTGATGCCAAGGGAAGAAATAATCTGTAGCAGTAGGCAGTGGTCAACTGTGTCGAAGGCAGAGGATAAATCGAGAAGGAGGAGGATGGAGAACTTTCTGTTAGCTTTGGCTGTGAGTAAGTCATTAGTAATTTTGGTCAGGGCAGTTTCAGTGGAGTGGTGGGGACAGAAGCCAGATTGGAGGATGTCAAGGAGGGAGTTAGATGTGAGGTGGGGGGAAAATTGAGCATGGACATGCTGTTCAAGGAGTTTGGAAGCAAACAGGAGCAGTGATATGGGGCGATAGCTGGGCATAGCAGTTGGGTCAAGGTTTGATTTTTTGAGGATGGGAGTTATGGTGGCATGTTTGAAGGCAGAGGGGAAGGCACCAGAAGATATGGATAGGTTGAAAAGATGGGTTAGGGCTGGAATGATCATGTTAGTGAGGTTGGGGAGCAGGTGGAAAGGGATGGGGTCAAGTGCACAGGTGTGGAGGTGTGATTTGGAAAGGAAATGAGTAAGCTCTCCTTCAGTGATGATGGAGAGGGAGGTTGTTAGGGAAGGGCAGAGGTCTGGTATTTGGAGTGGTTGGGGTGGTGGAACAGTAAAGGTTTGCCCTGTTTCGTCGATCTTGTTTTGAAGTAGGTGGCAAAGTCATCAGCAGAGATGAGGGGAGTTGGAGGTGGCAGTGGTGGGCAGAGGAGAGAGTAAAATGTTCTGAACAGTTGTTTTGGGTTGTGGGATAATGAAGATACAATGTTTGTGAAATAGGTCTGTTTAGCAGAGGTGAGGGCTGATTGGAAGGCAAGTGTAGCTTGTTTGAAAGCAGTGAAGTCATCTGGCAGGCGTGTTTTTTCCAACGCAGCTCCGCGACCCTGGATGCTTGTCGAAGTTTTTTGGTGAGGTTGTTGTGCCAGGGTTGCTATTGATTTCTCGCACTTTGCCATGCATGAGAGGGGCGACTTGAGTCTATGGCTGATATGAGAGTGGCATTGTAGAAAGCGGTGGCACTGTCCATGTCGTGGAGTGAAGATATGGAGGACAGAGGTAGAAGAGAGTCTGAAAGTCTGTGCGTGTCTAGGTGTGCAAGGTTTCTGCGAAGGTGTGCTAGTGGCTGGACATGGGGGGGCAGGTGAGAAGGACAAGGATGAGAAGGTGAGTAGATGGTGGTCCAACAGGGGAAAGGGAGAGGTTGAAGAGGGTAGGGAACAGAGGCGGTTGAAGATTAGGTCTAATGTATGTCCATCTGTGTGGATGGCTGTGGAGGACCACTGAATAAGTCCAAAGGATGAGGTAAGTGACAGGACTTTGGAGGCTGCTGGCTGGTGGATGTCAATGGGGATGTTGAAGTCCCCCATGATGATGCTGGGGATGTCAGCAGTGAGAAAGTGGAGGAGCCAGGTGGAGACTGGGTCGATGAAGGCAGTGGCTGAGCCCGGTGGTCGGTATATGACAGCCATTTGGAGATTAGAGGGAGAGTAGATACGGACAGAGTGAATCTCGAAAGAAGGAAGGATAAGGGAGGGTGGGGAGTGGATATGGTTGAAGGAGCAGTTTTTAGAAAGGAGGAAACACACTCCTCCACCATGTCTGTTGCCAGGTCGAGGAGTGTGGGTAATGTGGAGGCCGCCATAACTCAGTGCAGCCAGGGAGGAAGTGTCAGGGGGTATCAGCCAGGTCTCAGTGAGGGACAGGAAGGAAAGGCTGCGGGAGGTATAGAGGTCATGGATCATGTGGAGCTTGTTGCAGACGGAGCGAGCATTCCAGAGTGCTCCAGAGAGAGGGTGCGGTAGGGTGGGGGTCAGTGGCACAGGTTTTAAGTGTGAGGCTTTTTACCTATTTTATTACATTGCAACCTGTGTTTAAACCTCTTCCCGACATACGCCGTACATGTACTGCTCTTCGGGAGCTGTGTTCCCGCAAGCAGAAGTACATGTATGGTGGCATGATCTCATGGTCTCACGCTGAGTGCTGCAGCAATTGGGTGATGATGTCAGCTCTGCGTGAGAGCTAACAGCACCCAACAATGCCCTTGATCAGTGCTAGCACCGATCACGGGCATTTAACCCCTCTGATGCTGCTATCAGTAGTGAGTTCCCTGGGTGCTTCTATCAGGACACCGTGATGTGATCGCTTTGTCTTGATGGTCTCCACCTTGCGGCCAGGGGTTTTTTCAGGGTCCTGCAGGGAAGATGGCTTGTGAGAGCCTGCTGAAAGCAGGTGCTGACATGCCTGTTTCACCGCCTATCAAATGCTGTGTGCAAAAGCATTGCAGAGTATCAGATCAGCGATCTGACACTTTAAGCCGGGGTCACGCATGTGAGAAACTCGCACTATTCTCGTGCGAGTCTCTTGCATGAATACCCGACACGGCCGCCTACACTACATGCATGACAATACATGCAGCCGCATGTTCTGGTCCGAGTGCCGGCGGATGGTGAAGGTTGGTGAACAGCCATTTTCAGGTCTCTCCAGAGATGCTCAATTGGGTTTAGGTCAGGGCTTTGGCAGGGCCAGTCAAGAATGGTCACAGAGTTGTTCTGAAGCCACTCTTTTGTTATTTTAGCCGTGTGCTTAGTGTCATTGACTTTTTGGAAGGTGAAACTTTGGCCAAGTCTGAGGTCCAGAGCATTCTGGAAGAGGTTTTCATACAAGATATCTTTGTACTTGGCCACATTCATGTTTACTTCAATTGTAACCAGTTGTCCTGTCCCTGCAGCTGAAAAACACCCTAATAGCATGATGCTGCCACCACCATTTTTCACTGTTGGGATTGTATTGGGCTGGTGATGAGTAGTGTCTGTTTTCTCCACACATACCGCTTAGAATTATCACCAAAAAGTTCTATGTTCATCTCATCAGACCAGAGAATCTTATTTCTCATAGTCATGGAGTCCTTCATGTGTTTTTTTTTAGCAAACCCTATGTGGGCTTTCATATGTCTGGCACTGAGGAGAGGCTTCCGTCGGGCCACTCTTCCATAAAAGTCCGACTGGTGGAGGGCTGCAGGGATAGTTGACTTTGGGAAACTTTCTCCCATCTCCCTTCTGCATCTGTGGAGCTCAGCCACAGTGATCTTGGGGTTCTTCGTTACCTCTCTCACTAAGGCTTTTCTGACATGATTGCTCAGTTTGGCTGGACCGCCAGGTCTAGGAAGACTTCTGGTGGTCCCAAACTTCTTCCATTTAAGGTTTATGAAGGCCACTGTGCTCTTAGGAACCTTGAGTACTGCAGAAATTCTTTTGCAACTTTTGTCAGATCTGTGCCTTGCCACAATTCTGTCTCTGAGCTCCTTGGCCAGTTTCTTTGACCTCATTATTCTCATTTGGTCTGACATGCACTGTGAGCTGTGAGGTCTTAAGCCCCCATTACACACTGCGATATCGCTAGCAATATCGCTGTAAAGTCACCGATTTTGTGACGTTGCAGCGATATCGCTAGCGATATCGCTGCATGTGATACTTACCTCCGACTGGCTCCCCCGCTGGTTATCGCTGATCGCGCGAGAAGCTGCTGGACCATTCCTCATCGGCCACTTCCTGCGGCGCTTCCTGCTGTGATGACGAGCGACGCGTGGAGCCAGGCGGGAGTACGCAGGATAGCCGCGTCTGACAGGTAAGTAGCGATCCCCGTCCCCAGCTATGTCGCTGGTGAGATCTGCCTGTGTGGCAGCTCACTAGCGACCACCTAGCGATGCACCAGCGATCCTGACCGCATCATATCGTTGGTTGGGATCGCTGGTGCATCGCTAGGGGTAATGGTACCCTTATACAGACAGATGTGTGCCTTTACAATTCAAGTCCTATTAGTTTAATTAAACACAGCTGGACTCCAATAAAGAAGTAGAACCATCTCAAGAAGGATCACAAGGAAATGGACAGCATGTGACTTAAATATGAGTGTCTGAGC
Organism: Dendrobates tinctorius; assembly: GCF_039654945.1. NCBI lineage: Eukaryota > Metazoa > Chordata > Amphibia > Anura > Dendrobatidae > Dendrobates > Dendrobates tinctorius. The sequence continues at coordinate 4,274,241 of NW_027361728.1, read as the reverse complement.
AAAGGGTCTGAATACTTATGACCATGTGATCGTTCAGTTTTTCTTTTTTTTAACAAATTTGCAAAAATTTCTACGTTTCTGGTTTTAATCAATCAAGATAGGGTCCAGAGTGTACATTAATGAGAAAAAAATGGATTTAGCAAATGGCTGCAATAAAGCAAAGAGTTAAAAATTTAAAAGAGTCTGAATACTTTCTTAACCCACTGTATATACATGTCAGTGCTAAATACAATTAGTAGAGTGTGTGTGCAAATTACTGGACATGTACTTAATTAATAAAAGAAAATTTTACCCAAAAAATGATCTGGGGTCCCCTATAATTAATAGCCAGCAATGTCTATGCAGACAGCTGCGGCTTGATATTAATAGCCTAGGAAGGTGCATTGGATACTGCCCCCTGGCTAAAAATATCAGCTGTCAGCCGCCCCAGAAAAGGGACCTCTGTAAGATGCGCCAATTCTGACACATAACCTTGCTCTTCCCACTTGCCCTGTAGCGGTGGCAAGTGGGGTAATACTTGGGGGGGTTGATGTCACCTTTGTGACATCAAGCCCCGAGGTTAGTAATGGAGATGCGTCAATAAGACACCCATATTACTAATCCCATAGTCAAATTGTACATAAAACAGTCACCCTGAAATAATGTATTTTATTGAAATAAAGACACAGACTCCTTTATTATTCTAAATTAAACCATACTTACAACATCACCTATTTCTCTGAAGCCCTCAATCTCCTGTAATAAAAGTAAAATAATAAACCAACAATATACCATACCTGTCCGTCATTCTGTCCGACGCTGTAATCCAGATCTGTGGGATATACAATTTTTAACCAGGACGGTGCCAAGATGCGACTGCCCCGGCTGAAAACCCATTGGTGACTGAGGAGATGCTGGAGCAGAGCTTTAGTTACTAGCGGTGATGTCACTGAAACTGCGCTCCCTCACAGCCTTAACTGCCGTGACCTCTAGACCGTGGAAAAATATTTTCCCACGGTCCAGAGGTCACGGCAGTTCAGGCTGTAAGGGAGCGCAGTTTCAGTGATGTCACAGCTAGTCAATGAAGCTCCGCTCCTTCACAGCCTGAACTGCGGTAACGTCTGGACCGTGGGAAAATGCATTTTTTAATCTTATGTCTTCACTGTATGTAATCCATGTGTTCTATCCTGTCGGCTCCTGCAGTGATTTTACAGAAGCCGGCGAAAGTATCACTGTATTACCGGCTTTTCTTCTATATCTCTATACAATATAAATACATATATATATACTAGCTGAAGAGCCCGGCGCTACCCGGGCATAGTAACTAACTGTGGTTAGTTATAACAAATTATAATTATCCTCCACCTCATAGTCCCGTGCCCATATACCCATCATACTTATCCACCATCCCATAGGCCCGTGCCCATATACCCATCATACATATCCTCCATCCCATAGTCCCATGCCCAAATACCCATCATACATATTCGCCATCCCATAGTCGAGAGCCTATATACCCATCATACATATTCGCCATCCCATAGTCGAGTGCCCATATACCCATCACACATCCTTCATCTCATAGTCCCATGCCCATAAACCCATCATACATATCCTCCATCCCATAGTCCCGTGCCCATATACCCGTCATACATATCCTCCATCCCATAGTCCAGTGCCCATATACCCATCACACATCCTACATCTCATAGTCCCAAGCCCATATACCCATCATACATATCCTCCATCCCATAGTCCCGTGCCCATATACCCATCATACATATCCGCCATCCCATGGGTATATGGGCATAAAACTGATTTAAAACTGAAACACAGTTTCAGTACAAACGATTTGGAGTAGCAAATTGGGCATCGTGGCTGCACCAGTGGTCGGCGCTCATAGCAAGTGAGCAATTCTACTACATAGAGGTGATCTGATCATCGCCTTTATGTAGCAGAGCCAATTGGATTATGCCAGCTTCTAGTATCCCATGGAGACTATAGAAGCATTCCAAAAGTAAAAAAAATAAATGTTATTGAAAATATAAAAAAATAAAAGTTTACATCACCCCCCTTTCACTCCATTCAAAATAAAACAATAAAAAAACATAAACATCCCCGCATTCATAATCGCCCGATCTATCAATAAAAAAAAGTATTAACCTGAACAGTGTAGTGAGGAAAAAAAGTCAAAACTCCAGAATTACTGTTTTTGGTCGCTGCAACATTGTATTAAAATGCAATAACAGGAAACCTGACCCCCCACCAACTTTTCAGACATCCTAGACAAAATGCTATTGAATGGAAGTATGCAGTCAGTAATAATAATTTTCTCGCCTACACTAGTAAGTCGAAAGTCTGGAACAGTAAATTTAGATGAGTTTAAATTTCTTTCATGCACCTCCTTAAGTGGTTGGACTAGACCGCCCTCATGCATCTCCTCTTTAAAGGTTTAGTATTATTGTACCTCTTAGGCTGAGTTCACACGTGGCGTTTTTTCGCGTTTCCGCGGCGGTTTTAACCGCGCGATTTTGCCGCGAAAACGCGAAAAATAAGCATCCCATGCATTCCTATGGGATTCCGCAATGCTGTACTAATGCTGCGGTTTTTACCGCGGCGGAATCGCTTCGCGGTAAAAACCGCAGCATGCTCATTAATTTGCGGAATCGCGGCGATCCCGCACCCATAGGAATGCATTGTTCCGCTTACTTTCCGCATGTGGCTGTGCACACCATGCGGAAAGTAAGCAGAACATTTGCGGATGGTACCCACGGTCCAGAGGAGAGGAGACTGTCCTCCGGGCTTTGGGTACCATATCCCTGCAAAAAATAGAATTTAAAAATAAAAAATATTGTTATTCTCACCCTCCGACGTCCCGCGCAGTCTTCCTGCTTCTCTTCACGCTCCGTTCCCAGTAGTCCTTTGCGAAAATGCCCGCGATGGCGTCCGTTCTCGCGGGATCGTGAAGTCTCGCGGTCATTCTCGCGACGTCATCGCGAATGACCGCGAGACGTCGCGATCCCGCGAGAACTGACGTCATCGCGGGCATTTTCGCAAAGGATTACTGGGAACGGATGCGCGGGACGTCGGAGGGTAAGAATAACACTATTTTTTATTTTTTTTTTACATTCTATCTTTTACTATTGATGCCGCATAGGCAGCCTCAGTAGTAAAAAGTTGGTCACACTTGTCAAACACTATGTTTGACGAGTGTGACCAACCTGTCAATCAGTTCTCCAAGCGATGCTACAGATCGCTTGGAGAACGCTAGCATTTTGCAAGCTAAATACGCTTGCAAAATGCTAGTTTTTCCACGGGGAAATCACGGGAATTTAAAAAGCGATTTTCCCGCGGACTGGAATTCCGGAATTCTCGCGGTAATTTCCGCGAGAGTTCTGGTACGTATGCTTTGTTACAAGGGTTCTCTATTTTTTTTATGACCCTCACCCATCCTATGTACATACACCCTTCTCCCTCCCCTTTCCTGTTCTGTTCCCCCTCCCAGTTTTATGAAAAAAACTTCAATAAAAATATTTAAAAAGAAAATGCAATAGAAAAAAGATCATATTTGTAGCAAAATGGTATTATTAAAAACGTTAGCTCAGCACGCAAAAAATAAGCCCTCACCCAACTCGAGATCACAAAAAATTGCGACACTACGGGTATCTAAAATGGTGCATTTTTTTTAACAAAGTTTGGAAGTTTTTTCAATACTTATATAAAAAAGAAACTAGACATGTTTGGTGTCTGTGAACTCGTAATTACCTGGATAATCACAATGGCAGGTCGGTTTTAGCATTTAGTGAACCTAGTGAAAAAGCCAAACAAAAAACAAGTGTGGGATTGCACTTTTTTGCAATTCCACCGCACTTGGATTTTTTTTCCTGTTTTCTAGTACATGACATGGTAAAACCAATGGTGTCTTTCAAAAGTACAACTCACTCTGCAAAAAACAATCCCTAACGTGGCCATATTGATAGAAAAATAAAAAAGTTATGGCTCTGGGAAAAAAGGGAGCGAAAAACAAAAACGCAACAACCTCCGGGGGTTAGGGGGTTAAATACAAACTATTTGGAGTAGCTAATTGGGCCTCGTAGCTGCACCACTATAGTAGGTCTAATGATTTTTATGTGGAAATCTGGTATTCTGATTTGCCAATTAAATAGTTTTAGCACAAACTATTTGGATTAGCTAATTGGGCTTCGTGGCTGCACTACTGTAGAAGGCCTAATGATTTTTATGGAAATCTGGCCTTCTGATTTGCCACTGAAACACAGTTTTAGCACGAACTATTTGGAGTGGCTAATTGTGCCTAGTGGCTGCACCACTATAGTAAGCAGGGCTGGTTTTAGGCAAAGTGGGGCCCTAGGCAAAGTTCAAAATGGGGCCTCAAATGCTTACATATTGCACATCACACAGATGCATTTCGATTGTATTTACGTGCGCTGAGTTCAGGCCGCTAAATGAGTACGAGTACTTATGTCGTTCAACATTTGTTTCCCGGCCTCTTTCCACCGTCTGAGAAAGAATGATGGGGACAGAACGATCTCTAATGGATCAATCTGTCCTCATACAGTATCATGTTATCAGCAGCACATCTACAGTTTACACCCCATAGTCCTCCATATAATATAATGTGCCCCATAGTCCTCCATATAGAATAATACACTCCTCAGTCCTCCATATACTATAATGCACTCCCCATAGTCCTCCATATAGTATAATATACTCATAGTCCTCCATTTAGTATAATACACTCCTCATAGCCCTCCATATAGTATAATACACTCCTCATAGTCCTCCATATAGTATAATACACTCCTCATAGCCAACCATATATTAAAATACACTCAGTCCTCCATATAATATAATAAACTCCTCATAGTCCGCCATGTATTAAAATACACTGCTCAGTCCTCCATATTGTATAATACACTCCTCATAGTCCTCTATATAGTATAATACACCGTCAGTCAGCCATGTAGTACAATTTACTTGCCATAGTATAATGCACCACATAGTTCTTCACATAGTATAATGTATTCCCCATAGTTCTCGATACAGTATAATGCAGCCCACATATAGTACAATGCAGCCACCCCATAGAACATAATGCAGCCACCCCACAGAGTATAATGCAGCCCCGCCACACAATATAATGTAACCCCTCATAGAATATAATGCAGCCCCCCTCTTATAGTATAATGCAGACACCCCTTAGAGCATAATGCAGCCACCCCACAGAATATAATGTAACCCCCCATAGAATACAATGCAACCCCCCATAGAATATATGGCAGCCCCCTCATAGAGTATAATGCAGGCCCCCATAGAATATAATGCAGCCCCTATATAGTATAATGTAGCTCCTCAGTAGAACCTCCATAGAATACAATGTAGCCCTCCTCATATAGTATAATGCAGCCTTAATAGAATGTAATGTAGCCCCCTCATAAAGTATAATGAAGCCCCCATACAATATAATCTAGCACCCATAGAATTTAATGCAGCCCCCCATAGAAAATAATGTAGCCTCCTCATATAGCATAATGTAACCCCCTCATAAAGTTTGATGCACTCACCCCCATAGAATTTAACAAATATGATACAGCCCCCATAGAATATAATGTAGCCCCGAATAGAATATAATACAGCCCACCTCCCCATAGAATATAATGTAGCCCCCCTATTATATAACACAGCCTCACCCACAGAATATAATGTATATTGTACCCCCCATGGTATATAACACATCCACATAGTATATAGCACAGCCGCATAGTATATAACACAGCCCCACATGGTATATAGCACTGCCCACATGGTATATAGCACAGCCCACATGGTATACATACCAGCCCCACATGGTATACAGCAGAGCACCACATGGTATACAGCACAGCCCCACATGATATACAGCACAGCACCACTTGGTATACAGCACAGCCCCACATGGTATACAGCACAGTCCCACATGATATACAGCACAGCACCACATGATATACATCACAGCCCCACATGGTATATAGCACAGCCCCACATGGTATAAAGCACAGCACCACATGGTATACAGCACAGCACCATGGTATTCAGCACAGCCCCACATGATATACAGCACAGCCCCACATGGTATACAGCACAGTCCCACATGGTATATAGCACAGTACCATGGTAGACAGCACAACACCATGCTATACAGCACAGCACCATAGTATATAGCACAGCCCCACATGGTATACAGCACAGCACCACATGGTATATAGTACAGCCCCACATGGTATACAGCACAGCCCTACATGGTATACAGCACAGACCAACATGGTATACAGCACAGCTCCGCATGGTATACAGTACAGCACCATGGTATACAGCACAGCCCCACATGGTATACAGCACAGTCCCACATGGTATATAGCACAGCCCCACATGTTATACAGCACAGCCCCACATGGTATATAGCACAGCCCACATGTTATACAGCACAGCACCACATGGTATACAGCACAGCACCATGGTATACAGCACAGTCTCACATGGTATACAGCACAGTCCCACATTGTATACAGCACAGCACCACATGGTATACAGCACAGTCTCACATGTTATATAGCACAGCCCCACATGGTATACAGCACAGTCCCACATGGTATATAGCACAGCACCATAGTATACAGCACAACACCATGGTATACAGCACAGCGCCATGGTATATAGCACAGCTTACATGATATACAGCACAGCACCACATGGTATATAGTACAGCCCCACATGGCATGGTATACAGCACAGCACCATGGTATATAGCACAGCTCACATGATATACAGCACCACATGGTATATAGTACAGCCCCACATGGCATGGTATACAGCACAGCCCCACATAGAATCATAGAATCGTAGAGTTGGAAGGGACCTCCTGGGCCATCTGGTCCAACCCCCTGCTCAAAGTAGGATTCGCTAAATCATCCCAGTCAGATGCCTGGCACACAGTGAGTGCGAGGTGATGTCATCGCGCACCCACTGTGTTAGAGGCAGAGCAGGGAATGATGGTAGAGGGAGCGTCAGTTCATTGATTTGAACTGTACTGGCGTCTATGATGCCGGTATAGTTCAATGCGGCTGCAGGGGGAGTCGGCACTGGAGGCAGGCGGGCCCCCCTGCCTCATGGGCCCATAGCGGCTGCATGATGTGCCGCTAGCTGGGGGCCCCTGGGGGAGCAGGGGCCCTAGTCTGCTGCCTGGGGTGCCTGGCACTAACGCCAGCCCTGATAGTAGGCCTAATGTTTTTTATGGAATCTGGCCTTCTGATTTGCCACTGAAACACAGTTTTAGCACAAACTATTTGGTGTAGCTAATTGCGCCTAGTGTCTGCACCACTATATTAGGCCTAAGACTTTTTAAGTATGAATCTGAACTTCTGATTTGCCACTGAAACACAGTTTTAGCACAAGCGATTTGGAGTAGCTAATTGGGCCTCTTGGCTGCACCACTATAGTAGGACTAATGATTTTTACATGGAAATCTTGCCTTCTGATTTGAATGATAGATTTCACATAGGATAAGTTCACTTTCCGCAGCACCAGCACTAGCACAGGAGCAACCTCTCTGCACTGTGACACTGAGCAAATGGTGCCAGCACACAAAGATGTCCCCTTTTTATTTGACCATTGACATGTGACTTCAGCAAACAATCACAGAAGACCTTGTGTCATGATGTTGGGATTGATCTCTGTGCCCTGATGGGTTGCTGGAATCAACACACATAAAGTTAAAGGAAGAAAAAAAGTGTGCGCTTCTGCTGTAACCTCTCCACATGCTCCTCTGACCTAGACACACCCCCTCCGCTCATTAAACTCGCCCCCTCCCTGCTCATCATACATCAGTACTATAATAGCGATAGTAGTAACAAAAATATTAGAGGAAATGCGATGATTTAACGAACTGTGACTGACTTTTGCTGACTTTGAGTAAAAATGCTTGTGAAAGCGAACGCGAATCAGAATGTGCTACGTTCATGCCGAATTTGAGTTTGGTGAACGTTTTCCAAACACATTCGTTCATTTCCAGTAGTAACACAAAGTACAGTCCTTGAGGTAGCGAGGATCCGCACACTCAGTGTTAGCAAAACACATGGTAAAGGTTAGCATAAACAGGAACACTTCTCTGGAGTTAGCCTCTCCAGAGACACTGAACACTGAATGCCTCTGGAGGCTGATTATTTAAATCCCAGACCACACCCTGGGGGGGAGATAAGGTGGACAACCTCCCGCCCCGCTCTATGGATTTCCACAAAAACCCAACCCTTAAAATGGCCGATAAATCCCTCTCAACAAGGTGTGCTGGAACAGACTTCCGGGTTTCAAATCACTTATGCTAAGTACCTCAGTGAAACGTATCTCCCCTCCAGCACTTTGCCAGTGACTTTGTCACATATCCCCCCCACTGCTCAAAATTGGGGGTTTTGGCACCTTTACTCACTAAGCAGGGAAGTCTGGGCAGGTCATCTGCATTAACATGTAGTTTCCCTGACCTATGCTTCTTGTGGAAGCTGAAGACCTGGAGCGCCAGAAACCACCTAGTCACCCAGACATTCTTCCCTTTCCTTTCCTCATCCATATCACGGGTGCATGGTCTGACACTAACCTGAACTTCTGGCCTAACTGGTAGTACCTGATCATGTCAATTGCCCTTTTGATAGCCAAGTACTCTTTTTCCATGATGGCGTAGTTTTTCTCACAGGCAGAGAGCTTTCTGCTTAAGTATAAGATGGGATGCTCTTCACTGTTTTCTTCCTGCGTCAACACAGCCCCCAACCTGACCTCTGAGGTGTCTGTCTGGGCCATGTATTTCCTACTGAAGTCAGGTGTGATCAAGTCCAGCTGCTTACACGGGGCGAGCTTCAACTCTGGGTGTGCCATCTCTGCTTCAGATTACCATTTGGACATCAATGTTTTTGTGCCCCTAAGAAGATCAGTCAGGAGGGCTGCTATCATGGTGAAATTCAGGATAAATCGCCGATGGTAACCCACAATTCCCAGAATTGTCCAAACTTGTTTCTTGGAGACCAATTGCCTCTACCTTATTTACTTGATGCCTGATTTTACCCCTTCCAACTATATAGCCCAAGTATTTTGCTTCTTCTTTTCCCATGGCACACTTTTTTGGAATTATGGTAAACCTTTCTTTAGGTCCAGGATGGTGATATACCTGGCTGATCCTAGTCTCTCAATGAGCTCATCGGCCCAAGGCATCGGATGTTCATTGAACTTGAACACCTCTTTCAGCTTCTTGTAGTCATTACAGATATGCCACTCTCCATCCAGCTTCAGCACAATGGTAATGGGGCTGGAACAGCTGCTCTTTGACTTCTTGATGACACCCTGACTCAACATTCTCTTCAACTCCTTGGAGATCACTTCATGGCGGGCTTTGGGAATCTGATATGGATTTTGGTTCACCCTCACATGCGATTCATTCAGGATTTCATGCTCCACAACTTGCTTACAACCTGGCAGCTCTGCAAGCATGTCTCCTTTCAGATGAAGCAGCTCTCAGCACTATTGGTTATGGGCTGGTGACAGTGTCTCCGCCACTGCAACATCCTCAAACCTGGCTTCAGAATTGGCCCTTAGACACGTTGCTTTCAAAGTGTTCCCTGTCTCACCATGATTTGAGCAGGTTAATGTAGCACACCTGGTACCACTTTCTTCTCCCTGGTCGGTAGACCTTGTAATTGATGTCACTCAATTTTTCGACTACCTCGTATGTCCCTTGCCACTTGGGGGGATCAACACCAACACCCGGTCTCCAGGGCTTAACTGTCTCGGTCTTGCCAACTGATTGCAGACCCTTGCCTGGGCATCATGTGCTTGAAGGGGGCTTTCCCTCATAATATGCATCACCCTCAAGATCCCGCCCTGCATCTTGGCCACATGTTTGATGATGCTTCGGTGGGGTGTTACCTCGGCTTCCCAGGTCTCCTTTGCAATGTCCAGAGGTTCCCAAGGGTGCCATCCGTATAGCAGCTCAAATTGTGAGAACCCTGTAGAGGCCTGTGGGACTTCTCTAAAAGAGAACAGTAAGTATGGTAGCAGGCAATCCCTGTCTCGTCCATCCTTCTCCATGACGTTCTTCAGCATAGATTACAAAATCTTGTTGAACCTTTCTACAGGCCGTCCATCTGCAGATGGTACACTTATGTCCGGAGTATGGTAATCTGGAGAGCCTTACACAACTCCCTCATCACCTTGGTCATAAATAGAGTCCCTTATTCTGTTAGGATTTCCTTTGGCAGGCCCGTCTGGGAGAAAATAAGGACTAGCTTTCTCACAATACTCCTGGTGGAGGACTTTCTCAGTAGTACTGCCTCTGGTTACTGTGTTGCATAGTCCTTTACCACCAGGATGTATTGGTGATGCCTGCCAGACTTAATGAAGGGCCAGACAAAGTCCATGGCAATTCAGTCAAATGGGCCTTCTGTTATGGGCAATGGCATTAGGGGATTGAGGAAGTGGTTGCGGGAGAAGGTAGTGCAGGACAAGCAGAAATTAACAATGTCTCTGTGACACCCAGGTGTCACGTCGCCATCAGACTCAGGGCCTGCTGTCCCGGCATCGGCCACTAGGAGGCACCGGACTGTCACATCACCATCTGATTCGGGGCCTGCTGTCCCGGCCTCGGCCACTAGGAGGCGCCGGACTGTCACATCACTGTCTGACTCGGGGCCTGCTGTTCCTGCCTCGGCCACTGGGAGGCACCGTGGATCGCCCCCGAGTGATGGCGGCAACAGAGATGGGGCTCCTGCGCAGGCATCTGGTGGACGCAGGCTTCGCTCCTCTATCAGTCATGAAGGGGTTGGTGCATCACCATCCAGCCTGGTCCTGGGAGCGGTCCTGATGACATCATCAGTCCGGGAACCTGTGAGGGATGACCTGATCCCTCAAATACCTTGGGACAGGTATTGCAAGCCGCCAGATATATTCTTGGTTTCCCTGCGTGCTACTTTGTGAATTGATAAAAATTAACTCTGACCTCAGCCTGGATTTCTGACTACTCTATTGCCTGCCGTTTTTGTACCTTTGCCTTTCTTCCGATTTTTGATGCTGACCTTGGCTTGGATTCCTGACCATTCTATTGCCTGCTGTTTTTTGTAGCTTTGCCTTTCTTCCGATTTTTTTACGCTGACCTTGGCTTGGATTCCTGACCCTTCCTCTGCCTGCTGTTTTTGTACTCCTGTCTCCGGACCACTATTACGGGTTTTAGCTTTTACCCCTCGTTGACTGTTCTGCTCTGGTCCACTGCACCCCTAGACAGCTACCCCTGGGCCTTGCTATAATTCCAGATCCCTGTATAGGGGTTAAGGGTCTCGGGGTCACTCGAGGCGCTGTCCTACTGCAGCCCAGATTCGCAGATGGTCGCCACATTATATCCGACCACTATATAGAGGAAAACAAAAAAAAACTGGTCCTTGTGTATATATCCAACATATACAAAAGCAGTCTCCCTGAACTTTTTTTTTCTCCTTCCCCTTCTTCTCCTACCTGAGCTGATTTTTGGCCTAAACACCTGTACTCGCTTCAGTGCACAGCCTGGAGGAACACTCCCATCTTCCAGCACAAGCATGCTGCAGTCTGGAGACTTCAGGAAGAAAGCTGAACGCCAGAGTTCCACACTCCTGCGACATCGGCCCCTGGGCAGCTCTGGCCAGGGTTGCCCAGAGGCTCAGGTACTGCCCGCAGATGCGGCTAAAGTTTTATTGCCCATCTCTCTTTCATTTGGTCAGAAATCTCTGTGTTTAAAAGCTTATGTGGATTGTGGGTCTGAAGAAAATTTTATGGATTCTTTGGCTGCAAGGAATCTTGGTTTACCATTGCTAAGGCTTAATGCCCCTATTAAAACCACGGCTATCAATGGTACATCTCTCATTCAGGAGGGGGTTAAATTTGTTACGGCCAAAATTGCTATGTCTGTGGGAACATTGCATACCGAACTTATGTCATTTTTTGTGATGGATAACTTATCTGCTGCAGTTATTTTGGGGATGCCATGGTTACGCCAGCACAATCCTGTTAGCGACTGGCATCTGGGTGATGTTGTGCGGTGGAGTTCACAGTGTCAGGATAACTGCATATCATTAGCAGTAAACCAAGTTAAGGTTAAAACCCCCCTCATATCGTTTGCCTTCAGGGACTATGAGGATGTTTTTTCTGTTGTAGAATCTGAGAAGTTACCCCCACATAGGAAGTATGATTGCCCTATACATCTGATTCCAGATGCCTGCCTCCCAAAAGGGAGAATATTTAATCTCTCTGGTCCAGAGCGTCAGGCCATGAATGACTATATAGCGGACAGTTTAAAAAAAGGGCTTATTAGACCATCCATTTCACCAGTTGGGGCCGGGTTCTTCTTTGTGGAGAAGAAAGATGGGGGCCTCAAACCCTGCATTGATTACCGGGAATTGAACGCAATCACTATAAAAAAACAGTATCCGCTTCCACTCATCCCTGATCTTTTTAATCAGCTATTGGGGGCCCGTTGGTTTACTAAACTTGACCTCCGGGGGGGCATATAATCTGGTCCGCATAAGAGATGGGGATGAGTGGAAAACCACCTTTAATACATCCCTTGGCCACTTTGAGTACCTTGTAATGCCGTTCGGACTCAGTAACGCACCTGCCATGTTTCAGAACTTTGTTAATGATATTTTCAGAGACATTTGTGGGGTGTATGTCGTAGTGTATTTGAATGACATTCTGATTTACTCTGCTGACCCTGTGACACACGCTCAACACGTCCGTTCTGTGCTGCAGAGACTGCGTGAACACTCCTTGTTTGCTAAACTGGAGAAATGTGTTTTTTTTTGCTGAGGAGGTAAAGTTTTTAGGATACATGGTCTCAGGCAAGGGGTTCTGCATGGATCCTGCCAAGATCCAACCTATTAAAGCCTGGGTACAACCCAAATCGCTAAAAGCACTACAGAGATTTTTAGGGTTTGCTAATTACTACTGCAAGTTCATCAGGGGTTTCTCAGAAATTGCCAAACCGCTGACGGATTTGACCTGGAAAGGGGCAGATGTGGCCAATTGGAACCCTGAGGCAATTCAGGCATTTTCTACGCTAAAGGAGTGCTTCGTGGCCAACCCGGTTTTGGTTCAGCCGGATCTGGACCGCCCATTTATTGTAGAAGTGGAAGTCCTCTGAGGTCGGAGTGGGAGCAGTGCTATCACAAGGCACTACATCCCTCACTCAGCTCCATCCATGTGCTTTTTTCCCCGCAAATTCTCTCCCACTGAGAAAAACTATGATATAGGTAATCGGGAACTATTGGCAATCAAATGGGCCTTCGAGAAATGGCGCCAGTTCCTCGAGGGCGGCAGACATAAGTTCACGGTAATTACTGATCACAAGAACCTGACTTACCTCGAGTCAGCTAAAAGACTAAATCCTAGACAAGCAAGGTGGGCCTTGTTCTTCTCTAGGTTTGATTTTATAATCACCTTCCGCCTTGGTACTAAAAATGTGAGGGCCGATGCCCTCTCTCGCAGATTTTGCCCCTCACGAGTCGAGGACTGTGAACCAGTTCCGATATTGGCCAATTGGATCGTTGTGTCCGCAGTGTCTTTGGACCTTCTGGAAGAGATCCGTAGGTCCCCAGAACAAGCTCCGGACACTACGCCCCCCCAAAATTGTTCGTTCCGGCTACATTTCGCCTACAAATTCTTAAAGAATCGTATGACTCTGTTCTATCAGGCCATTCTGGTCTCAATAATACCACCTGACTGGTAACTAGGAATTTTTGGTGGCCGACGGTGGTTAAGGACTGTAAAGACTATGTTTTAGCGTGTGAAGTCTGTGCCCATGCCAAGTTCCCCCATAATCGCTCTGCCGGCTGGCTCCAGACATTGCCCACCCCTGAGAGTCCATGGACTCACATCTCCATGGACTTCATTACGGACCTGCCATCCTCAGATGGGAAAACGTGTATCTGGGTGGTGGTAGACAGGTTCAGCAAATAGTGTCATTTTGTCCCCCTGTCGGGGTTACCTAACGCCGAAGCTTTGAGTAAACTGTTCATTGTGCATGTTGTACGTCTGCACGGTGCTCCTGTCAATATTGTGTCCGACAGGGGTACCCAGTTCGTGTCAAAATTCTGGAGGGCGTTCTGCAAACGCATTGGTGTTGAGTTGTCCTTCTCCTCGGCCTACCACCCCGAAACCAATGGTCAAACCGAGCGTATCAACCAGGCTCTGGGGCAATACCTTCGCTGTTATGTGTCAGAGCATCAGTCCGATTGGGTGGAACATCTGCCATTAGCTGAGTTTACCCTAAACAATCGGTATCAGGACTCCATTAAGACTACCCCCTTTTTCCGCAACTATGGACTGCATCCACGCTTTGGTTCATTTTTGGCCTGGATGTCAGAGCTCCCTGGGGTAGAGAAAAATATACATCGCTTAATAACGATTTGGTCTGCGCTAAACTCGAACTTGAAAGGGGCCCAGGTTAGATAAGCTTTGGCTGCGAACAGACGGCGATCAAAGGGGTCGGACCTGGAAGTTGGAGACAAGGTCTGGCTCTCCACCAAAAACATCAAGCTTAAAGTGCCGTCTGCCAAACTGGGTCCCAGATTTATTGGTCCATACGAAATTATAGAGGTGATTAACCCAGTGGCCTTCCTTTTAAAACTCCCTCAGTCATTCAAATTGCCCAACGTCTTCCATAAATCTCTCCTCAAGCTGTATTGCTCTCCAATTCATCCTGTCCAGTCCCCTCCTCCTCCTGTTTCGGTCAGGGGTACCTTGGAGTATGAAGTCCAGGGGGTCCTTGACTCCCGCCTTGTAAGAGGGTCCATACAGTATCTTGTACACTGGAAGGGCTATGGCCCAGAGGAGAGGTCCTGGGTCCCCGCAGGGGACATCCATGCCAAAGCATTATTTAGGAGATTTCATCTCCTTCACCCTGACAAACTGGGTTTTGAGGGTCCAGAGGCCCCTCTTAGGGGGGTACTGTCACGTCACCGTCAGACTCAGGGCCTGCTGTCCTGGCCTCGGCCACTAGGAGGCTCTGGACTGTCACATCACCATCTGATTCGGGGTCTGCTGTCCCAGCCTCGGCCAATAGGAGGCGCCGGACTGTCACATCACCGTCTGACTCGGGGCCTGCTGTTCCTGCCTCGGCCACTGGGAGGCGCCGTGGATCGCCCCCGAGTGATGGCGGCAACAGAGATGGGGCTCCTGCGCAGGCATCTGGTGGATGCAGGCTCCGCTCCTCTATCAGTCACGAAGGGGTTGGTGCATCACCATCCAGCCTGGTCCTGGGGGCGGTCCTGATGACATCATCAGTCCGGGAACCTGTGAGGGATGACCTCATCCCTCAAATACCTTGGGACTGGTCTTGCAAGCCGCCGGATATATTCTTGGTCCCCCTGCGTGCTACTCTGTGAATTGCTAAAAGTTAACTCTGACCTCAGCCTGGATTTCTGACTACTCTATTGCCTGCCATTTTTGTACCTTTGCCTTTCTTCCAATTTTTGATGCTGACCTTGGCTTGGATTCTTGACCATTCTATTGCCTGCCGTTTTTTGTACCTTTGCCTTTCTTCCAATTTTTTTGATGCTGACCTTGGCTTGGATTCCATCCTGACCCTTCCTCTGCCTGCTGTTTTTGTACTCCTGTCTCCGGACCACTATTACGGGTTTTAGTTTTTACCCCTTGTTGACCGTTCTGCTCTGGTCCACTGCGCCCCTAGACAGCTACCCCTGGGCCTTGCTATAATTCCAGATCTCTGTATAGGGGTTAAGGGTCTCGGGTCACTCGGGGCGCTGTCCTACTGCAGCCCAGATTCGCAGACGGTTGCCACACCAGGCCAATAGAACTTCTGAAGGACCCGATTATTAGTTTTGTCTACTCCCAAATGCCCACCCAAGACATGAGAATAGGCCAAATCAAATACCCTATGCCTATAGGAACTCGGCACCAACAACTGCTCCATTACTCCCCCTCTCGGTATAGTGAACCGATAAAGCAGCTCCTCATCCTCATGGGTCACTGTTTCATCCTCATTGTCAGCAAGGACATACAGGGGTCCTCATCCACCTCCAACTGCAATGGGGAATATTCATGGGTGGATTGGCTCTTGTCTGACTTATTGGGCACCCTTGTCTTTTCCCACAAGTCCTAGAACAGTCTAAAGTCCAGCCCAATTATCACTGGGTGTAGCAAGTCTTTACTACCCTGACCTCATGAGACTCAATGACATAGTTTGCTTTTATCATCACTCTGGCTATGGGGTAATCCTTGGCATCCCCATTTATATGACGGATGCCCGTGTTTTTTCCTAGGATCAACAGGCGGGGGTTTGTGGCACTTACCAGGGTCACTAAACTCCCTGAGTCCAAGAGTCCTGACACCAGTACTTCATTTATTGTCACAGGACATGCCTGTGGCCCCCTCACCGGGCTGATAGTCCACACTGCATGTAAGATAACCATAGTGTGAACATAGCCTCCATAGCTACAGTCCATCTGTTCTGAGGACATAGGACATCAGGCAGCTATGCGTCCAGGACTGTGACATCTCCAGGAGAGCAAAACTTTACCTTTAGCCTTTGGCAACCCCTCAGCAACTACCCCCCAGTGGTGGCTCTACTACCCCTCTTTTAATATTCAGGATCCTTCTGGTTACCCCAGCATGGAGATGCAACACTACCTGGCTTCCTCGGGGACCTCTCTACCACCTGGTACCTTTCTACTGTGCCAAACAGGTTGTCTACATTTCGTGGGATGCCATCAGCAACCCAGGTCTGCACAGTCCTTGGAAGGGAGTGGATAAACCAGTTCATTATGACCCGCTCGACTATCTGGGCTGGAGTGAAAGACTCTGGCTGCCATTACTTCTGTACAAGATGCAGTAAATCAAACATATGGGAGGGAGAGGGTTTGTCGCCATAATACACCCAGTGGTGAACCCTTTGTGCTCAGACAGACATAGTCACTCCCATGCATGTCAAAATTTCAGTTTTCAATTTGGCATACTCTTGTGCATGCTGTAAAGCCAAATCATAAAAAGTCTTTTACGACTTGCCAGTTAGATAGGGGGCCAACAACTCCACTCACTGCTTTGATGGTAGTCTCTCATGCTCTACTACCTGCTCAAAAACAGTCAAAAAAGCTTCCACATCCATGCCGGGGTAACTTTTGGCATTGCTCATCTTATTGCCTTTCAGACGTATTTATCATCACCTGGGGGAGAGGCGTCCGGTCTCCCATGGACCACCTCTGCAAGTAACTCAATCTGCTGCTGCTGTTGTTGCATCTGTTGTATACGTAGCTTACTGGTCTTTTGTTGAGCCATCTGCTTCTACTGTAACTTGTGATGTTGCTGCTGTGCTTGCACCTGTTGTTTAACCCCTGTCTCACATTGGACATACTATTCCATCCATGTGACCTGAAACTTAATTCCCATGGACGGAATAGTACATCATAGGCGATCGGCCACGCTCATGGGGGGGAGCGCGGCCATTTGTGGCCAGGTGCCAGCTGATTCTCACAGCTGACACCCTGCAGTAAGTACCAGGAGTGGTCACAGACCGCTCCCGGATTTTAACCCCTGGAACACTGTGATCAAACATGATTGCAGCATTTCAGAGTCAGCACAGGGGCTGACAGCCCCTCTTCCTTTTGATAGGAGACCCCGCAGCATGCCCCGGGGTCCCGATCGCTGCCATGAAGACTCAATGTCATCATGATGACATTCGGGTCTCCAGAGCTGAGAAACTTCCTGTCATGTGCAGTGCATGTCAGGAAGCCTCTCAGGTCAGTGTGCACAGAAGCTGCAGCGCTGACAGCTTCTATAGCACGCAGATGCTGCTTCATCTGCATGCTATAGAAGCGATCAACCTGCACAAAATTATTGTCTCATAGTGGGACAAAGTGTAAAAGTAAGAATTAAATAAAAAAAATTAAATAATTGTAGAAATATTTGAAAAAATAATACAAAATAATAAAAAAATCAATTGTCACGATCCATTTTTGGATCTGTGTCAGAGTCTGGACTCACTTATATAAACCTTTTTCCTTTCTGGCCCTCGGGCGTTAATATGGAGTTTTTCCCCCGATGACCGCTGGTGATACTACAACTGTAGTTGGTCTGCTGATGGGGTTTTCCCCCTGGTGGCTGCTGGTGTTACTGCATGTTTAATTAGTCTGCTGAATACCACTCCCTATATAAGGTCACCTGGTACACCAGCTAGCTGTTGGTAATACTGGTCATTTGCTAACCAACCTTTGAGAAGAGAGGAGCTACCTGGAGCAGTGCTTTTTGCAGCAGATCTGGAGCAGTGGTGTTTCTGCTGAAAGCTGAGTTTGGGTGCCGTACTCTGCTGCCTCAGGAGCATTGGCAGCAGAGAAAGCTAAGTTGTTTGTTTTTCCCTGTCCATTATTTTTCCTTGTGTTTTACTAGTACAGCGCTGAAGACCAGTGTCTGCACTTGCCAGTTCCCTAGTTAGGGATAGGTGCAGGGCAAGTGAGGGACTGAGGTATCTTGCTCGGCGACAGGTTGAAGGAACTTGTATAGGGAACATGAGGAGAGTCAGGGCTCTTCCTTAGGAGAGTGAAGGAGGTGTCAACTTCCCCGTTCCCTATTATAGGGCCCACCGTTGTAATTGTTTCCCCAGTGTCCCCTTGTCTGTCTTGTGGTTTTGTGACCAACCGATCGTCGGGTCGCGCCATGCAGAGCAAGACATATCGTGACATCAATATTTATTCTATTACTAAATAAATATTTGAATAAAAAGAATCTAAACAATAAAAGTACATATATTTGGTATCACTATGTCCATAACAACCTGACCTATATAACTGTCCCACTAGTTAGCCCCTTTAGTGAACAACATAAAAAAATCAAGGCAAAAAACAATGCTTTATCAGCATACCGCCGAACAAAAAGAGGAATAACAGGTGATCAAAAAGACAGATATAAATAAACAATGTATCGCTAAAAACGTCATCTTCTATCTCAAAAAACGAGCCACCATTCCGTGTCTTCAGCGAAAAGAAAAAAAGTTATAGCTGTCAGAATAAAGTGATACAAAAACAGTAATTTTTTCTATAAAACAGTTTTTATTTTTTAAAAGCGCCAAAACATAAAAATTGATATAAATGAGGTATCACTGTCATCGTACTGACCTGAAGAATAAAACTGCCTTATCAATTTTACCACATGCAGAATGGTGTAAACGCCCCCCAAAAGAAATTCATGAACTGCTGGTTTTTGCTCATTCTGTCTCCCAAAAATCAGAATAGAAAGTGATAAAAAAAGTCATGTGCCCAAACATGGTTCCAATGGAGACTTCAACTTGTCCTGCAAAAAACAACACCTCACATAACTCTGTAAGCCAAAATATGGAAAAATCATAGCTCTTAAAATATGGTAATGCAAAAACTATTTTTTGCAATAAAAAGCATCTTTTAGTGTGTGACAGCTGCCAAACACAAAAACCTGCTTTAAAACCCCCTCTATAAATAGTAAATCAAAGTCCCCATTATCACCCCATTAGTTAGGGAAAAATAATAAAAAAAAAAAGTATTTATTTCCATTTTCTCATTGAGGTTAGGGTTAGGGCTAAAGTTAGGATTAGTGTTGGGGCTAAAGTTAGGGTTAGGGTTAGGGCTAAAGTTAGGGTTAAGGTGGGGCTAAAGTTAGGGTTAGGGTTGGGGCTTAACTTAGGGCTAGGGTTTCGTCTAAAGTTAGGGTTGGGGCTTAAGTTAGGGTTAGGGTTGGGGCTAAAGTTAGGGTTAGGGTTGGGGCTAAAGTTAGGGTTAAGGTGGGGCTAAAGTTAGGGTTAGGGTTGGGGCTTAACTTAGGGCTAGGGTTTCGTCTAAAGTTAGGGTTGGGGCTTAAGTTAGGGTTAGAGTTGGGGCTAAAGTTAGGGTTGGGGTTAAAGTTAGGGACAAGGTTGAGGCTACAGTTTGGGGTAGGGTTTGGATTACTGTTATGGTTGGGGTTAGAGTTGGGATTAAGGTTAGGGTTGGTATTAGGGTTAGGGGTGCGTTGGGGGAAAGGGTTGGAGTTATAATTAGGGGTTTCCACTAATTAGGCACATCAGGGGCTCTCCCAACACGACATGCATCTGATCTCAATTCCAGCCAATTCTGCGTGAAAGTCAAATGGTGCTCCTTCCCTTCCAAACTCTGCCATGCGCCCAAACAGTGGTTTACCCCCACATATGGGGTATCAGCATACTCAGGACAAATAGCACAACAACTTTTGGGGTCCAATTTCTCCTGTTACCCTTGGGAAAATAAATAATTGTGGGCAAAAATATCATTTTTGTGAAAAAAATATGACTATTTGTTTTTACGGCTCTATATAAATTTCTGTGAAGCTCAAAAGGGTGCTTCTACTCAATACTGAGCAAAGGGTCTGATTACTTATGACCATGTGATATCTCAGTTTTTCTTTTTTAATAAATTTGCTAACTTTTCTACATTTCTGTATTTTTTTAGTCAAGATGGGGTGTAGAGTGTACATTCATTAGAAAAAAATGAACCTTTTTGCATATACCAAATGGTTGCAATGTAACAAAGAGTGAAAAATGTAAAGGGGTCTAAATACTTTCCGATCCCACTGTATATACTGTATATATGTGTATGTTTGGATATATACATAGCATACATATATATATATATATATATATAAGTATGCTGTGCATATATTCACACATATATACATATTCTATATATATATATATATATATATATATACACATATATATATTAGATGGATGGCGGTAATACCCAATGGGGGCAGGCTTTGCAGCATTGAGAATCTCTTCCCCCATGTGCTCACCCACCTAACCACTCTCTCTTTCCCCATGTGCTGACTTCTCCCATCTGTGCTCTCTTCTTTGACCTGTCTACCCCATGTGCTATCCCCCTAGTCTGCCGTCTCTCTCCTTCCTGTGCTGTGTTCTCCCCTCATGTGCTGTCCTGTTTGAGCTGTCTCCCCCTGTGCTCTGTCTCTCTCATCCCTGTGTCTGACCGTGTACAGAGCATACCACAGCTCCTGGGCAGGGGAGGAAGCAAAAGGCAATACTGACATTACAGCATGAGATCACATAGGATACATTTTGTGATGTAAAGTATTGTTTAAAAACAATCAGTGAAATATTTTACCTCACAAAATGAATCCTCTGTGATCCCCTGCTGTAATATCAGTATTGTCTTTTGCTTCCTGCCTTGCCCAGGAGATGTGGTATGCTCCGCACATGGTCAGACACAGACAATTTTTAAAATGAACTTTCATTCATGGGAAAACCCCTTTAATGTGACCTGCTTCCTCTGCCTGTAGACACGTCGCGCAACTGCCGCCGGGATCAGCCGAATGATTCACTGCGCCTGCGTGGAAATCGCGCAGGCGCAGTGCGATGGTGTTCCGCTGGTGGTACTGCGTAAGAGGTTGCGTGAGTGTGAGAGAGTGTGTGTGGTGCGTATGGCTTATAGAGTGTGTGTGTGGTGCAACAGTGTTCCGCTGGTGGTACCGCCAATAGGTTGATACCAGCAGCAGTTTCCATATTGAGACACCCATCACTTGGGTGTCCCAATATGGCAGTCGGTGAACTTCCTCCGCTTGGAATTCTGGGATACGGTGATATCTGGACAGAACAGGAAATTAAAACATTACAAGGCAATTATATAAATAGATATTACAATGTCTATTTTTAAATATTGTGTAAATCATGATTTACAGTGAGATGTTAGTGATTATTTTCCAATCTTGTGGTTTTTTTTTTCAAATAATTCAACAATGTCTTAGTCATTTTTACCTAGATTTATAAGGTTAAAAAAGGCAAGGTGGCTTTTCAAAGCTAGCATCATGTTACACTTTGCAAAATAATCCTAATTCTTAACAAGAGAGCATTGTTAGAACATCTGAGCCACATTATTTGAAAGTAATAATTTAATTGGAGAAATGCCAGCCTAAACCTCTCCTTGTACTGCAAGTTATAGCTAAATAGAAAACACTGCAGCATTCAATATTGGCTTATTTTTTTTTTTTGGTTCAAGGGTATTTTTGGTTTTGCATTTTCAGTTTTTGCTCCCCTTCTTTCAAGAGCGAAATCTTTTATATTTTTTGGTCAAGATGGCTATATGAGGGCCTGGTTTGCTTGACGAGTTGTACTTTTGAACGATACCAGTGGTTTTACCATATTGTGTAACAGAAAACGGGAAAAAAATTACAAGTTCGGTGAAATTGCAAAAAAGTGCAATCCCACACTTATTTTGTGTTTGAATTTTTTACTAGGTTCACTAAATGCTAAAAGTGACCTGCCATTGTGATTCTCCGGGTCATTACGCGTTCATAGACACCAAACATGTCTAGGTTATTTTTTATATAAGTGGTGAAAAAAAATTTGAGGATTTTTTAGCACGCTGATCTAACAATTAATGATACCACTTTGGTGCATATACATTCTTTTAATCACCCGTTATTGCATTTTATATCAATGTTGCAGCGACCAAAAAAAAGTAATTCTGGCATTTTGATTCCTTTTCCTTGCTACACTGTTTAACGATTCTATTAACTTATTTTATATTTTGATAGATCGGGCGATTCTGAACGTGGCGATACCAAATATGTGTACATTTGATTTTTTTATTGCCTTTATTTTGAATGGGGCAAAAGAGGGGTGATTTGAACTTTTATATTTTTTAATTTTTGTAATATTTTTAACATTATCTTTTACTTTTTACTTGCTTCAGTAGTCCCCATGGGAGACTTGAAGCTGCACTTGCTTGATTGCCTCTGCAGCCCTGTTCTATGAATCAGAAGGGCTCACTTGATATGAGCGCCGACCTCTAGACAGCGCTCATAGCGATGCAGCAATGACCACCACAAGGGTCTTCTCCTGACCTCAGGTTGTCATGCCAACCCATTAGCGACCCACGGTCATGTGACATGAGTGCCGATGAGAACAGGAAAGGACATGCTTCCTGCGCGTCCATGTTAAATGCCACTGTCAGCATTTGACAGGGGCATTTAACATGTTAACGGCCACGGGTGAATTGCGATTTCAACCGCGGTTGTCCCGGGCACATGTCAGCTGATCAGATCAGCTGCCATGTCCCAGAAAAGGTGCGGACTCCGGCGCTGGGAAGGGGAGGTGTCCAATGACGGACTTTGTCCGTCATTGGACGTTAAAGGGTTAAACTGCTTTCAGGACATCAGTAATACTGGTGCATTCCAGTAGTAGTTTTACATATGCAGGACAAAGACCTCTAGAAGTTACTCTCGTCTAAAAGTGATCTTTATCTGCAACTGCAATTCCCAAAAAAGTATGCTGTATAAAAAGTAAATAAAACAAGAAAGCAATGACTTGGAAATCTTTTATAACCATATTTTATTCAGAACAGAACATAGAACACAGATCAGAAGGTGAAAGTTAAACATATTTAATTAAAAAGTATTATATATATAGAGAGTAGAGTAGAGATGACAGAATATTTAAATGTTCGGTTCGGATTACGTTTGCCAAACTTGCAATATTCACTGATTGATTAGTCGGAATTTTCACTGAACGTAACCGAACGCCATTCACCTCAATGGGATGCAAAAACAAATGCATACACAACACCTTATAATGGTCTGAAATGCTGCCAAAAGACATCAAATTAGGGGCAGACACCAGGAAAGTGGCCTCAATTAACCCACAGTACTAATTGTAGCATGGTACTGCAGCAATAAGCCAGTCATGAGGTATCGGGTCTGTGCCAGCATTTCCAGCTTTCAATTGAACGTCATAGTAAGACGAGGTGGGTGAGGAATCGGTGTAGGCTGCCTTTGCTGGGAGCCCTGATACCACATGCAACACCTCTACCTGCTTAGATGCTTAGCCACACTCAGGTGGCACAAATATCAGTTTTGTAGACTACCATTGTCATAAAAATTAAGGACAGTAGGTAGTTAAGTCCAAGGAAGTAGAGGCCTGTTGGTCTCGGAGGTCTGCTGCAACAGGTAACACAATGAAGGAGACCTAACCATGAGTGTTCACATTTCCAAAAATTATTGGCAGACACCACTAAAGTGGCATCAATTTCTCCACAGTAGAAATAGCATACTATGGACTGATAGGTCTTCCACTAAACCCAATCCAGCAGATGGACACCCAACAAGGAGTGTTCACATGTAAAGAAATGAGGGCCTTACACCACAGAAGTGTCATCAATTTCACCACAGAAGAAATAGTATATTAGGGACCGACATTTCTTCCACTACACCCAATCCAGCAGATGGACACCTATCAAGGAGTGTTCGCATTTAAAAAAATGAGGGCCTTACACCACAGAAGTGTCATCAATTTCACCATAGTAAAAATAGTATAATAGGGACAGACAGTTCTTCCACTACACCCAATCCTGCAGATGGACACCCTACCAGGAGTATTCACATTTTAAAAATTGGAAGAGGAATAACTGTCAAGAGAATAGAAATAGTATAATCGGGACTGACAGGTCTTCCACTATAGCTAACCCAGCAGATGTAGACCAACCATGACTGTTCACATTTCCAAAGGTTTGTGTTAACATCAGCAGCAGCAGCAGCCACAGCAGGCACAGAAGCCACACTAAAGATATCACAGAGCGCATTTAAGTCACATTAATGCATCACACTAAGAAATGCAATATCACCTAGTCTGTACAATCTGCGAATAGGGTGCAAAAGTCCTTGGAGATCCATGACTTGTTCATATTAATGAATGTTAGGCAGTCAACATTTCAGTGGACAGCCGGATATGCTTATCCATCAGGACACCATCAGTAGCACTGAAGACACGTTCTGAGAGAACGCTGGCTGCCGGGCACGATAAAACCTCAAAGGCGTGTGAGGCAAACTTAGGCCACTCATCCATTTTGGAAAGCCAAAACGTGAAAAGGTCCAAACCCTCCCTGATGGTAGAATCATAGAATCATAGAATCGTAGAGTTGGAAGGGACCTCCTGGGCCATCTGGTCCAACCCCCTGCTCAAAGCAGGATTCGCTAAATCATCCCAGTCAGATGTCTGTCCAGCCTCTGTTTGAAGACTTCCATTGAAGGAGAACTCACCACTTCTTGTGGCAGCTTGTTCCACTCATTGATCACTCTAACTGTCAAAAAGTTTTTTCTAATATCTAATCTGTGTCTCCTCCCATTCAGTTTCATCCCATTGCTTCTAGTCTTTCCTTGTGCAAATGAGAATAAAGTTGATCCTTCTACAATGTGACAGCCCTTGAGATATTTGTAGACAGCTATTAAGTCTCCTCTCAGTCTTCTCTTTTGCAAACTAAACATTCCCAAATCCTGCAGCCTTTCCTCATAAGACAGGGTTTGCAGACCGGTCACCATTCTGGTCGCTCTTTTCTGAACTTGCTCCAGTTTGTTGATGTCTTTTTTAAAATGTGGTGCCCAAAACTGGACACAATATTCCAGATGAGGTCTGACCAAAGAGGAGTAGAGGGAAATAATGACTTCACGTGATCTAGACTGTATGCTTCTGTTAATACATCCTAGAATTGCATTTGCCTTTTTGCTGCTGCATCACACTGCTGACTCATATTCAGTCTGTGATCTATTAGTATACCCAAGTCTTTTTCACATGTGCTGTTGCTTAGCCCTATTCCTCCCATTCTGTATATGCTTTATTCATTTTTATTGCCCAGATGTAGTACTTTGCATTTTTCCCTGTTAAAAACCATTCTGTTAGTTGCTGCCCACTTCTCCAGTTTATTTATATCTTTTTGAATCCTCTCTCTCTCTTCTCTAGTATTAGCTATCCCTCCTAGCTTTGTGTCATCAGCAAATTTAATCAGTTTACCCGCAATTCCTTCATCTAAATCATTGATAAAGATGTTGAACAATACAGGGCCCAGGACAGAGCCCTGTGGTACCCCACTTGAGACATTCTTCCAACTGGATATGCAGCCATTTAAGACCACTCTTTGGGTCCGATCACTAAGCCAGTTATGAATCCACCTAACAGTTGCCTTGTCCATTCCATACTTATTCATTTTTTCAATAAGGATTGTATGAGATACTTTGTCAAATGCTTTTCTGAAGTCAAGATATACTATATCTACAGCATTTCCTTGATCCACCCAATCAGTGATTCAGTCATAGAAGGAAATTAAGTTAGTCTGACATGACTTATTAGTTACAAACCCATGCTGACTCTGTTTAATCACTTCATTCTTATCCAGGTACTGACATACATGTTGTTTAATAATTTGTTCAAAGATCTTTCCTGGTGTAGAAGTCAGACTCACCGGCCTATAGTTGCCTGGGTCCACCTTCTTCCCCTTTTTGAAGATAGGAACAACATTTGCTCTTCTCCAGTCTTCTGGGACTTCTCCTGTTCTCCAAGAATTTTCAAAGATTATGGAGAGGGGTTCAAAAATTTCTTCTGCTATCTCCTTCAGTACTCTGAGGTGTAATTCATCTGGACCTGGAGACTTGAATTCATTTAGGTTAGCTAAGTGTTTCCTCACTATCCTTCTGTTTATAGATATCCTGGATTCTTCTATACCCTTAATAGGACAGTGAAGAACAGTTGATGTTACGTTTCCTTTCTGAGAGAAAACAGATGCAAAATAGGAATTTAAAAGTTCGGCCTTCTCAACATCCTGTCTTACCATTTCATCATTTTCATCCTGTAAAAATCCTATAGCATCTTTGACTTTTCTTTTACTTTTGACATATCCCCAAAAACCTTTATTATTGCTTTTGACATCTCTTGCAAGCCTCAATTCATTTTCAGCTTTAGCTAATCTGATTTGTGCCCTGCAGGTTCTGCAGACAGCATTATATTCTTCTTTAGATATGCCTCCCTCTTTCCATTTTATAAACATTTTTTCTTCCTTTTTAGCATGTGCTTAAGTTCTGTGTTCATCCATCCTGGTTTCCTTAAATGCTTCCTATTCTTCCCTCTTTTCGGAATTGTTAACAATTGTGCTTTGAGAATTTCATTTTTCAAGATTTCCCATCCTTCCTGGACATTTTTGTCTTTAAGGATATCCAGCCATTGGATCCCTCCAATTCTCTTTCTGAATCCCTTAAAATCTGCCTTTCTGAAATCTAACCTTGACGTCTGAGTCTTCACAGGTCTTCCTGATATTTAGTTCTAGATACTCATGCACCTTCCTCTCCATTCATTCACCACATGTAAGACTTGAACTCTGTTATGCTGGTGCACAAGTTGCTCTTATAAAAAGTGTGAAAGGACTCACAGAAATTGCTTCTTCCATTTCCACTGCTGCTGCTACTGCTGCTAATGTTTTGGCATTGATGAATTGACAGGCCAGAGGTTGAAAGTCTACAGCTGTGATGCGAACTGTGTGCTTCACTGCTGTCTTGGGGAAAAGCTCTTTTAAGGTTGTGTAGAAGCGTGTTTCGATACTCGCACATTTACGGGTCCCTTTCTAGGGCAGGAATCATCTGGGAAAATTTGGTTTTATAACATGGATCTAATAAAGTGGCAACCCAGTATTCAGCATTATTCCTAATAATAACTATATGGGGATAATGTTGCAGATAGTGCAGCTAGAAGGCACTTATATGTCGGGCTCTACCATGAGGTTCAAGCCCATGCTGTGTTGGTGTCTGGGTAACAATGAGGCTTGTTTCCTCCATCCCCTCCCACCAACCACGTACAACAAAGAGGGGAGGATAATCCTCTTCATCTGACAGTTGCTCACCCATCACCTATTCCTCCTCCATTTGTTCTTTGTATCTTGTACCTTCAATAACAGTTTGTCGGTTATCACTAGCCCCCCTCGATTGCATTAATCCACCCTTCTTTGGCACCTGCCTGTGTGACAACAGTTTTGAACTTAGAGACAATGTTATCCCTTTCGCATCCTCCTCTGCTTCCTCCTTTTCTTCTGGGACCACCATCTCCTCCCGCAGGTTATTCAAAGTCTGTTCCAGTATATAGATGATGGCGTCTTCAGCGCTAACCATCTTAGTAGCCATTTCAAAACTGTGCAGAAGGATGCAGAGGTCCTGAATCTGTGCCCACTCTGTAAACATGATCTGCTCCACGTCCATACTGCATTGGACCAGGCTATACAACATGACCTACTGCATCAGGGTTCATTGCTGCTGCTGCCACAGTCACTGCAACATGTGCAGAGTAGAATTCCACCATGTCAGCACATCGCATATCAACTTGTTAACTAGCATGGACAAAGACCTCTGTTTCAATACAAGTCGATGAGCAAAGGGGTGTGAATGGCATAAATGAGCACACAGATTATGTGCTTTCTGTAGCAACTCACCTAAGCCAGGATAGTGGCTGAGAAAATGTTCTACCACCATGTTGAGGACGTAAGCCATGCAAGGCACGTGTGAGCTTGTGAGAGCTCATTGTGGCTGCATCACTACGTGTCTGAGACAAATGGCACAATGTAACCTCCTCATCTTTCTCCTCTGATTACCTACTCAGCTGTTTGCCTCTATGTTCATGCCAACTGGGATCTAACACCTCATCATCATTCTTTGTGCTCTCACATTCCTCACCATTGAAGTCACCCTTCTAATCTTCTTGCCCTGACAGCACAGAACAGTCTCGTGAGCCTCCGATTTCTGAGTCTCCTCAGGCTCACCTTCCCCCCGGGGGTTAATGTTTAATGATGAGGGTCAGGATGCTGTTTGGACCATACTTCTTCCTACTCTGGATCCAAGCTAAAAAATTTTGGGCATCAGTGCAGATTTCCTCCTCTTGACTCTTAGAAGCTTTTGAGTATACTTCTGATGAGCATGGCATAAAATGTGTGAACAGCTCTTCAGACTCACCCATCTGTGGTTCCATACAGTCAGTTGAACGGCTGGATATTTGGGAGCTGGGGGAAGCAAGGGGAATTTTGGTGCCACATCTGTGGACTGTACTTGGTGTGATGTTGAGGTGGAGGAAGAAGTGGAGAGGCCACTTGAAGCTGCACTTGCCATTGACTCAAGTACATGCTCTTTTTTGGCATCATCGATAAGGCGTACCACTGTGCATCTGCAAAAGAAAGGTAGTGATGTAACCTGTACAATAACATAAGTTGTCTTTGCATAGGACGTGATGATGCTTCACCAGTGCTTTTACAAATATTACCACGTACCCCACGTACACCTTGAACACCAAGCCTATTTCCCCTTCCACCACGGCCTCGCTTTTTCCAAGTCATGTTGCTCAGATAGTGTGGTAGGAGCACATTATTAGCAACAAAAAAACAGCTCTGCAAACAGCTGAATTTCAGTGACAGTGAATTCCAAGTTGAAATATGGTGTGCTGTATCATGTTAGTCACAGAAAAAATAATTGTTTGAGTGTGGAGAAGGCCTGTATGACAAAGAAGTTATACTATGTAATGCTCGCGCCCAGACTGGATGGCATGAGCGCGTATTGTGGCCCCACTGTGCCACAAGCCAGACTAACCCTGGAGGGGCATGAATAAGTAGCTACGTTGGTGTTCACTGGAGCCTCTAGTGGTGAGGTCAGGCTTGTGCGGCTGGTACCTGCCAGGTACCAGTCCATGGCGGCATCTGGCAGAAGCAGCTTATCACACAGGGACACTGAACAGAGGTGCAGGCAAGTACTGGAGAGAACAGAGTTTTCGACTGGCAAGTACTGGCGGGCACCAATCATGTACTGGCAGGCAGGTCGGCACGACTGGCACTCTGGCAGGCGGGCGTGGCAGACACTCTGGCAGGCGGGCACAGCAGACACTCTGGCAGGTTGGCATGGCTGGTGGGCTTGGCTGGCAGGCGGGCATGGCTGGCACTCTGGCAGGCAAGCATGAATGGGATAATGGAACAGGTAGGAATCAGTTCAGACTGGA
Source organism: Dendrobates tinctorius (assembly GCF_039654945.1). Classification (NCBI taxonomy): domain Eukaryota; kingdom Metazoa; phylum Chordata; class Amphibia; order Anura; family Dendrobatidae; genus Dendrobates; species Dendrobates tinctorius. Next base: position 4,244,411 of record NW_027361728.1, on the reverse strand, counting down.
GGCACAGGAACTGATTCGGGAAGTACAGGAACATGGGCAAGTAGAAGTGGGATAAGGAAGCAATTAGGAACCAGTTCAGACTGGAGGGACAAAGATCCACAGATGTGGAGCAGGAGTAGAACAGAGCCACAGGATGCGGGACGGGAGCAGAGCAGAGCTGCAGGATACGGAACAGGAGCAGAGTAGAAATGCAGGATGCAGGAAGGGAGCAGAGCAGAACTGCAGGATGCGGAACGGGAGCAGAGCAGAACTGCAGGATGTAGAACGGGAGCAGAGCAGTGCCACAGGATGCGGAACAGGAGTGGAGCAGAGCAGAACCGCAGGATATGGAACAGGAGGAGAGCAGAGCCGCAGGATGCAGAACAGGAGCAGAACCGCAGGATACGGGTCAGGAGCAGAGCAGAATCGAAGGATGTGGAACAGGAGCAAAGCAGAGCTGCTGGATGTGGGACAGGAGCAGAGTTGCAGAATGTGGAATGGGAGCAGAGCAGAGCTGCAGGATACGGGACAGGAGCAGAGCAAAACCGCAGGATGCGGAACAGAAGCAGAGCAGAGCTGAAGTATGCTGAACAGGAGCAAAGCAGAGCTGCAGGATGCGGGATGGGAGCAGAGCAGAGCCACAGAATGTGGAACAGGAGCAGAGCAGAGCTGCATGGAAGACATGGCAGGGTAGGGAAGGCTATAGACAAGAATACAAACATGTTTTGATATAGGACTTAGTTCAGACAAGGTCAGACACGGGAACAAGTTCAGGACAAAGGATTCAGACCTGGGTATTCAGCCCCCAGGGTGAAAAAGTAAGACACATAAAATACAGGTACGGGCCTGGGTATGCAGACCCCAGGGTGGCGGAAGCAAGACACATAGAATACAGGTACAGGCTTGGATATACAGCCTTCCAGGGTGGAAGAAACTGGACAGGACCTGGCAACTCAGTAGCAGAAAGCAGACAGAGTTTGTTGCTCAGGCCTCTACTAATTAGTGGAGATGCCTTAAGTACCCGGTACTTCTTGGCAATAGGCTGGGGACACATTAGGAATGCACATACAGTCTCTATAAGACTCAGGAAGTGCAGGCACCTCCGCCCTAGAACACACAGCCAGGATGTATGCACACACCAAGCAAAGGACACATGGATCACAGCATGGAGCAGGCGGAAGGTAGAACTCACAGCATGGCTCGGAGTGATGAGTAAGTCGGTGTATCAGCCTGATGGGAGATAGGAAGCCATGCAGTGATGCCAGCAGGGATGTTACATGCTACAAACTATTTTAAAGTCAGGTCCCTTACTGTATGATGTTAATAACAGAAGAGTTTTTTGTGGACTATGGATCAGGCCTCTATAACACACTAGATGCTACAAACTATTTTTAAATTCAGGTCCCTTACTGTATGACGTTAATAACAGAAGAATTTTTTGTGACCCCTGGATGAGGCCTCTACAGCTTAATTTCAATCAAACCAAATTACAAAGTGTGATGTGGCGGGTTGTCTAACTTTTTGCACCTGAAATATTATAATTTTTTTTCAATGTGCCTTAGGTCTGCAGACAGGTTCATAACACCACCACAAAATGACAACGTGAGATACAGCAGACTGTTTCACATTTTGCAACAGAAAAAAATATAACTTTTTTTAATGTGCCTTAGGTCTGTAGACAGTTTTATATCACCACAGCACTAAATGACAAGGTGGGATACAGCAGGCTTTTTAATATATTTTCACTAGCTACATGTGAATTAGAAAGCTATACTTGTGCATGGAGCACAATGGAAGCAGTGCACAACACACTTGTAGGACATATGTGGGTCACCCTCCCAGGGCTGTGGGGTACTCGGTACCGGGCCAGTATCAGTGGGATGTGTCACAGCAGCAGTGACCCGGTCCGTGGCCCTGGGTGACCAAGTAAAAGGGAGATTGAATGGTGGAATGTAGTTAATTGAATGAATAGTTCGTGACGCCACCTGTGGCGTTCGGCAAGGGAGGTGTTAAGCCGACGCTGCATGCTGATCCTCTGGGACTGATGGTATGGTGCAGCAAAGATGTAAAAGCTCCCCACAGGTGAAGCTGTAGTCCCAGGGCAGTGTAGAGAAGGAAGCCAAGGGGAGACATAGGTGAGGCAGTGTTAAGCACCATGTTGTAGCAGTGCTGGGTGTGTTGGTGCAGGAATAAGTGGAGGACACCAGGGCATGTAGTTCCAAAGCTATACCCACAGTCTGTTGTGCAAACAGGTGCCCGCCTCCGTGCCATGTCCTCCGGGTTAGGGACTCCGTCAACCTCCAGGCCAGGTGGAATACTCCTTTCCAACACTCCGCCAACATGTGCCTTTCTGAATGTCTCCTCTTATAGCGCCTATATATGAAGTACTCCCAGTACTGAATTACACTGGAGTTCCTCCTGTCCGATGTTCTTATGAACTTTCCTTTTATGGCAGACAGCTGTAGCCTGCTTTGGGGACTCTTTGCTTCCTAGTCCCGGCTCACTATCAATGTTGCTGTCGTGCCCCCAAGTCTGATGTAGGAATAAAGTATTGTTAACTTCTATCGCTCCGGTGTCTGCTGCAGGACCATTAGTATCCATACAACCTCGGGGACCGGGCCACGGCCTTGCGCTTAGAACTCCTAGGCAGGGTTCTCCTCTAACCCACGTCCTCTGTTCTCTTTTACTCCTACGTTCCGTACTAGTCTTTCCTTCTTATGAAGAATCAGGTTTCCTTTCAATGTCTCTTTCTTTCTCTCCTTTCCCGTGCCAGCAGACCCAGGTCACTGAGATCTGCTGCAGCACTTCCTTCCTCCATCCCTCTCTCAGGGATCTTCTCTCTCCAACTCCACTCACTTCACTTGACGTGACTCGACTGAAAACCTAAACCTTCCCCACTCTTTTAATGTAAACTCAACTCCACCCACCTCCCAGCACGTTTCGTGTTCCAAGCAGGGAGCCACCAATGGGTGCTTTGCTATACTCCAAGCAGGGAGCCGCCGAACGTGCTTTGCTACACTACTTTGTGGTGTGGGGTGCAGGTGTTGGAGCATGGTCAGGAGCTTCCCACCTTACCTGGATGGTGGGGCACCACACCTCCGGAGTAGGTGCAGTACCTCTGTGGCGACCGAGCCTCAGGGGCGCCACATATGCCCTGCTGGCTTTGTCTGTAGACCTCAGTTATGGCCCCCACAATAAAATTCCAGAGGGTAAATTTTACAGCCACACTGGACACTATCTAGTAGCTACACTATCTGACTGCTATACAACCACCTAACTAACTAGCTAAAATCTAGCTGTTAACAGTGCCAGCGTCAGGAGCAGCCTCTCTGCGCTGATACAGTGTCAAAATGGCATTAAAACAAGATGTCCGCTATTTATATGGAGAGAGACATGTGATTTCAGCACCCAATGACACAAGCTGTAGTGTCATGACATTGTGGGTGTTTCCTGCAATGATAAATCTGTGCAAGTGTTTCCTGGATGATGGGCTGAGCAGTCGCATCATGCCATCACTCAGCAATGCATCCAGATGTAGCAGAGTTGGACCTCATCATGGGAAAAATAGATTATTTGTGGAAATAGTATAAGCTTGCTTTTTTTGCTAAAGTAAATGAAAAACTTTGTGGGGTCTCCTGTAATTTTCATAACTAGCTGAAGGAAAGCAGACGGCTGTGAGCTGATGTTAATACTCTGGGAAGGGGAAATTAACCCTAAAGGTTCCCAGTCTATTAATTTCAGCTCCTAGTTAGCTTAGCCTTTACTGGTTATTATAGGGCAGACCCCCTAAAAAATGACATGGGTCCCCATATATTCAAAAACCAGCAAAGGTTAAACAGACAGCCATGGGCTGATAATAGCTTAGAAAGGGAATATGGATGTTGGCCCCCTTCCAGACTAAACATAAGCCCTCTGCCACCCTAGAAATGCTCAGCCACCCCAGAACTGACACATCCATAAGATGTGCCAATTCTGGCGCTTAGCCTTTGCTCTTTCCATTTGCCCTAGTGCAATGGCATGTAGGGTAATAGGTTTGGGGTTGATGTCAGCTGTTTTATGGCCACTAACATCAAGCCCAGGGATTAGTACTGGATAAGTGTCTATAAGATGTTCCTATTACTAACCTCATAGTCAGATTGTAATAAAGACAGACATAGAAAAAAGTCCTTTATTTTAAATAAATCTCCTGACCCTCTTTTACCCATTTATTATCCAAAGATAATAATAAAAAAGCAAACTTATACTCACCTTTCTGCTGATAATCAATCTGTCCCACAACGAGGTCCAACTCTGCTACATCTTGATGCATTGCTGAGCGACCGCATGATGCGACCACTCAGCCCAATGTTTAAGGAAACATTGAGCTGAGCTTGAGAAATTGACTGTGTGTGACTGGGGGTGACATCATTTAGATTACTGCTGGTTACACGCAGCCAAAATTCCATGCTCAGCTCAGTGTGTCTTGGATGCCGGGTTGAGCAGTCGAATCATGCCATCGCTCAGCAATGCATCTAGGTGTAGCAGAGTTGAGTCTCATCGTGGGAGAAATAAACCATTAATATGGACCCAGCTGCCATAAAACAGCTGATATCAACCCCAAAATATTACTCCACTTGCCACTGCCACAGTGCAAGTGTCAAAGGCCTGGAAAAGTGCCAGATTTGGATCGTCTAATTGATGCACCTTTTTAAGGGTGGCTGTGGGTTGCTATTTTAGGCTGGGGAGGACCAATATCCATGGCCCATTCTCAGACTGAGAATACTAGCTCACAGCACTGTCTGCTTTAGCTTGGCTGATGATCAAAAATAGGGGGAATCTCATTCAGTTTCCTTTAAATATTTATTTAAATAATTTAAAAAACAGCTTGGGGAACCCTCTGTTTTAGATAACCATGCAAGATAAAGCTGACACCTGAGAGCTGCAACCCACAGCTATCAGCTTTACCTGCGCAGATTATCAAGATTGGATGAGACAGCAAGTTTGTTATTCATTTACTTATTTATTTATTTCTTACACAGTGTGCTGCCAGACAATAACAGCCATGCCATTACTTGACATGGATGTGATGGGTCCGGAAGTGCCCATATAGTCAAACTTGGTGATTGGTTGAGCTGCTGCCTTTCAACAAACTTTGTTCAGCTGTCCGAACCCAAACAATAACTCCGATTTCTGGGTAAAGTCCATGTTCGGGGTCCGTGCATGATACGGACCCCAAACTTTTTTGTTCGGGCTCGCCCATCCCTATTCTTTAACTAAGCTGCTAGCATGCTCAGCTCAATCACTCCGGCTCATCATTAAATACACAGATCGAGAGAACAATGCAGCTGCTTAGTTCAGAGATAGGAGCGCAGCACTTATGAATGTTCTACCCTAAGATTTAAGGAAGCACTCAGGGAAATCAGGTACTGCTGACTTTACTGACTATGGACGACAAGTAATAAAAGTGAATCTTTATTACTTAAATAACACAAAAAAGCAGATAAAAGGAGAATCTTGACACAGATAACTATTGCATTAGATAAGCCAAAATCATACAATGTTATGTAGACCAAACTGACTAGAATCATAAGAAGAATAAATATCCAAAGGCAGGGTAACAAAATGTTTATCAATAACAGTATATTGCTATAGAGGCCAAGTGACTGATCCTACAAGTGAGCTCAGGATTCAGACAGCATGCTAGAAAGACACCAGGTGGCACACAGCATGACACAATATGTCAGGCAAGTGCCAAATGGCTAGCCACAAAGTTCAGACTGACAAACTGAGAATGCTGGTAAAATAAGTAAAGGTATCCCATAGTAAGCTCAGATGACAAAAGTAAAAATATCAAAGGCAATAGCAAAAATAATGATAGGAGGGCAAAATCTGGGGAAAGAGCATTTAAACACGCATTTCACTTTTAGCTTCGTCCAGAGGGGTAGATTTAGGATAGAGACACTGGCTTTTTATATTTTGACTCACAAATAAGGGAGGAGAGGTTATGAGAGGCACCAGCATCAACCGCTCAGCTATCGAAATTCCTGGGGTCATTGTCCGACATCATAGCTACCTGCCCTCACCAGACATGTCAAGGTGGAGGCAGAGAGAGGCAAGATAAGTGGATTTAGAGAATTCTAGCACAAAACTGCAGACTGAAATCTTTAATTTAAAAAAAAAAATAGAAATTGATGGTAGAAAAACACCCAAAAAAAAGTTGGGACAGTGTTACCAAAAGCCTGAAAAAGTATGTGAAAGTAATGAAAAACAGCTAGAGGGTCAATTTTAACTAACCCATGATTGCATATGAAAAGAGCATGAACAACTTTGAATACACTAGAACTACCGCATGTTTCATAATACTTATAACTACCATTAGGGGTCATTTTGACCCCCATTCAAAAGTACTGACTCTGGAGTAAAAACAACTTTTTTGTTGCCAGCAAATTAAAGAACATTTATTTTAACTTAGTAGGAACAGTGTTAAGATCAAGTACAGCACGCATTTTCCTATTACAAGGTCATAGAATGCGGTGTCCAACAGTTAACACAAACAGTACTTTCTTCCACGTTCCCAGTGCATTTTCCACAAACTGGTTTGTTACAGCATGCGCAAGCTTTAGTTGTTTTGTTTTCGTTGCATCTTCCAACTCCACATTTTTGACGCTTGCGGATTTCTTGTCCTTTTGTTTGTGGTTCAGACATTGTGGATGATGGGCCACTTCTTCTGACTCATTTTCAGATAAATTCTGAAGACATTTCAAAATTTCATCACTTGTCAGACCCCTCTGCTTACTCATGCTTCAAATATACATCGCAAAAAGGGACTTTAAGATCGCAGAAGTAATAAAACGACACTGTACAAACATGCAGAGTTGTAGCTTCAACTGTAATGTTTGCTACTGAAGTGCAGACAGAAATCGCTACAAGAGACATGGATCAAACATGTTCAGACAAGTTTAGACAAAACAAAATGCTGAATCATACCTAATATGCAAAGATACAATTACACTCTACAACTAGGGAGAAGCACTGTGATTTTCTGTACTCTGTAATATTAGGTGACTTGCCTACTACTACTTTTTTTGTATGGGGTCAAATTGACCCCTTCAGTATTTATAGGTATGAATTGTAAAATCTGGGCCCCTGAAAAAGTTACAATTCATTTTTGTGTCCTAAAATGTACACTACCATGAATAAATAAAAGTCACAAAAAGTCAGAACTCATTTGTTAAAATTTTAGAAATGATAGGAAAAAGAAATAGCAAAAGGGTCAAAATGACCCCTCCGGTAGTTCTAGTGTAATCACACACAATACAATTTAATTACATTTCACAGATCATTTGACACACACCATTGTCCAAAAGTTTTCTGTGTTTTTTGAGTAGTGTAGACAACATCAGATTTTATTCAGGCTTCTTCAATGCTAGATTGGGGTTCTTGGAACACAAGAGGAAATTATTCTGTTACAATTGTTGAAACTGTGCATATGTGAAATAATTCTTTTCTTCTGCTTTACAGATTTTAAACCCATTTTATGTGTTTCAAACCTATTCATTAAGTATATGGATAGCTACAGGATACTATGAATATAGCTTCGCTATTTTAGGCATGACCATCTTGTGTATTTTGGCAACAGTGTACAATTTAAGAAAGGTATGTGTGCTTGTTTTTAAAGTTGTCATTTAAAAGGCAATTTTAAATCACAGAAACATCGCAGGGTGTGGGAATACAAATTCATTTCAATATTTGATTTTATTCACACAGGACTCAATTTGTCAGGAGGATTTATGGCCCATTACCAAATCTTAGCTATTTCCTCCAAGAACAATGGAGGCTCCTCCAGCCCTTTGATCTCACATGCATATGGGGTCCATAGAACTTTCACACCACTTATATAATCTTAACTAATTAAGGATTCTCTCTTTAAGCTCAGTGTTTGTTGAAATGTCCATGTATCACACCATGCCTGTTCTTTTTGCTGTTTATAAATAAGGTTTCTTTAAATATATTGTTATGTCAGCCTGATGGAGACGTAAGCTGTCTTGAAAGCTTGCTTTGTAACATCATTCACTATAATTTGTTAGCCATTAAAAGGTATCATACCCACAAGATTCCTATTTTGTTTCTCTCACTGAGAGCATTTTATACAGTGGCATGCAACAGTTTAGGCACCCCTAGTCAAAATTACTGTTATTGTGAACAGTTAAGCAAGTTGAAGATAAAATGATCTCTAAAAGGCCTAAAGTTAAAGATGACACATTTGTTTTGTATTTTAGTCTAAAAAGTAATACACATTGTAATTTTTTCACATTTTAAAAATTACAAAAAGAAAAATGGTCCCATGCTAAAGTTTGGGCACCTTTGGAGATTTGTGTGCTCAGATAACTTTGACCAAGGTTTCAGACCTTAATTAGCCTGTAAGGGATATGGCTTGTTCAACCTCAATGTTAGGAAAGGCCAGCTGATGCAAATTCCACAGTTTTAGAAACACATAGCCTCCTCTAACCTTGTGCGAAAAAACAGCCACCATGGGTTCTTTTAAGCAGCTGCCTAGCACTCTGAAAATGAAAATGGTGGAGGCCCACAAAGCAGGAGAAGGCTATAAGAAGATAGCAAAGCGTTTTCAAGTTGTCCTTTCCTCAGTTCAATATGTAATTCAGAAATAGTAGTTTACAGGAACAGTGGAGGTCAAGATAAGGTCTGGAAGGCCAAGCAAAATTTCGGAGAGAGCTGCTTGTAGGATTGCTAGAAAGGCATATCAGAGCCCCCACTTGACTGCAAAAGACCTTCAGAAAGATTTAGCAGATTCTGGAGTTGTGTTAATTGTTCTACTGTTCAGAGACACCTTATCAAATATGGCCTTCATGGAAGAGTCATCAGAAGAAAACCTCTCCTGCACCCTCACCATAAAATTTAGCATCAGAGGTATGCAAAAGAACATCTAAACAAGCCCAATGCATTTTAGAAACAAGTCCTGTGAATCGTTGAAGTTAAAATAAAACTCTTTGGTCGCAATAATCAAAGGTATGTGCAGAGAAAAAATTGCATAGAATTTCAGGAAAAGAACAACTCTCCAACCATTAAGCATGGGGATGGATCAATCATGCTTTGGAGTTGTGTTGCAGACAATGGCACAGGGAACATTTCACAGGTAGAGGGAAGAATGGAGTCAATGAAATTTCAACAAATTCTTGATGCAAACATAACACCATGTGTAAAAAAGCTGAATTTGAAAACAGGATGGCTTCTACAAATGGATAATGATCATACACATCAAAATCCACAATAGACTACCTCAAAAGGCGATAGCTAGAGGTCTTTCAATGGCCCTCACAGTCCCCCGATTCGATCATCATTGAAAATCTGTGGCTAGTCCTCAAAATAGCAGTGCATGCAAGACGACCCAGGAATCTCACAGAAATGGAAGAATTTTCCAAGGAAGAATGGATGAAAATCCATCAAACAAGAATTGAAAGACTCTTGGCTGGCTACTAAAAGCGTTTACAAGCTGTGATATTTTAAAAGGGAGTGCTACTAGATAATAACTATGCAGGGTGCCCAAACTTTTGCATTGGCCTATTTTCCTTATTGTAATTTTTAAAATGTAAAAAATGATAATATATAATTTTTTTGGCCTAAAATACAGAGAAAATGTGTCATCTTTAACTTTAGCTCTTTTAGAGATCATTCCATCTTCAACTTGCTTAACTGGTCACAATAACAGTAATTTTGACCAGGGGTGCCCAAACTTTTAAATGCCACTGTATATGTTTTAAAAGAAAACAGTGTTATATTCCTTTTTCCTTTACAGAAAATAAATACACATCTTTTTTCCATTTTAGCAATCAGTCAAACTGCACAGAATGTCAGCATCCTACAACAGCATTTTGGTTTCAGTGCTTCATAAAAATGGAGGTAACAGTTACAGAGAATATTTACTGATTAGTAACATGTAGCTCTGTAGTAGTGTGTATGCCAGTAGTGTTCTCTCTGTATAATTTATAGATTTACAAATGTACATTGAAACACATATGCTAAAGCATAATTATGTAAAAGTTGTACCTTCTGGTACAAAATACAGAATGATATAAGTATCTTATACACGTTAATCTAAGTAATGTATGAATTTGTCTTAATAACAGGCAATGATTTCACAAAAAAGTATACACAACTTCTTCATAAACAGAAATTGCAAAGTTCACTGTTTTTCTACCTTTATATCGCTGAATAAAAAAGCTGAATATACTGGTTATTTAATGTCTCACTTAATTGTTTAGTATTCTGGAGTTCAAATTGTCCAAATAGTGAGTGAATGACTCCATATTGCAGAGTATCTCAACACACTCAATGACAATCCTGCTGTGGGTTGCTGCTATCCATGAAAATGTAGTAGTCTGGAGTACAAATTGTTCAAAAAAATCAGTAAATAAATCTGATTTTTGTACAAGGCAAAATAATATTGTGGTATCGTGTTAGCCAGAAAAATGGATGTAAATACTTATGTCGCCAAAAAAAATTGAGAAAAGTATTCAAGGTGTGATACCTTCATTGGCTAATAAATGGCCAATAAAGGTATTACGCCTTGAATACTCTTTTCAATTTTTTGGGGGGACATACAGTCATATGTAAAAGTTTGGGCACCCCTATTAATGTTAACCTTTTTTCTTTATAACAATTTTGGTTTTTGCAACAGCTATTTCAGTTTCATATATCTAATAACTGATGGACTCAGTTATATTTCTGGATTCAAATGAGGTTTATTGTACTAACAGAAAATGTGCAATCTGCATTTAAACAAAATTTGACCGGTGCAAAAGTATGGGCACCCTTATCATTTTCTTGATTTGAACACTCCTAACTACTTTTTACTGACTTCCTGAAGCACTAAATTGGTTTTGTAACCTCATTGAGCTTTGAACTTCATAGCCAGGTGTATCAAATCATGAGAAAAGGTATTTAAGGTGGCCACTTGCAAGTAGTTCTCCTATTTGATTCTCCTATGAAGAGTGGCATCATGGGCTCCTCAAAACAACTCTCAAATGATCTGAAAACAAAGATTATTCAGCATAGCTTTTCAGGGGAAGGATAGAAAAAGTTGTCTCAGAGATTTAACCTGTCAGTTTCCACTGTGAGGAACATAGTAAAGAAATGGAAGAACACAGGTACAGTTCTTGTTAAGCCCAGAAGTGGCAGGCCAAGAAAAATATCAGAAAGGCAGAGAAGAAGAATGGTGAGAACAGTCAAGGACAATCCACAGACCACCTCCAAAGACCTGCAGCCTCATCTTGCTGCAGATGGTGTCACTGTGCATCGGTCAACAATACAGCGCACTTTGCACAAGGAGAAGCTGTATGGGAGAGTGATGCGAGAGAAGCCGTTTCTGCAAGCACGCCACAAACAGAGTCGCCTGAGGTATGCAAAAGCACATTTGGACAAGCCAGTTACATTTTGGAAGAAGGTCCTGTGGACTGATGAAACAAAGATTGAGTTGTTTGGTCATACAAAAAGGCATTATGCATGCGCTGTATTGTTGACCGATGCACAGTGACACCATCTGCAGCAAGATGATGCTGCAGGTCTTTGGAGGTGGTCTGTAGATTGTCCTTGACTGTTCTCACCATTCTTCTTCTCTGCCTTTCTGATATTTTTCTTGGCCTGCCACTTCTGGGCTTAACAAGAACTGTACCTGTGTTCTTCCATTTCCTTACTATGTTCCTCACAGTGGAAACTGACAGGTTAAATCTCTGAGACAACTTTTTGTATCCTTCCCCTGAAAAGCTATGTTGAATAATCTTTGTTTTCAGATCATTTGAGAGTTGTTTTGAGGAGCCCATGATGCCACTATTCATAGGAGAATCAAATAGGAGAACTACTTGCAAGTGGCCACTTTAAAAACCTTTTCTCATGATTTGATACACCTGGCTATGAAGTTCAAAGCTCAATGAGGTTACAAAACCAATTTAGTTCTTCAGGAAGTCAGTAAAAAGTAGTTAGGAGTGTTCAAATCAAGAAAATGATAAGGGTGCCCATACTTTTGCACCGGTCAAATTTTGTTTAAATGCAGATTGCACATTTTCTGTTAGCACAATAAACCTCATTTGAATCCAGAAATATAACTGAGTCCATCAGTTATTAGATATATGAAACTGAAATACCTGTTGCAAAAACCAAAATTGTTATAAAGAAAAAAGGTTAACATTAATAGGGGTGCCCAAACTTTTACATATGACTGTATGTATTTACATTTATTAATGTTATCCATAATGCAGAGTTTCTCAACACACATACTGACAGCCATGCTGTGGGTTGCTGGTATCTTTGCAAATGGTCCGAAATGGATATTGTGATTGGAGCAAAACATATCTGAGTGGAATTTTATAATTAGTCCCATACCTCCAAGTATCTTAGGCTAGCTTCACACCAGTGTTTGGAGGCACAGCACACACTCGGCATGAAGCTCTGCCCCCTGCCACGCCTCCTCCGGTCAGCTCCACCTATGGGCGCATGACGTGTTGCGTCTTGGTGCGCCCAGCGCAGCGTCAAAAGAACGAAAACCAGCACAGCAGAGTCCTGCATACACGGAGGCTCCTGTTCATTTGACCTCCTGACTCCTCCCCTCCTGTGAACTCATCACAGGTCCTGTGCGCACAGAGCAGTCATCACATCAGACCAATTGCAGTCTGGCAGCCAATCAAAGCACGGAGCTGCAAACAAGCGATATACTCCCTGATCCGCAGAAATCCACGAGTGTCCCACGACGATCTCCCGTGGAGAACAGCAGCATCAGCTGATGCGACCACTCTCTAGGGGCCCCAGGAATACAATGACGGGAGGTAGGTATCCTTCCGCACTGTATTCCTCCGCCACTGTAAAAAAATAGTCCCTAGTCTCACTTTTGGCATTGCTGTGTAAGAAAGTTCCCACGCAGCTTTTGCCATAAAGTGAGACCAGTGAACTATAGTAACCTCTCAGTGATGCAGTGCAGGAGATCGTCGTGGGACACTCGTGGATTTCTGCGGATCAGGGAGTATATTGCTTGTTTGTTATTTTAATATTTTTTACAGATGACACTGGCTTCAGGGATCAAAGTGACAAGTGATGGTGAGTATGTACTCTGTTATATGTACTGTATGTCTATATGTATGCATTGTATGAATGTATGAATGTATTGTATGTATGTAGTATGTATGTTGTATGTATGTAGTAAGTATGTGGTATGTAGTATATATGTAGTATGTATGTTGTATGTAGTATGTAGCATGTTGTATGTATGTAGTAAATGTGTTTTATGTAGTATGTATGCATGTTGTATGAATGTAGTATATATGTAGTATGTATGTAGTATGTTATATTTATGTAGTTTGTATGTAGTATGTATGTTGTATGTATGTAGTATGTATGTATGTTGTATGAATGTAGTATATATGTAGTATGTATGTTGTATGAATGTAGTATGTATGTAGTATGTTGTATGTAGTATGTATGTAATATGTTGCATTTATGTAGTTTGTATGTTGTATGTATATTGTATGTATGTAGTACAGTTGTGGCCAAAAGTTTTAACAACCCTGCAATTCTGTCAGATAATACTCAGTTTCTTCCTGAAAATGATTGCAAACACACATTCTTTGGTATTATTATCTTCATTTAATTTGTCTTAAATTAAAATCACAAAAGAGAATGAAGCAAAAAGCAAAACATTGATCATTTCACACAAAACTCCAAAAAATGGGCCAGACAAAAGTATTGGCACCCTCAGCCTATTACTTGGTTGCACAACCTTTAGCCAAGATAACTGCGACCAACCACTTCCAGTAACCATCAATGAGTTTCTTACAATGCTCTGCTGGAATTTTAGACCATTCTTCTTTGGCAAACTGCTCCAGGTCCCTGATATTTGAAAGGTGCCTTCTCCAAACTGCCATTTTTAGATCTCTCCACAGGTGTTTTATGGGATTCAGGTCTGGACTCATTGCTGGCCACCTTAGAAGTCTCCAGTGCTTTCTCTCAAACCATTTTCTAGTGCTTTTTGAAGTGTGCTTTGGGTCATTGTCCTGCTGGAAGACCCATGACCTCTGAGGGAGACCCAGCTTTCTCACACTGGGCCCTACATTATGCTGCAAAATTTGCTGGTAGTCTTCAGACTTCATAATGCCATGCACACGGTCAAGCAGTCCAGTGCCAGAGGCAGCAAAGCAACCCCAAAACATCAGGGAAACGCCGCCATGTTTGACTGTAGGGACCGTGTTCTTTTCTTTGAATGCCTCTTTTTTTCTCCTGTAAACTCTATGTTGATGCCTTTGCCCAAAAAGCTCTACTTTTGTCTCATCTGACCAGAGAACATTCTTCCAAAACGTTTTAGGCTTTTTCAGGTAAGTTTTGGCAAACTCCAGCCTGGCTTTTTTATGTCTCGGGGTAAGAAATGGGGTCTTCCTGGGTCTCCTACCATACAGTCTCTTTTCTTTCAGACGCCGACGGATAGTACGGGTTGACACTGTTGTACCCTCGGACTGCAGGCGAGCTTGAACTTGTTTGGATGTTAGTCGAGGTTCTTTATCCAACATCCGCACAATCTTGTGTTGAAATCTGTTGTCAATTTTTCTTTTCCGTCCACATCTAGGGAGGTTAGCCACAGTGCCATGGGCTTTAAATTTCTTGATGACACTGCACACGGTAGACACAGGAACATTCAGGTCTTTGGAGATGGACTTGTAGCCTTGAGATTGCTCATGCTTCCTCACAATTTGGTTTCTCAAGTCCTCAGACAGTTCTTTGGTCTTCTTTCTTTTCTCCATGCTCAATGTGGTACACACAAGGACACAGGACAGAGGTTGAGTCAACTTTAATCCTTGTCAACTGGCTGCAAGTGTGATTTAGTTATTGCCAACACCTGTTAGGTGCCACAGGTAAGTTACAGGTGCTGTTAATTGCACAAATTAGAGAAGCATCACAAGATTTTTTGAACAGTGCCAATACTTTTGTCCATCCTCTTTTTTATGTTTGGTGTGGAATTATATCCAATTTGGCTTTAGGACAATTCTTTTTGTGTTTTTTCATTTAAGACAAATTAAATGAAGATAATAATACCAAAGAATTTGTGTTTGCAATCACTTTCAGGAAGAAACTGAGTATTATCTGACAGAATTGCAGGAGTGTCAATACTTTTGGCCACAACTGTATGTATGTATGTTGTATGAATGTAGTATATATGTAGTATGTATGTAGTATGTATGTAGGCTGTATGAATGTAGTATATATGTATGTCGTATGTATGTAGTATGTATGTATGTTGTATGAATGTAGTATATATGAAGTATGTAGTATGTATGTTGTATGAATGTAGTATGTATGTAGTATGTATTTTTTTATTTTTTTTTTTACATTCAACACATTAGCTGGATGATGGGACTACTACTGTCCCTTCATTGGCTAATGTGTCAATCACTGTCATTTTAGCAGGCATAGCCCGATGGGACTTGTAGTCCCATCGGAAGATGCCTGCACACAGACGCACAGACCCCCGGCAGCCCGCACAGACCCCCGGCAGGCCCATACAGACTCCCGGCAGGCCCGCACAGACCTCCGGCAGGCCCGCACAGAACCCCGGCAGGCCCGCACAGAACCCCGGCAGGCCCGCACAGACCGCGCATCATGATGACATCATTTCAGCAGCCAATCACAGCCATGCCATTAGTTAACATGGCTAACACAACTGGCTCATTGCATTATGGGAACTTCCGATTCCGGTATTCGATATTGTAAAAATATCGGTACTCGGTATCGGAATTCTGATACAGCGAATATCGGCCGATACCCGATATTTGCGGTATCGGAATGCTCACCCCTAGGAAACACCACTATATCTGTGTGTCCCATCAATTTTGGATGGTCTTATGGTGTCCAGACCACGGGAAACTTAGAATCAGGGTTGTCTTTCTCAGTTGATCATCCTCTCCATCCATGTAACTCAGTGCCAAGAACTGACACTGTTGAATGATGAACATGTATTGCATAATTAAATTGTTGTAGCTAAAGAAATTGCAATAGATATCACATAACCAGAAGAATTGGGCATTACTAATATGTATTCAATTATTTTGAACCTAAAATAATTGAAGAGGTGATGTCTTCTCAAGAAAAAAATAAAAAAATATGCAAATAGCTGGATACACGTGTTTCAGCTAAGTGGTGTTTGTTTCAAAGTAAATACAGGGAGTATAAGTGGAAAAATACTACGAGATCCTGTCAACTGGCTTAAACCTAAGCAAGTTCATATTCATCTCAACTAAAAGAAAAAAACAGCTTCAAACTTTGCCTGAACTAAAAAAAAAACATTATTCCTCCTAAAGTATAGAATTTTGTTCAAGGAAATTGCATCAATGGAATACAAATAATTTTTCTTCACAACAGTTTTTCCTTTTGTTCCTTCACTGCTCAAAGGAACTAATCCAATGCAGGGTTTTACTATGAAAATTCATTACAGTTTGTGCCCATTAAAAAATTAGGTATTTCAATAAAAATAAGGAAAATGCTGAGACCAAAAGAAATTTGGGAGTCATCGAAGCCCAATAATTTTTTAAAATAAATTTTGCTCTCTGTGCCCATCCATGCTTAGGTGTCCAGTTTTGCAAAGGGTCCTAACAGTGGAAGTCATCCCAGTATAGATTGCCACCAAAAAACTCATACACACAAAATATAATGGTGAAGCACAGAGCTAGAAGCCTAAAGAAAGTTGGGAGTCATAGAAGCCCAACAATTTTTTAGAACAATGTTTGCATTTTGTGCCTATCCTTGAACAGGGGCCCAATCTTTGTAGGATCCTACCAAGAGAATTCACGTCAGATTTTGAAGCCAAAATATTAATTTCAGTAAAAATGTGAAAATGCTGAAAAATTTGAATCATGGTAGAGAATTAATTTTGTTTTGAAAATATTGATTGTCTTTTATGGTACACTGATAAGTACCAACAATTTGAATCATGGAAAACAAAGAATCTTATACCCTCTTTCAAAAACTTTAGTAAGTGCCTTGTGGCCCTCAACAATTCACAATGTCAGATTTCAAAGTAACTTATACTCAGTTTGTATGTTATAATAATAATAAATTTTATTTCTATAGTGTCTACATATTCCGCAGCACTTTACATTTCAGAGGGGACTTGTACAGACAATAGACATTACAGCATAACATTAATCACATAGATCATAACAGATCCCAAGTGGAATGAGGGCCCTGCTCGCAAGCTTACAATCTATGAGGAAAAAAAAAAGGGAGACACGAAAGGTGGGTGGTAACAGTTGCCCTGATTGTATGGACCAGCCATAATGTTAAGTGTGTAACAGTACAAACACAGAGGGCTAATGGATGTATAAAGCATGTGGGAACATGATGCGGGGAACCTGGTTATGGTAGAAACTTTTGGCTGTGCCACACAGGGATAGATTAAGTTAATGTGTTGAGGCAGTAGGCCAGTCTGAATAAATGCGTTTTCAGGGCGCGCTTAAAATTGTGGGGATTGGGGACTAATCGTATTGACCTGGGAAGTGCATTCCAAAGAATTGGTGCAGCACGTGTATAGTCTTGGAGACGGGAGTGGGAGGTTCTGATTATTGTGGATGCTAACCTCAGGTCATCAGCAGAACGGAGGGTGCGGGTAGGGTGGTATACTGAAACAAGGGAGGAGATGTAGGGTGGTGCTGAGCCATGGAGAGCTTTGTGGGTGAGGGTAATAAGTTTGTACTGGATTCTGGAGTGGATGGGTAGCCAGTGTAATGACTGGCACAAGGTAGAGGCATCGGTGTATCGATTGGAGAGGAATATGATAGTGGCAGCAGCATTCAAGACAGATTGGAGGGGGGAGAGTTTGGTAAGTGGGAGACCGATTAGAAGAGAGTTACAATAGTCGAGACGAGAATGAATAAGAGAAACAGTAAGAGTTTTTTCGGAGTCAAAAGTAAGAAAAGGTCGAATTGTAGAAATGTTTTCGAGGTGCAGATGACAAGAGCGAGCCAGTGATCGTATGTGGGTGACAAAGGAAAGCTCGGAGTCAAGTATGACCCCAAGACAACGGGCATGTTGCTGTGGAGTAATAGTGGAACCACACACGGAAATGGCAATGTCGGGTATAGGCACATTAGTAGCGGGAGGAAACACAAGGAGTTCAGTCTTTGACAGGTTCAGTTTCAGGTATAGTGAGGACATGATGTTAGACACAGCGTTTAGACAATCGCTGGTGTTTTCTAGAAAGGCAGGCGTGATGTCAGGAGAAGATGCGTATAATTGGGTGTCATCAGCATAGACATGGTACTGTGTTATGATGAGTCACCGAAGGAGGAAAAAAACAAAATACAGCTAAGTCCAGAAAAACCAGAGCGGTTGGCAGCTATCGGATTGCAGACCCCTGAACCTATCTACAACAACTAGCAGTAGCCGTGGGGGGTTCCTACGGTGCCCTAGACCCCTCGATCACAGCCGGAGAGCTATATAGCCTAAAGACAGAAAGGGGAAAAACTAAACTGCCCCAGAGCAGACCCCAAAGCAATAGGCAGCCCCCAACATATAATGACGGTGAAGCAAGATGAAAACACTAACACAGATAGAAAGATAGGTTGAGCAAATGATGGGGCCCAAGCTAACTACATAGGACAGGATAGGAAAGCTGCTGTCTGCCATCCGCAAACACCCTATCAAAATGAGCCAACCGACTGATAGGAAAAACAGGCCCTGAAGTCGCTAGGCTTCAAAAGACTATATCAGCACTCAGGTATATTCTGAAGACAGAGCAAAATATCAACAGATCAGAGACAAAAATGGAGTTCAGCTCACCCCCGGCCGGGGATGGCAGAACTCCCCAAAAAACAAGGCAAAACAAAAACAAAACTGAAGAGTACAAGGCAGAGCAGAAAAACTTAGCTTTGAGATGCAGGAATCAGACTGGTCTCCAAGAATCCAGCAGGAAAATCACCAGTCAGGAAGAAGGGCGTCGGCAGCCTTATATCCAGTCCTCAATTCCAGCCACCCAGTCATCATCTAGCTGCCCATGTGTTTGGTAATCAGCCTCACTACCTTCCTTCACCAGTTGAGGGAGTTCATCAGACCTCAATGGTGAAGGGAAAAATGAACTCACAACAGTACCTCCCCCTTGAGGAGGGGTCACCGAACCCTCATCCATGCCACCAGGGCCATCCGGGTGAGCCCGATGAAAGGCACGCACCAATTTTTCGGCATGAATATCAGAGGCAGAGACCCAGGAATTATCCTCCTAACCATAACCCTTCCACTTAACCAAATACTGGAGTCTCCGTCTAGCCAGACGGGAATCCAGTATCTTCTCTACCTCATATTCCATGTTACCTTCAACCATTATAGGGTCAGGAGGTGCCACCACAGGAACTAATGGTTCAACAAACCTCTTCAACAAGGACTTATGAAACACATTATGAATTTTAAATGTGACAGGAAGAGACCGGATTAATAATCTCCAAAATCTTGTAAGGTCCAATAAATCTAGGCTTAAACTTAGGAGAAGCCACCTTCATAGCGATATTTTTTGATGACAACCAAACCATATCACCCACCTTAAACTGGGGACCAACGGTCCTACGCCGGTTGGAAAACCGCTGGGCCTTTTCCTGGGAGAGAGACAACTTATCCACTACTTGGTCCCAGATCTGGTGCATTCTCTCCACCACAGTGTCAACACCTGGGCAGGCAGAAGGCTCCACCTGCCCTGAAGAAAATCGAGGGTGAAAACCAAAGTTACAAAAAAAAGGTGACATCAAAGTGGCAGAACTAGCTCTATTATTTAAAGCAAATTCGGCCAAGGGCAAAAATGAAACCCAATCATCCTGATCGGCAGAAATAAAACATCTCAAATACCACTCCAAAGTCTGGTTTGTTCTCTCCATCTGCCCATTGGTCTGAGGGTGAAACGCAGAGGAGAAGGACAACTGAATTCCCAGCTTGGAACAGAAAATCCTCCAAAATCTAGACACAAACTGAACTCGTCTGTCAGATACAATGTTCTCAGGAATCCCGTGCAAGCGAACCACCTGTTGCAAAAACAAGGGCACCAACTCAGAGGAAGATGGCAACTTAGGAAATGGTACAAGATGGACCATCTTAGAGAATCTATCACAAATCACCCAAATAACAGTCATTCTCTGAGAGACAGGCATATCAGAGATAAAATCCATTGAAATATGGGTCCATGGCCTCCTTGGCACCGGCAAAGGCATCAACAAGTCACTAGAGCGAGAACAAGGTTTAGACCGGGAGCAAGTCCCACAGGACTGCACAAAATTCCTGACATCATGAGACAAGGCGGGCCACCAAAAAGACCGACTCACCAGATCTCTAGTACCAAAAATACCTGGATGACCAGCCAATGCAGAGCAATGAACTTCAGACATCACTCTCTTCCTCCACTGGTCAGGAACATACAACTTTCCACTGGGACAACGCTCAGGTTTGTCCTCCTGAAACTCTTCCAGAGCACGTCTCAAATCGGGCGAGATGGCAGAAAGAACTACCCCCTCGCATAAGATGGTAGCAGGCTTAGTCACAACAGGAGAATCAGCAAGGAAACTCCTAGAGAGGGCGTCTGCCTTCACATTCTTAGTGCCCGGAAGAAAAGAGACCACAAAATCAAAACGTGTGAAAAACAAGGCCCACCTAGCCTGTCTAGGATTCAAGCGCTTGGCCGACTCCAGGTAAATCAAATTCTTGTGGTCAGTAAGGACCACGACTTGGTGTTTGGCTCCCTCCAACCAATGTCTCCACTCCTCAAATGCCCATTTCATGGCCAACAGTTCCCGATTCCCCACATCATAGTTACGTTCGGATGGGGAGAACTTTCTGGAAAAGAAAGCACAAGGATTCATTTTAGATGTCACAGGATCTTTTTGGGACAACACCGCTCCTGCACCAATCTCAGAAGCGTCCACCTCCACCTGAAACGGGAGTGAGACATCAGGTTGCCGCAAAACCGGAGCAGAAGTGAATCTTCGCTTCAGCTCCTGAAAGGAAGAAACAGCCTCCGGAGCCCAATTCAGTACATCAGCACCCTTCCTAGTCAAATCCGTCAATGGCTTGGCAATACCAGAAAAATTAGCTATAAATTTCCGATAAAAATTAGCAAAACCCAAAAACTTCTGGAGGGCCTTCAAAGAAGTGGGCTGAACCCAATCATAAATGGCCTGTACCTTGGCCGGGTCCATTTCAATAGTTGACGGGGACAAAATAAATCCCAAAAATGAAATCCTCTGTACCCCAAAAAGGCATTTCGATCCCTTGACATACAGGGAATTCTCCCTCAAAATCCTGAACACAGTCCGAACATGTTCCACATGAGAGTCCCAATTCTTGGAGAAGATCACAATATCATCCAGATAGATAATCAAAAATTTATCCACAAAGTCTCGGAATATATCGTTCATGAAGCACTGGAAGACAGAAGGGGCATTAGTGAGCCCAAAAGGCATCACCAGGTACTCAAAATGTCCCTCCGGAGTATTAAACGCCGTCTTCCATTCATCCCCATGCTTAATGCGAATAAGATTATACGCCCCCCTGAGGTCAAGCTTGGTAAACCAGCAAGCACCTTTAACTCTGGAGAATAGATCAGAAATCAGGGGTAACGGATACTGATATTTAACAGTAATTTTGTTGAGGGCACGATAGTCAATACAAGGCCTTAATGAACCATCCTTTTTAGCCACGAAAAAAAAACCAGCACCTAAGGGTGAAGAGGATGGTCTAATATGACCCTTCTCCAATGCCTCCTTAATATAGGATCGCATAGCCTCGTGCTCGGGTACAGATAAATTGAAAAGCCGACCCTTGGGGAATTTACACCCCGGGTTCAGCTCAATTGCACAGTCATAACTCCTATGAGGAGGCAAAGACGCAGACTCATTCTCACTAAATACATCATAAAAGTTAGCCAAATAGTCAGGAACATCATGCGACTGGGGAGAGGTGGAGAAAACAGGAGCATCACTAAGGGCACACCGACAACCCCAACTCACCACAGACAAAGATTTCCAATCCAGAACTGGATTATGAATTTGCAACCAGGGAAACCCCAGAACAGTGGTATCATGCAAATTATGCAACACCAAAAATCTGCAATTTTCTTGATGGTCTGGGGCGACCCGCATTACCACCTGGGTCCAAAACTGAGGTTTATTCTTTGCCAAAGGAGTAGCATCAATTCCCCTCAAAGGGATAGGCGTCCGCAGAGGTGTCATAGGAAATCCACAACGTTTAGCAAAATCCAAGTCCATCAGGTTAAGAGCTGCTCCTGAATCCACAAAAGCCTTGGTGGAAAATGTGTACAGGGAGCAGATCAGAGTAATTGCCAGAAGAAACTTGGGTTGAACACCACCCTCAGAAAACGTGTGTGCACAACGTTTCTCTCGTTTAGGGCAGACAGAAATAATATGCGAGGTATCTCCACAAAAAAAACACAGCTTATTATGCCTTCTGAACTCCTGACGTTGCGCCCTAGACAAAACTCACATTGCATAGGTTCAGACATTTGTTCAACAGGTGGCAACATCTCTCGTGTAGTTTTCCGTTCACGTAAACACCGATCCACCTGAATGGCTAATGACATAGAATCATCAAGACCAGAGGGAACAGGAAATCCCACCATAGTATCTTTTACAGTTTCTGACAAACCCTTCCGAAAGAGGGCTGCCAAGGCACCATCATTCCAGGTAGTAAGGACCGCCCACTTTCGGAATTTTTGACAGTACAACTCTGCCGAATCCCGACCCTGGCTTAATGCCAGCAGGGTCTTTTCAGCCTGATCAATAGCATTAGGTTCATCATACAACAACCCCAAGGCTTGAAAAAATGCGTTCACATTATTCAGAATAGGATCATCAGGTTTCAAAGAAAACGCCCAATCCTGGGGATAGCCATGCAGCAAAGAGATGACAATTTTAACCTGCTGCGCGGAGTTCCCCGACGAGTTAGGCTTCAAGGCAAAAAATAATTTACAATTATTCTTGAAATTCAAAAATTTAGATCGATCCCCCAAAAATACATCAGGAGTAGGAATCTTTGGTTCAGCAGCATGTGAATGAACAAGATAGGCGGAAATTACCCGCACTTCAGCAGCGAGCTGCTCCACACGATCAGACAATTGCTTCATCTCCATTGAGAGAAAAATTCCTCCTACGGCCTCAGAGATATAGAGGAAAAAATATGCACACAAAAAAAAAAAAAAATTCTGACACTTCTTTTTTTTTTTTTTTTTTTTACAATTCTCTCCTGCTATTGAGTACCCTAGGATCTGCGATATGGCTGGTGATTCTGTTTTGATGAGTCACCGAAGGAGGAAAAAAACAAAATACAGCTAAGTCCAGAAAAACCAGAGAGGTTGGCAGCTATCGGATTGCAGACCCCTGAACCTATCTACAACAACTAGCAGTAGCCGTGGGGGGTTCCTACGGTGCCCTAGACAGCTCGATCACAGCCGGAGCACTATATAGCCTAAAGACAGAAAGGGGAAAAACTAAACTGCCCCAGAGCAGACCCCAAAGCAATAGGCAGCCCCCAACATATAATGACGGTGAAGCAAGATGAAAACACTAACACAGATAGAAAGATAGGTTGAGCAAATGATGGGGCCCAAGCTAACTACATAGGACAGGATAGGAAAGCTGCTGTCTGCCATCCGCAAACACCCTATCAAAATGAGCCAACCGACTGATAGGAAAAACAGGCCCTGAAGTCGCTAGGCTTCAAAAGACTATATCAGCACTCAGGTATATTCTGAAGACAGAGCAAAATATCAACAGATCAGAGACAAAAATGGAGTTCAGCTCACCCCCGGCCGGGGATGGCAGAACTCCCAAAACAAGGCAAAACAAAAACAAAACTGAAGAGTACAAAGCAGAGCAGAAAAACTTAGCTTTGAGATGCAGGAATCAGACTGGTCTCCAAGAATCCAGCAGAAAAATCACCAGCCAGGAAGAAGGGCGTCAGCAGCCTTATATCCAGTCCTCAATTCCAGCCACCCAGTCATCATCTAGCTGCCAATGTGTTTGGTAATCAGCCTCACTACCTTCCTTCACCAGTTGAGGGAGTTCATCAGACCTCAATGGTGAAGGGAAAAATGAACTCACAACAGTACTGGAAGCCAAATCTACTGATTGTTTGACCAATAGGGGCAGTGTACAAAGAGAAGAGCAGGGGGCCTAGGACTGATCCTTGAGGAACCACAACAATAAGGGGAAGATGAGAGGAGGAGGAGCCAGCAAAAGATACAGTAAAGGAGCGGTCAGAGAGATAGGAGGAGAACCAGGAGAGAACGGTGTCCTTGAGGCCAATGGAATGGTGCATAGTGAGGAGGAGTTGATGATCCACAGTGTCGAATGCTGCAGAGAGATCCATGTATGTTGCATAATATTATCTGTCTCACCCTCCCCATCCACTGCCTGATGTTGTTTACAGAATATGCAGTGGCAATTTCGCAAATTAGCCAGTGACTAAGTCATACTGCTCTATCGCTGCTAATCCTGGCAGGCATTCTTCATCACAAAGGAACAGTTGAAGTGCCCACATTCTATTTTGGAGATAAAAAGTTTGTTTCAGGTATCATATTTAAAAAAATGTAGCAAAAATTAAATCTTGGGCCTGGGAATAATCCTGATTGACATTTGATATATTGCTGTTCCCTATTGCTTGTTGGTATAGGGGAATAGTTATTGCGATGTGGAGGCAGCATATAAGAGTCATCTAACCACCAAAAACGCTGTCATGCATCTTTACAAAACATTGAATCAAACGGAAGGGTCATAAAAAGCATGTAAGCTCCACAGCTATAACTGCTGCTGTCAATGGTGCAACATAAGAGAATGTCAATTCCAATTATTCAATAAATTATTGTTTGCAATCCAGGTGATTCAGCATCTATTCTGGAGAACTTGGACATGTTCGAGTTCGGTTTCTACCCAAACAGACAGCAGAATTCATATTTCTTAGGCCAGGTTCATATTGCGTTAACCCAGCCCGTAGAACGTATTGCATAACCTCAGACGCTGCAGCCCACGTCCGATGCTCCATCACTGAATGACGGCACATCACGAGCACATGCCGCTTTATGGCATGCGTCGCGATGTGCCCAGTAATGGGGGTCAAAGGCAGCGTTAACGGATTGCGTTACACCGCGTTATGCCGCGGTGTATCACAGTCCGTCTAATGGACTGCCATAACGCAATGTGACCCCAACTTTAGGCTCAGAAAACTGACAACGTAATGGAGAGAGAGAAGGAAGAGCATCGAGAGAAGTAAATGAGGATTGATGATGATGATGGATATGATCATGAGGTGAATATGGAGGAGAGCTTGAGCTTTGCTCATTTTTCTGGTCAGTTTGCTTTCCCCATTTAAGTAGGTAATTACATTTCATATACTGATGGAGAGATGTAATTCCTAGTCGATGTATGCCAGGATTTATGCATATTTTACAACACCACAGCCTACACCCTGAGAAAGGTTAGTCCTGCGGCAATGAAGAAAATAATTTACACACCTGAGATGCCAGTACATAGAAATTGCCATCACTATGACAACCAATAGAGCTGTCCGGCACTATTTACCCTCCTACACCAACATCAGTCGCTACCTCATTCACTCCCAAGCTGATAGCAGAAGAAACAGATTTCCTCGAAGGGGATCTGCTTGCTATACATCTGCTCTGCACTCCATTTTGCTTGCCAGTTATCAGCAGCATTTTCAATGACTGGGCAACAGTTTTTTCTAAATGGAAACTACCCAGTGCTTGTTGAGCTGTGGCCTGGCTAGGTATGTTCATGTCACTTGCAATGCCCCTACCACCATAGCTCATAAAGCCATCAACACAGCTTGATATTAGAATAGTTTTTTCCATCTCTTTAAAATCGACAGAAATAAGTTCTTCTTGTGGAATATATACCTTAATGGGATAAATGAATAGAATTCAAATCAATGCAATTTAAATTCTACTTTGGAAAAGATTAGCTGGTCTGGGATGGAGGAGGTGGACTGTTCAGAACACTGACTCAAACTGACAGAGTTGCTGTTAGAGGTAACATCATTGTAACAGAGAGGATGTTTGAATGGACCATACTGTAATCAGGCCTACATTAGCAATTCTTGTCCTGCATGTAGGGGGGGTATGATTGATTTTGTTCTTCCCTGCATGGGGCATCCTGGAATACACAAATCTGCAGACAAGTGAGGCTGGGCTTCTGGAACTTTCTTCATCCTTTGAACTATGTTTAAGGGAGTGGGTGTTAGTATCTCTGCCCAACAAGAGGGCTGATCCCAAGAGAGGTAGGACAATAGCCACCCGTTGAGCTAGTTGATGCTGTGTCTTGGGAAGGGTGAGGATTTGCTGCTGTGACCAGGTCCTGTGCCATGTATGGAGATTGAAGATCATTTGCCACATGGAATTTTGATGTCTTACCACTCTGCTGGATTTGAGAACGGAATGTAAAGGCTGTTGCTGCATATTCCTTGGCGTCGGATTACCGGGTGGTACCCAAGGATTTGTCCTTTTGTGTGGCCACCTTGTAGACTTTAAGGAATCCATGTTAGGTGTTATATTTTTCCCGTATTGAT
This sequence comes from Dendrobates tinctorius, assembly GCF_039654945.1. Lineage (NCBI taxonomy): Eukaryota > Metazoa > Chordata > Amphibia > Anura > Dendrobatidae > Dendrobates > Dendrobates tinctorius. Next base: position 4,217,834 of record NW_027361728.1, on the reverse strand, counting down.
AAAAGTTGTTGGATTGTTCATTGACTTGCTGCCCCTGTCTCCTCTGTCACACACCCAGACACAAACTATCCTGTTGTGACTAAGATGTATTATGCAACATATGTATCAGTACCACTGTTGCTGCTGTTGCTAGCAGCTCTGATATTTTTAGCTGTAATATGTTTTTATTCCCTCTTACGTTGCCATGTCCATTGCCAGGACCTATTTTTCTTGCACCATTGGACACAATTATACATTTTAAAAAAAGTTAGAGAACCCTGCCAAAATATCCAATCAGTCAGAAATGGTAGGTAAGGTACCCAATCAGTCAGAAATGGTAGGTAAGGTACCCATGACTGCCAAAAAGGCTAATTCAACAACAGCACATCCATAGTAAAGGTGTGTCTGGTGTCTACTTGTCTCAAATTGGCAAGTATAAACAGCTGGCAAAACAGATTTGCACAGTGTAATGTCTAAATTTAGCGCAATAATTTGCTTTTAGAGTTTTTGATAAGCAAATGTAATCCCCATGCCAAAGAGGACAGTGTAGCAACAAAATCCAGAGACTCATATTCACAATTTCCACATATTCTAGTAGTACAGCACACTTTCATTTAGTCTTTTCTGACCTTTTACCTCTACCCTGTCAAAGCCAAAACCGGGTCACTGATTTCTCATTTTTTAGTGTTTGTGCACACACAATGGGTCTGCTACATCACAGTTGTAAAAATTAGAAGTTCAAAAGCTGTGCTTAAATATTGCGACTTTTGCCATCTTCATGCCAGCAACTTCCATCTCCATCAAAATGTGTACAGCAGAGGTGGGACAGGGGTATGGTGACCATTGCTCATCAAATTCATGATGAGCTGCAGTATTTTCTATGCCAAAAATCTTACTCAAGTAGTTATGGAGTAGGATTTCTTTCTAGTCACTCGCGGCGGTGTCCAACACTCCTAATTCATGAAGAGGCTTACGTCTGTCTTTAAGAATTTTGATTATCTGGGTGATGCTATCATCAGCAATGAGGGAAATGGCACCTGGCTTTTTTCAAGTGAATTCAAATTTGCTGTGACCTGCGAATTTCAGAAAATTCAACTGCGTTGATGCACAGAAACTTCCTTCAATCTCTCTATATATGACATAAAACAGACCGCAGTATCAGTGGTAACCATGCTGTGGCATGGGAAAAGGTTCAAATAGAAAACTGCGTTATGGATATATTATGTTGCTCTTACACAATTTATAAAACCACGGAAACCACCCTTAAATACTATTTGACCTTTTTTTTTCCCAGAAATATTTTTAAATGTAATTATTGTTATGTTTATTTTTACCAGAACTTAAAGAAGTACAATCTCAGTCCTTGGTTCCAGGAGATGTCATTGTTTTGGAAGGAAACAAGCTGTTCTTACCATGTGATGCCATTTTAATCAGTGGAGGGTGCACTGTCAATGAAGCAATGTTAACTGGTATGGATAGTTCATTAGTTTGAGATTTTATTCCTTTAAGTTATTGCAAGGGTATATTGCCAGACAGATGAGCCTAGAGTGTTTAGAGCTTAAGATGTCTTTGTGCACGTTATAGTTTACATTTCTTATGGCTTTTTATGGGGCACCGTAACATGTGATGATTCACTGCTATTACTTCAATAAAATAAATTTGAGAGGAGCAGAAAAACTCAAGACTTCATTTGTAAAGGCCACCAATCACATAACGAGATCGTTAGCAAGATCGCTGAAGCGTCACAGATTTTGTGATGCAATAGCGATCTCGCTACATGTGACACATAGCGGCGACTGCCCTCCCCCCTCTGGATATTGCTGATCGTGCTCGAATGTCCTGGGCCATTTTTTTCATCGCTGGCGTCTCGCCGGCCAGCATGAATCGCTGTGTCAGAACTCACGCCTATCGAGGTCTGTCATCAGAAAAGCTGCTGTGTGACAAGGTACCAAGGACCGCCGAGGTCGTTATATGGATCGCTGTATCTTTGCTGCGTCATTGAAGAGATCTGCCTGTTTGGCAGCTTACTAGCGACCATGTAGCAACGCACCAGCGATCCTTACCAGGTCATATCGTTGTCGGGATAGCTGATGCGTCGCTATGTGAAACAGGACCCTTAGTTACGCCACTTCATATTTTACATGCGACCCAATGATATTTGTTGAAATGAAAGGTGTAAATGTGCTTTGCATTGACTTATGTTTATTTACTTTATATTTGTCTCTAATCTGCAAGTATGTGAAACTGTTGGCTCTCCATACACAAGAGCCAGAAAATTAATTTACAGATAACTTAAAAACATACCTTTAAATTTAATTTCAAGGTGAAAGTGTCCCTGTGACCAAGACACCACTCCCAAATATTGACAATTCCATTCCTTGGATGGCACACAGTGGTGATGACTACAAAAAACATGTTCTTTTTTGTGGAACTGAGGTCATCCAGACCAAAAGAACCAATCAAGATCTTGTAAAAGCTGTCGTCCTACAGACTGGTGGGTATTTTGGTTTTCACATATGTATATAGTTTATCAGCTGCCGAGAGGTTATGTACAGTATTTTTAACAATCACTGTAATAGATTAATAGGGTGGTGTTAAACTCCCAGTAGTCATCTGTAGAGTTGAGCGACTTTTGGTTTTTTAGGGTCGCGTTTCGTTTCGTGAAACCCGACTTTTCCAAAAGTCGGGTCGAGCAAGATCGTCCGATTATAGGGAAAAGTCGGGGTCGTCCCGAAACACGAAACCCAATGTAAGTCAATGGGGAATAAAAGTCGGCAGTGAGAGGAGGACAGGAAACACACCTACAGTGCCCATTTGAATGCCAAAAGCATCAATTCTTCTTACTTAAGCTTGTCAACCTTAATTAACTTCATAATACAAGTTACGCACTGAAAAATGGGGGTTATTTGGCTAAAGTTTTGGGGGGGGAGGGCTGGCTGCAGGTTTTCATGTGGCCTGGGCGAAAGAGCGCCCCTTTAACACATACCACAACTCATCATGCTCCGATACGGCAGATAAATAGCGGTATAGTACAATGAAAAATACCTCACTTTTTACATCTCATGACGAGGCCCATCGATTTCTCCATACAGAATCATTGGTCCCATATAATGTTTGAAACAGTATATGATGAGCTCCACATAATGCTACAGTATATGTTGGTCCCCATGGATGAAGCTCCACTGTCTTATGGGCCCAAATAATGCTCCAAACATAATGGGCCCCATTTCTAATGCTCTAGTGTATAATGGGTCCTGTAAATGCTGCTCCAGTGTCTGATGTCCACCTTTGGAATGTTCCAGTGTATGGTGGGCCCCATCTATCATTCTCCAGAGTATAGTGCTCCCCAAAAATTGCTGTCCCAACATTGAAAACAATCAAATAAGTCTCCTCGCTAGGGAATCCCTGTACTTGTCTGGACAGGTGCTGTAGCTTGCTTAACAGCTCGCCAGCCGTTCTCACGCCCAGTATGGATTGCACGTGATTGCACAAAGGTTAGAAAGGGTACCGTATCCCTGGATAACATGTATGGATAGCGTACACATTCAAAATATATGTCTCAGGAGGCAGGCTCAGACGGTGTCAGGCACAGTATGGATTGCACGTGATTGCACAAAGGTTAGAAAGGGTACCGTATCCCTGGATAACATGTATGGATAGCGTACACATTCAAAATATATGTCTCAGGAGGCAGGCTCAGACGGTGTCAGGCACAGTATGGATTGCACGTGATTGCACAAAGGTTAGAAAGGGTACCGTATCCCCGGATAACATGTATGGATAGCGTACACATTCAAAATATATGTCTCAGGAGGCAGGCTCAGACGGTGTTAGGCCCAGTATGGATTGCACGTGATTGCACAAAGGTTAGAAAGGGTACCGTATCCCCGGATAACATGTATGGATAGCGTACACATTCAAAATATATGTCTCAGGAGGCAGACTCAGACGGTGTCAGGCACAGTATGGATTTGACGGCCCAGATTACACAGCGGAGGAGCAGGGAGAGGTAAAGATTGCAAATGCTGGGGCCCTGCCCAAGCAAGGGGGGCCCACTCGTGGGCGTCGGTACTGGCACTGGGCCCCTCATAGTACAGCGGTGTGTCTGACGGCGGGTGTGCACCACCACCGTCAGAGACACTTGATTGCACTATGAGGGACCCTGTGCCAGTGCCCGCGCCCAAGAGTCGGCCTACCCACCTGTCCAGGGCAACGGCACTCGCACGGTGTCGTGCGGTAGGTGGTGACCCCGGCCATGGGGGGGGAGGCAGCACAGTTAGGGAGTTTTAGAAAGTGGCATATGTTGATGTTGGACATTCAGCTGATGCAAAAGGCGAAATAGGTGAAGTACCAGGAAGAGGTGGACCAAAGCAAGCCATTTTTCTGTCACCCTATGTGTCATCAGGGGAAGGTGGGACAAAATCCTTGGAAACCCATGCGTGGTTCATTTTAATGAAGGTTAGATCATCCACATTTTGGGTTGACAGACGGGTCCTTTTTTCTGTCAGGATTGATCCAGCTGCACTGAAGACTCTTTCCGATAGCACACTTGCAGCTGGGCAAGCGAGCTCCTGTAAGGCATATTGGGCCAATTCAGGCCAGGTGTCCAGTTTAGCGGCCCAATAGTCAAAGGGGAATGACCTGTGTGGGAGAACATCGATATGGGAGGAAAAGTAGTTTGTAACCATAGTTGACAACTGCTGTCTCCTGTCACTTTCCATCGATGCAGTATTACCAGTTGTGTGAGCGGTATTTGAAAAATCAGTCCACAACATTGTCATGAAACCCCTGTCTCCAACGCCACTTCTGCTGTGTGCACCACGAACACCTCTGCCAAGCTGCCCCAGGCCCGTACGGCTCGTGTGAGAACCATCACCGCTGCTGTGTGCTGGGAATGCCTCAAGCAACCGATTTACCAGAGTTGCTTGTTTATTAGCCAATATTAGGTCAAGGTTCTCCTGTGGCATGATGTTTTGTAATTTGCCTTTATAGCGTGGATCCAGGATGCTGGCCAACCAGTAGTCGTCATCGTTCATCATTTTGGCAATGCGGGGGTCCCTTTTTAGGATCCGCAAGGCATAATCTGACATGTGGGCCAATGTTACCGGTGTCAATGATGCACTGCGAGTGCTGGGTGGAAGAGCACTTTCTGGCAAATCCACATCCCTCCAGTCACGCACAAACCCTGTACCAGACCTTGCCACGCCAACATTTTCACTTGCCCCACGAGATGCATCCTCCTCCCCTAAGTAATCATCCCCATCATCCTCCTCCTCCTCTTCTTCCTCCACCTCGTCCAGGAGAGGTCCCTGAGCAGACAATGGCTGAATGTCATCAAGGATTCCCTCCTCCTCAACATTGGCTGCAGACGCCTGCTCCTTAAGGTGCGTCAAAGTTTGCATGAGCAGACGCATAAGTGGGATGCTCATGCTTAGGATGGCGTCGTCTGCGCTTACCAGCCGTGTGCATTCCTCAAAACACTGAAGGACTTTACAAAGGTCTTTCAGCTTCGACCACTGCACGCCTGTCAACTCCATGTCTGCTCTCAAAGTGCCTGGCCGTGTATCCTCCCACAAATGCATTATGGCCTGCCTCTGCTCGCACAGCCGCTCCACCATGTGCAGGGTGGAGTTCCACCTTGTTGCAATGTCGATAATGAGGCGGTGGTTGGGAAGGTGGAGCAATCGCTGCAGCTTCTGCATACGAACGGAGTGTACAGGCGACCGGCGGATGTGCGCGCACAGTCTTCGCACCTTCTGGAGCAGGGCTGTTAACTCCGGATAATTTTTGAGGAAACACTGCACCACCAGGTTCAAGGTGTGAGCCAAGCAAGGTATGTGGCTGAGTTTTGAAAGGGCTATGGCTGCCACAAAATTACGGCCGTTATCACTAACTACCTTGCCTGCCTCAAGATGTACACTGCCCAGCCATGACTTAGTTTGTCGCTTCAAGTACTCGGCCAGCACCTCGGCGGTGTGTCTGTCGCCCAAACACATCATCTGCAACACAGCCTGCTGACGCTTTCCACTAGCTGCTCGATAGGGGGACACATCGTGTGCAACAGTGGCAGCTGCAGATGGAGTGCTCATACGACTGCGCTCTGTGGACGAGCTTTCGCTTCTGGAGGAGGAGGAGGAGGAGGGTCGAACGCCTACAGCCAACTGTTTCCTATACCGTGGGCTAGGCAGCACTGTCCCACCACCGCTGTCCCCTGTGGACCCTGCATCCACCACATTAACCCAGTGCGCAGTGATGGACACGTAACGGCCCTGGCCATGCCGACTGGACCATGCATCAGTTGTGAGGTGCACCTTTCCGCTCACTGACTGCTTGAGTGCATGGACAATGCGGTCTTTCACATGATGGTGGAGGGCTGGGATGGCTTTGCGAGAGAAGAAGTGGCGACTGGGTAGGTCATAGCGTGGTACTGCATAGGCCATGAGTTCGCGGAAAGCTGTGCTTTCCACCAACCGAAAGGGCATCATCTCAAACGAGATTAGTTTGGCAATGTGGGCGTTCAAACCCAGTGTACGCGGATGAGAGACTGAGTACTTTCTTGACCTACTCATAGTGTCTGGGAGGGTGAGCTGGACTTGAGAGCTACATATGGTGGAAGTAGCGGTGGACAGGGCGGACTGAGAGAGGGTTGATGATGGTGATGGAGTTGGTGTTCTTTCTGATGGCCTAGAATCAGTCTTTCGTTGATATAACAGTGGGATTCCCTGACTGCTGTGGTCTTGCAATGACACCTCAACATTTGCTGCTGTGCTAACCGGTGGGCTTACAGTGGGGGAAACAATGTAGCGTTGCTGACTACCTTCGTTGTGATCAGTTGCACATGTGGCACTTGAGGTTTGGTGTTGTGTCCACGCTTGCAAGTGCATGCTGGTTAAATGTCTAAGCATGCAACTGGTATTCAAATTTTTCAGATTTTTCCCTCGGCTAAAGGTCTTTGCGCACTTCTTACAGATAACCTTGGCCTGATCATGAGGATTTTGTTCAAAAAGGTGCCACACTGCACTCTTCCTACTTTGGCAGACATTTTGCGGCCTAGCACGCTGTGATCTTTTGACCCTCTGGACAAGCTGTCCAGCAACTCTTTTGATGTTTGGAACCTGTCTTTGGAGTGCTCCGGGCCTGCCAGATAACAGCTGTTGCGATGTCGATGTCTGCTGTGGATGCTCCTCATCTGAGCTATTGGAAGCAGCACCCTCTTCCCCCAATGGATGCCAATCTGGGTCAATAACTGGGTCATCCATCACCTCCTCTTCTATGTCATGTGCACCTTTCTCTGTGTCACCGTGTATGGTGGTATAGTGTGCGGGAAGGGGCACCTGAGTCTCATCAGGGTCAAAATCTGGCTCTGTACACTGCGAGGACAATGTAGTGCTCTGAGTGAATGTACCAGCAGAATCATCCATCAGCGGCTGTGCATCAGTGCACTCCATGTCAGATTCATCTTGGCCTGGGTAATTCACCATTTCACTTGATAATCCAGGCATGGTATGTGAAAACAGCTCCATGGAGTAATCAGTAGTATGGCCTGCGTCATCCTTCAATCTTGGTTGGGGTGAAGGACACAAGGAAAGGTGTGGTTCATGAACATGAGCCTCCAATGACGACTCAGTGCTTTTACTTTTTACAACTGAAGAAGAGGAGGCGATAGAGCTGGAGGCTGAGTCAGCAATGTAAGACAAAACTTTTTCCTGATGCTCTGCCTTTAAAAGCGGTTTGCCAACTCCTAGAAAACTAAGCGTTCGAGGCCTTATGTAGCCAGACGATGAATCAGGGTCAGCACCTCCTGCATTCAGTCCTACTTTGCTCTTGCCACTACCATCAGATCCACCACCAACACCATCATTACCAGCTGCCAACCCCCGCCCAATTCCACGGCCTCTTCCACCAGCCTTCCTCATTTTTGGTAGAAATGTAGACAAAATCCAACAAACTATATAGTAATGTAAAACAAGGTACAAGGTGTCTATAGGACAGGGGAGATTTAGAATTTCTGCACACACTTGTGGACAGTGGACACTTTTGGATTGTGTGAGGCCCACTGATATCTGAGCGCTATGTGACAGGCTCGATGGCACAGCTGCCTGTGACCAAAGTGACGAGAGGATAATGGAGATTTTGAAACTCTGCGCACACTTTTGGACACTGGACACTTGTGGATTGTGTGAGGCCCACTGATATCTGAGCGCTATGTGACAGGCTCGATGGCACAGCTGCCTGTGACCAAAGTGACGAGAGGATAATGGAGATTTTGAATCTCTGCGCACACTTTTGGACACTGGACACTTGTGGATTGTGTGAGGCCCACTGATATCTGAGCGCTATGTGACACGCTCGATGGCACAGCTGCCTGTGACCAAAGTGATGAGAGGATAATGGAGATTTTGAATCTCTGCGCACACTTTTGGACACTGGACACTTGTGGATTGTGTGAGGCCCACTGATATCTGAGCGCTATGTGACAGGCTCGATGGCACAGCTGTGACCAAAGTGACGAGAGGATAATGGAGATTTTGAATCTCTGCGCACACTTTTGGACACTGGACACATGTGGATTGTGTGAGGCCCACTGATATCTGAGCGCTATGTGACAGACTCGATGGCACAGCTGCCTGTGACAAAAGTGACGAGAGGATAATGGAGATTTTGAATCTCTGCGCACACTTTTGGACACTGGACACTTGTGGATTGTGTGAGGCCCACTGACATCTGAGCGCTATGTGACATGCTCGATGGCACAGCTGCCTGTGACCAAAGTGACGAGAGGATAATGGAGATTTTGAATCTCTGCGCACACTTTTGGACACTGGACACTTGTGGATTGTGTGAGGCCCACTGATATCTGAGCGCTATGTGACACGCTCGATGGCACAGCTGCCTGTGGCCAAAGTGACGAGAGGATAATGGAGATTTTGAATCTCTGCGCACACTTTTGGACACTGGACACTTGTGGATTGTGTGAGGCCCACTGATATCTGAGCGCTATGTGACACGCTCGATGGCACAGCTGCCTGTGACCAAAGTGACGAGAGGATAACGGAGATTTTGAATCTCTGCGCACACTTTTGGACACTGGACACTTGTGGATTGTGTGAGGCCCACTGATATCTGAGCGCTATGTGACACGCTCGATGGCACAGCTGCCTGTGACCAAAGTGACGAGAGGATAATGGAGATTTTGAATCTCTGCGCACACTTTTGGTCACTGGACACTTGTGGATTGTGTGAGGCCCACTGATATCTGAGCGCTATGTGACAGGCTCAATGGCACAGCTGCCTGTGACCAAAGTGACGAGAGGATAATGGAGATTTTGAATCTCTGCGCACACTTTTGGACACTGGACACTTGTGGATTTTGTGAGGCCCACTGATATCTGAGCGCTATGTTACACGCTCAATGGCACAGCTGCCTGTGACCAAAGTGACGAGAGGATAATGGAGATTTTGAATCTCTGCGCACACTTTTGGACACTGGACACTTGTGGATTGTTGTGAGGCCCACTGATATCTGAGCGCTATGTGACACGCTCGATGGCACAGCTGCCTGTGACCAAAGTGACGAGAGGATAATGGAGATTTTGAATCTCTGCGCACACTTTTGGACAATGGACACTTGTGGATTGTGTGAGGCCCACTGATATCTGAGCGCTATGTGACACGCTCGATGGCACAGCTGCCTGTGACCAAAGTGACGAGAGGATAATGGAGATTTTGAATCTCTGCGCACACTTTTGGACACTGGACACTTGTGGATTGTGTGAGGCCCACTGATATCTGATCGCTATGTGACAGGCTCGATGGCACAGCTGCCTGTGACCAAAGTGACGAGAGGATAATGGAGATTTTGAATCTCTGCGCACACTTTTGGACACTGGACACTTGTGGATTGTGTGAGGCCCACTGATATCTGAGCGCTATGTGACACGCTCGATGGCACAGCTGCCTGTGACCAAAGTGACGAGAGGATAATGGAGATTTTGAATCTCTGCGCACACTTTTGGACACTGGACACTTGTGGATTGTGTGAGGCCCACTGATATCTGAGCGCTATGTGACAGGCTCGATGGCACAGCTGTGACCAAAGTGACGAGAGGATAATGGAGATTTTAAATCTCTGTGCACACTTTTGGACACTGGACACTTGTGGATTGTGTGAGGCCCACTGATATCTGAGCGCTATGTGACACGCTCGATGGCACAGCTGCCTGTGACCAAAGTGACGAGAGGATAATGGAGATTTTGAATCTCTGCGCACACTTTTGGACACTGGACACTTGTGGATTGTGTGAGGCCCACTGATATCTGAGCGCTATGTGACACGCTCGATGGCACAGCTGCCTGTGACCAAAGTGACGAGAGGATAATGGAGATTTTGAATCTCTGCGCACACTTTTGGACACTGGACACTTGTGGATTGTGTGAGGCCCACTGATATCTGAGCGCTATGTGACACGCTCGATGGCACAGCTGCCTGTGGCCAAAGTGACGAGAGGATAATGGAGATTTTGAATCTCTGCGCACACTTTTGGACACTGGACACTTGTGGATTGTGTGAGGCCCACTGATATCTGAGCGCTATGTGACACGCTCGATGGCACAGCTGCCTGTGACCAAAGTGACGAGAGGATAACGGAGATTTTGAATCTCTGCACACACTTTTGGACACTGGACACTTGTGGATTGTGTGAGGCCCACTGATATCTGAGCGCTATGTGACACGCTCGATGGCACAGCTGCCTGTGACCAAAGTGACGAGAGGATAATGGAGATTTTGAATCTCTGCGCACACTTTTGGACACTGGACACTTGTGGATTTTGTGAGGCCCACTGATATCTGAGCGCTATGTGACACGCTCAATGGCACAGCTGCCTGTGACCAAAGTGACGAGAGGATAATGGAGATTTTGAATCTCTGTGCACACTTTTGGACACTGGACACTTGTGGATTGTTGTGAGGCCCACTGATATCTGAGCGCTATGTGACACGCTCGATGGCACAGCTGCCTGTGACCAAAGTGACGAGAGGATAATGGAGATTTTGAATCTCTGCGCACACTTTTGGACACTGGACACTTGTGGATTGTGTGAGGCCCACTGATATCTGAGCGCTATGTGACACGCTCGATGGCACAGCTGCCTGTGACCAAAGTGACGAGAGGATAATGGAGATTTTGAATCTCTGCGCACACTTTTGGACACTGGACACTTGTGGATTGTGTGAGGCCCACTGATATCTGAGCGCTATGTGACAGGCTCGATGGCACAGCTGCCTGTGACCAAAGTGACGAGAGGATAATGGAGATTTTGAATCTCTGCGCACACTTTTGGACACTGGACACTTGTGGATTGTGTGAGGCCCACTGATATCTGAGCGCTATGTGACACGCTCGATGGCACAGCTGCCTGTGACCAAAGTGACGAGAGGATAATGGAGATTTTGAATCTCTGCGCACACTTTTGGACACTGGACACTTGTGGATTGTGTGAGGCCCACTGATATCTGAGCGCTATGTGACAGGCTCGATGGCACAGCTGTGACCAAAGTGACGAGAGGATAATGGAGATTTTGAATCTCTGTGCACACTTTTGGACACTGGACACTTGTGGATTGTGTGAGGCCCACTGATATCTGAGCGCTATGTGACAGACTCGATGGCACAGCTGCCTGTGACAAAAGTTACGAGAGGATAATGGAGATTTTGAATCTCTGCGCACACTTTTGGACACTGGACACTTGTGGATTGTGTGAGGCCCACTGATATCTGAGCCCTATGTGACAGGCTCGATGGCACAGCTGCCTGTGACCAAAGTGACGAGAGGATAATGGAGATTTTGAATCTCTGCGCACACTTTTGGACACTGGACACTTGTGGATTGTGTGAGGCCCACTGATATCTGAGCGCTATGTGACACGCTCGATGGCACAGCTGCCTGTGACCAAAGTGACGAGAGGATAATGGAGATTTTGAATCTCTGCACACACTTTTGGACACTGGACACTTGTGGATTGTGTGAGGCCCACTGATATCTGAGCGCTATGTGACACGCTCGATGGCACAGCTGCCTGTGACCAAAGTGACGAGAGGATAATGGAGATTTTGAATCTCTGTGCACACTTTTGGACACTGGACACTTGTGGATTGTGTGAGGCCCACTGATATCTGAGCGCTATGTGACACGCTCGATGGCACAGCTGCCTGTGACCAAAGTGACGAGAGGATAATGGAGATTTTGAATCTCTGTGCACACTTTTGGACACTGGACACTTGTGGATTGTGTGTGGCCCACTGATATCTGAGCGCTATGTGACACGCTCGATGGCACAGCTGCCTGTGACCAAAGTGACGAGAGGATAATGGAGATTTTGAATCTCTGCACACACTTTTGGACACTGGACACTTTTGGATTGTGTGAGGCCCACTGATATCTGAGCGCTATGTGACACGCTCGATGGCACAGCTGCCTGTGACCAAAGTGACGAGAGGATAATGGAGATTTTGAATCTCTGCGCACACTTTTGGACACTGGACACCTGTGGATTGTGTGAGGCCCACTGATATCTGAGCGCTATGTGACACGCTCGATGGCACAGCTGCCTGTGACCAAAGTGACGAGAGGATAATGGAGATTTTGAATCTCTGCGCACACTTTTGGACACTGGACACTTGTGGAGTGTGTGAGGCCCACTGATATCTGAGCGCTATGTGACAGGCTCGATGGCACAGCTGTGACCAAAGTGACAAGAGGATAATGGAGATTTTGAATCTCTGCGCACACTTTTGGACACTGGACACTTGTGGATTGTGTGAGGCCCACTGATATCTGAGCGCAATGTGACAGGCTCGATGGCACAGCTGTGACCAAAGTGACGAGAGGATAATGGAGATTTTGAATCTCTGTGCACACTTTTGGACACTGGACACTTGTGGATTGTGTGAGGCCCACTGATATCTGATCACTATGTGACACGCTCGATGGCACAGCTGCCTGTGACCAAAGTGACGAGAGGATAATGGAGATTTTGAATCTCTGCGCACACTTTTGGACACTGGACACTTGTGGATTGTGTGAGGCCCACTGATATCTGAGCGCTATGTGACAGGCTCGATGGCACAGCTGCCTGTGACCAAAGTGACGAGAGGATAATGGAGATTTTGAATCTCTGCGCACACTTTTGGACACTGGACACTTGTGGATTGTGTGAGGCCCACTGATATCTGAGCGCTATGTGACACGCTCGATGGCACAGCTGCCTGTGACCAAAGTGACGAGAGGATAATGGAGATTTTGAATCTCTGCGCACACTTTTGGACACTGGACACTTGTGGAGTGTGTGAGGCCCACTGATATCTGAGCGCTATGTGACACGCTCAATGGCACAGCTGCCTGTGACCAAAGTGACGAGAGGATAATGGAGATTTTGAATCTCTGAGCACACTTTTGGACACTGGACACTTGTGAATTGTTGTGAGGCCCACTGATATCTGAGCGCTATGTGACACGCTCGATGGCACAGCTGCCTGTGACCAAAGTGACGAGAGGATAATGGAGATTTTGAATCTCTGCGCACACTTTTGGACACTGGACACTTGTGGATTGTGTGAGGCCCACTGATATCTGAGCGCTATGTGACACGCTCGATGGCACAGCTGCCTGTGACCAAAGTGACGAGAGGATAATGGAGATTTTGAATCTCTGCGCACACTTTTGGACACTGGACACTTGTGGATTGTGTGAGGCCCACTGATATCTGAGCGCTATGTGACAGGCTCGATGGCACAGCTGCCTGTGACCAAAGTGACGAGAGGATAATGGAGATTTTGAATCTCTGCGCACACTTTTGGACACTGGACACTTGTGGATTGTGTGAGGCCCACTGATATCTGAGCGCTATGTGACACGCTCGATGGCACAGCTGCCTGTGACCAAAGTGACGAGAGGATAATGGAGATTTTGAATCTCTGCGCACACTTTTGGACACTGGACACTTGTGGATTGTGTGAGGCCCACTGATATCTGAGCGCTATGTGACACGCTCGATGGCACAGCTGCCTGTGACCAAAGTGACGAGAGGATAATGGAGATTTTGAATCTCTGCGCACACTTTTGGACACTGGACACTTGTGGAGTGTGTGAGGCCCACTGATATCTGAGCGCTATGTGACAGGCTCGATGGCACAGCTGTGACCAAAGTGACGAGAGGATAATGGAGATTTTGAATCTCTGCGCACACTTTTGGACACTGGACACTTGTGGATTGTGTGAGGCCCACTGATATCTGAGCGCTATGTGACAGGCTCGATGGCACAGCTGTGACCAAAGTGACGAGAGGATAATGGAGATTTTGAATCTCTGTGCACACTTTTGGACACTGGACACTTGTGGATTGTGTGAGGCCCACTGATATCTGAGCGCTATGTGACAGACTCGATGGCACAGCTGCCTGTGACAAAAGTGACGAGAGGATAATGGAGATTTTGAATCTCTGCGCACACTTTTGGACACTGGACACTTGTGGATTGTGTGAGGCCCACTGATATCTGAGCGCTATGTGACAGGCTCGATGGCACAGCTGCCTGTGACCAAAGTGACGAGAGGATAATGGAGATTTTGATTCTCTGCGCACACTTTTGGACACTGGACACTTGTGGATTGTGTGAGGCCCACTGATATCTGAGCGCTATGTGACACGCTCAATGGCACAGCTGCCTGTGACCAAAGTGACGAGAGGATAATGGAGATTTTGAATCTCTGCGCACACTTTTGGACACTGGACACTTGTGGATTGTGTGTGGCCCACTGATATCTGAGCGCTATGTGACACGCTCGATGGCACAGCTGCCTGTGACCAAAGTGACGAGAGGATAATGGAGATTTTGAATCTCTGCACACACTTTTGGACACTGGACACTTGTGGATTGTGTGAGGCCCACTGATATCTGAGCGCTATGTGACACGCTCGATAGCACAGCTGCCTGTGACCAAAGTGACGAGAGGATAATGGAGATTTTGAATCTCTGCGCACACTTTTGGACACTGGACACCTGTGGATTGTGTGAGGCCCACTGATATCTGAGCGCTATGTGACACGCTCGATGGCACAGCTGCCTGTGACCAAAGTGACGAGAGGATAATGGAGATTTTGCATCTCTGCGCACACTTTTGGACACTGGACACTTGTGGATTGTGTGAGGCCCACTGATATCTGAGCGCTATGTGACACGCTCGATGGCACAGCTGCCTGTGACCAAAGTGACGAGAGGATAATGGAGATTTTGAATCTCTGCGCACACTTTTGGACACTGGACACTTGTGGATTGTGTGAGGCCCACTGATATCTGAGCGCTATGTGACACGCTCGATGGCACAGCTGCCTGTGACCAAAGTGACGATAGGATAATGGAGATTTTGAATCTCTGCGCACACTTTTGGACACTTGTGGATTGTGTGAGGCCCACTGATATCTGAGCGCTATGTGACACGCTCGATGGCACAGCTGCCTGTGACCAAAGTGACGAGAGGATAATGGAGATTTTGAATCTCTGCGCACACTTTTGGACACTGGACACTTGTGGATTGTGTGAGGCCCACTGATATCTGAGCGCTATGTGACACGCTCGATGGCACAGCTGCCCGTGACCAAAGTGACGAGAGGATAATGGAGATTTTGAATCTCTGCGCACACTTTTGGACACTGGACACTTGTGGAGTGTGTGAGGCCCACTGATATCTGAGCGCTATGTGACAGGCTCGATGGCACAGCTGTGACCAAAGTGACGAGAGGATAATGGAGATTTTGAATCTCTGCGCACACTTTTGGACACTGGACACTTGTGGATTGTGTGAGGCCCACTGATATCTGAGCGCTATGTGACAGGCTCGATGGCACAGCTGTGACCAAAGTGACGAGAGATAATGGAGATTTTGAATCTCTGTGCACACTTTTGGACACTGGACACTTGTGGATTGTGTGAGGCCCACTGATATCTGAGTACTATGTGACACGCTCGGTGGCACAGCTGCCTGTGACCAATGTGACGAGAGGATAATGGAGATTTTGAATCTCTGCGCACACTTTTGGACACTGGACACTTGTGGATTGTGTGAGGCCCACTGATATCTGAGCGCTATGTGACAGGCTCGATGGCACAGCTGCCTGTGACCAAAGTGACGAGAGGATAATGGAGATTTTGAATCTCTGCGCACACTTTTGGACACTGGACACTTGTGGATTTTGTGAGGCCCACTGATATCTGAGCGCTATGTGACACGCTCGATGGCACAGCTGCCTGTGACCAAAGTGACGAGAGGATAATGGAGATTTTGAATCTCTGCGCACACTTTTGAACACTGGACACTTGTGGATTGTTGTGAGGCCCACTGATATCTGAGCGCTATGTGACACGCTCGATGGCACAGCTGCCTGTGACCAAAGTGACGAGAGGATAATGGAGATTTTGAATCTCTGCGCACACTTTTGGACACTGGACACTTGTGGATTGTGTGAGGCCCACTGATATCTGAGCGCTATGTGACACGCTCGATGGCACAGCTGCCTGTGACCAAAGTGACGAGAGGATAATGGAGATTTTGAATCTCTGCGCACACTTTTGGACACTGGACACTTGTGGATTGTGTGAGGCCCACTGATATCTGAGCGCTATGTGACATGCTCGATGGCACAGCTGCCTGTGACCAAAGTGACGAAAGGATAATGGAGATTTTGAATCTCTGCGCACACTTTTGGACACTGGACACTTGTGAATTGTGTGAGGCCCACTGATATCTGAGCGCTATGTGACACGCTCGATGGCACAGCTGCCTGTGACCAAAGTGACGAGAGGATAATGGAGATTTTGACTCTCTGCGCACACTTTTGGACACTGGACACTTGTGGATTGTGTGAGGCCCACTGATATCTGAGCGCTATGTGACAGGCTCGATGGCACAGCTGCCTGTGACTAAAGTGACGAGAGGATAATGGAGATTTTGAATCTCTGCGCACACTTTTGGACACTGGACACTTGTGGATTGTGTGAGGCCCACTGATATCTGAGCGCTATGTGACACGCTCGATGGCACAGCTGCCTGTGACCAAAGTGACGAGAGGATAATGGAGATTTTTAATCTCTGCGCACACTTTTGGACACTGGACACTTGTGGATTGTGTGAGGCCCACTGATATCTGAGCGCTATGTGACAGGCTCGATGGCACAGCTGTGACAAAAGTGACTAGAGGATAAGGGAGATTGGATTGCTTTTAAAAAAGCAGTTTGCGGAGCAGTGGGTAAACAGCAATGCCAGCGTGTCAGGAAGCCTTAAAAGGCAGCCCAACAACCAACACCACTGATACACCACAATATAGCCTCCCCTTGCACTGCACACACAGTGACTTGTGTGTTGTGCAGGCCAAATCGCTAGCAGCAGAAGCAGTTTTTTTGTCTTCTTCCCTGCCTAACGCTCTCCCTACAGAATCAGCAGCAACCTCTCCCTATACTAAGATCGGCAGAAGTAAGATGGCGGTCGGCGTGCACGCCCTTTTATACCCCCTGTGACGCCCACCAAAGCAAGCCAATCACTTGCATGCCCTTCTGAAAGATGGTGGTGACCCGTGCCTAGGTCATCACGTTGCCCACAGTGTCCGTGGATCCTGATTGGCTGAAAAAGAGCGCAAAACAAACTTTTGAAACGCGACTTTGGCGCGTAAGTCGCCGACCTCGTGGCCGACCTCATCCTAGGGTCGGGTTTCGTTTCATGAAACCCGACTTTGCCAAAAGTCGGCGACTTTTGAATTTTTTCAACCCGTTTCGCTCAACTCTAGTCATCTGTAATGTTATAATTCGACAGAAGATGTTGAATTCATCTGCAACACAGGGAAAATGGAAGGAATGACATAGGGAGGAATTATACAGCTTCTTTTAAAATCATTGGCAAACAATTTAATCTATGCATAAACTGAGTTCTCTAGAGTTACAGATGTTCTTACAGTTTCTCTTTAAGGGCTCACACTAATGTGTGTAAATAAAATCACTTCGATGTTGTTCCTGAAAAGTAACATAAGAGTCATGCGAGTTTTATGCGAGTACAATGCAATTTTTCTCAAGTACAGTAGCATCTGTATGACATCCGTATGAAATGTGTATGCAAACCATGTACAATGCACTTTTAACATCAGCTTTTACATACAGTAATGCTCTGTCATTTAAAGCATGTTCTCTAA
Organism: Dendrobates tinctorius; assembly: GCF_039654945.1. Taxonomy (NCBI): domain Eukaryota; kingdom Metazoa; phylum Chordata; class Amphibia; order Anura; family Dendrobatidae; genus Dendrobates; species Dendrobates tinctorius. The sequence continues at coordinate 4,199,620 of NW_027361728.1, read as the reverse complement.
GTAATAAAGTGATCTTATATAAAGATATAGACAGATAGATAGATATGAGATAGATAGAGAGAAAGAGAGAGAGATAGATAGATAGGCAAATTAAAGGCCACTGCAAAATTGTCTCCTTCTCTGATTTTTCTCTTTATACATATATTTTTTGAGTAAAATGTACAATGCTGTTTTATTCTATAAATGACTGACAACATGTTTCTGAAATTTAAAGCTAAAATTTTTGGTTAAAAGTTATTTTTTCATTCAAATTAATTTTGGGCTATTCCTAGCACTTGTTTGGCCATCCAGCTTGTCCCATTGCAAGAGGATTGTGAACACCACAGCAGAGTTTTGGGTTTTTTTAGACTTTCCCTCAATAAATAAGATTGGGTTCAGGTGATCACCTGATCAGAAGCACATTAAGTAGAATGAGGTGTCCTCTGGTTGGAATTCAATTGACATTGGAATGGAATGGCTGTCAGACATGTAGAGAAGGTGATTTTTATAAAACTGTGCAGTGGTCTCTTAATTCTTGCCAGAGCTGTGTGTATATGTATATATATATTTATATATATATATATATATATATATACACATATATATACACACATATATATATATATATATATATATATATATATATACACACAGTATATACACACACATACACACACTTGGAACAAAATGTCACCCTCACAATGGGTCAATAAACTATTCACAATTTTTGACCTTGGAGTGCCGCCTCTAATTTGCCTATCTATCTATCTATCTATCTATCTATCTATCTATCCATCTATCTAGTTTTCCTCGATATTGTTAAGGTTTGGAGTTGCCTAAGGGGCTTTGCACCCATTATATTTATTTTTGCTATTGCTTGTGCTGCACTATTTTTTACTATTCTAGATAAATAGATAGATAAGTAGATGTCCTGTAGATATTTAATGTCACAAGTCCCCTACATATATTAAATTAGCATCCTTTAGTGCCTTTCATGTGGTACAAAAATGGTACAAAAGGGTAAGCCTTTTTAAACCTTTTAAATAATTTTTTTTTATATCTATATATATGGCAAGTGTTCCCCCTTATTTTTAATAACCAGCAGACAGCTGGAGGGGTGGTGTTATAATTATGGAAAGGGGCCACTATCCATGCATCTTCCCAGCCTACAGCTAACTGTTTGCAGCCAACTGCATAGCCTTTACTGATTTTTAAAAAGGGGAGACCCCCAAAAAATGATGTGTCCCCGCTATTTTTAATCCATTTTAAAATTGTTTCATTATTTTTATTGCTGATTATCTCTGAAACTATAATTGGAAAATAAGCCCAAGTTGCAGTGGAAACTCAGGCTTCTGCCTGCGTAGCAGAGCTGACTGAATTTCCTAGGATCCAGCAGCTGCTTCTCCCACTCCAGATCCAAAGATCAAATGATCACTAATCTGGGAGAAGGAGCAATGGCAGTGCATTCTAAACTGTTAATCTGTGTACCTAAATGCTTGTTCAATGCTGTGTATTGTGAGTGAAATAAACTCTTTTCTATTGCCTTTCAAATAGAGATGAGCTAATATTTCAATGTTTGCTTTGGATAATGATTGCTGAATTTGCAATATTTGCTGATTTATTCGTTGAATGTTCGCCAAACATAGCCGATCACCATTCAAGTTAATGGGAGGCAAAAGCAAACACAACACCTTCAAAACAGGTCCAAAAGTTAACCAAAACACATCAAATTTGGTGCAGACACCAGGAAAGTGGAATCAATTCACCCACAGTACAAATTCTAGACTAGCACGGCAGCAATCAGCCATGCATGAGGAATTAGGGTCAGGGCAAGCATTTACAGCTTTGAATTGATTGTTAAATTAAGATGAGGTCGGTGATGGATCAATGTTTGCCTGCTGTGCTGGGAGCCTACAGATGAACCTGCTTTCATCCTCAGCCACACTCAGGTGGCACAAATATCAGTTTCATAGACTACTATTGTCAGAAAAATGTAAGGATAGTAACATGGCTAATTGACTCAAAGGAAGTGGAGGCATGACGATCTCGGAGGCCTACTGCTAGAGGCAACACGCATGAAGGGGACTACACATTTACAAAAATTAGTGGCAGACACCAGTAAAGTTTCATCAATTTCACAACAGTAGAAATAGAATAATAGGAAGCAACACCTCTTACAGTACAGCAAACCCAGCAAATGGAGAGACTCAATCATGAGTGTTCATATTTCAAACAATTAGTGGGAGACACCACCAAAATGGCATCAATTTCACAATAATAGGGAGCGACATCTCTTCCACTACAGTTAACCCAGCAGATGGACACCCAACCAGGAGAGTTCACATTTCCAAAAATTATGGCCTGCCACCACCAAACTGGCTTCTATTGCGCAAAAGTAGAAATAGTATAATAGAGAGCCATATCTCTTCCTCTACAGTAGGAATGGGCGAATCCTGAAATACTCGGAATCGCTAGACTCTAACGAGTCCGACTCGGAAACTCGCTATTGGTTGCAAGTCTAGCGAGTCCAATGTTAATGAATGGGGATGCGAGTATTGCAGCGATTCCTGTGCTGCCATTTTTTTTACTCTTTACTCTCGCAAGTGGCCCCTAGCTTAGCGATTTAGAATTCATCCCTAAAGCACAGAAAATTGTTTCTACATCACGCTAGAAGCTAAACAGGAAGTTGCCTGTGCTAACCGATTTACTGCACAGGCTGATCTGATATTCTGCACACACAGGCAGATCTGATCTGCACACACAGGGCGATCTGATCTGCACACACAGGGCGATCAGATCTGCACACACAGGCCCACCAAAGATGTGTAGCAGACGTGATACAGAGAGGCTGATCGGCCTGGTTGAAGAGTGGCCCCAGCTGTGGCAGCCCACCCACCCTGGCTATGGTGATGAAAGACAGCGAAATATGGCTTGGAGGTCCATCGCCAGAAGTATGTTCCCGTCATTTGATCACGCTGGAGAAGATGGGCAGGCAAACATGGGTAAGAGTTATGTGATGTCATTTCTTCTATTTTCTTTTACTGTACCCTTTTTTGGATTAGGAGAGAGTGAGATTTCTTGTGTCACCATTGGCGTCTGTGACGCACTGAAACCGTGGTACCCAGCACCGGGCCGGGGTCTGCTTCACTGGGGGATGTGATGTGACCCGTGCTGTAGTCTCAGGGGATGCACAGTGCAAAGGGGATAACTACAGGGGACTGTAATAGGAGGACAATCAAGGCTAGTGATGCGTATTGGCACAGCAGGAAGGTAACGTGCGTGCTATTAGCTGGTAGCAGAGAAGCCCTGCACTCTCCCTGAAAAAATTGTTTAGTGCGCAAAGGCAGTCACCTAGGTGGACTGTGGTGCTGTCTGCGTCACCGCTCTGGGGTGAAGTGCGTGCTGTAACTTAGCAGAGAAGCAACGCACTCTCCCTGAAAAAATTGTTTAGTGCGCAAAGGCAGTCACCTAGGTGGACTGTGGTGCTGTCTGCGTCACCGCTCTGGGGTGAAGTGCATGCTGTAACTTAGCAGAGAAGCAACGCACTCTCCCTGAAAAAATTGTTTAGTGCACACAAGCAGGCAGCGTGCGTGCTATTAGCTGGTGGGATAGATAGCAGCAACGCACTGGTCTGCCACAGAAACAATAACGCTGCAGGGGTAAATATGACCCCAATAATATCTGGTGGGAAAAAAAAAGAAAATTTGCTCAGCTATGCTTCTGATTTCAGCTCTGATGGAAGCTGAGTGAGTAAGGTAAGCTCTGAGGATGGTGCTGTATGCACTGTAAGGCTGCTCCTGCCTTTCTCCCTGCCTACAGTCCTCTACAGTACTCCTCCGTCCTGGTAGTTCTGAAAAGAACTTTTGTGTTATATGTGAGGAATCTTGAGGTCCTACACTGACTAACAGTCCCTAGATCTGCTCTATGTCTCCAACTCGCCCTGCACTAGCTCAGATCGTCACAGGAATGTGCCCAAAATGGCAGGGGCAGGGTTTATATACAGCCTTGCCTGTGATACATGACATAGGCATCACGATGGACAGCAGCCAATCATAGTAGTGCTCTTCACAGTTTTCTCACCTAACAAACTAGGCTGTCTCTGAAAATTAACATATTCTGTTTTCTGCGAGTCCCGAATACAGTATATAGGAGTCCTAGACTCGCTAAGACTCGCTGCTGACAGCGGGACACAAAATCGCTAAGAAACAAGGATTGCTTGTATTAAACTCTGAAAAAACTAGGATTGCCATTGATTTGCATTGGACTCGTTACTGTGCGAGTAATCGCTTGGAAACTCGCAGAGTACCGACTCCTGCGAGTCCCCTACTACTCGCAGAGTAACGAGTCCTAACGAGTAGATTCGCCCATCCCTACTCTACAGCTAACCCAGCAGATGGACACCCAACCAGGAGTGTTCACATTTCCAAAAATGAGAGCTTGATGCCACCGAAGTGGCATCAATTTCATGACAGTAGGAATAGTATAAAAGGGGCTGACACTTCTTCCACTACAGCCAACCCAACATATGGACACCCAACTAGGAGTGTTCACGTTTCTAAAAATTAGTGGCAAACACCAGCAAAGTGTCACCAACTTCACCAAAGTAGAAATATATAATAGGGAGCAACATATCTTTCACTGCAGCCAAACCAGATGAAAAAATATTTAGAATTGACAGTCCTCAGTGGTTGATACCTTTTAATGGCTAACTGAAAAGATGGTAACAAATTGCAAGCTTTCAAGACTACTCAGGTCTCATCATCAGGCAAAGACTAATACAAAATCTGAAGAGTCACATATTTATACACAAAATAGCACAGAAATAACGCAATAGATAAGACAAGTAACGTGAAGCAGAATTGTCATTATTGGAGCGGGATGGACATAAATATTGGAATAGTTCATAGATAATGAGTGTGATAATTTTATTGTCCTCTGCTTGGGCTCTAGTATTGTGTTGTGATGCCCCCAGAAGGTCTGAAGAGCAAATTCCTTAATTGATGTAAAAAGACAAATCCATGCGACACAATCATTCCTGCACTGAGTGTGTCAAAGGTTGTCATGAGTTTATACTCCCATACCTTCCTGTCTCTTTGAGACTTGAAGTAATTTAATGTCCATCATGCTATGACTGGGGATACAAAAATGTTTGGCTTGTCTTATCTATTGCGTTATTTCTGTGATGTTTTGTGCATAAATATGTTGTCAGGATCCTGTCAGCGTCAGCAAACTGCCACGGCTGAGCAGGGTGACTTACCCACACTACGGGAGGGCCCGGGGTCCAAGACTGCAGTGAAAGTTCAAGCAGACAGGACCTGCGACACTGAAAGTAGTAAGGAGTACAAGGACCTACGATCATGTGACTGCAGGGGGCGGGGCTTAGCGTCCTACTGCTGCAGATGATGGAATATACTAACTGCAGGGATACTGTAGTAGAGAAGAGGGAAACGCAGGTCAGACAAGCAGAGGTCATAAACGGAGATGGAGGCGCGGTACCAGAATAACGAGCAGAGAATAGTCAAGTCACAGGCAGAGAGTCATATACAGAGAAGACAGCGCAGTACAAGAGGGACAGGCAGAACTCGTAACAGGGACGGAACCGGATCAAAACGAAGAAAGCAACAAGTTATCAGGCACAAGGCACACGTACACAAGAGGTCAACAAACTCAGCCAAGGGCAGGAGTATAACTGACACCTGACCTAGGTCGAGTGACCACTAAATAGCTGCCATCTGCCAGAGAGAGGCAGAAACAATTAACCCCTGTCTGACCACGACGGGCGGAAGACAAAACCCCATCCTGGATCATGACAGTACCCCCCTCTGAACAGGGGGTGACTGGGCCCCCGGGTCTCTCAGGATACTTGGCATGAAAGGCCCGGACCAACCGATCCGCATGAACCGATCGGGCAGGAACCCACGACCGGTCCTCAGGACCGTAGCCTTTCCAATGCACAAGATATTGAAGAGCATGACGGACCAACCTAGAGTCAACAATTCGTTCCACCTCGTACTCAGACTGCCCGTCTACCAAAACCGGTGGTGGGGAAGACAATGATCCCTCCCCACAGGACCCCACAGGTTTCAAAAGGGCCCTATGGAACACACTGGGGATCCGTAGAGACGGCGGGAGACACAACCGAATAGCCACCGGGTTAACCGCTTCAGTAATTTCATAGGGACCAATAAATTTAGGTCCAAGCTTCGCAAAGGGGACCTTGAGCCTTATATTCTTGGTAGACAACCATACCTTATCCCCAACCTGGAACACCGGCCCCATGGACCGTTTTCTGTCTGCAAAAAACTTATATTTAGCCTGAGCCTTCGTAATGTTACTCTGGACCTCCCGCCATACCTCCCCTAACCGCTGGATAGTCTCATGTGCCCCAGGACACCCAGAGTCCAAATGGGAGAACTCTCCAAAATGTGGATGAAGCCCATAGTTGCAGAAAAAGGGAGATGTACCCGTAGACTGGTTACTGCGGTTGTTAAACGCAAACTCGGCCAAAGGTAACGCAGTACACCAATCACCCTGTCGGGCTGAGGTCAGGCAACGCAGAATTTGCTCCAGAGACTGATTGGTCCGCTCAGTCTGTCCATTAGTCTCTGGATGATAAGCGGATGAAAAAGACAGACCAATACCCAACCTCTTACAAAATGCCCTCCAAAATCTGGAAACAAATTGTACCCCCATATCAGACACCACATTCAAGGGTACCCCATGCAACCATACCACATGCTCAGCAAACAATCTGGACAACGTTTCTGCATTAGGTAGAGCTGCCAAGGGTACAAAATGTGCCTGCTTACTGAACCTGTCCACCACTACCCAAATGACGGTATTACCCTTGGAAGGGGGAAGATTGGTGATGAAATCCATGGACAAATGGGTCCATGGTCTATCAGGAATTGGCAGTGACACCAATTCGCCGGCCGGTTATGGGGGGCTTTCGCACTGGCACATACAACACAAGCAGAGACAAATTCCCCAACATCAGAGGCTAAAGAAGACCACCAGAATATCCTAGCAATGGCCTTCCGGGTAGCCGAGATCCCTGGATGTCCACCCAGAACTGAGTCATTGAACTCTCAGAGGACCTTGAGACGAAACTGAGACCATCCTTGGTGAGAGGTGTAGAATCAATGACCATTATTTTTATAGGAGTCTCCAACCTATCTGTCCCTACTCTACAGCTGGCCACCAGCTTGGAGTCAATCAGGTTCAAGGATGACCCACAGTCCACAAAAGCCGAAGTAGGGAAAAACAGTTCTTAACACCAAGTTCCACCTTTAACAGTATCTTAGAAAATGAAGAAAGTGGTACCTGAGAGTCTGCGTGACCTCCAAAATGATCACCCAGACTCAGTCGCTTGTTAGTCGGTGGGCAGGAGAGGCAGTCCTTTTTCCAATGTCCAGAATCGCCGCAGTAAAAACACAGTTTTCCAAAGCTCCGTCGTCTCCTTTCTTTCTCTTTGAGGTCGATGGTTCCCATCTCCATGGTTTTCAATGTAGGACTGGCTCCCCTTCCTTGGGAGAATAATGGGGTCTCAATCTGCATCACTCCTCTCTCCCGTAGCCTGCAATCCATTCGGACAGCCTGTGTCATAGCATCCTCCAGAGAATCAGGCGGAAGGAGGAGTGCCAAGGCATCTTTCAGATGTTCAGACAGGCCTCTACGGAACAAGCCCCGGAGGGCGGCATCATCCCAGAAGACCTCAGCAGCCCCCCTTGAAAACTTTAAATTTCTTTTTATCTCCAGAAAAGGTATCTGGTAAGTTAACCGGGGACTCAGGGGAAACTAATGAAACATCTTGAGCCCCCGATGATAAAACCCCCTGCACAGTGTCAGTGATCAGCTGCTGAGACTGAGCCAGGACTCATTGTTCCCCAATGAGTTTCTGAGACATCTGAGTCAGATGCTTTACCTGCTCAGAAAGATTAAAAGGTATCAACCACTGAGGACTCTCAATTCTAAATATTTTTCTATCTTCTGGATAACACGGTACAAAGATATATCTTTCCTGTATCAAACCAGCAGACGGACACCCAACCAGGAGTGTTCATATTTCCAAAAATTATGGCCTGACACCACTGAGGTGGCATCGATTTCATGAGAGTAAGAATAGTATAATAGGGAACGACACATCTTCCAGTATAGCCAATCCCGCAGATGGACACCCAACCAGGAGTGTTCACATATTCAAAAATTAGTCACAGGCACCAACAAAGTGGCATCAATTTTATAACCAGCCTTGTTGAAGCTGACAGCTGAGGGTTGCAGCCTCCAGCTGTGAGTTTTGTCTGGCTGGTTAGCAAAAATACAGGGGAACCCACCCATTTTTTAAAATTATTTATTTACAGTGCAGGAGCGGCTGATGAATATTCTCATCCGCCACTCCTGCTCTCACTGTAATTAGAGGTAGCAGGTGTCAGATGATGGGATCAGTAGCCCCATCAGTTGATACCAGTGACCGGAGGTAAGCTTTATACCTCTGATCACAGATGAGCGCTCCCGTTGTCTTCTGACAGCATTGGAACTGCATCTCTCTGACCGGCGGGGATAATTTCCCGTCCGATCAGAAGCGGTGTTTGCCACATTGTCATGCACATTACAGAGCAGCAAAAACTGGATGTTCGGGTCCCCCATTCAAGTAAATGGGGTCCGGGTTCGAGTTCAGGGTTCGGGTCTGGGTACTGTTCTGGCACCTGAACCCAAATTTTTTGCAACTGTTCGGCCGAACCCTCCAGACCCGAACATCCAGGTGTCCACCCATTTCTACTGAACATAATTCGCCATCAAACTCAACCATACCCAAAAGGCTCATACAGCCTTTATCTACCCCCCATTTCCTCAAGATGGTTGTACCATCATTGTAAAGAAGCACCTGTAATTTGTGTCACCCCCAACCAGAGGCGTAGCTAGGGTTTTGGTTTAGGAGGGTGAAACTTCTGAGTGGGCCCCTAACCTGGTAATCCTGATTACAACTCAGTGACGCACCCTAATAGTGGATGTAGGTGAATCTCAGCAGATGACAGCGATGTTACTGAAAATAATCTCTATATAAAGACCAATATTGATATTACTGCCATATGGTCAGTGATAGATACCAGTCCCAAGGAACATATAACATTACAGTTATAGATAATGACTTACAGCTGACATTCTTTCTGATGGAATCGTTCACTTTTCCCGTCTTTTCCATCTGACCCAGACAGACATGACAACTTCCTCCAGCCAGTACTCGGCTGCAGACATTACAACAAAAACACAATCCACTTCTCACGTTTTCAGCCCCATCACCTTCTATTCCTAGCCTGTACATCCCCTCATCCTGCTGATACCCCAATACTGATCTGCTGCTGCATAGGTGTCCTTATTTACTGCACCTGCTGTGTGGTTCTGTGTTCCCTCTAAATTTTAAAACAACCCTCTAGAATATAGTAATACAGAGTGCAAGTGCCCTAGAAAACAGTGCCCATATTTTGTCCCCTAGAAAGTAATAATGCCCTGTGTGTGTCCCTTTGACAGTCACAATGACCTGAGTTTCCTTATAACAATAAGTGCCCATTTTACATTTATTAATGTCCCGAGTCTCCCCTTTAATGCTCTCCTCTACACAATATGATGCTCTCTTATATAGTCTAATGCTCCCTCACTGTATATGTACAGACCCCTTAGTATCCCTCAAACTGTCTGATAGCTCCAACACTAATCTCCACACTGTATGATTGTCCCCTAGTTAGCCTCCATATAGTATAGTGCACCAGACAATTCTCAATATAGTATAAAGCATTCCCCATAGGCCCCAAATATAGTATAATGCACTCCCCATAGGCCTCAATGCAGTATAATGCACTCCTCATAGGCCCCAAATATAGTATAATGCACCCCCATAGGCAGCCTGTATAGTATAATACACCCCCATAGGCAGCCTGTATAAAAGTGCATCCCCATAAGCAGCCTGTAGAGTATAGTGTATCCCCATAGGCAGCCCTGTGTAGCATAATGCACCACCATAGGCAGCCTGCGTAATATAGTGCACCCCCATAGGCAGCCTGTAAAATATAGCTCACCCCAAAAGGCAGCCTGTATAGCATAATGCACCCCCATAGGCCGCCATACAGTATAATGCACTCCCCATAGGCCCCAAATATAGTATAATGTACCCCCAGAGGCAGCCTGTATAGTATAATGCACCCCCATAGGCAGCCTGTATAAAAGTGCATCCCCATAGGAAGCCTGTATAGTATAGTGCATCCCCATAGGCAGCCCTGCATAGTATAATGCACCACCATAGGCAGCCTGTGTAATATAGTGCACTCCCATAGGCAGCCTGTAAAATATAGTGCACCCCATAGGCAGCCTGTATAGCATAATGCACTCCCATAGGCAGCCTGTATAATATAGTGCACCCCCATAGGCAGGCAGTACAGTATAATGCACCCCATATGCAGCCTGTATAGTATAATGCACCACCATAAGCAGCCTGTATAATATAGCGCACCCCCATTGGCAGCTTGTATAGTATAATGCATCTCCATAGGCAGCCTGTATAGTATAGTGCACCCCTATAGGCAGCCTGTATAATATAGTGCATCCCCATAGGCAGGCAGCACAGTATAATTCACCCCCATAGGCCCCAAATATAGTATAATGCACCCCCATAGGCAGCCTGTATAAAAGTGCATCCCCACAGGCAGCCTGTATAGTATAGTGTATCCCTATAGGCAGCCCTGCATAGTATAATGCACCACCATAGGCAGCCTGTGTAATATAGTGCACCCTCCTAGGCAGCCTGTAAAATATAGCACCTCCCTACAGTATAATGCACTCCCCATAGGCCCCAAATATAGTATAATGCACCCCCATAGGCAGCCTGTATAGCATAATGCACCCCCATAGGCAGCCTGTATAGTATAGTGCACCCCCATAGGCAGGCAGTACAGTATAATGCACCCCCATAGGCAGACTGTATAGTATAATGCACCCCCATAGGCAGCCTGTATAAAAGTGCATCCCCATAGGCAGCCTGTAGAGTATAGTGCATCCCCATAGACAGCCCTGTGTAGTATAATGCACCCCCATAGGCAGCCTGTAAAATATAGTGCACCCCCATAGGCAACCTGTATAGCATAATGCACCCCCATAGGCAGCCTGTATAGTATAATGCATTCCCATAGGCAGGCAGTACAGTATAATGCACCCCCATAGGCCCCAAATATAGTATAATGCACCCTCATAGGCAGCCTGTATAAAAGTGCATCCCCATAGGCAGCCAGTATAGTATAGTGCATCCCCATAGGCAGCTCTGCGTAGTATAATGCACCACCATAGGCAGCCTGTGTAATACAGTGCACCCCCATAGGCTGCCTGTAAAATATAGCTCACCCCCATAGGCAGCCTGTATAGCATAATACACCCCCATAGGCAGCCTGTATAGTATAGTGCACCCCCATAGGCAGGCAGTACAGTAAAATGCACCCCCATAGGCAGCCTGTATAGTATAATGCACCACCATAAGCAGCCTGTATAATATAGGGCACACCCATTGGCAGCTTGAGTAGTATAATGCACCCCCATAGGCAGCATGTATAGTATAGTGTACCCCTATAGGCAGCCTGTAAAATATAGTGCATCCCCATATGCATTCTGTATAGTATAGTGCACCCCCATAGGAATTCTGTATAGTATAGTGCACCCCCATAGGCAGCCTGTAAAATATAGCACACCCCCATAGGCAGCCTGTATAATATAATGCACCTCTGTAAAAAAACAAATCCAATACTGACCTTTCTTCCTCCTGGTTCCTCCTCTGCTCTGAGCGGCCATACATCTCTTGACAGCGGGCGCCGGGTAGTGACATCATCGCGCCCGCTGTCAGTGTCTGAGTCAGATGCTGAGAGGGGGTTGATGGGAGAGGGAGTGTAACGCTCCTTCTCTCATCAGTGCGGTCAGCTATATCGGCATCTAGCCGATACAGCTGACCCTATGATGATGAGCGGGGGCCCACTGCCTGCACAGACCCCCCACCGCCTGCCCCATAGCGGCCGGGGGACAGTGCAAGGGGATCGATTCTCCCTGCTCTGCCGCAATGTAACTGTATGGGCGTGCTGTGTAATGTGTTTGTGATATATAGATAAAGGTTATTATTAGAGTTGAGCGACTTTTGGTTTTTTAGGGTCGCGTTTCGTTTCGTGAAACCCGACTTTTCCAAAAGTCGGGTCGAGCAAGATCGTCCGATTATAGGGAAAAGTCGGGGTCGTCCCGAAACACAAAACCCAATGTAAGTCAATGGGGAATAAAAGTCGGCAGTGAGAGGAGGACAGGAAACACACCTACAGTGCCCATTTGAATGCCAAAAGCATCAATTCTTCTTACTTAAGCTTGTCAACCTTAATTAACTTCATAATACAAGTTACACACTGAAAAATGGGGGTTATTTGGCTAAAGTTGTGGGGGGGGGAGGGCTGGCTGCAGGTTTTCATGTGCCCTGGGCGAAAGAGCACCCCTTTAACACATACCACAACTCATCATGCTCCGATACGGCAGATAAATAGCGGTATAGTACAATGAAAAATACCTCACTTTTTACATCTCATGACGAGGCCCATCTATTTCTCCGTACAGAATCATTGGTCCCATATAATGTTTGAAACAGTATATGATGAGCTCCACATAATGCTACAGTATATGTTGGTCCCCATGGATGAAGCTCCACTGTCTTATGGGCCCAAATAATGCTCCAAACATAATGGGCCCCATTTCTAATGCTCTAGTGTATAATGGGCCCTGTAAATGCTGCTCCAGTGTCTGATGTCCACCTTTGGAATGTTCCAGTGTATGGTGGGCCCCATCTATCATTCTGCAGAGTATAGTGCTCCCCAAAAATTGCTGTCCCAACATTGAAAACAATCAAATAAGTCTCCTCGCTAGGGAATCCCTGTACTTGTCTGGACAGGTGCTATAGCTTGCTTAACAGCTCGCCAGCCGTTCTCACGCCCAGTATGGATTGCACGTGATTGCACAAAGGTTAGAAAGGGTACCGTATCCCCGGATAACATGTATGGATAGCGTACACATTCAAAATATATGTCTCAGGAGGCAGGCATAGACGGTGTTAGGCCCAGTATGGATTGCACGTGATTGCACAAAGGTTAGAAAGGGTATCGTATCCCTGGATAACATGTATGGATAGCGTACACATTCAAAATATATGTCTCAGGAGGCAGGCTCAGACGGTGTCAGGCCCAGTATGGATTGCACGTGATTGCACAAAGGTTAGAAAGGGTACCGTATCCCTGGATAACATGTATGGATAGCGTACACATTCAAAATATATGTCTCAGGAGGCAGGCTCAGACGGTGTCAGGCCCAGTATGGATTGCACGTGATTGCACAAAGGTTAGAAAGGGTACCGTATCCCCGGATAACATGTATGGATAGCGTACACATTCAAAATATATGTCTCAGGAGGCAGGCTCAGACGGTGTTAGGCCCAGTATGGATTGCACGTGATTGCACAAAGGTTAGAAAGGGTACCGTATCCCTGGATAACATGTATGGATAGCGTACACATTCAAAATATGTCTCAGGAGGCAGGCTCAGACGGTGTCAGGCCCAGTATGGATTGCACGTGATTGCACAAAGGTTAGAAAGGGTACCGTATCCCCGGATAACATGTATGGATAGCGTACACATTCAAAATATATGTCTCAGGAGGCAGGCTCAGACGGTGTTAGGCCCAGTATGGATTGCACGTGATTGCACAAAGGTTAGAAAGGGTACCGTATCCCCGGATAACATGTATGGATAGCGTACACATTCAAAATATATGTCTCAGGAGGCAGGCTCAGACGGTGTCAGGCCCAGTATGGATTGCACGTGATTGCACAAAGGTTAGAAAGGGTACCGTATCCCTGGATAACATGTATGGATAGCGTACACATTCAAAATATATGTCTCAGGAGGCAGGCTCAGACGGTGTCAGGCACAGTATGGATTGCACGTGATTGCACAAAGGTTAGAAAGGGTACCGTATCCCCGGATAACATGTATGGATAGCGTACACATTCAAAATATATGTCTCAGGAGGGAGGCTCAGACGGTGTTAGGCCCAGTATGGATTGCACGTGATTGCACAAAGGTTAGAAAGGGTACCGTATCCCCGGATAACATGTATGGATAGCGTACACATTCAAAATATATGTCTCAGGAGGCAGGCTCAGACGGTGTTAGGCCCAGTATGGATTGCACGTGATTGCACAAAGGTTAGAAAGGGTACCGTATCCCCGGATAACATGTATGGATAGCGTACACATTCAAAATATATGTCTCAGGAGGCAGGCTCAGACGGTGTCAGGCACAGTATGGATTTGACGGCCCAGATTACACAGCAGAGGAGCAGGGAGAGGTAAAGATTGCAAATGCTGGTGCCCTGCCCAAGCAAGGGGGGCCCACTCGTGGGCGTCGGTACTGGCACTGGGCCCCTCATAGTACAGCGGTGTGTCTGACGGCGGGTGTGCACCACCGCTGTCAGAGACACTTGATTGCACTATGAGGGACCCTGTGCCAGTGCCCGCGCCCAAGAGTCGGCCTACCCACCTGTCCAGGGCAACGGCATTCGCACGGTGTCGTGCGGTAGGTGGTGACCCCGGCCATGGGGGGGGAGGCAGCACAGTTAGGGAGTTTTAGAAAGTGGCATATGTTGATGTTGGACATTCAGCTGATGCAAAAGGCGAAATAGGTGAAGTACCAGGAAGAGGTGGACCAAAGCAAGCCATTTTTCTGTCACCCTATGTGTCATCAGGGGAAGGTGGGACAAAATCCTTGGAAACCCATGCGTGGTTCATTTTAATGAAGGTTAGATCATCCACATTTTGGGTTGACAGACGGGTCCTTTTTTCTGTCAGGATTGATCCAACTGCACTGAAGACTCTTTCCGATAGCACACTTGCAGCTGGGCAAGCGAGCTCCTGTAAGTCATATTGGGCCAATTCAGGCCAGGTGTCCAGTTTAGCGGCCCAATAGTCAAAGAGGAATGACCTGTGTGGGAGAACATCGATATGGGAGGAAAAGTAGTTTGTAACCATAGTTGACAACTGCTGTCTCCTGTCACTTTCCATCGATGCAGTATTACCAGTTGTGTGAGCGGTATTTGAAAAATCAGTCCACAACATTGTCATGAAACCCCTGTCTCCAACGCCACTTCTGCTGTGTGCACCACGAACACCTCTGCCAAGCTGCCCCCGGCCCGTACGGCTCGTGTGAGAACCACCACCGCTGCTGTGTGCTGGGAATGCCTCAAGCAACCGATTTACCAGAGTTGCTTGTTTATTAGCCAATATTAGGTCAAGGTTCTCCTGTGGCATGATGTTTTGTAATTTGCCTTTATAGCGTGGATCCAGGATGCTGGCCAACCAGTAGTCGTCATCGTTCATCATTTTGGCAATGCGGGGGTCCCTTTTTAGGATCCGCAAGGCATAATCTGACATGTGGGCCAATGTTCCCGGTGTCAATGATGCACTGCGAGTGCTGGGTGGAGGAGCACTTTCTGGCAAATCCACATCCCTCCAGTCACGCACAAACCCTGTACCAGACCTTGCCACGCCAACATTTTCACTTGCCCCACGAGATGCATCCTCCTCCCCTAAGTAATCATCCCCCTCATCCTCCTCCTCTTCTTCCTCCACCTCGTCCAGGAGAGGTCCCTGAGCAGACAATGGCTGAATGTCATCAAGGATTCCCTCCTCCTCTTCCTCCTCATCAACATTGGCTGCAGACACCTGATCATTAAGGTGCGTCAAAGTTTGCATGAGCAGACGCATAAGTGGGATGCTCATGCTTAGGATGGCGTCGTCTGCGCTTACCAGCTGTGTGCATTCCTCAAAACACTGAAGGACTTTACAAAGGTCTTTCAGCTTCGACCACTGCACGCCTGTCAACTCCATGTCTGCTCTCAAAGTGCCTGGCAGTGTATCCTCCCACAAATGCATTATGGCCTGCCTCTGCTCGCACAGCCGCTCCACCATGTGCAGGGTGGAGTTCCACCTTGTTGCAATGTCGATAATGAGGCAGTGGTTGGGAAGGTGGAGCAATCGCTGCAGCTTCTGCATACGAACGGAGTGTACAGGCGACCGGCGGATGTGCGAGCACAGTATTCGCACCTTCTGGAGCAGGGCTGTTAACTCCGGATAATTTTTGAGGAAGCACTGCACCACCAGGTTCAAGGTGTGAGCCAAGCAAGGTATGTGGCTGAGTTTTGAAAGGGCTATGGCTGCCACAAAATTACGGCCGTTATCACTAACTACCTTGCCTGCCTCAAGATGTACACTGCCCAGCCATGACTCAGTTTGTTGCTTCAAGTACTCGTCCAGCACCTCGGCGGTGTGTCTGTCGCCCAAACACATCATCTGCAACACAGATTTCCACTAGCTGCTCGTTAGGGGGACACATCGTGTGCAACAGTGGCAGCTGCAGATGGAGTGCTCGTACGACTGCGCTCTGTGGACGAGCTTTCGCTTCTGGAGGAGGAGGAGGAGGAGGGTCGAACGCCTACAGCCAACTGTTTCCTATACCATGGGCTAGGCAGCACTGTCCCACCACCGCTGTCCCCTGTGGACCCTGCTTCCACCACATTAACCCAGTGCGCAGTGATGGACACGTAACGGCCCTGGCCATGCCG
The DNA here is from genome assembly GCF_039654945.1 of Dendrobates tinctorius. Taxonomy (NCBI): domain Eukaryota; kingdom Metazoa; phylum Chordata; class Amphibia; order Anura; family Dendrobatidae; genus Dendrobates; species Dendrobates tinctorius. Next base: position 4,182,960 of record NW_027361728.1, on the reverse strand, counting down.
ACTGGACCATGCATCAGTTGTGAGGTGCACCTTTCCGCTCACTGACTGCTTGAGTGCATGGACAATGCGGTCTTTCACATGATGGTGGAGGGCTGGGATGGCTTTGCGAGAGAAGAAGTGGCGACTGGGTAGGTCATAGCGTGGTACTTCATAGGCCATGAGTTCGCGGAAAGCTGTGCTTTCCACCAACCGAAAGGGCATCATCTCAAACGAGATTAGTTTGGCAATGTGGGCGTTCAAACCCAGTGTACGCGGATGAGAGACTGAGTACTTTCTTGACCTACTAATAGTGTCTGGGAGGGTGAGCTGGACTTGAGAGCTGCATATGGTGGAAGTAGCGGTGGACAGGGCGGACTGAGAGAGGGTTGATGATGGTGATGGAGTTGGTGTTCTTTCTGATGGCCTAGAATCAGTCTTTCGTTGATATAACAGTGGGATTCCCTGACTGCTGTGGTCTTGCAACGACACCTCAACATTTGCTGCTGTGCTAACCGGTGGGCTTACAGTGGGGGAAACAATGTAGCGTTGCTGACTACCTTCGTTGTGATCAGTTGCACATGTGGCACTTGAGGTTTGGTGTTGTGTCCACGCTTGCAAGTGCATGCTGGTTAAATGTCTAAGCATGCAACTGGTATTCAAATTTTTCAGATTTTTCCCTCGGCTAAAGGTCTTTGCGCACTTCTTACAGATAACCTTGGCCTGATCATGAGGATTTTGTTCAAAAAAGTGCCACACTGCACTCTTCCTACTTTGGCAGACATTTTGCGGCCTAGCACGCTGTGATCTTTTGACCCTCTGGACAAGCTGTCCAGCAACTCTTTTGATGTTTGGAACCTGTCTTTGGAGTGCTCCGGGCCTGCCAGATAACAGCTGTTGCGATGTCGATGTCTGCTGTGGATGCTCCTCATCTGAGCTATTGGAAGCAGCACCCTCTTCCCCCAATGGATGCCAATCTGGGTCAACAACTGGGTCATCCATCACTTCCTCTTCTATGTCATGTGCACCTTTCTCTGTGTCACCGTGTATGGTGGTATAGTGTGCGGGAAGGGGCACCTGAGTCTCATCAGGGTCAAAATCTGGCTCTGTACACTGCGAGGACAATGTAGTGCTCTGAGTGAATGTACCAGCAGAATCATCCATCAGCGGCTGTGCATCAGTGCACTCCATGTCAGATTCATCTTGGCCTGGGTAATTCACCATTTCACTTGATAATCCAGGCATGGTATGTGAAAACAGCTCCATGGAGTAATCAGTAGTATGGCCTGCGTCATCCTTCAATCTTGGTTGGGGTGAAGGACACAAGGAAAGGTGTGGTTCATGAACATGAGCCTCCAATGACGACTCAGTGCTTTTACTTTTTACAACTGAAGAAGAGGAGGCGATAGAGCTGGAGGCTGAGTCAGCAATGTAAGACAAAACTTTTTCCTGATGCTCTGCCTTTAAAAGCGGTTTGCCAACTCCTAGAAAACTAAGCGTTCGAGGCCTTATGTAGCCAGACGATGACGCAGGGTCAGCACCTCCTGCATTCGGTCCTATTTTGCTCTTGCCACTACCATCAGATCCACCACCAACACCATCTTTACCAGCTGCCAACTCCCGCCCAATTCCACGGCCTCTTCCACCAGCCTTCCTCATTTTTGGTAGAAATGTAGACAAAATCCAACAAACTATATAGTAATGTAAAACAAGGTACAAGGTGTCTATAGGACAGGGGAGATTTAGAATTTCTGCACACACTTGTGGACAGTGGACACTTTTGGATTGTGTGAGGCCCACTGATATCTGAGCGCTATGTGACAGGCTCGATGGCACAGCTGCCTGTGACCAAAGTGACGAGAGGATAATGGAGATTTTGAATCTCTGCGCACACTTTTGGACACTAGACACTTGTGGATTGTGTGAGGCCCACTGATATCGGAGCGCTATGTGACACGCTCGATGGCACAGCTGCCTGTGACCAAAGTGACGAGAGGATAATGGAGATTTTGAATCTCTGCGCACACTTTTGGACACTGGACACTTGTGGATTGTGTGAGGCCCACTGATATCTGAGCGCTATGTGACACGCTCGATGGCACAGCTGCCTGTGACCAAAGTGACGAGAGGATAATGGAGATTTTGAATCTCTGCGCACACTTTTGGACACTGGACACTTGTGGATTGTGTGAGGCCCACTGATATCTGAGCGCTATGTGACACACTCGATGGCACAGCTGCCTGTGACCAAAGTGACGAGAGGATAATGGAGATTTTGAATCTCTGCGCACACTTTTGGACACTGGACACTTGTGGATTGTGTGAGGCCCACTGATATCTGAGCGCTATGTGACACGCTCGATGGCACAGCTGCCTGTGACCAAAGTGACGAGAGGATAATGGAGATTTTGAATCTCTGCGCACACTTTTGGACACTGGACACTTGTGGATTGTGTGAGGCCCACTGATATCTGAGCGCTATGTGACACGCTCGATGGCACAGCTGCCTGTGACCAAAGTGACGAGAGGATAATGGAGATTTTGAATCTCTGCGCACACTTTTGGACACTGGACACTTGTGGATTGTGTGAGGCCCACTGATATCTGAGCGCTATGTGACACGCTCGATGGCACAGCTGCCTGTGACCAAAGTGACGAGAGGATAATGGAGATTTTGAATCTCTGCGCACACTTTTGGACACTGGACACTTGTGGATTGTGTGAGGCCCACTGATATCTGAGCGCTATGTGACAGGCTCGATGGCACAGCTGCCTGTGACCAAAGTGACGAGAGGATAATGGAGATTTTGAATCTCTGCGCACACTTTTGGACACTGGACACTTGTGGATTGTGTGAGGCCCACTGATATCTGAGCGCTATGTGACACGCTCGATGGCACAGCTGCCTGTGACCAAAGTGACGAGAGGATAATGGAGATTTTGGAACTCTGCGCACACTTTTGGACACTGGACACTTGTGGATTGTGTGAGGCCCACTGATATCTGAGCGCTATGTGACACACTCGATGGCACAGCTGCCTGTGACCAAAGTGACGAGAGGATAATGGAGATTTTGAATCTCTGCGCACACTTTTGGACACTGGACACTTGTGGATTGTGTGAGGCCCACTGATATCTGAGCGCTATGTGACACGCTCGATGGCACAGCTGCCTGTGACCAAAGTGACGAGAGGATAATGGAGATTTTGAATCTCTGCGCACACTTTTGGACACTGGACACTTGTGGATTGTGTGAGGCCCACTGATATCGGAGCGCTATGTGACACGCTCGATGGCACAGCTGCCTGTGACCAAAGTGACGAGAGGATAATGGAGATTTTGAATCTCTGCGCACACTTTTGGACACTGGACACTTGTGGATTGTGTGAGGCCCACTGATATCTGAGCGCTATGTGACACACTCGATGGCACAGCTGCCTGTGACCAAAGTGACGAGAGGATAATGGAGATTTTGAATCTCTGCGCACACTTTTGGACACTGGACACTTGTGGATTGTGTGAGGCCCACTGATATCTGAGCGCTATGTGACACGCTCGATGGCACAGCTGCCTGTGACCAAAGTGACGAGAGGATAATGGAGATTTTGAATCTCTGCGCACACTTTTGGACACTGGACACTTGTGGATTGTGTGAGGCCCACTGATATCTGAGCGCTATGTGACACGCTCGATGGCACAGCTGCCTGTGACCAAAGTGACGAGAGGATAATGGAGATTTTGAATCTCTACGCACACTTTTGGACACTGGACACTTGTGGATTGTGTGAGGCCCACTGATATCTGAGCGCTATGTGACACGCTCGATGGCACAGCTGCCTTTGACCAAAGTGACGAGAGGATAATGGAGATTTTGAATCTCTGCGCACAATTTTGGACACTGGACACTTGTGGATTGTGTGAGGCCCACTGATATCTTAGCGCTATGTGACAGGCTCGATGGCACAGCTGTGACAAAAGTGACTAGAGGATAAGGGAGATTGGATTGCTTTTAAAAAAGCAGTTTGCGGAGCAGTGGGTAAACAGCAATGCCAGAGTGTCAGGAAGCCTTAAAAGGCAGCCCAACAACCAACACCACTGATACACCACAATATAGCCTCCCCTTGCACTGCACACACAGTGACTTGTGTGTTGTGCAGGCCAAATCGCTAGCAGCAGAAGCAGTTTTTTTGTCTTCTTCCCTGCCTAACGCTCTCCCTACAGAATCAGCAGCAACCTCTCCCTATACTAAGATCAGCAGAAGTAAGATGGCGGTCGGCGTGCACGCCCTTTTATACCCCCTGTGACGCCCACCAAAGCAAGCCAATCACTTGCATGCCCTTCTGAAAGATGGTGGTGACCCGTGCCTAGGTCATCACGTTGCCCACAGTGTCCGTGGATCCTGATTGGCTGAAAAAGAGCGCAAAACAAACTTTTGAAACGCGACTTTGGCGCTTAAGTCGCTGACCTCGTGGCCGACCTCATCCTAGGGTCGGGTTTCGTTTCATGAAACCCGACTTTGCCAAAAGTCGGCGACTTTTGAATTTTTTCGACCCGTTTCGCTCAACTCTAGTTATTATGGTTAGTAGATTCAAGATGGTGAGGTTCAAGCTGTTAGCTTTGCGATGTGTTGAAGGAAAGAATCTTTTACATGAGCTTAAATGCACAAACGAGGGTTTGCTGCTGTGCTGACACAGGGTGGAGTAGGGTGAACATGACAAGCTACTGGACTTTAAGAGAGATGCAAGCGGAGGAGTCATGGTGAGTTGAGAAAGATGGGGTGTGCTTGGTATGTACGATTAGTCAAAAACAGCAGGCATGTCCAATTCCATATCAGCTGACAGGTTCTCAATCACTCCAATTGTAGGGGGCAAACAAGTAGAGGTTCTTCAGCTGGAGGCCTGTGTGCCAACACTTGCCACAGTGAGGGAGGAGGAAGAATTAGAAGATGCGGTTGATGGGGTAGACGGTGGTTGACGATGCCCCCTAGTCTGCATTTTAGCACAGTGACATTCCTAGATTGACGCATGTTGATCACGCATTTGCGAGTTCATGCATGTAGTACTGAAATTATTTCATGTTTTTTGCTCTACTAGGTCTTTTTTTTTTTAAAAAAAGTTGACAGCTAACGTGATTTTTTAGATTTTTGCTGGGGTGAAAAAAAGACCCAAGATAGGCAACTGCAGAATCACAAACCCTGCTGTCCACTGCCAGAGTTGGGCCTTAGGATGCATTGGGTGTTGTGGTTGCATAACTCTGTGTCTATGTAACCTCCTTGTTTTTTTCCTCCGCCTCTGCTGAGCTACTCAGCTGCATGTCTCTGGGTTTACACCAAGTGTGATCTACTACCTCATCATCATCCCCTCTGTTCTCCCACTCCTCACCCTGAGAGTTACCCTCCTCCTCTATCTGCCTTTACAACACAGTAAAGTCTGCGGGTGCCTCAAATATCTGAGTCTCATCACATATGGATCACCTTCACCCAATGGGGTTAACATCTGTTGATGAGGGTTTGGTTTATGCTCAGACTAAACTTTGTCCGACCATGGAAACCAAGTGAGAACATTTTTTTACCATTGGTTTATATGATTTCCTCCTCTTGACTCTGTGAATCTTTAGAGTACACTTCCTATGCCCATGACATACAATGTGTGAAGAAATCTGCAGACTCAGCCATCTGTGGTTCCCAACAGTCAGTTGGGCGCTTGGAGAGTTGTGATGTGGGGGAAAAAAAGGATAATTGGGGTGCCACCACTGACGACTGTACTGTTTGTGATGTTAAGGTGGAAGAAAGGGAGCAGGGGCCTCTTGATGCAGTGCTTGCCATCTACTGGAGCACATACTCTTTTTGGCGCTCATCTACAAAGAGTACTGTTGTACGACTGCCAAAGAAAGGGAGCAGAGTTGCCCATCCAGTAACAGAAATTGTAAAAATGCTGCACAATTGCTCACTGCAGCAAAACAAACACAATTCTATTCCCTCATATCATACCTGTCTCATAACCCTATACAGCTATTCAGTACTTTCAATTCTTTCCTGCATCCACCAGCTCCCCCTTTCTCTCCTCTTATCTCAGCTGAATACCATCACCTGTGAACTTGACACAATAACATCCCACCTCATTCCAAACTTTATTACAGTCTTCATCACAAGCCTAACCCACCACTTCAACCTGTCACTAAGAACTGGTGTCTTCCATCCTGGTTGAAACATACCTCGATCACACCCATCCTCAAAAAGCCCACCCTTGACCTATTCTCTGTGTCTACCTATCGCCCCATATAATTTCTCCTCTATTCCTCCAAACTACTGGAACAACACATCCATTTTGAATTGTCCTCCCACCTCTCTTCTTGCTCCATCTTTGACCACTTGCAATCTGACTTCTGACCGCACCATTCCACTGAAACTGCCCAGACAAATGTCCCCAGCGACCTACTAATCGCCAAATGAAAGTAACATGAGTTTGTCCTCCTCCTTCTCCTGGACCTGGCATCTGTCCTTGGGTTCACAGATTTTGTCTGCTGCCACTTGTTCAAGTAGGGATTTGGTAGGCCACCTAGTTATGCCCTTTCCAGGCTTTCAGAGGGATAAGGAACAGTGATTCTACCACCTTGCCCATTACAGTCTCCATCTGCTGGGTTCTCTGTAGTGGAAGTGGTGTATGTCCCTGCTATACTAGTTCTACTCAATTGCAATTGATGCCACTTTGTTGGTGTCTGCCAATAATTTTTGTAAATATGTAGACTCCTGGTTTTTGTCTCCTTCATGCGTGCTGTCTGTAGCACTAGGCCTCCAAGACCATCAGGCCTCCACTTCCTTGCGGTCAATTACATGTTCTATTATCCCTAGATTTTTATGACAATAGTAGTCTACAAAAATTATATGATATTTGTGCCACCTGAGTGTGGCTGAGTATGAAAGCAGGATGAGCTGTTGCATGTGATATCAGGGTTCCCAGCAAAGGAGGCCTACACCGATCACTCACTAACCTCAGCTTACTGTGACGCTCAATTGAAAGCTATAAATGCTGTCCCAGACTCCGATACCTCATGTCTGGCAGATTATTGCAGTGCCATGCTATAATTAGTACTGTAGGTGAATTGAGGCCACTTTCCTGGTGGCTGTTCCTCATTTGATGTGTTTTGGCAGCATTTGGGGCCTTTATATGGTGTTGTGCATGCACTTGTTTTTGCCTCCCACTTAGATGAATAGCGTTCGCTTATGTTCGGTGAATATTCAACAAATTAATCCTATTAGGAACAAAAAAATTAGATTTTTAACTCTGCACCATCTTTGTAAACAGCTGAGTTTCAGGAGCAGTAAAGGACAAGGTGAAATATGGCATGCTGAATTGCATAAATCACAGAAGAAAGAATTGTTTGAGTGTGGATGAAGCCTGTATGACAAATAAGATATGCCACAAACAATTTTAAAATTAGATCTCCCCTATTGTATGACATTAGAAACTGACATTTTTTGGGGCCTGTGACCAATGCCTGTGTAACATAGACTAGATATTACAAACAATTTCAATGTGAGATTTCCCTACTGTAGAACATTAGTAACAGAAGAAATATTTGTTGTTGGATGAGAACTGTATAAAATAGAGTAGATGCAACAAACAATTTAAAATTGAGATTTCCCCTACTTCACGATGTTAGCAACATAAGAATTTTTTTAGCTTGTGGATGAGGTTCGTATAACATAGACTAGATGCTACAAACAATTTCAAAGTGAGATGTCCCCTACTGTATGACATTAGTAATCAAAGAAATATTTTGAGGCCTGCGGATGAGGCCTGTATAACATTGACTAGATGCTACAAACAATTTTAAATTGAGATGTCCCTTACTGTATGACATTAGTAACAGAAGAAATCGTTTTTGGTCTGTGCATGAGGCCTGTATAACATAGACTAGATACTACAAACAATTTCAGAGTGAGATCTCCCCTACTGTAGAAAGTTAGTAACAGAAGAAAAGTTTATTTTTGCTTGATGAGGACTGTATAAAATAGACTAGATGTAACAAACAATTTCAAAGTGAGATCTTCCTGTACTGTATGATGTTAGTAGTCAAAATACATTTTTTTGTGCCTGTGGATGAGGACTGTAGAACATTGACCAGATGCTACAAACTATTTGAAAGTGCGTTGTCCCCTACTGTATGATCCTAGTAATCCCCTAATGTATGACGCTAGTAACAGAAGACTTTCTTTTGCCTGTTAATGAGGCCAGTATAACATAGATCAGAAATTTCAAACAATTTCAAAGTGAGATCTCACCTACTGAAGAAGAAATGTTTTGTTGGATGAGGACTGCATAAAATAGACTAGATGCTACAAACAATTTCAAAGTGAGATTTCCCCTACTGTATGATGTTAGTAACCAAAGAAATTTTTGGGGCCTATGGATGAGGCCTGTATAACATACAGTAGATGCCACAAATAATTTCAAAATTAGATCTCCACTACTGTACAACGTTAGTAACTGAACAAATCTTTTTTTAGGGTGCGTGATTCTTGTATAACTGTGAAGATATGTTCCAAACAATTTCAAAATTGGATTTAGCCTGCTGTATCAAGTTTCTAACACACCCCGAATTTTTTTTATTATTTGCTACAGGTCTACACACACAAATTTTACTAATACAAAATTACAATGTGGATATAATGGGCTGTATGACATTTAGCGACAGAATTTTTTATTTTTTTAATATGCGTGAGGTCTTAAGACAGCTTAATTTCACTGCCAGAAAACTACAAAGTGGGATATGGCGGGATGTATCACGTTTAGCAACAGATATTTTTTTTATGTGCGTGAAGTCTGCAGTTTGTGGAATTTCACTGCCACTAAATTGTAAGGTGAGATATGCCATGTTGAATCAAGGTAGCAACTGCCAATTTTTTTTTTCCTGCACAGCAGCTCAAATCACAGAACAATGTCACCACACCACTAAATGATAAGGTGGCATATGCCTTGCTGTATCAAATTTAGCAAGTGAAAAAATAAGATTTAGAATTGTCTACTCCTGCATTGAGCACAATAGAATAGAAGCAGTACAAAACACACTTGTAGGGCATGTGCCCAGCTGGCTTTGTCTGTGGACCTCAGTAATGGCAAAAAAAAAATTGCCGGAAAGTCAATTTCACAGCCACACAGGACACTACCAAGCTAAACTATCTGATTAATGAACAAGCGCCTAGCTAACTACCTAAAATCTAGCTGCTAGCACTGTCAGAATCAGCCTCTCTCAAACACCACCATTATCGTAGCCAAGTGCTGAAAATACTTTGGTGGCAACTCAAATAATTTCCAGTACTTTTTACCAAGTGTTACCAATTTTTTCCGATTTTATAAAATTTTGCTCGTGTTTCCGATCACGAAGCCGAATATGACATATTCGTGCTAATTTTATTTTTTGGGATCATTTTTCGAACAAATTTGCACATCACTACCTGTCACGCCATGGAGGTTTTATCATGCTCGACAGCCAGCATTCTCTCAGAATGTGTCTTCAGCGCTGCTGGTGTTGTCCTGATGGATAAGCGCAGCCGGCTGTCCCCAAAAAGCTTAGACTGCCTATCTTTCATTAAGATGAACAAGGCATGAATCTCCAAGGACTTTTGCACCCCAATCACAGACTTTACAGACTACATGATGTTTTTAGTCTGCTGCATTAATCTCGCGTAATTGCAGTCTGTAGTATAAGAGATGTCGGTCCCTATTATACTATTTCTACTCTCGTAAAATTGATGCTACTTTGTTGGTGTCTGCCACTAATTTTTGAAAACGTGGAGACTCCAGATTGGGTTTCTCCATCTGCTGGGTTGGCTGTAGTGGAAAATGTGTTGTTCCCTATTATACTATTGCTACTCTGGTGAAACTGATGGCACTTTGCTGGTGTCAAGCCCTAATTTTTGGAAATGTGGAGACTCCTGATTGGGTCTCCATTTGCTGGGTTGGCTGTAGTGGAAGAAGTGTTGGTCCCTATTATACTATTTCTACTCTGGTAAAATTGATGCCACTTTGGTGGTGTCTGCCCTTGATTATTTTAAATTTGATGACTCCTGATTGAGTCTCCATCTACTAAGTTGGCTGTAGTGGAAGACGTGTTGGTCCCTTTTACACTATTTCTACTGTGTTGAAATTTTGAAATAGATGCCACATTGGTGGTGTCTGCCACTAATTTTTGGAAATTTGAACACTCCTGGTTGGGCCTCCATCTGCTGGGTTGGCTGTAGTGGAAGAGATGTCACTCTCCATTATACTATTTCTACTCTTTTGTAATTGATGCCACTCAGGTGGTGTCTGCTACTAATTTTTAAAATTATGTAGACTCCTGGTTTGGTCTCCTTCATGTGTGTTTCCTGTAGCAGTAGACCTCTGAGACCAGAAGGCCTCCACCACTTTTGAGTCAACTACCTGTGTTACTATCCTTACGTTTTTCTGACAATAGTAGTCTATGAAACAGTTATTTGTGAGACCTGTGTGTGGCTTAGCATAAAAGCAGGTTGAGCTGTTGCATTTAGCATCAGGGCGCCCAGCACAGTAGGTCTACACCGATCCCTCCCTCACCTCGTCTTAATTTCAAGTTCAATTAAAATCTGTAAATGCTGGCCTAGACCCTGCTACCTCATGCATGACAGATTGCTGCCATTTTAAAATTTGTACTGTGGGTCTTTTAAGGCCACTCTCTTGGTGTCTGCCCCTAATTTGATGTGTTTTGGCAGCTTTTGGGCCCATTTTAAGATGTTGTGTATGCGTTTGTTTTTGCCTCCCATTGACTCCAATGACATTCAGTTATGTTGGGAGAATATTTGATGAATAAATGGTCGAATATTGCAAAATTGGCAATCGTAATCCAAAACGAACATTGAAATATTCACTCATCTCTAATCTGGAGAGACCCCAGAGTACAATAAGCATAATGTGTAAAAATGGAAAAAAAAAATTCTTATACTCATCTCATGCTCACCTCTTTAGCCCTACTGCTTCTCATTATCACCCAGTTGGTCTTTGCCGCTTGGTTATATTGCTACTGCTTGCACTGAAATCCCCAGGTTTCTCACACTAGGCTGGAAATCTTGACTGTGATGGTGCTTTAAGGCTGTGTGCCCATGTTGCATTTTTTTAAGCGTTTCTGAAGCATTTGTGCCGGATCAGATGCTTCAGAAAAACTTAAAATAAGCATCCCGGGGGCGTGGCTTCGGCCTCAGAGCAGGTGAGACGCGCTTTCAGAGAGCTCCTGAGACAACAGCCAAAATCTAACAATTATCACCACGATTTTGATCAATCCTACCTTGGATGCCTGAGAGCTTACCCCTGTCGAACCCAAAGATCAGTCTGGGGCACAAAATTTGGAAAATTGCCGCTGTCTTGGACGCTTGAAGGCGGTTGGGGATCTGAGGCCTACAGTCTGCAGCCGGAATCTGCCCCGGGCCCCCCCTGATTAACGCTAGGAGGACTCGGTCGGCTCCGGCTCCCCCTTTACTGAGGAGGCTGAAGAAGATTGCGGTTGTGACTCCTGCGGACCCGGTGGCTGTGGAGACTGACTAGGAGGTAACGCGGCCGAGCTCTTAGACGCCGCTTCCGCTGACTCGCTTGGCGGCCTGCCGTGTGCGTTCCCCAGACGGGGACTCTAGCTACCGACAGCGAAGAGGACGAGGCGGGCTCTTCGGGCATCGGAGCTCTGGATTCTCGCCTGGAGCGCTGTGCGCTTTCACCTCGGGCATGATCCACTGTTTGATTGGGGTGCCCCCGTGGAAAGGAGGACTCGGCTGCGCTGCAGCGCCGGGACTCTGGTGGGGGGCCTCGGAGACAAGGAGGCTGCTGTGTGGAGCAGCAGAAAGGAACCGAGCATGCTGATATTTCAAGTACGCTGGACACCTGGCGACAACCGTGACCGCAGCAGAGGTCAACGAGCCCTGTTTAACCCTATCCGATCATCTGCTGCTGACTTTCAGAGAGGGACGGGAGGTGGGCAATCCCTTCTGAGGTATATCACCACCAGGCATCCACTACCTGGTGCCCACGCACTGCCCTCTGTCCCTGGGGGGTGGTGCTCCTGCGCCGGCCGGGTCCAGGCTACTGACACGGTCGATGTAGGGGCATGTTCCCCTGTGCCACATAGAAAATGCTATTAGCAACATTGGGTTGGCCCCATCCCCTGCCTGCCTCATACGACAATAGAAGACAACTAAAGAGGTCCTAGCAAAGTTACTGGAAAAACCGCAGTTTTATAAACCTGCCACTTCACTGGGCTCCCCTGTATGTGTGACGCCTGATAATAGTGGATTGAACAGATAAGCGGTTCGCGTTCTAAACACACAACCTAGCAAGCATTGTGTTTAATAAGATATCTTTAAAGCATCTACCTGAACAGCAGCCTCAGAATCTTTATACCAGCAAAGGTCTTATATATGGAAATGGTCTGGAAAGGAGTGGAGTGAGAGACTTTGCTGCCATCTAATGTCCTCTTAAGGCATAACATGGGGAATCCACATTCAATGTAAATTACCTCCTTGAGACCAATTGCCTATTAATCTATGAACACCCTCTAAAATGATCTGCTTTTGCCATATTTCCTGACTGAGTTACATCTAAACTGGATTCAAAAATGGGTAAATCTACCAAAACACAAACTGAAGAGGCTACCAAAATCACTAAAACCCCTAAAAAGGGTCAAGAGAAGAAGAAATCTAGAAAGCAATTCCCTCTGGATAACCATTTCAGTACATCAAACTCTGCGCATAAACAAAGCTCTTCTTCTCTTACGCAATGGTCTGATAGTGATGAGGAAGAGGACACTACATTCGAAGATACAAACCTCAAAGACTACATTAAAACCCTTCCTACAACAGAATGCATAAGAAACCTCTTCAAAGATTTTACCCAAACCATTAAAGATGAAATAGCGGATCTTAAAAAGGATGTCAGACAGGTATACACAAGAGTGCAGACTCTAGAAGATACTTGTGACCAGCTAACCACACACTCTGAACGGGTAGCCGAAATTCTATTTGATAACCAAAAAGAGAACTTCCTACAAAATATTCATACAGATGACCTAGAGAACAGGTCAAGAAGGAACAACTTGAGAATCAGAGGGCTTCAAGAAAATTTTTTGGATAAGGACATTACTCCAACCCTCATTAACATATTCAATGATCTATTGGGCAACGATGACTCCAATACTATATGCATTGAAAGGGCACATAGAGTGTATAGACCCAAATTATAAGCCCAGATAAACCCAGGGATGTACTCTGCTGTATGCAAAGCTTTAAAATAAAAGAAGAAATCTATCACAAATCAAGGCAAGCAGTTAAAATCGAATACGAGGATAATGAGATCCAAGTTTTTCAAGATCTTTCAAAACTCACTTTAGACCTCAGAAGACAACTTCAACCCTTAACCAGGACCCTCAGAGACAGAAATATAGTCTATAGATGGATGTTTCCATTTGGGCTCGCTATCTCTCTGGATAGCAAAACCTTGACCATAAGAACACCTGAGGATCTACCTTATGTCCTGAACAAATTGGATCTCTCTCAGCTCCAGTTACCAGATTGGACAACAGCAGAAGAATTTCTCAAATTTCCATCATTACCACTACATGAAAAATGGTCTAATGCCACACAAAACAAGCCCAAGAAAATCAGAAGGCTGAATGCGGACGTCAACAAAATGCCTTATGGAAACAACAAGGAGGGTGAAGGTCGAAACTCTCCATACCCAGAAGAAATGGTTTAGTTCCTAGAGTCACAAACTTTTCTCCAGTTTTGAATGATGTGTCTCTATGTTTGACCTTCTTTCATCTTTCAATAACCTGTTATGTTTGTTAACATAAGCTAGTTAATGGAACACGTTTAATAATTAATATATCTCGGTTTTATTTTTCATGGAATTAAGACTCAGCCGGGATTGGCAATCACATTCTCCATCTATTTTTTCTCTACTATATTTCTCCTTTGTTTTTCATCTTCCTCTCTTTCTTCCTCCCTCTTTTTCTCTTTCTCTCCAAGCGGTCTCTCCCAACAGACTTCTGATCGGCAGGTCCACGCCCCCATAGATCTGGCGATCTTTATTTGCTATGTTTTCTGGTTGGTTATCATCTGATACTTCTCCAACCAGTAGCAAACTGTGAATTTAAATCAGGTCAGCGATCCGTCCTGATCCCCCCCTTTTTTTCCTTTTTTTTGGGTTAACATGTTTTTCTTGAGCAGGCTAAGCACTGCTACCCCCAGTTGTTAGTTTTTCCCCTAAGTCCTGTTGGTAGCCTCCTAAACGAAGTTTTCAAGTATAAACTATACATATGGCCAATCTAAACATAGCAACCTTCAATGTTAAAGGCATAAATATTCCACAGAAAAGATCATAGATATTGAGGGCCCTTGAGAATAACAAAACTGTGTCATGATCCCAGTGCAGGTTTTTGAGCTGCACATGAGGGGTTAATGTCTGGAGCTCAGTGCAGGTTTTGACCTGCACACCTGGGGTTAATGATTGTGACCTCTCTGGTTCTGGGAGAGCTTTTTAAACCCCTGGGAAGCCTGAATCCCTGTCAATTATACTTTTGCCTTTGGCCGAGTGTGCTGACCTCTGTGTGCCTGTGCCTGTTCATTGTTATAGCTTGTTTATATTGTTCTGATCCGGTTCTGTTTCCCGTTGTGAGTTTGCCTGTTGATCCTGTGCTGCGCTACCCTCTGTGTATGACTCATTGCCTGTGATCTGACTACTCTCTGCCTCGCCCCTCTTGTACCTTGCAGCTATCTCTGTGTATGACTCATTGGCTGCGTCCTGACTATCCTCCCTGTCTATGCCCTTTGGTAACTTTGTCTCTCAGTTACCCTGCTAGGAGTTCTCTTGCAGCTCCTAGCTCTCTGGAGTTTAGGCCACGCCCCCAGCAGTCACGTGCTTCAGGTCCTGCGGTTTCTGAAGTATGCACCTACTCGGCTGCTGCCCGCTCCACAGGTTTCTTTGAGCACAGTTCGCTTTACTCAGGAGGTGCGCACTGGCTCAGTGAGCAAGTTCAGTGCAGTGCTCCTGACATTATAATTGACCTTGAATTTTTTTTTTCTCTCCTCACTTCTGCAGCATGGACCCAATGCATGTTTTATCTGAGCAGATGAAATGCTGCAGAAGCTTAGTTTGGAACACCAAGCTCTGGCCCAGTACCAACGGCGGGTTGAGGACACAGTTCAGGGGGGTGCTTTCCGCAGGCTTTCAGCAGGTGGGGAATATAGATGTCATTTTAGTCCCACCCGAATCCCCGGTTAAATTGCCAGATACGTTTTCCGGTAACAAAGATGAATTCAGAACATTTAAGGAAGGCTGTAAGCTCTTTTTCTCTTTGAGACCCTGCTCCTCTGGGGATGAGAAACAGAGGGTGGGGGTGGTTATGTCCGTGCTTAGGGGGTCTCCACAAGCCTGGGCATTTTCGCTTTCCTCTTCTGCCCCTGAGAGAATGTCTGTGGATGCGTTTTTTTGAAGCCTTAGGGCTTATTTATGAGCCTAATAGAGTGCGTTTGGCTGAGGACAAGGTGATGAGTGTCTGTCAGGGGGAGCACTCGGCCGAGTGGTTCTGTACTGAATTCAGACGTTGGGCAGCCGAGATTTCTTGGAGTGATGCCGCCCTTCAGGGGCTGTTCCGTAGAGGCCTGTGTGAATGTCTTAAGGATGCCTTGGCACTCCATCCTCCACCTGACTACCTGCAGGATGCCATGACCCAAGCGGACTGGAAACACCATTATTCTTCAGTGGAGATGAGACCCGGACTCTTCCTGTGGCTATGGAGGTGAGCGCTGTCACCTGTGAGGAAAAGGAAAGAAGACGCCGCCAGGAGAAGCAGTGCTTCTAATGTGGGGAATCTGGACACTGGAAGAAGGACTGCCACTCTTGTCCGTCATCCTCCAAGATGCCGGGAAATGACTAGGTCTGGGTAGTAGTCGAGGAGGCTACCCAGACCTTCAGGTACAATTTTCCTCACGTGCAAAAATGGTGCTGCAGGTGGACTGGAACTTGGTAATGGTCCAGTTCACTACTGCTTTTGTTGACTGTGGGTCTGCTGTGAACCTGATTGATACCAAAATTATGACTCTTAATAAGATAGGGACAATCAGGCTTCAGGAGCCTGTTAAACTTGTGGCAATTGACTCGTCCCCTCTTAACCAGGACGGTATCTGTTGCAGGTCTGAACTTTTTTCTCTAAAAGTGGGTTCATGTGGAAAAACTAAGTTGTCTTGTGCTAGATAACTTGCCTGCAGGACTGGTACTGGGGCTGCCTTGGCTTCAACACCATAATCCTACCATTGATTGGGTTACAGGAGAGATCACTCAATGGGGATGCAAGGATAAATGTGGTAACCTGGGACTTCTTGTTAATGCTGTTAAATCCATATCTGTGTCGTCTGTCGGTCTGGAAGGTATTCCGGAGTACCTGAAGGATTTCAGAGACGTTTTTTCTAAAAGTGAGGCTAAGACGCTGTCACCACATAGACCCTACGATTGTGCCATTGATTTAGTAACCGGAGCCAAGTTACCTAAGGCTCGATTGTTCAATTTGTCTGGGCCTGAGCGCCAAGCCATGAAGGAGTACATAGCTGAGAATCTCCGCAAAGGGCATATCAGGCCTTCTGTGTCACCTGTGGCAGCAGGATTCTTCTTTATGAAGAAGAAAGATGGTGGCTTGCGGCTGTGCCTCGACTTTCGGGAACTGAACAAGATAACGGTTAGGAACACTTACCCGCTTCCCCCATCCCAGACTTATGTAACCAGATAGCTGGGGCCCAATGGTTCTCCAAGCTAGATCGGGAAGAGGACGAGTGGAAAACTGCGTTCCTCACATCAGAAGGACTCTTTGAAAACCTGGTAATGCCGTTTGGGTTAACTAATGCACCCGCTATTTTCCAGAATTTCATCAATGTTGTGTTTTCGGACCTGATAGGCCATTTTGTTGTTATTTATTTGGATGACATTTTGGTGTATTCCCCGGACAGCCAATCTCACTTGCAACATCTACAGACAGTTCTCCAGAGACTCAGGGAGAACCAATTGTTCGCTAAATTGGAAAAATGTTCGTTTCTTGTACAGGAACTGTCTTTTTTGGGGTTGATTGTGTCCTGTGAGGGGTTTCGTATGGATCCTAAGAAGGTGCTGGCGATCGCTTACTGGGTTCAGCCTCGAGATCTCAAAGGGCTCCAGCCATTCTTAGGATTTGTGAGCTATTATTGGAGATTCATAAAAGGTTTCTCACAAGTGGTTAAACCACTCACGGATCTTACTCAGAAGGGTGCTGATGTAAAAAATTGGTCTGTACTCGCTAAGGAGTCCTTCTCAGCTATTAAGAAATGTTTCATGTCCACCCCGGTGTTGGTACAACCAGATCCGTCCAAACCATTCATTGTGGAGGTGGATGCTTCTGAAGTGGGGGTGGGGGCTGTGCTGTCCCAGGGTCCGGCCACCCTTACCAATCTCAGACCCTGTGCCTTCTTCTCCAAGAAGTTCTCTTCAACCGAGAGAAACTATGATGTAGGCAATAGAGAACTTCTTGAGGTCAAGCTGGCGTTTGAGGAATGGAGGCACTTTTTGGAAGGGGCGGCTCACCCTATCACGGTTGTCACGGATCACAAAAATATGGCATACCTTGAATCTGCTAAGAGGCTTACTCCTAGACAAGCCCGTTGGTCACTTTTTTTCATGATTTCATTACTTTTCGACCGGGGTCCAAAAATTCTCCATTACTTTTCAACCGGGGTCCAAAAATGTTAAAGCGGATGCCCTGTCCAGAAGTTTTGACCCGGTGTCTCCCCCCAAGCAGCCATCCTCCATTCTTCCCCCAGGAGTGGTAGTGGCGGGGGTCTCATCTGAGTTGGAGCAAGAAATTCTAAGGACTCAGAGCCTAGCTCCGGTAACCAGGCCAGGGGATAAATTGTTTGTTCCAGATTTATTTATTTATGCGGCCTAGACTTCTGCAGGAGTTTCATGAGTCTAGGCTGAGTGCTCATCCAGGTATCATGGCCACTAGAGAGGCAGTAGCCAGGGGTTTTTGGTGGCCTTCACAAAGGTCCGATGTCAAGAAACTTGTTTCTGCTTGTGGTGTGTCTGCCCGTTCTAAAAGCTCGCATAACCGGCCGGCTGGGGAACTCATACCTTTACCGATTCCTGATAGGCCATGGACTCATCTTTCCATGGATTTTATTACCGGCCTTCCACCTTCCAGGGGCAATATCGTGATCTGGGTGGTGGTGGATAGGTTTTCTAAGCAGGCCCATTTCATTTCCTTGGCAGCATTACCCTCAGCAGAAACATTGTCAAGGTTGTTTTTGCAGCATGTGGTCCAATTGAATGGGGTACCCCTGAATGTTGTGTCTTACAGAGGTGTGCAGTTTGTAGCCAAATTTTGGAGGGTGTTCTTTATGAAATTGGGCATCTCACTCTCCTTCTCCTCGGCATATCACCCGGAGAGTAGTGATCAGACAGAGCGCACCATCAATCCCTGGAGCAAATTCTCAGGTGTCTGACGTCCGCCAGACAGGAGGATTGGCGTGATGCGCTACCATTGGCAGAATTCGCTTTTAACAACCGGGTGAGTCAGTTCACCAACTTGTCCCCATTCCTGATTAACTATGGGTTTAATCCGCATTTTGGGGAGTTTTCACGGGTGGATTCCGGTTGTCCAGGGGTAGAGGGGTCCATTCAACGGTTAAACCTCTGGGCAGAAATCCAGCGTAATATCTCTCGGGCCCAGGGGAGGTACAAATATTTTGCTGACAAAAAGAGAGCCTCGGGAGACATGTTTCAGGTGGGAGATAAGGTTTGGCTTTCCACACGTAACATCAATTTAAAGGTACCATCAGCTAAGTTGGGACCAAAGTTCATTGGTCCGTATGAGATTATGGAGATAGTGAACCCAGTGGCATATAGGTTGCGTCTCCCCGCCTCCTTAAAAATATCCAATGTGTTCCATAAATCTCTTGAATTACTTAGGGTCTGGCAAAGATGACTCCGAGCCTGTTGTTCCTCCAGTGCTGGTGGAGGGTCAATTGGAGTATGAGGTCGGACATATTGTGGACCCTCGGCTGGGGCGCCGCTCTTTGCAGTACCTGGTCCACTGGAAGGGATATGGACCAGAGGAGCGCCCTTGGGTCCCTGCTTGCTCTGTACATGCAGATTGCCTGGTTTGGGCTTTCCATGCCAAGTACCCGGGGAAGCCTGGGGGTCCAAAGGCCCCCCGTTGAGAGGGGGGTACTGTCATGATCCCAGTGCAGGTTTTTGAGCTGCACGTCAGGGGTTAATGTCTGGAGCTCAGTGCAGGTTTTGACCTGCACACCTGGGGTTAATGATTGTGGCCTCTCTTTGGTTCTGGGAGAGCTTCTTAAACCCCTGGGAAGCTTGAATCCCTGTCAATTATACTTTTGCCTTTGGCCGAGTGTGGTGACCTCTGTGTGCCTGTTCGTTGTTATAGCTTGTTTATATTGTTCTGATCCGGTTCTGTTCCCTGTTGTGAGTTTGCCTGTTGATTCTGTACTGCGCTACTGTTGTGAGCTCATTTTCTGGTTCACCTTTGGTGTCCGATGAACTCCCTCTGCTGGTGAAAGGAGGTGGTGAAGCTGATTTGGATGGGAGAGACCTGCCACCTGAACAGGTGGATTGCGATTAGACATCAGGAATCTCTGAGTGGATATAAGGCAGCTGACGCCTGTAGGGTTGCTGGTGATTTTCTCCTGCTCTGAGGTCTTGCCTCCAGTTCAGTTCCTGTCTTCTAAAGCTAAGTTTTGCTCTGCTATTGTTCCATGGGATTTTGTCTGATTTACTTAGTTTTGTATTCAGCCAGCCCCGGCTGGGGCTGTGCTGAATTTCCATTTTTGTCCCTGATTGGTTTAATCTCTTTTGTTCTGTCCTCAGAATATATCGGAGTGCTGATATAGGGATTTTGAAGTCTAGTGACTTCAGGGCCCTTTTTCCTATCAGACGTGTTGGGACATTTTTGGTAGGGTTTTTTGCGGATTGCAGCCAGCATCTTTTCTGTCCTGTCCTATCTAGTTAGTTGGGCCCCATCGTTTGCTCTGCCTGTCTTTCTGTCTGTGTTTGTGTTTTCATCTTTGTTCACCGACAATACATGTTAGGGGCTGTCTATTGCTTTGGGGTCTGCTCTGGGGCAGTTTAGATGTCCCCTTTCTTTCTTTAGGCTTATTTAGCTCTCCGGCTGTGACGAGGTGTCTAGGATCATCGTAGGAACGCTCCACAGCTACTGTTAGTTGTTGTGAATAGGATCAGGGGTCTGCAATCTGCTAGTTACCAACCTCTCCGGTTTTCTGGACTTAGCTTGCCTTTTTGTTTTTTCCTTCTCTGGTGACTCATTCATAACAGCTACCCTCTGTGTATGACTCATTGCCTGTGATCTGACTACTCTCTGCCTCGCCCCTCTTGTACCTTGCAGCTATCTCTGTGTATGACTCATTGGCTATGTCCTGACTATCCTCCCTGTCTATGCCCTTTGGTAACTTTGTCTCGCAGTTACCCTGCTAGGAGCTCTCTTGCAGCTCCTAGCTCTCTGAAGTTTAGGCCACGCCCCCAGCAGTCATGTGCTTCAGGTCCTGCGGTTTCTGAAATATGCACCTACTTGGCTGCTGCCCGCTCCACAGGTATCTTTGAGCACAGTTTGCTTTACTCAGAAGACGCGCACTGGCTCAGTGAGCAAGTTCAGTGCGGTGTTCCTGACAAACTGATATCATTTTCTTCCAGGAAACCAATTTTAGGAAAACGTATACCCCTTTAACCAAGAATAAGACATTCACTAAATGGTATAACTCTACCTCTCCAAACAAGAAAAATAAAGGGGTTTCCATTGTTATTAACAAGAATCTTCCCTTTGTATTTAAAGATGTTTTACTTGATGGGGACGGGAGATACCTCTTCCTGAAATGCTTGATCTATAATAATACACGCTAATTAATATATATGCTCCGAATACGAACCACCTCCCCTTTTTCAAACAAATATTTAAGCTCCTGAACCAATTCGTTGAAGGTACACCAATTCTAGGAGGTGATTTTAATATTCCCCAACACCCCCCTCTTGACACCTCTAATGGGCAGTCATCCATACCACATAAAACAACCAGATATCTGAAAAAAACACTGATGGATCTCCTTCTGATAGACACATGGAGAATAATGCATCCTTCAACGAAGGTTTATTCATTCTTTTCATCAGTACATAAGAAATATTCAAGAATCGATTATCTATTCATTCCACACCATCTAATAAATACAGTTAAAAAGACATCTTATGACAATATATTGTACTCGGATCACGCTCCATTGTTTGTCAACATCACCCTAAGCAACACAAAAAAATGCGCCTTTAACCCCTTCCTGACATGAGACGTACTATCCCGTCCACGGTACCCGGGCCCGTATGACCGGGGACGGGATAGTACGTCTACCGCGATCAGCGGCGCCCACGTGGTGAGCGCCGCTGATCGCGGCCGGGTGTCAGCTGATTATCACAGCTGACACCCGGCACAATGTGTCAGGGGCGGTCACGGACCGCCCCCGACACATTAACCCCTTGCACACCGCGATCAAACGCGATCGCGGTGTACCGGGAGTTAAAGGGAAGCATCGGCAGGGAGGGGGCTCCCTCCGTGCTTCCCTGAGCCCCCCACGGCAGCGCAATGTGCAGCGCTGCTGCGGGGGACTCCTATCCCCCAGGCCCCCGAATCCAAGATGGCGACGGGGGCCTTCGGGGGCCTGGGGAAGCTGGCTTCCTCAGTGCCTGCAAAGCGCAGGCATGAGGAAGCCTTGTGCACTGCCTGTGACAGATTGCTGATCTGTCACAGTGATCTGTGATGTGACAGATCAGCGATCTGTCACAGGACAGTGATGTCCCACCTGGGACTATGTAATAAAGTAAAAAAAAATTAAAAAAAAAGTGTAAAAATAAATTAAAAAAAATCGCCAAATAAATTAGTAAAAAAAAAAAAAAATATTCCCCAATAAATTCATTTTTTTAAAATAATAAAAAAAAAAAAACAATAAATGTACACATATTAGGTATCGCCGCGTCCGTAACGACCTGCCCTATAAAACTGTCCCATTAGTTAACCCCTTTAGCGAACCCCTTAAAAAATAAAAATAAAAAACGAAGCAAAAAATAATGATTTATTATCATACCGCCAAACAAAAAGTGCAATAACGCGAGATCAAAAAGACGCATATAAATATCCATGGTACCGCTGAAAACGTCATCTTGTCCCGCAAAAAACAAGCCGCCACACAGCATCATCAGCAAAAAAATAAAAAAGTTATAACTCGCAGAATAAAGCGATGCAAAAATAATTATTTTTTATATAAAATAGTTTTCATTGCATAAAACCGACAAAAACATAAAAAAAGACCTAAATGAGGTATCGCTGTAACCGTACTGACCCGAAGAATAAAAGCGCTTTATCAATTTTACCGCACGCGGAACGGTGTAAACGCACCCCCCCCAAAAGAAATTCATGAAACGCTGGTTTTTGTTCATTCTGCGTCCCAAAAATCGGAATAAAAAGCGATCAAAAAATTTCACGTGCCCGAAAATGGTACCAATAAAAACGTCAACTCGTCCCGCAAAAAATAAGACCTCACATGACTCGGTGGGTCAAAATACGGAAAAATTATAGCTCTCAATATGTGGTGATGCAAAAACTATTTTTACAATAAAAAGCGTCTTTTAGCGTGCGACAGCCGCCAAACATAAAAACCGCCATAAATAGTAAATCAAACCCCCCGTTATCACCCCTTTAGTTAGGGAAAAATAATAAAATAAAAAAAATGTATTTATTTCCATTTTTCCATTAGGGTTAGGGCTAGGGTTAGGGCTAGGGGTGTGTTGGGGTAGGGTTAGGTTAGGGTTAGGGTTAGGGTTAGGGCTAGGGTTAGGGTTAGGGCTAGGGCTAGGGTTAGGGCTAGGGTTAGGGCTAGGGTTAGGGCTAGGGTTAGGGCTAGGGTTAGGGGCGTGTTGGGGTTCGGGTTGGAGTTAGAATTGGGGGTTTCCACTGTTTGGGCACATCAGGGGCTCTCCAAATGCAACATGGCGTCTGATCTCAATTCCAGCCAATTCTGAGTTGAAAAAGTCAAATGGTGCTCCTTCCCTTCCAAGCTCTGCTATGCGCCCAAACAGTGTTTTACCCCCTCATGTAGGGTATCAGCCTACTCAGGACAAATTGCAAAACAATTTTTGGGGTCCAATTTCTCCTGTTACCCTTAGGAAAATAAAAAATTGGGGGCAAAAATATCATTTTTGTGGAAAAAAAATGATTTTTTTATTTTCACGTCCGAGTGTTATAAACTTCTGTGAAGCACTTGGGGGTTCAAAGTGCTCACCACACATCTAGATAAGTTCCGTGGGGGGTCTACTGTCCAAAATGGGGTCACTTGTGGGGAGTTTCAATAGTTTAGGTACATCAGGGGCTCTCCAAACGCACATGACAACCGCAGACCATTCCATCAAAGTCTGCGTTCCAAAACGTCACTGCTTCCCTTCCGAGCCCCGACGTGTGTCCATACAGTAGTTTTCTCCCACATATGGGGTGTCAGCGTACTCAGGACAAATTGGACAACAACTTTTGGGGTCCAATTTCTCCTGGTACCCTTGGGAAAATAAAAAAAATGGTGACTAAAAGATCATGTTTGTGGAAAAAATACGAATTTTTTATTTTCACGCCCGGGCGTTGTAAACTTCTGTGAAGCACTGGGGGGGTCAAAGTGCTCACCACACATCTAGATAAGTTCCTTGGGGGGTCTAGTTTACAAAATGGTGTCATTTGTGGGGGGTTTCCACTGTTTAGGTACATTAGGGGCTCTCCAAAGGCAACATGACACCCGCAGACCATTCCATCAAAGTCTGCATTCCAAAACGTCACTACTTCCCTTCCGAGCCCTGACGTGTGCCCATACAGTAGTTTTCTCCCACATATGGGGTAGCAGCGTACTCAGGACAAATTGGAAAACAACTTTTGGGGTCCAATTTCTCCTGGTACCCTTGGGAAAATAAAAAAATGGTGACTAAAAGATCATGTTTGTGGAAAAAATACGAATTTTTTATTTTCACGCCCGGGCGTTGTAAACTTCTGTGAAGCACTGGGGGGGTCAAAGTGCTCACCACACATCTAGATAAGTTCCTTGGGGGGTCTAGTTTACAAAATGGTGTCATTTGTGGGGGGTTTCCACTGTTTAGGTACATTAGGGGCTCTCCAAAGGCAATATCACACCCGCAGACCATTCCATCAAAGTCTGCATTCCAAAACGTCACTACTTCCCTTCCGAGCCCCGACGTGTGCCCATACAGTAGTTTTCTCCCACATATGGGGTATCAGCATACTCAGGACAAATTGGACAACAACTTTTGGGGTCCAATTTCTCCTGGTACCCTTGGGAAAATAAAAAAATGGTGACTAAAAGATCATGTTTGTGGAAAAAATACGAATTTTTTATTTTCACGCCCGGGCGTTGTAAACTTCTGTGAAGCACTGGGGGGGTCAAAGTGCTCACCACACATCTAGATAAGTTCCTTAGGGGGTCTAGTTTCCAAAATGGTGTCATTTGTGGGGGGTTCCACTGTTTTGGTACATCAGGAGTTTTCCAAACGCGACATGGTGTCCGATCTCAATTCCAGCCAAAAACGTCAAATGGCGCTGCTTCCCTTCCGAGCTCTGCCATGCGCCCAAATAGTGGTTTACCCCCACATGTGGGGTATCAGCGTACTCAGGACAAATTGCACAATAACTTTTAGGGTCCTGTTACCCTTGGAAAAATAAGAATTGAGGGTGAAAAGATCATTTTTGTTTAAAAAATATGATTTTTTAATAGTATGGCTTTATGTTATAAACTTCTGTGAAGCCCATGGGGGTTCAAAGTTCTCACCACACATCTAGATAAGTTCCTTAGGGGGTCTAGTTTCCAAAATGGTGTCATTTGTGGGGGGTTTCCACTGTTTTGGTACATCAGGGGTTTTCCAAACGCGACATGGTGTCCGATCTCAATTCCAGCCAAAAACGTCAAATGGCGCTGCTTCCCTTCCGAGCTCTGCCATGCGCCCAAATAGTGGTTTACCCCCACATGTGGGGTATCAGCGTACTCAGGACAAATTGCACAATAACTTTTAGGGTCCTGTTACCCTTGGGAAAATAAAAATTGGGGTGAAAAGATCATTTTTGTGGAAAAAATATGATTTTTTAATTGTACCGCTGTACGTTATAAACTTCTGTAAAGCCCTTGTGGGTTCAAAGTTCTCACCACATATCTAGATAAGTTCCTTGGGGGGTCTAGTTTCCAAAATGGGGTCACTTGTAGGGGGTTTCCACTGTTTAGGTACATCAGGGACTCTCCAAACGTGACATGGCGTCCAATCTGAATTCCAGCCAATTTTGCATTGAAAAAGTCAAACGGCGCTCCTTCCATTCTGAGCTCTGCCATGCGCCGAAACAGTCGTTCCCCCCCACATATCAGGTATCTGCGTACTCAGGACAAATTGCACAATAACTTTTGCAGTTCAATTTCTCCTGTTACCCTTGGTAAAATAAAAAAAATTGAACCTGAAGTATTTTTTTTATGAAAAAAAGTTAGATGTTCATTTTTTTTTAAATATTCAAAAAAATTCCTGTGACGCACCTAAAGGGTTAATAAACTTCTTGAATGTGGTTTTGAGCACCTTAAGGGGTGCAGTTTTTAGAATGGTGTCACTTTTGTGTATTTTCTATCATATAGACCCCTCAAAGTGGCTTCAAATGTGATGTGGTCCTAAAAATAAAATGGTGTTGTAAAAATGAGAAATCGCTGGTCAACTTTTAACCCTTATAACTTCCTAACAAAAAAAAATTTTGGTTCCAAAATTGTGCTGATGTAAAGTAAACATGTGGGAAATGTTAGTTATCAAGTTTTTTGTGTGCCTTATCTCTGTGATTTAAGGGCATAAAAATTCAAAGTTGGAAAATTGCGAAATTTTCAAAATTTTTGCCAAATTTCCGTTTTTCTCACAAATAAACGCAAGTTATTTGAATGAAATTTTACCACTAACATGAAGTACAATATGTCACGAGAAAACAATGTCAGAATCACCGGGATCCATGGAAGCGTTCGAGAGTTATGACCTCATAAAGGTACAGTGGTCAGAATTGTAAAAATTGGCCCGGTCATGAACGTGCAAACCACCCTTGGGGGTGAAGGGGTTAATTGGAAACTTAATAACAATTTAATATATGATATTGAGTCCCAAGAATCCATAAGGAAAAATATTAAACAATTTTTCCTGGAGAATAATAGTAACAACATTTCTGACTATAATGTTTGGGAAGCACACAAAGCAGTACTCAGGAGTCTCCTTCTGGAGTTGGGATCCAGGAAAAAATAAGAAAAAGAGAAACTCACAACCTCATTGCTATCCCAAATTAAGGCTTTAGAGGGAAAACATACAATCTCCCAAGAAGCCTCCTTAGAAAAAGACCTTTTTAGACTTAGAGCAGAGCTTAGAGAATTGCTGAGACAAGAATCTGAAAAATACTTGCAGTATTGAAGATTTAAAATATACACCCAGGCGAATAAGTGTGGTAAAAATTTGGTGAATATGGTTAAAAACAAAATCAATTCAGCATATATACAAAAAATCAAAGATTCGCAAGACCAAATGCATTACAAAACAGAAGAAATAGCAGATATTTTTAGCTTATTTTATTCAGATCTTTATAATCTAAAAACAAAAGACTTTACAGTCCTAGAGAAGAAATCGAAACTTATTAATAACTACCTACAAACAATAAATCTACCTAAATTAACACTCCAGCAAATACAAACTCTAGACAACCCAATTACAATGGATGAACTTGAATCCGCCATTAAAACAAGCCCCAAGGGGAAAAGCCCGGGCCCAGATGGATACTGTATTGAGTATTATAAAATTTTTAGAGAAGAGCTTTCCCCATACCTATTGAAATATTTTAATAATATAAATAGAACAAACATTTAAAACCGAAGCACTCTCTGCCCATATTGCTCTTATTCCAAAAGAGGGGAAAGATCCAACCCTTTGTGGTAGTTACTGGCCGATTTCGTTGATTAACAACGATATCAAGCTGTATGCAAGGATTCTGGCTGAAAGAGTACAGAACCTTTTATCGGACTTGATCGACCTCGACCAAGTGGGCTTTGTGGGGGGCAGAGAGGCTAAAGACAATATCATTAAAACCCTGAATATAATCCATTACACAAAATATAAAAATATCCAAACCACTCTTTTATCAACGGATGCTGAAAAGGCCTTTGACCGAATTGATTGGAAATATATGGAAAAAACATTGATGAAGTTTGGTTTTCCTGAGTCCTTCATAGGGAAAATTCTTACCTTATATTCCCATCCAACAGCTCAATTAAAAATGAATAATGACCTTTCTCCTAGCTTCACAATAAGGAATGGGACAGACAGGGGTGCCCTCTTTCTCCACTTTTATTTGTATAAGTTATGGAAACCTTTCTACAAAAAATTAGACAAAACCCCAAAATCCAAGGTGTAAGTTGTGACGACAAAGAACATAAAATAGCTGCATTCGCGGACGACGTTCTCTTCTTCTTAAAAGACCCCTGGCAATCTATTAAAACACTAACTGAAGAAATACGTGAATTCGGCCTAGTATCAAACTTCAAGATTAACTTTTCTAAGTCAGAAATGCTAAACATCAATGTGGACCAAGAAAATTGGACTCAATTAATTAAAAAGTCCCCATTTAGAAATAACTGCTCATATATCACATACTTGGGAGCCAAGATAGATAACTCTATCTCTTCTCTATACAAGCTTAATTTTATACCTTTAATCTGTAACGTGGAATGGGATATTTCCTCATGGAAGGAGTTACCTATCTCCTGGTTTAGCAGAATTAATATCATAAAAATGATTATTCTTCCCGAAATACTTTATTTCCTTCAAGTATTACCTGTTGACATATCACAATCCTTTTTTCAGAAAATTAAGGCCCTAATTTCCAAATTTATTTGGCAAAGCAAAAGCAGTAGGATCAAACATTCAACACTAATAAAAAGGAAATGCAAAGGAGGGCTGGGTTTGCCTGACTTTGAGAAGTATAGACTCGCCTCACACTTGGCCAGAATAAGAGAAATAAGATTTTCTCCCCCTAGAAAGCTATGGGCTGACATTTAACTTAATCTCCTAGATATTAACCATTATCTTTGGTCAACACCATACAATAAACTTAAATACTGTGAGATTGAAAACCCTGTAACCAAATTATCAATATCTATCTGGAACAGAACTAATAAAAAATATGACCTTGTCCCTGATATTTTTTCGCTATACCCCACTATTACACTTGATCCCGAATAGCTATAGAGCCATAAAAAAGAAAGTTAACAACCTAGGGACTTTTTCTTACATACATATTGGACACTTTATTCATGAAAATGATGTTGTCTCTGCAGATGGGCTTGGGGACATATTTGGAGGTGCTAAATTGTCAGAGACAGAACTTAGAATTATTAAAGAATCAGTTAGAACTCAGATACCTAATATCTCCAATACTCTCACAGATAAACACACTCAGGAGACTGTTCTTGAATCCAAAACAAATAAAAAAATTATATCTAAAATTTATAAGATACTCTGTGATTCTGGAGAGCCTCCTAATTTCATCAGCAAATGGGGAAAAAGAATTAAACATATCACTATCACCAGAGGAAATCACTAGACTCTGGAGAGAGATTCATTCCATATCTCCTTCAACAAGATACAGAGAGTTAAATAATAAGACTATCTCTCGTTGGTATAAAATCCCAGATACTCTTTGTAGAATTGATAAATCTTATTCTTCTCTTTGTTGGAGATGTAACCTCCTGCCAGGTACGCCTACTCATATTTGGTATGAATGCATTAAAATCATGCCCTTCTGGGAAATGACATATAGCCACATAAAGAAAATCTTCCAAACATTACCCCCTCTGACACCCAAACAAATTCTTCTGAATATAAGGCCTCGACTCAGCTGTATGGGCGATTACCTGGTAAGCTCTCATTTACTGAATGCAGCTAAAATCCTCATCGCCAGACACTGGAAGGACACCGACCCTCCTTCTTTATCAGAATGGGTAAATGAAACCAAAAGTATATATTCTCTTGAAAAAATTTGTTTGGCTCACCAAAAACAGGATAGCTTACAGATAAGATGGCACCAATGGTTTACATATCAAAACAATATTAAACTCTATCGAAAAGAACCTCATTATAAGTATACTATTTATGCTTTATATGTTTATATACACTATGTTCTCAATAATTGTGATTAAAAAGATAGAGGCTATCATCTAATGGACTACCATCCCTACCCCTTCCCTTTTCCCTCCCTCTCCTGACTCCATGTTCTACCCTCCCTACTCCCCTTCCTAACCTCCCCCTTGAATCCTCTTATTAAAGAAAATTGAATGCTGATAATGTTGATTTGTACTTTGATAATATTTCTGTAACAGCATTCTTAAATAAAGAATTTATAAAAAAAAAATAAGCATCCCATTCATTTTAATGCATTTTGGCCTTTTTGCGCCAATTGATGCGTTTTTTTCCGCATAGGAAATGCTTAGCGGCTAAAAACGCACCATGTTCTTTATTTTCCGCTTAAGTCCACGTTTTTAGCTATTTCTTATGAGTCCAGAAGACGCGCGGAAAAAAACGCATCAAAAACGCGCGTTTTTTAACAAGAAATGCACAAAAAACGGGCGGAAAAAAAAAAACACGTTTTCTGGGAAGGAGTCCGGCTTTGTATCAGGTTTTAAACGCTAACGTGTGCACATAGCCTGAGGGTTCTGCACATGCAAGTTCATGGCCCAAGTGATATCATGAGCTATCTCAGCACACCCCCTTTTCCTTATGTAAGCCACAAGTCACGGTCCAGTGTGAGAGGCACAGGAATTTCAGCATGAACAGAAGTAATCTGAGGATGCGGCAAGGACTGGATATGTCAAAAAGAGGGGCCAGAGGGGTGGGTATAAGGTTTATTTATTTTTTTTACATTTTGATGGCCTTTTATAATTCTGAAATTGTAGGCATTAAGTGCATTACATAATATGCACATTTTGCTTGCATTTTGGTATAATTCAAGTAAATTATTTGCTAATGTCTGGTTATCACCGGTTACCATTCATTTACCCCTAGCAAGATAGGTTGAAATCAATCTTACATTAACATTAAGACTGCATTTTCATTAATGATCTTAACCGCTTCCCGACCGCCCACAGTAGATAAACGTTGGCGCTTGCTGGGCTTTGTGCAGCACCGACGTTTATCTACTGTCGGCGGTTTTGTGCCCCCCGGGACCCCCACATAACTTATAACATGGGGATCCCGATGCACAATGCATGTTGGGACCCCCGACGTCATCGAGACCTGATTGGTTCAGGTCCTGA
The DNA here is from genome assembly GCF_039654945.1 of Dendrobates tinctorius. Lineage (NCBI taxonomy): Eukaryota > Metazoa > Chordata > Amphibia > Anura > Dendrobatidae > Dendrobates > Dendrobates tinctorius. Next base: position 4,152,533 of record NW_027361728.1, on the reverse strand, counting down.
TGACGTCAGCATCACAGCAGCCAATGAGAGCGCTCGCTGGGAAAGCTGCTTGTTTCCCTGCGATCTCACTCATTGTAACGCGACTTCTCCTCTGATCTCACACTGACAGATGATCAGAGGTGAAGCAGCATTACTGTGTGACTAGAACGCTGCCTGGCACAGCTGATCGCTGCCTGGCACAGCTGTGCCAGGCAGCGATCTTGTCACACAGTAGCGCTGCTTCTCCTCTGATCATCTGTCAGTGTGAGATCAAAGGAGAAGTCGTGTTACTATGTGCCAGGCAGCGATCTTGTCACATAGTATTGCTGCTTCTCCTCTGATCATCTGTCAGTGTGAGATCAGAGGAGAAGTGGCGTTACTATGAGTCAGATCGCAGGGCAGTGATCTTGTCACAAAAAGAAAAAAAAAGTAAAGAAAAAAAGCAAGTACGCAGGTTAGGGCTAGGGTTAGGGATAGGGTTAGGGCTAGGGCTAGGGTTAGGGCTAGGGTTAGGGTTAGGGCTAGGGCTGGGATTAGGGTTATGGGTGTGTTGGTGTTAGGTTTGTGGTTAGGGTTATGGTTAGGGTTGGGATTAGGGTTAGGGTTAGGGGTGTGTTGGGGTTAGGGTTGGAATTAGAATTGGGGGTTTCCACTGTTTAGGTACATGAGGGGCTCTGTAAACGCAACATGACGCCCGCAGATCATTCCATCAAAGTCTGCATTTCAGAACATCACTACTTCCCTTCCAAGCCCCACTGTGCGCCCAAACAGTAGTTTTCTCCCACATATGGGGTACCAGCATACTCAGGACAAATTGGACAACAACTCATAGGGTCCAATTTCTCCTGTTACCCTTGTGAAAATAAAAATTGGGGGCTAAAAGATCAATTTTGTGGAAAAAAAAGATTTGTTTTTATCTTTCACGGCTCTACATTATAAACTTTAGTGAAACACTTGGGGGTTCAAAGTGCTCACCACACATCTAGATAAGTTCCTTGGGGGGGGTCTAGTTTCCAAAATGGGGTCACTTGTGGGGGGTTTCCACTGTTTAGGTACATCAGGGGCTCTGCAAACGCGACATGACACCCGCAGACCATTCCATCAAAGTCTGCATTCCAGAACGTCACTACTTCCCTTCCGAGCCCCACCGTGTGCCCAAACAGTAGTTTTCTTCCACATATGGGGTATCAGCCTACTCAGGACAAATTGGACAACAACGTTTGGGGTCCAATTTCTCCTGTTACCCTTGTGAAAATAAAAAATTGGGGGCTAAAAGATCATTTTGTGGAAAAAAAATATTTTTTTATTTTCATGGCTCTAGGTTATAAACTTCTGTAAAGCACTTGGGGGTTCAAAGTGTTCACGACACATCTAGATAAGTTCTTTAAGGGGTCTAGTTTCCAAAGTGGGGTCACTTGGGGGTTTCCACTGTTTAGGTACATCAGGGGCTCTCCAAATGCGACATGGCATCCAATCTCAATTCCAGCCAATTCTGCATAGAGAAAGTCAAACGGCACTCCCTCCTTTCTGAGCTCTGCCGTGTGCTCAAACAGTGTTTTAGCCCCACATACGGAGTATCGGCGTATTCAGGAGAAATTGCACAAAAAATTTTGTAGTTCATTTTCTATTTTTACACTTGTGAAAATAAAAAAAATGGTTCTGAAGTAAAATGTTTGTGAAAAAAGTTAAATGTTTATTTTTTCCTTCCACATTCCATTCATTCATGTGAAGCACCTGAAGGATTAATACATTTCTTAAATGTGGTTTTGAGTACATTGAGAGGTGCAGTTTTTAGAATGGTGTCACTTTTGGGTATTTTCTGTCATATTGACCCCCCAAACTCACTTCAAATGTGAGGTGGTCCCTAAAAAAAATGGTGTTGTAAATTTTGCTGTAAAAATGAGAAATCGCTGGTCAACTTATAACCATTATAATTTCCTAAAAAAAAAATTATGTTTCCAAAATTGTGCAGATGTAAAGTAGACATGTGGGAAATGTTATTTATTAACTATTTTGTGCGATATCACTCTCTGATTTAAGGGCATAAAAATTAAAAGTTTGAAAATTGCAAAATTTTCAAAATTTTCGCCAAATGTCGATTTTTTTTTTTAACAAATAAGCGCAGTTCATATCTAAGAAATTTTACAACTATCATGAAGTACAATATGTCACGAAAAAAACAATTTCAGAATCAGCAGGATCCGTTGAAGCGTACTAGAGTTATGATCTCATAAAGTGACACTGGTCAGAATTGAAAAAATTGGCCCGGTCACGAAGGCAAAAACAGGCTCGGGTGCGAAGGGGTTAAAAGTGGTTTAGTACAGTTCTAGGAGATCATCAAGTGTGCATGTCTTTAAAGGGCAATTAGAAGATTTGTAGGATTATGATTGACAAACAGATTCACGGCAAAGTTGATTGTTATGAAAACTATGAAGATAGTGAATTCAAATTTCAAAAGATCTGGTCATCTCTAAAAAACGCAAACATTTACTGAAAGTTGTTTTTTTCTTCATAATTTAAATTTAGAAAACATGGTAATTGAAGCAAAACAAAAAAAATCATATACTGTACTTTAATTTAAAATAGTACATTTCATTTTGTGTGTGTCAGGTACTTTCTTTTCATGATTTGATGTTTCATCTGTTATTTTAATTTCCTGTAAAAAAATCTATTTAGCTATTTAGCACAAGATTTGAACTTACTTTTGATACTTTATTAAGTACGGTGTTGTCATAAAGTTTTAAGTTAATTCTGCATTTGTGAAAATTTTCAATAAATACACATTTATAAAGAAAAGAAAAGGTTAATTGGACTTTGATATGTACATGTTTTATTATAATATTTTTGTATTGTTTAGGATTCAGTACCACAAAGGGAGATCTAGTAAGAGCCATTCTATATAACAAATCAATGAGTATTAAACTGCATAGAGAGGCCATGAGATTTCTCTTGGTGCTTGTGGCTTTTGCTTTAGTTGGACTTATCTACACTGCAATTGTGTTCAAGAAACATGGGGTAAGTTACTATGGATCATAATTACAGTATGACAGTGTTTAGTCCTTATTGGTGCTGTTTAAATTTGTTCATGTCTACATAGTTTTGTAGTTGGTTAGCCATTCTAACCCACTTGCGAGAGTGCATGAACAAAAGATGAAGACTCAGTCAGAATGTTAATGGTGTCAGGCACAGATGTGGGCTTCCCCATAATGCCCTGCAACAATCAGATCACAAGGCTCAGCTCGTCCAATCAGGGGGGTGGTCGAGAGGCTATTATAGGCAGTATTACTGTATAAAAGACAAACGCCGGAACTCCGTTATGTGATATTGCTTCTACGTTTAGCAATGTGCTAAGCTATCGATACTACCAAAACAGTGATCACCTTTGCACACAACTTGCCATGTTTTCTTCGGTGTGCACTGAGTCTCTATGAACAACACCAAGTCATGCATGTGACTCTGAAAAGAGATAATTTTTAGACCGTTTATACAATATAGGTTTCATCTTACAAAGTCTGAAACTGCTGCTCTGTGTGTTTAAATAGGCTGCTAGTTACCACTGCTTACCATCCATTTTCCCCCTAGCCAGATAGGTTGATGTCTGTTAGGTGTCAGGTTCCTGTCGCTGCACAGCAGGAATCCGAAGCCTTGCTTTCATCGGTCCCCCATTCCTCTTCAGCCGCAGAGGCGGCTATTCAGCAGACTCGGCGATACCAGCACTCTGCTCAGACTAGCACTGTGGGTTTGGTTGCTGTTGTCACCTCCAGTCCAGCTATAGCAATGCATGCTGGTCAGCAGCGAGCTACTCCAGGGACTAAGTCTTCCCTTCGGTCTTCTGAGCATGCCTGTGGGATGGTCTCTCATTGGAGATCGGCGGTCACATGCTTAGGTCCTTCTCCAGCTCCGATTGGACCATCAGGAAGGTCCCGGAAGGACGCTGCTATAAAAAGCTCTCGTGGCCGCTCGTCCATGTGATAGTATGCACAGTATTTGGTAGAGGTGTGTGTGTTTATGGATGCTTGTGAAACACTGACTGACTTATTATGAAACCCCTTCCCTTTGATGCGCATGTGGTTATGATTAGAGTTTACAGTCAGCGCCGAGTTGTGATGCTGCCTAGTGCCGCAGTGATCCCTGCTCCTCACCCATGCTAGCGCCAGTGGGCGACAAGCTGTAAGGCATCACTGTACCGCCTCAAGTAGCTGCAACTGCCAGTAGTGGCGCTGTGTGCAAGTTGTGCACTTTCCTTTCCCTAATCAGGGAAGTTAGTGGCATCCACCAGAGCGGTGCAATGCACGCCTAGCGTGCTTATATTTATAATACTCTCTCCGGCACTGCAGCTGCGGCACCGAACGCTAGTGGTCTAGAGGGTCTCTAACCCTGTGCCTCTGAGGCAGAGTCCTGTGACCATATTCTAGCGCTCATCCGACCGAGGCCTGTGAGTTTCAACAGGCTTTGGTAGTTGCACTCTGTGGCAAGGCGGTTCTGTGAAGCAGCAGAACTCGCCACTGTACACGCCATGTGACTTTAACCCGCATGTGTTTATCTATTACTTTGCCGTATAGTCTCCACCATTACCGAGCAGCAGTTTACCATCTCTGCATGTAGGACCCCAGGATGCGAATGTACCTCATTATCATTTTCTTATTTGGTGCATTCCGCCAGCCTTACAATGTCTTTGTGATATTAAAAAGATTTGTTTGCATTACAAAGCTCAAAACAATATTGGTAGACTCCAAGAAGAATTCAGAGTGTTAGGCCGGGGTCAGACTAGCATATGGCATCAGATGCGATATGCTAATGAACCTCGGCTCCTGCTCAGCTGCGAGCGGGAGTCGAGTGTCATGCGACTGTGCTCCGAGCCTCTCGCACAGAGGATTGGAGCACAGCTGCGGAGGAGGTGGAGAAAGTAATTTCTCCATCTCCTCCATTGCCGGGGTCAGTGTATAGCGCACAGCACTCGGGTGATATCCGAGTGATGTGGGCTGTGTCACTTGCACCAATAGACTTATATGGGTGCAAGTGAGCTGAGACTCGGCATCGTGTCGGAGACAATCGCAGCATGCTGCGGTTTCACTCGCACGTAGAATACAGCTGAGAGAAAAAATGGTGATGGGAGCTGCCCCATAGATGAATACTGGTCCGTGTGCTATGCGATGTTTTACCGCATATCACTCATCTGTATTCATCGCTAGTGTGACACCGGCCTTATACACATATTAGAGGCATTTAATTACGGTAAGTAAAATGAATTAAATGATTCACAACAAATCAAATTTTGGAAGAAAATTTGGTGAAGTGTAGATCTGCTCATTTAGAAACATCATCACTAAACACAGTCAGGAGGTAGATTCTGTTCATGGAGGCTTATGTTATGAGGGTATTGCTACATTCGGCAGATTATTTAATTGGCCAGCTCATGGATTTATGCAATACCAGTATAAATGAATGAGACTTTTGCTGAAATCTCTGCAACAAATCTGCCAGATATGAAAATATAATTAAAAGGATTGTCCAGCACCTATTTGTACACGGGGTGCTGAGAGCCACAGCTGATGTTCAGCCCAGTGTGCATACCTGTCATGAACTTGTCTTAATTATAATAGGAGAATAGAAACGGACAATACCTGCCAGGTGTGCACATTACCATTAAGGATGTGAAAGTTTCCAAATCAGCAGTGTTTTTTTAATACCCAATGTCACAGGTGGTGGATAATTGTTTTAAGATGCCATCTGCGCCTATTTGCTTATTAATTTTTTTCTTTGCAATGTTTGTGTCCAAATCATTTTTAAAAACATACACTGCGATTTTTTTGTGTAACAATGTATCAAAATAGATCAAATGATGTAACTAAAAATACTTGTATTGTTTTCCTAGGCCGATGATGGTTTTGTTGTGCTAATTTCATTTATGATGCTAACTACTATTGTTAATGCAGCCCTTCCTGCATCAATTACAATTAGTCTACTGTGGGGTCAAGCAAGGCTGAAAAGACAGGACATCTTCTGTATTAGTCCTCAACGGATCAATTTAGCTGGGCAGTTGAATCTTATGTGTTTTGACAAAGTAAGTTCCATTTGGTTTATCTGTTTTAGTGACTCCTTGATGCTAGCTGTAAGCATTATTCTCTACACAATACTGAGCACAATTATGATAATACAAAGAATAAAAAAATAAACAAGAATTGATGATCATGTTTGTATAAATTTAAAATATCATTGCATAGTAAGGAGCTTGCGGAATATTGTATAGCTGGGGATTGGGGAGGTGGCTGACTGACATAATTTATTATGTACCCAGTAATCATATGATCGCTAATATACCAGCTACAGTTACAGGGAAAATCAGCAATGAAAATATTATAGCAATATGTTCAAATGCAAAATATAGAACTTTGTGTCCTTATTTGTGGCACTATGTACAATCAGATCACAAATTAAGGCCGGGGTCGCACTTGCGAGAAACTCGCATGATTCTTGTGGGCAGCTGCATAGAAATACATGCTTTCATAAAAATTATTTCTTTAAAAAATGTGTAGGTACGAGTGCCGACTGGGGGGGTTGTCCTTTTTCGAACAGACTTGAGACAGAGACTGACGTGCGTTCAACAGGTCCTCTTTATTGGCTGTCCTCTCGATGACCACAGCACCACACAGCAGCTGCACGACAACTTCCGCACACAGGCCCGGGTACCCTTCACTTTCTTCTTTTTCCTAATTGACGTCCCTCGCGGCTCTTTCGCTGTGGCTGCCCTAGGTCTAACACCACAGCGCTTCACCTGTCCGAGTCTGTCCGTCTGGTACCCCCGGGCCTTCTCTGTCCCGTCTCTCTCCACAGTCCCTTCCGGAGCTTCCTCTTCTGTCCGTCTCTCCTTCTGTCTCCTCTTCTCCTGAGCTCCTCCTCCTGGACTGGCTTGCTTCTGGAACTCTCTGCAACTATTTATTCCCCTCCCTGGGAATTCCACTCTAGAGCTCCTTTTACTCCGCCTCCCATGACTCTGCGGTTTCATAGCCTTAAGCTGATGTTAAGCCCTTTCCTCACTGCTCTCTGCTTACATATTGTGGCCAAACTACAGTACTACACCGTCTTCTTTTCCTGCTGTTCTTGGTCTCCCTCTAGTGGCCATACCCAGTACTTTACCATCTTCTACTGTCTCTAGCTGTCTCCCACATACATATATAGCAGTCCACGTCAAGCACCTTTTACGGCACATTGTATATTCACCTTCTTACTGCAGACAGGTCCATAGGTCAGTCCACTTCCCTACAAATGCAATACAATTTAAAACATTTTTACCAGTTTTTTGTGGTCATCAAAAAATAAAAAAAGTCTTAAATGGACACATACAGGCATTCCTCATGCTGCAAACTAGATATTTGCATTTAAATTGGAATAGGGTCAGCAAAAAATAACAAAATATCTAATACTCAATCTCTTGACCAACCTCTCGAGTCACCCTGTCAGCCACTGTCCAATAATCTTCTTACTGCCGTAGCACACTGCATATTAGTCTAAATGATTGGAAATAGGTTTTGGGCTTGGAAAAAAACATGTATTATGAACCTGATATGAGATACATGCTGCCCAAATCCTGAATCAGACAATGCGCGCTGTATTGCAGCTATGTATGTTTTAATCTGATACACTGTGATGTTTCAGAGAAAATATACTTTCAAAAGCTATGTATCTCAGATGACTAGTCCAATGCCTTTTCCTAAGGTTTTGTCTATCCCCTGCTCCTCTACACTGACAAGTCTCTCCCCAGAGGTGTATTTAGGTGTCTCCGAATCTAGGGCAAGAACTCAGTTTACCCTCTTCCAAGCAGTTTGAGTAGTTGCTATCTGACCAATCATTCAAATGTGATTTGCACACTAAGGGTACCGTTGCACTTAGCGATGCACCAGCGATCCCGACAACGATATGGATCGCTGGTGCATTGCTAAGTGGTCGCTAGTGAGCTGCCACACAGGCAGATCTCACCAGCAACATAGCAGGGGTCGGAGGTCGCTACTTACCTGTCAGACGTGGCGATCCTGACGTCCTCCTGTCCGCGTCCACGCGTCGCTCGTCGGCGCCACAGGAAGCCCAGAAGGAAGCGCCCGACGAGAAATGGTCCAGGACGTTCTCGCGAGATCAGCGATAGCCAGCAGGGGAGCTGGTTGGAGGTAAGTATCACACATAGCGATATCGCTAGCAATATCGCTGCTACGTCACAAAACCAGTGACGTTACCACGATATTGCTAGCGATATCGCTATGTGTAACGGGCCCTTGAAAGTCATGTGTCTACTAACTGCTCTTCCTAGAGCTCAGTGGAAAACTCAGAGAAGTAGGGAAAAAGGTTAGTTGACACATGACCGTAAGTATTAAAATCGCATATGACTGAAGTAGCCACGTGACAGCTGCTGGAACTAGCAAGCAGAGCTGAATCTTGACATTAAGTATATTACATGTTGTTGGAATTGGCATGTGTTTCATTTTATTATTGAATCACAGAATCATAGAATTGTAGAGTTGGAAGGGACCTCCTGGGCCATCCGGCCCAACTGCCTGCTCAAAGCAGGATTCGCTAAATCATCCCTGACAGATATCTATCCAGCCTCTGTTTGAAGACTTCTATTAAAGGGGAACTCACCACCTCTTGTGGCAGCCTGTTCCACTCATTGATCACTCTGTCAAAAAGTTTTTTCTAATATCTAATCTGTGTCTCCTCCCATTCAGTTTCATCCCATTGCTTCTAGTCTTTCCTTGAGCAAATGAGAATAAAGTTGATCCTTCTACAATGTGACAGCCCTTGAGATATTTGTGGACAGCTAGTAAGTCTCCTCTCAGTCTTCTCTTCTGCAAGCTAAAGATTCCCAAATCCTGCAACCTTTCCTCATAAGACAGGGTTTGCAGACCAGTCAACATTCTGGTCGCTCTTTTCTGAACTTGCTCCAGTTTGTTGATGTCTTTTTTAAAATGTAGTGCCCAAAACTGGACACAGTATTCCAGATGAGGTCTGACCAAAGAGGAATAGAGGGCAATAATGACTTCACATGATCTAGACTGTATGCTTCTGTTAATACATCCTAGAATTGCATTTACCTTTTTTGCTGCTGCATCACACTGTTGACTCATATTCAGTCTATGATCTATTAGTATACCCAAGTCTTTTTCACATGTGCTGTTGCTTAGCCCTATTCCTCCCATTCTGTATATGCTTTTTTCATTTTTATTGCCCAGATGTAGTATGCTGTATTTTTCCCTGTAAAAACCATTCTGCTAGTTGCTGCCCACTGCTCCAGTTTAATTATATCTTTTTGAATCCTCTCTTTCTCTTCTCTAGTATTAGCTATCCCTCCTAGCTTTGTGTCATCAGCAAATTTAATCAGTTTACCCTCAATTCCTTCATCTAAATTGTTGATAAAGATGTTGAACAATACAGGGCCCAGGACAGAGCCCTGTGGTACCCCACTTGAGACATTCTTCCAACTGGATGTGCAGCCATTTACGACCACGCTTTGGCTCCAATCACTAAGCCAGTTATGAATCCACCTAACAGTTGCCATGTCCATTCCAAACTAAGCCATTTTTTCAATAAGGATTGTGCGAGATACTTTGTCAAATGCTTTGCTGAAGTCAAGATATACTATATCTACAGCATTTCCCTGATCCACCCAATCAGTGATTCTGTCATAGAAGGAAATTAAGTTAGTCTGACATGACTTATTAGTTACAAACCCATGCTGACTCTGTTTAATCACTTCATTCTTATCCAGGTACTTACATACATGTTGTTTAATAATTTGTTCAAAGATCTTTCCTGGTATAGAAGTCAGACTCACCGGCCTATAGTTGCCTGGGTCCACCTTCTTCCCCTTTATGAACATAGGAACAACATTTGCTCTTTTCCAGTCTTCTGGGACATCTCCTGTTCTCCAAGAATTTTCAAAGACTATGGAGAGGGGTTCAAAAATTTCTTCTGCTATCTCCTTCAGTACTCTGGTGTGTAATTCATCTTGACCTGGAGACTTGAATTCATTTAGGTTAGCTAAGTGTTTCCTCACTATCTTTTTGTTTATAGATATCCTGGATTCTTCTATTCCCTTAATAGGACAGTGAAGAAAATTTGATGTTACATTTCCTTTCTGAGAGAAAACAGATGCAAAATAGGAATTTAAAAGTTTGACCTTCTCAACATCCTGTCTTACCATTTCATCATTTTCATCCTGTAAAAATCCTATAGCATCTTTGACTTTTCTTTTACTTTTGACATATCCCCAAAATCCTTTTTTCAGGAGCCCCTCACTGCACTTGCTCACTGAGCCAGTGCGGGTGTCCTGAGTACAAAAACAGTGCTCAAAGATACCTGTGGAGCAGGGCAGCAGTGGTGACGATGCGTGCTTCAGAGTTTCAGGACCTGGAGCACATGACTGCTAGGGGTGTGGCCTAAGCTCCACCGATCTAGGAGCTGCATGGAAACTCCAAGAAAGGTAACTACAGGACAATGTTACCAAGGGGCATAGACAGAGACAGAAACCAGATGAAGCCAGGGTCAAAGCACAAGATAGCAATGCAGTACCAAAGGGTTAGACAGAATGGATAGTCAGGACGTAGCAATAGATCAGAAAACCAGAATGGGCAATAGACGATACAATAGGGACAAACTGTAACGGAGTAACGATAGCCAAGCCAGGAGGTCAGAACCGGAGAAGACAATAGTACCAAAGCGAGAGACGAAGTACAGAATGAGGGAACAGGCCAGGTCATACACGGGAAGCAAACAAGCAACGCAGAATACACACACACCAGGGGTCAGACACACCAGAACAACAGTATAGTTGACAGAGAACCCTGGTAAAGAGTGAGTATAAATACCCCTCCCAGATCCAGAAAGAGGCCACGAACACTTAACCCTGTGAGTGCAGGGCAAGAACCCTGTTCAAATCATGACAGTACCCCCCTCTTAACGGGGGGAAAGCCCGCACCAGATGATCGGCATGCACCGAACTGGCCGGAACCCATGACCGATCCTCCAGAGAGTATCCCTTCCAGTGTATCAGATACTGGAGTCTCCGGCGCACGCACCGGAAGTCAACAATGCACCCTACTTCATACTCCAGCTGCCCCTCTACCAGCACTGGCAGAGCATTTGATGAGGGATCCTCTCTCATCGTCCCCACAGGCTTTAACAGGGACCTGTGGAAGACATCAGAAATTTTAAAGGAGGTGGGCAGCTGCAGTCGGTAGGCTACTGGGTTAACAACCTCCACAACTTTGTATGGGCCAATAAACTTGGGGCCCAGCTTTATAGATGGTATCTTAAGCTTGATATTGCGGGTGGATAGCCACACCTTCTCCCCTACTGCAAATGCTGGACCAGGCCCCCTCCTCCTGTCAGCAAACCGCTTATAGTTTTCCTTGGCCTTGGAAATATTCCTCTGAACCTCCCTCCAAAGAATTCTAAGACGTTGTGTCGCACCCTCAGCTCCAGGACAACCTGAATCCATGCGGGAAAACTCTCCAAAATGTGGGTTAAACCCGTAGTTGATCTGAAAGGGAGACTTCCCAGTAGATTGACTTACACGACCATTGAATGCAAACTCTGCCATGGGCAGTACCTCACACCAGTCCTCCTGCCTGGAAGAGGCCATGCATCTCAGAATCTGCTCCAACGATTGGTTTGTGCGCTCCGTCTGTCCATTAGACTCTGGGTGGTAGGCAGAGAAGGACAACGAAATCCCCAGCTTTTTGCAAAAAGCCCTCCAGAACCTGGCTACAAACTGTACCCCTCTGTCTGACACCACATTCATAGACACTCCATGCAACCTAATTATATGCTGCATAAATAAGCGGGCCAGGGTTTCAGCAGATGGTAACACGGGGAGAGGTACAAAGTGGGCTTGTTTTGAAAACCTATCCACCACCCATATCACCGAGTTGCCCCTGGAAGGAGGAAGATTTGTGATAAAATCCATGGACAAATGTGTCCATGGTCTATCCGGAATTGGCAAATGCACTAACTCCCCGGCCGGACCTGAGAACTTTTAGAACGAGTGCACACCCCACATGCAGTCACAAACTTTTTAATATCAGTTACCATAGAGGGCCACCAGAAATCCCTCGCAATTGCCCCCCGGGTAGCTGCAATCCCAGGATGAGCACTCAACATAGAATCGTGAAATTCCTGCATAAGTCCGAGACGGAAACGTTCCGGTACAAACAATTTACCCGGGGGTTTACCACCAGGAGCCCGAGCCTAGGCCTCCAAAATCCCTCTCTGTAACTCAGATGAGATTTCGGTCACCACTATTCCTGGCTGAAGAATGGAGGAGGGAGGTTCTGGAGGGGACACCGAATCAAAGCTTCGGGATAAGGCATCAGCCTTGATGTTTTTAGATCCCGGGCGGAATGTGATGGTAAACTGAAATCGAAAAAAAAAAAAAGCGCCCACCGAGCCTGTCTGGGGGTCAATCTCTTGGCAGACTCAATATAGGCCAAATTTTTGTGATCAGTGATGACTGTAATGGGATGAACAGCCCCCTCCAGGAAATGCCTCCATTCTTCAAAAGCCAACTTTACCGCCAACAACTCTCTATTGCCGACATCGTAACTTCTCTCGGCAGAGGAAAATTTTTTAGAGAAGAAGCCGCAAGGCCTCAGATTAGTAAGGGTAGGAGGGCCCTGAGACAAAACTGCCCCCACCCATAGTTCCGAGGCGTCAACCTCCACAACAAAAGGACTTGACGGGTCGGGTTGTACCAATACAGGGGCTGAAGAAAAGCACTTTTTTAATGTCATGAAATAATTTTTTGCAGCTACAGACCAATTTTTTACATCAGCTCCCTTGAGAGTGAGGTCTGTTAGAGGCTTTACCACCTGCGAGAAGCCCTTAATACATTTCCTATAAAAGTTGGCAAAGCCCAAAATTCGCTGCAACCCTTTCAGGTCATGAGGCTGCACCCACTCCGTAACAGCCTGGACCTTCTTAGGATCCATGCGGAACCCCTCTCCTGACACAATCAACTCCAGAAAGGATACTTCATGCATGAAAAATGAGCATTTTTCCAACTTGGCATACAAATGATTCTCCCTCAGTCTCATGAGAACCATCCGCAAATGGTGCAAGTGAGATTGACTGTCCACCGAGTACACCAGAATGTCATCCAAATAGATAACCACAAAACGACCAATTAAATGAGAGAAAATTGCATTAATAAAATTCTGAAAAACAGCAGGAGCGTTGGTGAGACCAAAGGGCATAACCAAGTTTTCGAACAGCCCTTCAGTCGTCAGGAATGCTGTTTTCCATTCGTCCCCTTCCCGGACTCTTATAAGGTTATATGCTCCACGTAAATCCAGTTTAGAGAACAACTTGGCCCCGGTGAGTTGGTTGCATAGATCAGGAATTAGGGGGAGAGGGTATATATTTTTCACAGTAATTTTGTTTAATTCCCGAATGTCGAGGCACGGCCGCAAACCACCATCTTTTTTCTTAACAAAAAAGAAGCCCGCTGCCACAGGTGAAACAGAAGGCCTAATATGCCCTTTGCGGAGACTCTGGGTAATGTACTCTTTCATTGCCAGACGTTTGGGCCCGGACAAATTGAACAGGCGAGCCTTGGGTAACTTGGCTCCAGGGACTAGATTAATGGCACAATCAAAGGGTCTATGTGGTGGTAGCGCCTCACCCTCACTTTCAGAAAATACGTCTTAAAAATTTCTCCAGGTACTCCGGAATACCTTCCAGATCGACAGACGACACTGACACAGATTTTACTGGGGTGACAAGAGTTATCAAGTTACATCATAGACCGTTAGCCATACAACCCCACTGAATGATCTCCCCTGTGACCCAGTCAATAGTAGGATTGTGACGTTGAAGCCAAGGCATACCCAGTACCAGTCCAGCCGGCAGATTATTTAGAACAAAACACCTTACCTTTTCTCTGAAAGTGGGTTCCACTCACGTGGAAAAATTATCAGTCATGAAACAAATTCCCTCCTAGGTGATAGGAGAAGAATCAATTGCCACGATTTTAACAGGATCTTTTAACCTGACTGTCCCTATCTTATGAAAAGTCACAACTTTGGCATCGATCAGATTAATAGAAGAACCACAGTCAACAAAGGCGCTAGTCCCAACCGGACTGCCTGTAAGTTCCAGTTCCACCGAAAGCAGAATTTTAGTAAGTGAGGAAAAGGGTACCTGGGAGTCTGGGCAACCTCCTCGATTGTTACCCAGACTCAGTCGTTTTCCTGACGGCTTCACTGAAGAAAGGCAAGAAGGACAGTTCCTTCTCCAATGTCCAGCGGATCCACAGTAAAAGCACAATTGGTAGTTTCTACGGTGTCTCCTCTGTTTTTCCTCCAATGACGTGGCACCAACCTCCATGGGCTCAGGACTAGATGCAGAGTCTCTCAGATTGGAGAATAAAGGGGTCTCCTGCAGCATGACCCCTCTTGCCCGCAGCCTACGGTCCATGCAGACAGCCTGGATCATAGCGTCCTCCAAAGAATCCGGTGGAGGATGAAGGGCTAGGGCATCTTTCAAACGTTCGGACAGGCCTCTACAGAACAAACCCCGGAGGGCAGCATCATCCCAGGAGACCTCCGCTGCCCAGCGTCTGAACTCAGAGCAGGTTAATTAGGTGTTCATTTTATTACATGTGGCAGCCAAACAGGAATATAGCACACAGTGGATGCCACCTCTGACAGGCGAAGGGGCGCTTCCTTCTCTCAGCACACATCAGCCATTTATCTTGGTATTTCTTCTTGAGAGATTCTCCTCTCCTTCTGCACCCTATACAAACCTCCAATATTGGAATAAGCGATAATATGATAAAGGCTCGGGCTGAGCCGAAACGTCTTTTAATTATATCGCTTCCACTGTGTGCCATATTCCTGTTTGGCTCCCACATGTAATAAAATGAACACCTATTTGCATAAAGTCTGTTTGAGTGTGCGGTGAATTTAATTAACTTGTAATTAGGACCTACTGGTCCGTTGCACCTGCACCTCGTCTATATTTGACTAGAGTGCACGCTAACTACCCATTGAACTCAGAGCAGAACCATTCAGCAGAGTGCCTCCCCTGTGTCACACTCATCACCATATCCTCTGCCAGACGCACTCTATCAGGCTCATCATAAATGTGCCCCAGAGCTTCAAAGAACAAATTCACAGACATACAGTACGTTCAGGAGCAGAGGAAGAGAGAGAGAAAGCCCATGCCTGTGAAGCCCCACGAAGTAGGGAAATGACGGCCCCCACCCTCTGGAACTCATCCCCGGAGGAGCGGGGCCTCAGAGAAAAAAAAAAGCTTGCATCCTTCTCTGAAAGACCTGAACTCCTTTTTATCCCCTGAGAAAAGGTCTGACAATTTGACCGGAGATTCGGGGGATGCCAATGACATCTCTATTCCCAGCACTAGGAGCCCCTGCAGCGACAGCCCCCTGCACAGTATCCACCAACTGTTGCTGGGTCTGGGCCATCGTGCGCTGTTCCACATTAAGTTTGTGGAACATTTGGGTCAGGTGCTTGACCTGATCAGCCAAAGCTTGTATGGAATCCATGAGGATAACACTTTTTTTTTTTCCTTCAGAGGAAAAAAAAACTGAAATGGTCAGCTATAATGTCAGGAGCCCCGCACTGCACTTGCTCAATGAGTCAGTGCGGGTGTCCTGAGTACAAAAACAGTGCTCAAAGATACCTGTGGAGCAGGGCAGCAGCGGTGACGTTTCGTGCTTCAGAGTATCAGGACCTGAAGCACATGACTGCTGGAGGCGTGGACTAAGCTCCACAGATCTAGGAGCTGCAGGGAAACTCCTAGAAAGGTAGCTACAGGACAATGTTACCAAGGGACATAGACAGAGACAGAAACCAGATGAAGCCAGGGTCAAAGCACAAGATAGCAATACAGTACCAAAGGGTTAGACAGAATGGATAGTAGGATGTAGCAATAGATCAGCAAACCAGAACGGGCAATAGACGGTACAATAGGGACAAACTGTAGCGGAGTAACAATAGCCAAGCCAGGAGGTTAGAACCAAAGAAGACAATAGTACCAAAGCGAGAGACGGAATACAGAATGAGGGAACAGGCCGAGTCATACACGGGAAGCAAACAAGCAATTCAGAATACACACACACCAGGGGTCAGACACACCAGAACAACAGTATAGCTGACAGAGAACCCTGGTAAAGAGTGAGTATAAATACCCCTCCCAGATCCAGAAAGAGGCCATGAACACTTAACCCTGTGAGAGCAGGGCAAGAACCCTGTTCAAACCATGACACCTTTATTATTGCTTTTGATGTCTCTTGCATTCATTGTCAGCTTTAATAATCTGATTTGTGCCCTGCAAGTTCTGCAGACAGCATTATATTCTTCTTTAGATATGCCTCCCTCTTTCCATTTTATAAACATTTCTTTCTTCCTTTTTAGCATGTGCCTTTTTAGCATGAAGGCCTTGTCCAGGTTTGAGATAAAAGTCTGCAGTCACTGTAGGTTACTGCAGGTTTCTGAATTCTCACAGCACAGGCACTGCACACTTTTTGAATTCTCCTTTGACGGTGGCAAGAGTGGATTGTCATTGGTCATGTGCGCACAAGTATGCGATTTGTTAGCCACATTCTCACTAGAAATGTCCAGCCTAGCTCAATTAACTTTCATTGAGCAACACCATACATGTCTAGTTGGCATGTGACTGTATGTATGCATATTAAATACTTGTCGTTTCATGATTTCACCCTCTCATCACCAGCACCAGAGAATCCTGACAGCGTGGACTACATGCTGTGAGAAATTTGCAGTCACATAGAATGACTGTTGCGTCATCACAAGCTTGGACAACCCTTTAATGCTTCTCACATAAATAAAAATATACTATCCCACTCGCTACTAAAACTATACTACTTACCACCCCCTCGCAATACCCAGTCTCTATTCTATGTGAACTCACATTTTTTTCATCCCACACTGTCTCCTCATACTATTTCCCTCAATAATCTCCTATCATATCCCCCTCCCCATATTGCTTCCACACTTATCCCCTTTACTCCCCCTATTGTGTGTACCCATCCCCCTTTGCTCCCAATACTGTGACCTCAACAGTCCCACCCCCTTGCTCCCCATATTGTCCTCAAATTACCCCATATCGCTTTCCATACTTTGTCCATGCTCATCTTTCCTTGCTCTACATACTCTGTCCGCACCCATCCCCCTTGCTCCCCATGCTATGCCCCTCAAATTTCCTCCTTCATTCCCCATACTGTATACACCCATTCTGACCTCTTGTTCCCTATTCTGTGTCCACACCCGTCCCGCTCCTTTACTCCCCGTACAGGATAGGTATGGGAGAAAATCCACAGGACTTGACTTGTCATTCAAGATTAGTCATTTGAAACACATAGTCCTTTGCTGACTTTTCAAAGTATGTTCTCTTTGAAATACCACAAAGTTTCAGATAAAAAATACACAACTGCAATAATGTAGTCTGTTTGATTCATGCTGCACAAACTAGAGACAGCATGAATCCCATGTCAGGTTTATTAATGATCTAAGAGGTATATATTTTCTATGTGAAAACATGTTTGATTGCTGGTCTACCTCATAACAGTTATTTCAATTATCCTTAATAGTTATGTTAAAAGTAGTTGAGATCCAGCATCGGAGGTATTAAAATTCAGTACTTTATTGGATCAACATTAAAAAACAATAAAACATGCTAAGGGGGGACATGAAACAACTGATGCATTTTGTACAGTGATGTCCATAGTCAAAGGTATTTCTTTGCTTCTTTTAGGTGTTTCATGTCTCTCCATAGTTTGTTTTATTGTTTTGTAATGTTGATCCAATAAACTATTGAATTTTAATAATTGTGGTGCTGTATCTCAGCTATTTTTACCCTGTCTGCTTACTTGGGGATGCCCACATCTTGGACTTGTGCATTGGACAATTTATGAATCCATGGACATTTTACTAGATTTGGTGAGCTGATGGTGATTTTTTCCTTTTTAATTGCTCAATATCCATAGTGATAGTAAACCTATGGTATATCTTGGCCATTTTACCATAGGATTTTATGGTGATCTAACAATAGCTCGGTAGAATCTATAGTTTCAGATGGTGTGTCCGAAATCTGGATGCTAGATTGTTCCTGTATTACTTGTCTGAAAGTGTCCTTGGAGTCAAGATATTTACAACATTTGCATAAGATGTTTCAATTAATTTCTATATAGACTGGCACCTTGACAGAAGACATCTTGGATTTGTATGGTGTTCTTACTTGTGATAAAAGATGGTAAGTTTTAGTCAGTATAACAACTGTAAAGTGTTTGCCTGCCTGGAGTGAAAGCTCAATCAGTGGCCAATGAAAACAGTCAATCATTCAATAGTAAAGCTAATTATTCTAAATCAATTAGAATTACCTACAATTGACGTAATATTCCGTCCATGTGACCATGGACCTAATTACCATGGACGGAATATTACGTCATCGCGATCAGCGGCGCCCACGTGGTGAGCGCCGCTGATCGCGGCCGAGTGTCAGCTAATTATCATAGCTGACACCAGGCACAATGTGTCAGGGGCGGTCACGGACCGCCCCCGACACGTTAACCCCTTGCACACCGCAATCAAACGCGATCGCGGTGTACCGGGGGTTAAAGGGAAGCATCGGCAGGGAGGGGGCTCCCTCCGTGCTTCCCTGAGCCCCCCACGGCAGCGCAATGTGCAGCGCTGCTGCGGGGGGCTCCTTTCCTCCAGGCCCCCGAATCCAAGATGGCGACGGGGGCCTTCAGGGGCCTGAGGAAGCTGGCTTCCTCAGTGCCTGCAAAGCGCAGGCATGAGGAAGCCTTCAGCAGTGCCTGTGTCAGATCGCTGATCTGTCACAGTGATCTGACAGATCAGCCCTAACCTAACCCCCCTAACCCTAACCTCAACACACCCCTAACCCTAATCTGAGCCCTAGCCCTAACCCTAGCCCTAACCCTAGCCCTAACCCTAGCCCTAACCCTAACCCTAGCGGGAAAATGGAAATAAATACATTTTCTTTTAGTTTTATTATTTTTCCCTAACTAAGGGGGCTCTCCAAACACACATGACACCAGCATACCAATCCATCAAAGTCTGCATTCCAAAACGTCACTACTTCCCTTCCGAGCCCCGACGTGTGCCCATACAGTAGTTTTCTCCCACATATGAGGTATCAGCGTACTCAGGACAAATTGGACAACAACTTTTGGGGTCCAATTTCTCCTGTTACCCTTGGGAAAATAAAAAAAAATGGGGACTAAAAGATGATGTTTGTTGAAAAAATACGATATTTTTATTTTCACGCCCGGTCGTTATAAACTTCTGTGAAGCACTGGGGGGTTCAAAGTGCTCACCACACATCTAGATAAGTTCATTAGGGGGTCTAGTTTCCAAAATGGGGTCACTTGTGGGGGGTTTCCACTGTTTAGGTACATCAGGGGCTCTCCAAACGCACATGACACCCGCAGACCAATCCATCAAAGTCTGCATTCCAAAACGTCACTACTTCCCTTCTGAGCCCCGACGTGTGCCCATACAGTAGTTTTCTCCCACATATGAGGTATCAGCGTACTCAGGACAAATTGGACAACAGCTTTTGGGGTCCAATTTCTCCTGTTACCCTTGGGAAAATAAAAAAATGGGGACTAAAAGATCATGTTTGTGGAAAAAATACGATTTTTTTATTTTCACGCCCGGACGTTATAAACTTCAGTGAAGCACTGGGGGGTTCAAAGTGCTCACCACACATCTAGATAAGTTCCTTGGGGGGTCTAGTTTCCAAAACAGTGTCATTTGTGGGGGGTTTCTACTGTTTTGGTACATCAGGGGCTTTCCTAACGCGACATGGTGTCCGATCTCAATTCCAGCCAAAAACGTCAAATGGCGCTGCTTCCCTTCCGAGCTCTGCCATGCGCCCAAATAGTGGTTTACACCCACATGTGGGGTATCAGCGTACTCAGGATAAATTGCACAATATCTTTTAGGGTCCTGTTACTTTTGGAAAAATAAGAATTGAGGGTGAAAAGATCATTTTTGTGGAAAAAATATGATTTTTTAATTGTACTGCTGTACATTATAAACTTCTGTGAAGCCCTTGGGGGTTCAAAGTTCTCACCACACATCTAGATAAGTTCCTTGGGGGGTCTAGTTTCCAAAATGGGGTCACTTGGGGGGTTTCCACTGTTTAGGTATATCAGGGGCTCTCCAAACGCGACATGGCGTCCGATCTGAATTCCAGCCAATTTTGCATTGAAAAAGTCAAACAGCGCTCCTTCCCTACTGAGGTCTGCCATGCGCCGAAACAGTGGTTACCCCCCACATATCAGGTATCAGCGTACTCAGGACAAATTGCACAATAACTTTTGCAGTCCAATTTCTCCTGTTACCCTTGGTCAAATAAAGAAAATTGAACCTGAAGTATTTTTTTTGTGAAAAAAAGTTAAATGTTCATTTTTTTTTTAATATTCAAAAAATTCCTGTGACGCACCTAAAGGGTTAATAAACTTCTTGAATGTGGTTTTAAGCACCTTAAGGGGTGCAGTTTTTAGAATGGTGTCACTTTTGGGTATTTTCTATCATATAGACCCCTCAAAGTGGCTTCAAATGTGAAGTGGTCCCTAAAAATAAAATGGTGTTGCAAAAATGAGAAATCGCTGGTCAATTTTTAACCCTTATAACTTCCTAACAAAAAAAAATTTTGGTTCCAAAATTGTGCTGATGTAAAGTAAACATGTGGGAAATGTTATGTATTAAGTTTTTTGTGTGCTGTATCGCTGTGATTTAAGGGCATAAAAATTCAAAGTTGGAAAACTGCGAAATTTTCAAAATTTTCGCCAAATTTCCGTTTTTTTCACAAATAAACGCAAGTTATTTGAATGCAATTTTACCACTACCATGAAATACAATATGTCACGAGAAAACAGTGTCAGATTCACTGGGATCCATGAAAGCGTTCCAGAGTTATGACCTCATAAAGGTACAGTGGTCAGAATTGTAAAAATTGGCCCGGGAGTTAACGTGCAAACCACCCTTGGTAGTGAAGGGGTTAAGCAACCCCTAAAGGACCCCCTTTTCCATCTAACCCTTGCTCTCCCCATGGTGTCTGCTATGTTTACTCTTTATGATCCACTCACTTCTTTTTTTCTCAACAATTTTTAAACTTAAAAGGAATATTAGTTAAACAATACTATGTGCTTCAACATACATTTTTAGTTTTCAGGATATGACATTTTTCACTTCTTCTGATAATCTATGCTGGTGTCCAATACTTCAAGCAATGGCAAGCTGTCACTCTCTTATCACATTGGATGGAAAATTACTAGGAGATCCAATGGACATGAAGATGTTTGGTGGAACAGGTTGGGTAAGTTACATGTTAGATTACCATTATCCTCTATTATTATTTACGCATCTACAACTCAAATTCCCATTTGGGATGCTGTGTAAGATGTAAAGAAAACAAGAATGCAATGATTCAAAATTTCTTATTGCCATATTTTCTTTACAAAAGAAGATAAAAAAATCAGAAGTTGAAAGTTAGACATTTTTCCTTTGAAAAAAGTTAACACATTTAGAAATTAACTGCAACAATACATCCCAAAAATTTTGGCAGTGTTACCAAAAAGTTGGAAAGGTAAGTGGTACTAATGAAAAAAAGCTGGAAGGCCAATTTACTTGAAAATTACATGACTGTATAGAAAAGAATGTTGGAGAGGCAGAGGTGGTCAGAGGTTAACCAATCTTTGAAAACTGAGTCTAAAAGAAACAGACATGAATGGCTGTGATGGGAATGAACCTTCATTAATAAATCTGTATTTAATGTATTGAACAGGAACTTGAAGATTACAAAGTAAAAATCAGAGAAAATGATCCATGCAAAAGCTACACAATGGTGAAACCTGGACCTTCTGCTGCAAAGGCAAGTTAATTTTATTTTCCTAATGTTGTTTTTCAGTATGATTTTCTGAAAAAGTTTAGCATATTATGTTTTTAATCTTTAATCTCGTGAGCATTAAAGGGATGGTTCAACCTTTAAAACTAACAATAAAAGCTGGCCTGCCGGGAATATAATAAGATTAGTGATGAGCAAATGTGCTTGGTAATGCTCATTACTCGCCTAAGCATCACTGTACTCACGGTACTCAGTGAGAGCTGAGCATTTCTGGGATTATTCGGTGGGAGCATGGGTCCCTGCCCTGCATTTTTGGTGCTCTTTAGAGCGCCAATCAACATGCAGAGATTGTCTGCCATGCACTGTAATGCCACAGCCTTCTTGGTTGTGGCATTACAGTGATTGGCTGGCGGCACAGCGTCATCAGGTGTATGAGAGACCTAGCGCTGCCATGCTCATCACAGTCTGCTCCGGAATAAGCAAGTGTAGGGAGAGCTGCTGCCGAGATATGGTCAGATTGGGGGGGTTTATAAGGTAGTGTGGGTATTAGTTTATTAGTTATTAAGGGTCTACCCTTGTTCGAACCACTAGGTAGGCAGGGAGTGTATGTGCGTATATACTGTACATATCAGTGCAAGGCATTCAGGCACTGTATGTGGGTATATAGATATCAGTAGCAGGCAAGCATTGTATGTAGTATACTTCATTGCCTACATCAATAGGGTCCATTACATTACTGTCTGCTGCTGCCTATTACATACAGTATATTGACCGTATCTACACAGCCCTAGGTCTCAGTGGGAAGCAATTTTTTTGCATCTTAATCCTGATTACAGTATTTTATTATTTTATACCAAAGCAATCCAGAGCCCTCTTTTTTATCCAATTTGCTTGTTGCCACTGCAGAATACAGCCAGGTTCTTTTCATAGGACAGCATTAAAATCCAGCTATTTTAAACGGTTTTGCCCATCCGAGCCAATACATCTGAGTGCGCAAAAAATTTCTGACATTTTTGTGGTACTGTTAAATTTTTTTGGCGTGTGTTATAGAATTTCTTGATAATATTTTGCTGGCCAAAAATACTTAACTGACAACAAATTATTTAGGTATAGGGCAGATATTTTACACCGTGCTTTGTCACGGATCGCATATTATTGGGCTCAAAAATGTGCCATTTCAGGCCTACATAGAATTTTTTTTGTTGTGTCATAACCAACTTGTTGACACAATTTAGCTGCGCCAAAAAAATAAAAGTTACAGGCCAGATATTTTACAGTGGGCTATCTCCATCACCCGTATCATCTATCTGTGGGTTACAAATTTTGGCATTTCAGGACTCCATCAAACTGTTTTTGCTGTGTCTTACCCTAGTTCTATACACTATTGTGCAGAAAAAAAACAAAAATACAGGCCACATATTGAAGAGTGTGGTATCTCCGTCACACACCTCATCTACAGTTAGGTCCATATATATTTGGACAGAGACAACATTTTTCTAATTTTGGTTCTAGACATTACCACAATGAATTTTAAACAAAACAATTCAGATGCAGTTGAAGTTCAGACTTTCAGCTTTCATTTGAGGACATCCACATTAAAATTGGATGAAGGGTTTAGGAGTTTCAGCTCCTTAACATGTGCCACCCTGTTTTTAAAGGGACCAAAAGTAATTGGACAATTGACTCCAAGGCTATTTCATGGACAGGTGTGGGCAATCCCTTCGTTATGTCATTCTCAATTAAGTAGATAAAAGGCCTGGAGTTGATTTGAGGTGTGGTGCTTGCATTTGGAAGGTTTTGCTGTGAAGGAAACATGCGGTCAAAGGAGCTCTCCATGCAGGTGAAACAAGCCATCCTTAAGCTGCAAAAACAGAAAAAAACACATCCGAGAAATTGCTACAACATTAGGAGTGGCAAAATCTACAGTTTGGTACATCCTGAGAAAGAAAGCAAGCACTGGTGAACTCATCAATGTAAAAAGACCTGGGCACCCACGGAAGACAACAGTGGTGGATGATCGCAGAATAATCTCCATGGTGAAGAGAAACCCCTTCACAACAGCCAACTAAGTGAACAACACTCTCCAGGATGTAGGCGTATCAATATCCAAATCTACCATAAAGATAAGACTGCATGAAAGTAAATACAGAGGGTTCACTGCACGGTCCAAGCCACTCATAAACATTAAGAATAAAAAAGCTAGACTGGACTTTGCTTAAAACCTTTTAAAAAAGCCAGCACAGTTCTGGAAGAACATTCTTTGGACAGATGAAACCAAGATCAACCTCTACCAGAATGATGGAAAGAGAAAAGTATGGCGAAGGCGTGGTACAGCTCATGATCCAAAGCATTCCACATCATCTGTAAAACACGGCGGAGGAAGTGTGATGGCTTGGGCATGCATGGCTGCCAGTGGCACTGGGTCACTAGTGTTTATTAATGATGTGACACAGGACAGAAGCAGCCAAATGAATTCTGAGGTAATTCAGAGCCATACTGTGTGCTCAGATCCAGCCAAATGCAGCCAAACTGATTGGTCGTCATTTCACACTACAGATGGACAATGACCCAAAACATAAAGCCAAAGTAACCCAGGAGTTTATTAAAGCAAAGAAGTGGAATATTCCTTAATGGCCAAGTCAGTCACCTGATCTCAACCCAATTGAGCATGCGTTTCACTTGTTAAAGACTAAACTTCAGACAGAAAGGCCCACAACCAAACTGTCATGATCCATTTTTTGGATCTGTCAGATCTGGATCTCCTCATATCTAAACCTTTTTTCCTTTTCGGTCATCGGGGTTAATATGAGTTTTTGCCCCCCCGGTGGCCACCGGGGTTACTGCATGGAAACTGCATGTGATTAATTATTTATGCAGGTGGTGACTTCTCCCCCTCCTTCCTATAAAAGGAGTTCAGGTGCTGGAAATCACTGTTGGTTATACACTTGCTCTTGGGAGACCAACCAAGCTGGAGTTCAGGAGCTAAGTTCTGTGGTGCGTCAATTGTTTTCTGTTATCAAGTGGCTATCTCTGCCGTCCAGGAGCATTGCAGCAGAGCAAGCTAAGTTTACTTTTTTTTACCCTGTCTGCTGTATCTTTCCTTTGGGTTTTTTGTGTAGTACACTTTTTCCCTGTCTCACCTCCTGTGGAGGGGGTTGGGGGTTTAGCTCAGGGCTAAACAGGAGACAGGGACATATCAGGGACTTGAGCCTTACTACCTTTAAGTGTACCCCCAAGTTAAGGAAAGACAGGGAAACCCCTTAACCTGAGGGGAAGTTCAGGGGCCCCGGTTCCACATCATCTGTTTTCCCCTTACTGCCCCGTGACACAAACAGCAACTGAAAACCACTGCAGTGAAGGCCTGGCAGAGCATCAAAAAGGAGGAAACACAGCGTCTGGTGATGTCCATGAGTTCAAGACTTTAGGCAGTCATTGCCAACAAAGGGTTTTCAACCAAGTACCAGAAATGAAAATTTTATTTACAATTATTTAATCTGTCCAATCACTTTTGGTCCCTTTAAAAACAGGGTGGCACATGTTAAGGAGCTCCTAAACCCTTCATCCAATTTTAATGTGGATGCCCTCAAATGAAAGCTGAAAGTCTAAACTTCAACTCCATCTGAATTGTTTTGTTTAAAATTCATTGTGGTAATGTCTAGAACCAAAATTAGAAAAATTTTGTCTCTGTCCAAATATATATGGACCTAACTATCTGTGGGCTACAATTTGTAGCATTTCAGGCCTCCATTGCACTGTTTTTGCTGTTACCCTAGTTCAATACACTATTTTGGGGTAGAAATTTCTGTGGGCTCCAAATTTGGCATTTCAGGCCTACATTCATCTTTTTTTTGCTGTGTGTTACCCTAATTCTATAAAAAAATTTGCGGTTAAAAGAAAAAAAAAAAAGCAATAACACAGGCCACATATTTTACAGTGTGCTAACTCTGTCAGACACCTCATCTATCTGTGGGCTCCAAATTTGGCATTTCAGGCCTACATTTATCTTTTTTTTGCTGTGTGTTACCCTAATTCTATAAAAAATTTTGCGGTAAAAAAAAAAAAAAAAAAAAAAAAAAAGCAATAACACAGGCCACATATTTTACAGTGTGCTAACTCTGTCAGACACCTCATCTATCTGTGGGCAACAAATTTGGGCATAATCAGGCCTACATTAACCTTTTTTTGCTGTGTGTTACCCTAGTTCTAAACACTATTTTGCAGCAAAAGAAAAAACAAAAACACAGGCCACATATTTAACAGTTTGTTATATCCGTCATATGCCTCATCTATCTGTGAGCTACAAATTTGGGCATTTCAGGCCTAAATTAACCTTTTTTAGCAGTTTGTTACCCTAATTCTATACATTATTTTTCTGGAAAAGAATAAAACTACAGGTCACATACAGTATTTAACAGTGTATCAGCCCCAGGTATCAGTGGCTAGGAATAATTTTTTTGCATCTTAATCCTGATTATTTTATTCCAAAGCAATCCAGTACCCCCTTGTTTTTCTCCATTTGCTTGTTGACACTGCAGACGACAGCCAGATCCTTTCACTAGTACAGCGTGAAAATCCGGCAATTTTATACGGCTTTGCACGTCCCAGCCATGACATCGGAGTGCGAAGAAATTTCTGACATTTTTGTGGTACTGTTAAATTTTTCTGGAGTGTCTTATACTTTTTTTTTACACCATTTTGCTGCCAAAAAAATATTTCGCTGTTGAAAAAAAATGAAGCTACAGGGCAAATATTTAACACTGTTTTGTCCACCACACGGATCTCATATCATTGCGCTCAAAATTGTGCCATTTCAGGCCTCCATAGAATTTTTTTGTTGTGTCTTTGCTGGCCCCTCAAAAAAAATACAGGCCACAAATTAAATAGTGTGGTATCTTGGTGAAAATACTTCTATATCAAATTATTATGGCTGCTTCATGACTGAGTCTCAAATGCACCAATTACTATCACCATCATCTTCTGCCTAGCAGCAGTTACTGCGCAGATAGAAAGTCTGAGGAGCAGAGGGTAAACTCTTGGGCGGTAGTGTACTCTATCAGCATATTATGAAGGCGAAAGCTTCTAGATTAAATCATGAATGGAAATGCCAGAGCAAGAGCATGTTGAAGAGTATGAGGCCAGGACTCACAACTACAAAAAGCCTGGTGTTCCTGGGCTGGATTCTGACAATCAATCACCTACTAATACAGAACTTGTTAGACGAGGACGTCAAAAAGGAGCCCCTGTAGTTTCTAGAACAGAAGCTAGAAATTTTGACATTTCTGCTGGGTTTTAAGATGTGTCAATTGGAGAGCGTGGTGGTCATAGACGTGACTTCCATGATATGGGTGTTTCCACTAGACAATCCATCCAACATGTCATTGAATCAAAATCTGCTTTTCCTCGCAACTCTATTCAGCTGTGCACAAACTATGTCAATTTGATAGCAAGACCCCTGTGGGTCTTGTCACAGTACCATGTTGACTACAGTCCACAGATGTTATCTACAGTAGATCCCTAATGTCACCTCTACTTTACCAGCATGATGAATTAATAGGAAAAGCACATGGTTTTGATGGAGCTGTTCTTTTCTTACAAAAAAATTAAATAAGATCAATGAGGTGGTTAGCCGCACACACAATGGAGAATTAGTAAAGATTACAATTATTTTCACAAATGACTTACCAATAACTTCACCAACTTGCTTTTACTTTTATAACATTATATTCCAAAGGCTGAAGAAGATGATGAATATGAAGCAAATAGGTATTATTATCTCCCAAATGATGTCAGAACACACAACCTATCTGTGTGGCAATGATTTACCACCAAAATTTTGAAGTATCAGACTAGTATCCTCTTGTGGATTTATGTGAGCCACAAAGTCCTTCAAAGTGAAACTGTTCTGGATGTAGTGTGCAATTTGCACTCGAAAATTGGATCACATGCCTTCTATGATGCTTGCATGAAAGAACTGATTGGACAGATATGTAAGGAGGAAGCCCGAGCTGCGGGTACCTGTGCTGCGCCAGGTCCGGAACTGTCGAGGCTGCGTCCCCTGTTTCCTGGGGGAAGGAATAGGGGACCGGACAGGCCCCATGACCCAGGAAGAGGTGGCGTGTTTAGACAGGGAACCTTGTCGGAAATTGAGGGAAAAAGTATGCAAAGCAGGAGTGAGTCCCCCACTGCCATAGTGCGAGCCTAGGGCGCAGCGCACTACGACCCAAATTGGCGGCACTGCGACGGACTGCGGCAGACAGACCCAGTAATCTAGAGGCAGGGGTGAGGCTAAGAAAAAGCAGGCAAAACAGCAGATTTCTTGCAGGGACAAGCAGCGCGTAGGAAGCTGAGCAAAGTGCTCCATCCTTAGAGCACTGGTGCCGCGAAGGACTGTTCTTGTTGGCTCCCACCACTAACAGTGCTACTGCCAGAGAGTGAGGCACGGTGCACTCCATGACCGTGAGTACAGCACGCATGCGCAGTAGAGAGAGACAGTTCATGCCACATGTCCAGCTTTTAAAACCAATAATTATAAGGCACAGAGGGATCACGGAGGACGTTGGTATGGTCAGCAAGGTACTGCCTCAGCCTCTTCCAAAACTTTGCACTCCTTATGAGAATACCTCACGCCTCCTGTGGTCTTATGTGTGGAAGCTGAACTGAATACCGCCGGCCATGTTGATGTTGGTAGTCAACAACTGCCTTCTTATGCTCACAAATCCATTCCAACTTATGCAGTGTAGAGTTCCATTGCGTGGGGACATCACACACCAGTCAGTGATTTGGAAACTGCAAATGCTGCTGAAGCACGGCAAGAGTGACTGAAGTTGTAGCTGACTTTCTAAAATTGGCACACAGGTGGTGTACTTTCACAAGCAGATCGGGCAGCCCTGTGTAGCATTTGAGAAACCTTTGAACAAAGACGTTAAGCACATGGGCCAGGCATGCTACGTGTGTGAGCTTGCCTCGCCTCAGAACCAACAACAGGTTCCGCCCAATGTCACACACTACCATGCCTGGGTGTAGGTTCAGCAGTGTCAGCCATAGAACTGTCTGCTGTTTCAAAGCTGTTCACAACTCTTCAGCATTATGCGGTTTGCCACCTAAGCATATTAGCTTCAGCAAAGCCTATTGACGCTTGGCTGAGGCAATGCTGTAGTGCTTCCAGCTTGTGACTGATGTGGTCATTTTGGAGATGGAGGCAGAAGAGGAGGAGAAGACAGTGCAGGAGCTGTAAACTGTGGGGGCAGCACAGATTGATATAGGGCCCCAATCCTCGCCGTAATGAGAACGTGTTCCATCCAAAGTACTGTTATTCCACAGCATCTCCTCTCTGCCAGGCCCTTCACTGGCTTCCTATTGCCCAGAGGCTACAGTTCAAAACCCTAACTATGAA
Organism: Dendrobates tinctorius; assembly: GCF_039654945.1. Taxonomy (NCBI): domain Eukaryota; kingdom Metazoa; phylum Chordata; class Amphibia; order Anura; family Dendrobatidae; genus Dendrobates; species Dendrobates tinctorius. The sequence goes on along the minus strand of NW_027361728.1, from coordinate 4,123,255 downwards.
ATACAAAGCCATCCACAACCTGTCTCCTCCACGCATCTGTGACATGGTCTCACAAGGTCCAACTGGGTCCTGGCTTCCACTATGTTAACTCATTGTGCCGTCCGTGAGATGTACTGTCTCTGCCCACAAGCACTTGTCCACGTATCCATAGTTAGGTGGATTTTCCCACTAACAGAATGCTTGAGGGCCCGGGTAATCTTGTGGGACATGTGCTTGTGTAATGCCGGGATGACACAGCATGAGAATTAGTGGCGACTGTGGACCGAGTACTTTGGGACGGCTGCCACAATAGTGTTGCGGAATACTTCCGTCTCCACTTAACACATCATCAGACACATATTGTTTCATTTATGAAGGAGGGACTCTTAAAGTCACAAAACCAATTTTTATAGGGGCATTAGCATTACTAATTTTATAGGACCAATATTAAACAGTGGGTCTCTTATACTGTCATTGCCTATGCATTGAGTGGTTGGGCTGCCAAAAATTAGGACGCACCCCAATACCCCTTTGATGAGACGTACAGGAGGACCTCATGAAAAAGTGTTCCAATTATAAGAAAATAGGTCTCCCATAGTGTTAGCCTATGCATTAAATGCAAGGCCTGCCCTGCAGCAAAACAACATGCTCCCCAGTAAGCCTTTGAACCCAGGTACTGGATAGCCACAGGAAAACCAAGTTTACATTATTCTTTTGGTACTGCCGGAGTGTTAGCCTATGCATTGATTGCAAGACCCGACCTGCTACAAAGTGACATGCACCGCAATAAGCCTTTGAACTGATGTACTGGATGGCCTCAGGAAAACCCAGTTTACATTATTCATTTTGCTCTGCCATAGTGTTAGTCTATGCAGTGAATGCAAGGCCCGACCTGCTTCAAAGTCACATGCACCACAATAAGTTTTTGAACCGACGTACTGTATGGACACAGCAAAACCAAGTTCACATTATTATTTTGCTACTGACATACTGTTAGCTTATGCATTGAATGCAAGGACTGCCCTGCACCAAATTCTAATGCACCCCTAAAAGCCTTTGAACTGATGTAGTGGATGGACACAGGAAAACCAAGTTCCCATAACTCTTTTGCCACTGCCATACTGTTACCTTATGCATTGAATGCAAAGCCCACTGTTGTGAGTTCATTTTCCCCTTCACTACTGAGGCCCGAGGAACTCCCTCTTCTGGTAAAGAAAGGTAGTGAGCCTGATTATCAAACACCTGAGTCTGATGATGATGACTGGCTGAGTGGAGTTACTGACTGGATATAAGGCTGCCGACGCCCTTCTGCCCTGCGGGTGATTTCTCTGTGGGATCCTTGGAGACCAGTCTGAATTCCTGCTCCTCTAAAGCTAAGTTTTCTGCTCGGCCTTTTGCATTTGTGCTTAGACTTTGTTTTGCTTTGTTTTTCTGGATTTCTGCCATTCCCTGCTGGGGTGTGCTGAATTCCTTTAGCTCTGTCTTCTGAAAATACCTGAGTGCTGATTTAGTTTTTGAAGCCTAGCTGCTTCAGGGTCTTTTTCATATCAGCTTGTTGGCTTATGTCTTTGATAGGGTTTTGGCAGATTGCAGACAGCAACCTTCCTTTCCTGTTCTGTTTAGCTAGCTTGGGCCCCATCGTTTGCTCAGCCTATCTTTCTATCTGTGTGAGTGTTTTTTCATCTTGCTTCACCGTCATTATATGTTGGGGGCTGCCTTTTACTTTGGGGTCTGCTCTGGGGCCTGCTCTGGGGCAGTTTAGATTTCCTTTTCTGTCTTTAGGCTATTTAGCGCTCCGGCGGTGATCGAGGGGTCTAGGGCATCGTAGGAACCCCCCACGGCTACTGCTAGTTGTGTTGATAGGTTCAGGGGTCTGCAATCTGATAGTTGACAACTTCTCTGGTTTTCTGGACGTAGCTTCTATTTTTGTGTCTGCCTCCTACGGTGACTCAATCATAACAGAATCACCCGCCATACCGCAGATCCTAGGGTACTCAATAGCAGGAAAGAATTGTAAAAAAAAAAAAAAAAAAAAAAAAAAAAGAAAAGTGTATATTTTTTCCTCTATATCTCTGAGGCCGTAGGGGGAATTTTTTTTTCTCTCAATGGAGATAAAGCAATTGTCTGATCATGTGGAGCAGCTCGCTGCGGAAGTGCGGGGAATTTCCGCCTACCTTGCTCATTCACATGCTGCTGAACCAAAGATTCCTACGCCTGATGTATTTTTTGGGGATCGGTCTAAATTTTTGAATTTCAAAAATAATTGTAAATTATTTTTTGCCTTGAAGTCTAACTCGTCAGGGTGCTCCGCGCAGCAGGTTAAAATTGTCATCTCTTTGCTGCGTGGCGATCCCCAGGATTGGGCGTTTTCTTTGAAACCAGATGATCCTATTCTGACTAACGTGAACGCATTTTTTCAGGCCTTGGGGTTGTTGTATGACGAACCTAATGCCATTGATCAGGCTGAAAAGACCCTGCTGGCATTGGGAGTTGGAAGTTTCGCCCCCAGCATTTCGCCCCCAGCAGTTCGCCCCCAGCAGTTCGCCCCCAGGTACACTTCGCCCCCGAACATTTCGCCCCCAGCATTTCGCCCCCAGGTTGTTTCGCCCCCGCACATTTCGCCCCCGCACAGTTCGCCCCTGCACAGTTCGCCCCCGGATGTTTCGCCCCCGGATGTTTCGCCCCCGGATATTTCGCCCCCAGCAGTTTGCCCCCAGCAGTTTGCCCCCGCATGTTTCGCCCCCAGCAGTTCGCCCCCAGCAGTTCGCCCCCGCATGTTTCGCCCCCAGCAGTTCGCCCCCAGCAGGTCACCCCTGGATGTTTCGCTCCCAACAGTTCACCCCCGGATGTTTCGCCCCCAGCAGTTCATCCCTGGATGTTTTGCCTCTAGCAATTTGCTCCTGGATCTTTCGCATCCGGGAAAAACCTGCCTGAACTGAACATTGGCAGGTTTGCTTATCACTAATAATACACCATATGAGTCTAAGATATACAATTCTGATCAAATTAGTTTTTTTAATTCTCAAACTTTGTTTTTTAGATGAGTAATTTTACAAACAGACAGGAAAATAGTAGGATTTCATTGGTTACTAAGGAGGTCGTGCCCCCTTGGGAGCAGAACGGATCCTGGCTCCCTATGATACATTCAGGGCTGCTTGTTCACAGCCCTCTGCCAAGCTCCCCCTTCACCCTCCGCTCATGTGCTCTGTCCTGGACAAGAGGAGGGCTCCCCCTGCCTGTGTAAAGCCGTTACAGGACGGAACACGTAGGGGGGGCTTTGCAGAGGGCTGTAAACCAGCAGCCCTTTATACATCATAGGGAATATATTGTTAGCTGCATGCTCCTGTGCAGCCACGCCCTCTAGAATCCATCCACAAGTACTGCTACTAAGGAGAAACAACCTCCTTAGCAACCACTGAAATCCTGCAGCACATGGAGCTTTAACTTGGATGAGACTTTTCACACAGAAGTGAAGCTGCTGGAAGGTCTCCTTTGGAAATGAATATCATGGGCACAGGTACTATAACATAACATGTTTTTTGCAGAGTTATGCTTTAACTGTATATATCAAAACTGTTTTAACAAGAAACATAAAAAGGTATAGAGGGGAAGGATTAGAGAAAAAGAGAAAATACAAATTACAGGTTATAATGCTTGAATTATTTTACAGCTAAAAACACTGCTCTCAAAACATACAATATGTGACCATGAACTAAAAATCAAAGCTGTAGGCAATGCCTCTCAGATAATCCATCAAGCTTCTATTATCGAAATCTTGCACGATACGTTTAACCCTTGCTGAAATTGCAGCATACTTTTTGTTTCTTGCAGCGATGGGATTTCCTGCTATTATCTGAATAATTTCAAAACTATGGAGCTCTTGCTGATGTTTCAGACAGTTAATGAACCGGTATATATTTTGGAAAAGAGTACCACATGTTTCTCGAAAGCTACGGTGCCATCCTTCGACATCATTATTTGTTCGCTGTTGATCATTCAATGTTCGTTCATACACATTCCAGAATTGAACTGGAAACAAAGGTGCTTGACGTCCTCTGCGATTCATTCGACCGATATAGCTGTCTTCAAAATAGTTGGCAATAGGTATTGCTTCTTGTGGAAAGTCAGGATCTTCCACCAATTCTTCAAATGATTGCACAACATTCTGTGGTGGTAGAAAGTCCAGGGCAGGTATCATGCGTATCCAACGGGCAAATTCATGGTCACCTTGGTATTGCATCTTGAGTCCTTCATTTTGAACTTTACGCCAAACCGACTGTGATAGGTGGAAAAAGCAACCAGTCTTCACAAGGTTGGGGAATTCACTTTCAAATGCCTGTATTGCAGCTAGTTCAAAATCCAACATCAGGTTGTCTGGCTGCAGTCCAGGCTGCAAGTTCTTCAGCTCTTGCAGCAACCTCTGGTATGTAGAACGGCTCTTGTCTGTCAGCAAGGTGTACACTACAGGAACAACAAGGCCGCTGTGGACTACATGGATTGTGTAAAGTTGCTTAAACAAGGCTGGTGTAGTGAAAAACATGCCATCAGCAAACCACTATTTACTGTGTGCCAGTAGATGGAGATTGTCTCTTGTTCCAAATATCAACATACGGCTGTGTCCATTTCCTAATTTAAAATGAAAGTATTAGTAGAGGAAATAACAGGAAAAGTGTAACAAGCAGCAGACAGAGTTTTGGGATAAATTCACAAAAAAAATATCCTAATCAGAAGACTCTGTTCATATCTCACATTAAATACTCACATTTTGCTCCAGATTTTCTGATTTCATAATAAAAAAACTGAAGCAAAATCTAGTGTGAAGGGGCCAACCAATAGTTTTTTACAACATATATTGTCCCAGTGGAAAATTATATATTTTTGTTTAAAATTAAAATTACTTCCAAACTTGAAATAGGTCACATTTTTAGGGTATCTTTAGACCCTTCAACTAGACGGCCGTTCAGCACGGCCGATCACCACTATGCTGAACGGGCCGTCTAGTTGACAGCCGCATCCAGACGCGGCGTGCGGCTGGACGTCTGAATGAACGACTGGGCGGTCCACCCGCCTGAATGGGGCATTCCATTCAGGCGGATGGGCACGCTAGTTGTCGGGTGGGCAGCGCGGATGTTCGTGACGTCCGCGCTGCCTATGCTGTCTCATTGAGAGGATTGTGCAGGACGCAAAAAACGCCAGTAAAATCACCAGTGTGCTTTTGGCCTAAGGCATAACTGAATGGTCCATTAGGCTGGGGTCATATGCAGCATTAATGTGTAAATCCCATCCACATGCTGATGAAAAAATTTTGTTTACAAAAAAAAAACATGCAGTGCAGCATGTCAATGTATGCTGCCATTATACAAACAAATTTCCAGCCATTCAGACAAGGGGCTGAAATCCTGCACTAAAACCTGCACCTAAATCCATAGAGTTAAGTGAAGATTTTGATACAGAATTAGGGTACCACAATAGTGGCCACAATTGCATGCACAAATAGATTCCTGTGGGATCTCCAATTGCTACCGCAATTACAGCCGCTGCAGAGATGCCGCTCCACAATCCCCTTCCGTCAGTGGGCACGAGGCCTCAGGCTTTATCCAGACAAGCTGGATTTACAGGCGTATTCTGTGCTGTGTTTCCTGCCTGAAACCCGCCCTTTCATGTCTATGGTGCGGGTTACGGGCGGATTCCAGAAGGAATGGGCAAGAGGGAAACCTCCCGAAAAATGCCTGCAAACCACGCCAAATACGCTCGGTTTAGGCCATAGCAGGGCATGGCCACGCCCATAGCAGAGCTTGGCCACGTCCCCTATTTGCAGAAGCGTTTTGCCAAAGCGCTTGCAAAGTGCTTAAAAAGTGCTTGGAAGCAGCAGGTAAAACGCATCTGCAAATCATGGCGTATCTCACCTGAGCTCCGGAGTTCAGCCCGACCTGTCCACGGATCTGCAGGACTGAACTACGAGAGCCGAGGAATCAGCCGGCGATGGCAGTTCAGTCCGTGCATGCCGCAGACAGGCGAGGCTGAACTCCGGGGCAGCATCCAGGACAGGTATGGCCAGTACAATGCTGCATATTTGGAATTAGTGTTGGCCGGTCCGATCACTGAAGATCGTAATTTATTACGATTTTCAGGCTGATCGTTATTTTAAATTACGATCCAATTTGTAGCCAGATCATGATGATGATCTGAATTAGAAATCGGAATCCTCCGTAATCTGAAAACACTGTCCGGGCATACACTCCCGAACAGTGTGCGCATATATATATATATATATATATATATATATATATATATATATATATATATTACACACACACACTATACAGGTGTACAGCGTGTGTGCATATTTAGCTTTAGTAAATGGCTCCAGGCTGCGCTGTTAAAAAAATAAACAAACCCAGTTACTCACCTCTTTCTCCAGTACTGGCTCCGGCTCCTAGCCCAGCAGTGCAGGGAATCCCGAAATCCAGGCGGCGCATCGCCGCCTCTGTGCCTGCCGTACTATAACTACAGTGGAGAGTGATCCCAGGACCGCTCACTAGACGGTCCTGGGAAAGCACCACATCACGTCACAGAACAGCCCGGCACATGTGCAGAGGTGGTGATGCACAACCCAGAATGCATAGCATTGGGATTTCGGAATTCCCTGCACCACCGGAGACAGCGCTGGACACCGGAGAGAGAGTTGAATAACTGGGTTTGTTTATTTTTTTAACAGCGCAGCTTGGGGCCATTATATATATATGCAAGAAAGCTGGAAGAAGAGTGGCTCAACTGAGATTGTTGCTGAGGACTCAGTGTGCTGCTAGAGCAGGGGTTGGCTTCCGCCCGTACTTAACATGCATCCATGAAGAAAGACCTCCGCGCTCCTGAAGTCCTATACAAATCCTTTATTGCATTTCAAAGTTCCAAAAGTGCCAGACCACCATCACCCACCCACATATATGCATATATATACACACACACACACACACACACACACACTGTTCGGGCGTACAGTGTGCATATATATATATATCTACATTTAGCTCTGGAGATTGGAATTAATTCAGATCCAATCTTTCGGTATGATCAGCCCGATCTGATCCTATCTTTCCAGTGATCGGCCAACACTAGTTGGAATCAGTAGGCCTCACTACATTATATTACCCTCAAAGTTTCCCTTCAAGGCAAAAATCACACAGTATTTTATATCAGCACCTTATAGTGTAGCATTTTTCACATTTGTGCAAAATAAACTTTGCAATAATTATGCATAATGGAATTGTTTTAATACAATGTTAAATGGTTAAGTAGCTTACCAGAGTCATGCAGAAGGAACTGCTGCTGGACACCATCACTACTGATCTCCTGGAACTCGAGGGGGATAACAAGTTGATCAAGGGTTTGAGGTAACCTTGGGATATTGCCAAGTTGCCTTGCTAATCGTATTGTCCTCTTCAGTGATGCTTTCCTTGGGAGAAGTGCTGCAACATTAGAATGGGCTCCTGAAACGACGTCTGTGAGAATCTGTTGTGGTGTCTCCTGTGTTGTCCTTGCCCTGGTCACAGCCTCATTAACAAGTCGGATTGCTTCAGGTCTTGCAGCTTGTGCTGCGTGATTGTGAAGATTGACTACTTTCACAACTTCGCCAGATTCTTCATTGGTCCAAACACGTCCCTTGCAAGTCGACCGTTTTTCACATACCCAGATGGAATGAACATCGTCAGCGGTTCGTTTGGAAAATAAGTAAATGTGATTCTCATGGACCAACTTGCTCCTTCCACGTTTGGACAGAACTGAATTCATAGTTGTAGAAAGTGAATTGCTGTGGAAGCTGACTGATTTTTTGTGGCAGTACACTTCTCTCTTTGTGGAGATTTCAGACACTGCTATATTCTGATATACAGATGGAATAAAAGCTAGTTTAATGTAACTTGCAGGACGTGTGACCATGCTACTTGTTACATCTGCAACAAAACTTGCAACAAAGCAGGTCAGTGCTGGGTCAGGTAAAAGTTCAAAATTGTTTAGATTTTAGGCCTCTTGCACACTGTAATTTTAGAGTGGTTTCACACTTGTGTTTGTGGCCGCCAGAGGTCGATCCGCTCTGGATCTGACATCCAGCTGACCCCAGGGCAATGCTGGCTGAATGCTGGCATTCCGCTTGCATTGCCCATAGAAGTGAACGGCTGGGTTCGGCGAACTGCAGACGCCCGTTCGCTTTCGTAATGCCGCATTCCGCTATCAGTGTCAGAACAAAAAGAAGAGCATTTTCTTCTTTTTGTTCCGCTGCAGGTTAGCGGAATGCGACATTACAGAAGCGAACGGGCGGCCTGTAGTGCATATGTAGCGGAAGTGTGAAAGCACCCTTATGCTGCCACTGTTTTAGAACTCAAAAGCACGTGCTTTACTGGCATTTTTCAGAGCGCTTTTGTGAGCGCTCTCGGTAATGACTAGAGTTGAGCGATACCAGCCGATACTTGAAAATATCGGATCGGAATGGATCGGCCGATCTTTAAAAAATGTATCGGTATCGCCGATTCCGATACCGGGAACCAATGCAAGTCAATGGGGCCAAAATATCGGAATTAAAAAAAACCCTTTCTTTCCTTGTAGGTTAATTCTACATGAAGAAAAACAACTAAGAATAATGTAGAATGTATTGTGGGAGGTGGAGGAGACATTAAAGCCATAGAGGTTTAGCCCAATCAAATGGAATAGCAGGAATTAAACTTTTTTTTTAAAGATGTTAGGAGTTACAAAGATATTGACTATGTTAGCCTCATTTATATTTTGCCAGACATGTATGTCTTCTTCTTCTACTTCCTTTATTTACATTCTTCTTCTTCTTCTACTTCCTTTTTTTACATTCTTCTTCTTCTTCTTCTTCTACTTCCTTTTTTTTACATTCTTCTTCTTCTTCTTCTACTTCCTTTTTTTACATTCTTCTTCTTATTCCTTTTTTTACATTCTTCTTCTTATTCCTTTTTTTACATTCTTCTTCTTCTTCTTCCTTTTCTTACATTCTTCATATTCTTCTTATTCAACAATTATTATTCTACATATTCAGCTTATTCATCTTCTTCCTATTCTTCTTCATCATATTCTTGTTTGTGTCAGGCATTCCTGTAGTTGTTATCTAGAAAAGTTAGAAGTTTACACCTTCCGTTCTGCCTCTCACAAAAGATTTACAACAGGATTTGTCCGCGTTCAGTTTGGCCTGCAGCAGCAGGCCTTTTCCAGGGGCACCACGAGGAGGAACGGACTCACCCCCATACACTGCTTAGTCTTCTTCTGCTTATAAATAAGATAATATCATTTGCTCAGAGTATTAGTCTTAAGCTTAATGTTCTTCTGCTTTGTTTTTTTTATGCTTCTTTGTCTTCTCTCTCTTGTTGTTCTGCATCTTGGTGGTTGTCTTCCTGTTCTTTGTCCTCTTGAACCAGCTGACGGTACTGGCACCCGGAGGGGCAGCAGAAGGAACAAGAGCCAATGGCACTACCGAGGACCAGCTGACGGTGCTGGAACCCGGTTACTAAGCAGGAGGTACCTGTGCTACAAAGCACTACCAAGGACCAGCAGACGTTGCCGGAACTCGGATACCGAGATGGAGGCACCTAGGCCAAAGGCTCTGACGAGAACCAGCTGACGGTGCTGGAACCCGGAGGGGTAGCATAAGCTGCAAGAGCAAATGGAAATAGCGAGGACCAGCTGACAGTGCTGGCACCCGGAGGGGCAGCAGAAGGAATAAGAGCCAATGGCACAACCGAGGACCAGCTGACGGTGCTGGAACCCGGTTACTAAGCAGGAGGTACCTGTGCTACAAAGCACTACCAAGGACCAGCAGACGTTGCCGGAACTCGGATACCGAGATGGAGGCACCTAGGCCAAAGGCTCTGATGAGAACCAGCTGACGGTGCTGGAACCCGGAGGGGTATCAGAAGTTACCCCTGAAAAGCAAAGTTGGCATGCCGCAAGCTGGCCGCAGTTACCGAATCACACAGTCCTACAGGGGGTGCTTGTCCTACTGGCACTATGGAACAAACCTTTCTTACCAGAACCCGCAGTCCACATAGGAAGCACCTAAACTGCTGGCACCCTAGCCTCGGCTAACCCAACCGCAACACGACATGGCAACTTGGGGAGGCAAACTGACATTGACACTTCCCGGAAACAGCAGGCAGGGCTGGAACCAAGCTGGGCAGGAGGGAGTACCCGTGCCAAAGTCAGTTATGAGCAGCAACTGGCGATGTTGGAGCCCAGGACAAGCACTTAGCAGGCTGAGGCCTGATGTGCTGTCAATTGGGAGGCAGCAGGACAGATTGCCATCAAAACAGCAGGGGAACAGCTGACGTTACTGAACCCCACAAACACAGGAGCTAGTGTTTTACTCTGTGAAGACGGCACTTCCGAGCAACAACTGGCTGTGTTGAAGCCCAGGGACAAGCACGGAGCAGGCTTAGGCTGCATGGAAGAAATTTTAAGATCGGTTGTAGACTACTAATTTGAACCAAGCTCCACTTAGGCCTGTGGCTTCACTGATTTTCGTATTTCCCCTGTCCTCCAACCCCGCCAGTTACAGCTCCGAAGTGGCGTCTGCACAATCCACACTTGTTCCTGTGTTACAGGTGTTCAGTCCGGTCAGTTAATCCCCTGATGTGTGTCCGGCAATGTCGCCTGCTCTGTCCACATTCCCATAATGGGAATTTTGAATGAGTTTACAGCAGGAGAGACTGCCATCCACACAGCAGGGGATCAGCTGACGTTACTGAACCCCACTGAGACACGGGAGCAAGTATCTCTTTCCGTGTGGACGGCACTTCCGAACTACAACTGGCTGTGTTGAAGCCCAGGAAATAGGAGGGTGTAGGCAGAGGCCTACTGTATTTTGATTGAGGTGACAGCAGGAGAGACTGCCATCCACACAGCAGGGGATCAGCTGACGTTACTGAACCCCACTGAGACACGGGAGCAAGTATCTCTTTCCGTGTGGACGGCACTTCCGAACTACAACTGGCTGTGTTGAAGCCCAGGAAATAGGAGGGTGTAGGCAGAGGCCTACTGTATTTTGATTGAGGTGACAGCAGGAGAGACTGCCATCCACACAGCAGGGGATCAGCTGACGTTACTGAACCCCACTGAGACACGGGAGCAAGTATCTCTTTCCGTGTGGACGGCACTTCCGAACTACAACTGGCTGTGTTGAAGCCCAGGAAATAGGAGGGTGTAGGCAGAGGCCTACTGTATTTTGATTGAGGTGACAGCAGGAGAGACTGCCATCCACACAGCAGGGGATCAGCTGACGTTACTGAACCCCACTGAGACACGGGAGCAAGTATCTCTTTCCGCGTGGACGGCACTTCCGAACTACAACTGGCTGTGTTGAAGCCCAGGAAATAGGAGGGTGTAGGCAGAGGCCTACTGTATTTTGATTGAGGTGACAGCAGGAGAGACTGCCATCCACACAGCAGGGGATCAGCTGACGTTACTGAACCCCACTGAGACACGGGAGCAAGTATCTCTTTCCGTGTGGACGGCACTTCCGAACTACAACTGGCTGTGTTGAAGCCCAGGAAATAGGAGGGTGTAGGCAGAGGCCTACTGTATTTTGATTGAGGTGACAGCAGGAGAGACTGCCATCCACACAGCAGGGGATCAGCTGACGTTACTGAACCCCACTGAGACACGGGAGCATGTATCTCTTTCCGTGTGGATGGCACTTCCGAACTACAACTGGCTGTGTTGAAGCCCAGGAAATAGGAGGGTGTAGGCAGAGGCCTACTGTATTTTGATTGAGGTGACAGCAGGAGAGACTGCCATCCACACAGCAGGGGATCAGCTGACGTTACTGAACCCCACTGAGACACGGGAGCAAGTATCTCTTTCCGTGTGGACGGCACTTCCGAACTACAACTGGCTGTGTTGAAGCCCAGGAAATAGGAGGGTGTAGGCAGAGGCCTACTGTCTTTTGATTGAGGTGACAGCAGGAGAGACTGCCATCCACACAGCAGGGGATCAGCTGACGTTACTGAACCCCACTGAGACACGGGAGCAAGTATCTCTTTCCGTGTGGACGGCACTTCCGAACTACAACTGGCTGTGTTGAAGCCCAGGAAATAGGAGGGTGTAGGCAGAGGCCTACTGTATTTTGAATGAGTTTACAGCAGGAGAGACTGCCATCCACACAGCAGGGGATCAGCTGACGTTACTGAACCCCACTGAGACACGGGAGCAAGTATCTCTTTCCGTGTGGACGGCACTTCCGAACTACAACTGGCTGTGTTGAAGCCCAGGAAATAGGAGGGTGTAGGCAGAGGCCTACTGTATTTTGATTGAGGTGACAGCAGGAGAGACTGCCATCCACACAGCAGGGGATCAGCTGACGTTACTGAACCCCACTGAGACACGGGAGCAAGTATCTCTTTCCGTGTGGACGGCACTTCCGAACTACAACTGGCTGTGTTGAAGCCCAGGAAATAGGAGGGTGTAGGCAGAGGCCTACTGTATTTTGATTGAGGTGACAGCAGGAGAGACTGCCATCCACACAGCAGGGGATCAGCTGACGTTACTGAACCCCACTGAGACACGGGAGCAAGTATCTCTTTCCGTGTGGACGGCACTTCCGAACTACAACTGGCTGTGTTGAAGCCCAGGAAATAGGAGGGTGTAGGCAGAGGCCTACTGTCTTTGTAATGCGGAGACAGCAGGAGAGACTGCCATCTCCACAGCAGGGGATCAGCTGGCAATGATGAACCCCACTAACACTTGAACGAATGTGTTTGGCTCTGTGGAGACGACACTTCTGAACACCAACTGACGCTGTTGGAGCCCAGGATTAGGCGAGGAGCAGGCTGTGGCCTACTGGATTTTGGCACGTGAAGGCAGCAGGAGACTTGCCATCTCCACAGCAGGGGAACAGCTGGCAGTGCTGAACCCCACTAACACTCTAACGAAGGTGTTTGGCTCTGTGGAGACGACACTTCTGAACACCAACTGACGCTGTTGGAGCCCAGGATTAGGCGAGGAGCAGGCTGTGGCCTACTGGATTTTGGCAGGTGAAGGCAGCAGGAGACTTGCCATCTCCACAGCAGGGGAACAGCTGGCAGTGCTGAACCCCACTAACACTCTAACGAAGGTGTTTGGCTCTGTGGAGACGACACTTCTGAACACCAACTGACGCTGTTGGAGCCCAGGATTACGCGAGGAGCAGGCTGGGGCCTACTGGATTTTGGCAGGTGAAGGCAGCAGGAGACTTGCCATCTCCACAGCAGGGGAACAGCTGGCAGTGCTGAACCCCACTAACACTCTAACGAAGGTGTTTGGCTCTGTGGAGACGACACTTCTGAACACCAACTGACGCTGTTGGAGCCCAGGATTAGGCGAGGAGCAGGCTGGGGCCTACTGGATTTTGGCAGGTGAAGGCAGCAGGAGACTTGCCATCTCCACAGCAGGGGAACAGCTGGCAGTGCTGAACCCCACTAACACTCTAACGAAGGTGTTTGGCTCTGTGGAGACGACACTTCTGAACACCAACTGACGCTGTTGGAGCCCAGGATTAGGCGAGGAGCAGGCTGTGGCCTACTGGATTTTGGCAGGTGAAGGCAGCAGGAGACTTGCCATCTCCACAGCAGGGGAACAGCTGGCAGTGCTGAACCCCACTAACACTCTAACGAAGGTGTTTGGCTCTGTGGAGACGACACTTCTGAACACCAACTGACGCTGTTGGAGCCCAGGATTAGGCGAGGAGCAGGCTGGGGCCTACTGGATTTTGGCAGGTGAAGGCAGCAGGAGACTTGCCATCTCCACAGCAGGGGAACAGCTGGCAGTGCTGAACCCCACTAACACTCTAACGAAGGTGTTTGGCTCTGTGGAGACGACACTTCTGAACACCAACTGACGCTGTTGGAGCCCAGGATTAGGCGAGGAGCAGGCTGGGGCCTACTGGATTTTGGCAGGTGAAGGCAGCAGGAGACTTGCCATCTCCACAGCAGGGGAACAGCTGGCAGTGCTGAACCCCACTAACACTCTAACGAAGGTGTTTGGCTCTGTGGAGACGACACTTCTGAACACCAACTGACGCTGTTGGAGCCCAGGATTAGGCGAGGAGCAGGCTGGGGCCTACTGGATTTTGGCAGGTGAAGGCAGCAGGAGACTTGCCATCTCCACAGCAGGGGAACAGCTGGCAGTGCTGAACCCCACTATCACTCTAACGAAGGTGTTTGGCTCTGTGGAGACGACACTTCTGAACACCAACTGACACTGTTGGAGCCCAGGATTACGCATGCCGCATGCAGAGGCCAATGGGCAGCGGTTTTTATGGAGGTTGTGGACTACTACTGATTCTAACCATGCTCCACTTAGGCCTCTGGCTCCACTGTCTCTACTATTTACCCTGGCCTCCAACCCCGCCAGCTACATCTCTGAAGTGGCGTCAGCACAATCTACACTTGTTCCTGTGTTACTGGTGCTCAGTCCCGTCAGTTGATCCCCTGATGTTTGTCCGGCAAGTTCGCCAGCTCTGTCCTCATTCCCACTACTGGTTATGGGAATGTGGACAGAGCAGGAGACCTTGCCGGACACACATCAGGGGATAAACTGATGGGACTGAGCCACAGGAACACAGGAACAAGTGTAGATTGTGCTGACGCCACTTCAGAGATGTAGATGGCGGGGTTGGAGGTCAGGGGAAATAGTAGAGACAGTGGAGCCAGAGACCTAAGTTGGGCACGGTTAAAAATCAGTAGTGGTTTGAATGTTGATGGAGCTGGTGACTTTGCCGTCCACACAGCAGGGGATCAGCTGGCATTACTGAACCCCACTAACACAGGAGCTAGTGTGTTTCTCTGTGCAGACGACACATCTGAGCGACAACTGGCTGTGTTGAAGCAAAGGGATTATAGTTCAGGTGGTAGAAAAATGAACACACCAGCAGACCTGGATACAGTTGCCAACCACTAATTTAGTCTGTAAGAGGAATGGCAAAGTCTTTGGAGATCCAGGCCTTGTTCATTTTCAGAAAAGTCAGCCGGTCAACATTATCGGAAGATAGTCGCGTGCGACGGTCTGTTAGTACACCACCTGCGGCACTAAAGACACGTTCCGATAATACACTGGCAGCAGGGCAAGCCAGCACCTCCAATGCATACTGGCTAAGCTCTGGCCATGTATCCAGCTTAGAGACCCAAAACTTGAAGGGGGAAGAGCCATCTGGGAGTACAGCGACAGGGCAAGACATGTAGTCTGACACCATCTGACGGAAGCGTTGCCTCCTGCTGACTCGAGGCGTCGCTGATGGTGTAGACAATTGTGGTGGACACACAAAACTTTGCCACATTTGGGCCATAGTGGTCTTGCCTTGTGCTGCGGCGCTGCCTCTGCTCCCTCTTTGTGCAGAGTTTCCTCCACTGCCTCGACGCACAGAGCTGCTTTGTAAAGCACTAGCAACAATGCTGTCGGGTGGAATGGAAAACATTATGGACTGCACCAGTGACTCTTCGTACTCCCGCATTTTACGCTCCCGGTTCAACGTTGGTATGAGCCTTTGTACGCTGTCCCGGTAGCGAGGATCTAGGAGGGTGTACACCCAATAATCAGCCGAGACGAGAATGTGGGCGATGCGGCGGTCGTTTCTCAGGCACTGCAGCATGAAATCAACCATGTGCTGCAGACTCCCAACTGCCAAAGAACCGCTGTCCCCTGTTTGAGGCGTGACCTCGGCCTGCTCTGCATCACCCCACCCTCGCTGTACATACTGAGTAGAGGTTTGTGTACCTCCCTCCTCTGGAGAGATGTCTTCCTCCTCCATCGACTCCTCCTCATCCTCCTCACAAAGTGTCCCCTGCCTAGGCCTTTGTGAGGAAACACGTAGCGCAGACTGTCCAGAAGCAGATGGCATTTGGGACTCCTCATCCTCCACCTCTTCTGAAACCTCATCCCTTAGTGCTTGCAGTGTTTGTTGAAGCAGGCAGATAAGGGGGACAGTCATGCTGACTAGTGCATCATCTGCACTCGCCATCCGCGTGGATTCATCGAAGGCACGCAAAACGAGGCAGATGTCCTTCATAGAAGCCCACTCAATGGTGCTGAAGTGTGAACGGCGCACAGTGCGACTTGTTTGCGCCTGATGCAGCTGGTACTCCATGACTGCTGCCTGCTGCTCACACAACCGCTCCAACATATGTAACGTTGAATTCCACCGGGTGGGTAGGTCACATATGATGCGATGTTCCGGAAGGCCAAATCGTCGCTGCAGAGCAGCGAGGCGCGATCTTGCCGTGCTGGAACGTCGCAAGTGAGCGCACTCTATGCGGACCTTGTGCAACAGTGCAGCAAGATCCGGATAGTCCCTCAGAAAGCTCTGCACGACCAAGTTAAGAACATGTGCCAGACATGGGATGTGTGTGAGGTTGCCTAGGCCAAGAGCTGCCACCAGATTTCGGCCATTGTCACACACTACCAAGCCCGGCTGGAGATTCGCTGGCCCAAACCACACATCGCTCTCCAGCTTGATAGCATTCCAGAGCTCCTGCGCTGTGTGGCTTCGATTCCCCAAAGAAATTAATTTGAGTACAGCCTGTTGACGTTTGGCCACGGCTGTGCTCATATCGGTCGTAACAGGCTCCTGCTCTGCTGTTTCTGAGGAACTTGAGTAGGAGGAGGAGTCTATGTGTACAGACTGGAGTCCTGCAATCCGTGGCGTTGGAAGAACACGTACAGCTCCACTCTCCAGATCCGTACCCGGCTCCACAACATTGACCCAGTGGGCAGTGAGGGAAAGGTATCGTCCCTGTCCATGGTTACTGGTCCACGCATCGGTGGTCAGGTGGACCTTGCTACTAACGGCGTTTAGTAGCGCATGTTTTATTTTGCCCTCAACATGTTTCTGCAGGGCAGGGACGGCTCGCCTGCTGAAATAAAAGCGGCTGGGCACGTTGTATTGGGGGACTGCCAATGCCATTAAGTCCCGGAAGGTGTCAGTGTCCACCAGCCTGAATGACAGCATTTCAACTGCCAGAAGTTTGGCAATGCCAGCATTCAGAGACTGTGCTCGGGGATGGTTTGCCGAGTAAGGGCGCCTTTTATCCCATGCCTGTGCTACCGATGGCTGTGATGGATGGGAACGTGCTGCTATGGGTGGAATCTGACAGGGTCTCCGGACAACAGTGGCAGAGGTTCTTCCTTGGCGATCCTGTGAGGAAGCCGAACCAGCAGTGTGTGAGCTGGAGGAAGAGGGCCCAACACGAACTGAAGAGGTGGTAGGTGGTGCTGTACGTTGGCCTACGTCTTCAGGGTGTCTCTGCAACTCCAACTCGTGCTTGGTGCGCACATGTTTCCACATATTTGTGGTATTGAGGTTGCTGACATTTCTCCCTCTTTTGACTCTCTGATGACACAGCTTGCATTTGACAAAGCAAATGTCATCTGCAACTGTGTCAAAAAAGGACCACGCACTGCAACTCTTGTGAGCGCCCGGTTTGCCTTTGGAAGGAGGAATGCTCCTAACGGGTGCCGAAGTGGAGGGTACAGGCAACCAAGTCTTCCCCCTCCCTCTGCCTCCTGTTTTGGCCGGTAGGGGAATCTCTTCCTCCGAGCTGCTCCCACCACCTTCCTGTTGCTCACGCCATGATCGGTCAAGGACCTCATCATCTTCCCTCCCCTCTTCAAACAGCTGCTTCTCCGGGGTTGTCTCGCCAGCACCGTACGCACCAGAAAGTGGCAACTGAGTCTCGTCATCATCTGATGCGTACTGAGGTGTGCTGACCATAGGCACTGGCCCACTCGCCTCTTCAGATTCAGAGGGACAAAGAAGTTGCGCATCACTGCATACTCCCTCTTCTTCACATTCAGGAATGCTGCTTGGCTGGCCCCCTCTTTCCAAGCCAACAGATTCCGAGAACAGAAGTAGAGACTGTGATGGCTCCTGTCCATGTCTCTCTGACTGCCTGGGCACTTTGGCAGGTGGTGAAGAGACAGATGGTTGCTCTTCGGTGCTCTGACCCTGAGAGGATGCGGAAGTAATTGAAGTCGATGCGTTAGCTGCCATCCATCCGACAACGGCTTCAATTTGTTCCTCCCGCAGCAGTGGGGTACGTTGAGGTCCTACAAAGCTGCGCATAAAGGACTGTTGCCTGCTAAAACTGGGGGATGCTGATCCACTGGTGCCCGCAGCAGGCCCAGAATCCCCACGTCCTCTACCTGTAGAATCCCCACGTCCTCTCCCTGCAGAATCCCCACGTCCTCTCCCTGCTGAAACTCCACGCCCACGCCCACGCCCACGCGCCTTACTCCCTGCCTTCTTCATCTTGCAAGACTGCTTAAGATAGGCAAAAAAGTACAAAGGGGGGCCTTAGTGTGCTTATTCTTGAACAGCTGGTTACAGGTACAAGAAACACTAATTTTATGAAGTGTGTGTGTGTGTGGACTAGACTTTAATAGGAGCTGATGTGGCCTACACAAGTTCAAAATGTAGTGTTTGGTGACCTTTTTTTGTGGTTTCTTTGTTGGAAACAAACTCAAAGTATGTGAACAAAGAATTGAAACTGATAGTATCACCAACTTTTTGGAGCTATTACAATGCAGGCAGGTAACCTACAATGCAAAAGATGAGGCTCCAAAAAAATTGGGTAATACTAATCTGGCTGCGCCGGCAGGGCACAAGCCAGAAAAAAAGGCTCCTCTATCTACTCCTATATAGTGTTTGCAACCAACCAATGTTGATGGATACGGATGGATGCACACTAATAGGAGAAGAAAAAATGAGCTGCACTCAAAGACAAATATGTGTGAGGCAGTGACGCACGTTGAGCGTCCTACAACCAGACGTAGCTGCAGGACACTCTACTCAGCGTGAGCTGCACTCACACACAGTCAGAGGCCTCTCAGACAGCCGTCAACAGTGCAGCTAAGTGGGCACTGGCACTGACAGGCTGCAGAAAGGCTCCGCTGTGTACTCCTTTATAGTGTTTGCAACCACCGTAGATGGAGACGGATGGATGCACACTAATAGAAGAAAAAATGAGCTGCACTCAAATAAAAATATGTGTGAGGCACTGACGCACGCTGAGCGTCCTACAGCCAGACGTAGCTGCAGGACACACTACTCAGCGTGAGCTGCACTCACACACAGTCAGAGACCTCTCAGACAGCCGTGAACAGTGCAGCAAAGTGGACACTAGCACTGAAAGGCTGCAGAAAGGCTCCGCTGTCTACTACTAGTGTTTGCAACCAACGTATATGGATACGGATGGAAGCACACTAGATTGAAATTATGTAAAAAATGCAGCTCAAAAAATAAAAGATGTATGAGGCAGCAGTGATCACACTGGGTGGCCTACAGCCTGACGTGGCTGCAGGACCCACTCCACAGCGTGAGCTGCACTCACACAGCCCTTGCAGACAGCTGTGAACACTGCTGCTAGGGCAAAGAAGGCTACAGTGGTGGTTTATGTAGCCTGGGTAAAGCACTAGATGTTTGGTGGAATCGCTATTTCTAACTGTCCCTCACAGTCTTCTACAGCAGCCTGTCCCTAACTGAATTCACAGCAGAGTGACCAGAAATGGCGGCTGCGGTGGCTTTTATAGTGCATCATGACATCATTTCGGCAGCCAATCACAGCCATGCCAATAGTTAACATGCCTACATGCCTAACAGGATGTGCCCACACTTTGGAGGATTCCTATTGGCTTAATCCAAGCAAGCAGGCTCATAGCATGATGGGAACTTCCTATTCCGATTCCGATTCCGGAATCCGATATGACAAAAGTATCGGAATTAAGTATCGGAATTCCGATACCGCTAATATCGGCCGATACCCGATACTTGCGGTATCGGAATGCTCAACACTAGTAATGACCCATAAGATACAGGCTATTGATGAACGCTAAGTGCTCAAAAATAGCTCCTGTAATAAAATAAAAAGAGCTGGCCGAAACAACACCTCGCTTTTCTAGCCATTGACTTATCTACTATATAATTGTCTAAGGGTCACTTTCGTCTTTCTGTCTGTAACGTTTTATTCGTGTATTCATAGGTCGCGGCGTCTGTCTGTCATGTAAATCCAAGTCACTGATTGGTCGTGGGCGTTTTGCCACGACCAATCAGCGACGGTCACAGTCTGCCATAAAAATGGCCGCTGCTTCACTGCCCTGCACTCACCGCTGACCGCTCACACAGGGTTAATGCCAGCGTTAACGGATCGCGGTGTACCGCACTCCGTTAATGCTGCTATTAACCCTGTGTGACCAACTTTTCGCTATTGATGGTGCCTATGCAGCATCAATAGTGAAAAGATGTAATGTTAAAAATAATAATGATAAAAAAAAAAAGTTATTCTCACCCCCTCCAACGTCGCGCTGTCCTCCGCGCCTCTCTCCAATGCACACCGTCCAGGACCTGCGATGATGTCACGGTCATGTGACCGCAACATCATCGCAGGTCCTACGCTCAGACCGGAAGCCACCGCCAGCACTGCAGAGAGGCGCGAGGACTTCAGGGCCCGTGTCTGAGGTGAGTATATCTTTATTATTTTTTTTTAAACACGAATATAGTGCCCACATTCCTAGACTACGTGGACAGTGCAATATACTACGTGACCAGTGCAATATACTACGTTGGCTGGCCAATATACTATGTGCGCTGTGTAATTTACTATGTGCGCTGTGCAATTTACTACGTGGACTGTGCAATTTACTACGTGTGCTGTCCAAAATACTACGTCGGCTGTCCTATATACTACGTGGCCTGTACAATGTACTACGTGGACTGTCCAATATACTACATAACCTGTGCAACATACCACGTGGCTGTGCCTTTTAGAATACCCGATACATTAGAATCGGGCCACCATGTAGTATATTCAAAATTGGCAATCTTCTTAGCGATTTTCCAGTGCTTAGCACTTGGGAAAGTGGCTACTGTGAAAGCGGTCTTAGGGCTAAAACACAAGGCCAAAATTCCCTGCCTAATTTGGGGCTGAAACATCTGGGGGCAAAAAGCAGGGGGCGAAACATCCGGGGGTGAAACATCCGGGGGCGAACTGCTGGGGGTGAAACATCCGGGGGCGAACTGCTGGGGGTGAAACATCCGGGGGCGAACTGCTGGGGGCGAAACATGCGGGGGCGAACTGCTGGGGGCGAAACATCCGGGGGCAAACTGTTGGGAGCGAAACATCCGGGGGCAAACTGCTGGGGGCAAACTGGCGGGGGCGAAACGTGCGGGGGCGAAACGTGCGGGGGCGAAACGTGCGGGGGCGAAACGTGCGGGGGCGAAATGTGCGGGGGCGAAATGTGCGGGGGCGAAACAACCTGGGGGTGAAATGTTCGGGGGCGAAGTGTACCTGGGGGCGAACTGCTGGGGGCGAACTGCTGGGGGTTAAATACTGGGGGCAAACTACTGGGGGCGAAACTTCCTAAAAGCTTGAACCAGGGTCGTGATTCTTCAGAATTGTACTGTCAAAAATTCCGAAAGTGGGCAGTACTTACTACCTGGAATGATAATGCCTTGGCTGCTCTCTTTCGGAAGGGGTTGTCAGAAGCCGTAAAAGATACTATGGTGGGATTTCCTGTTCCCTCTGGTCTTGACGATTCTATGTCATTAGCCATTCAGGTTGATCGGCGTTTGCGCGAACGCAAAGCTGCACGAGAGGTGTTGCCACCTGTTGAACAAATGTCTGAACCTATGCAATGTGATAGAGTTTTTTCCAGAGAGCAGCGTCAGGAGTTCAGAAGGCGTAATAAGTTGTGTTTTTTCTGTGGAGATGCCTCGCATATTATTTCTGTCTGTCCTAAACGAGAGAAACGCTTTGCACACATGTTTTCTGTTGGTGGTGTTCAACCTAAGTTTCTTCTGGCAATTACTCTGATCTGCTCCCTGTCCACATTTTCCGCCAAGGCTTTTGTGGATTCGGGAGCAGCCCTGAACCTAATGGACTTGGATTTTGCTAAACGTTGTGGATTTCCTATGACACCTCTGTGGATGCCTATCCCTTTGAGGGGGATTGATGCTACTCCTTTGGCTAAAAATAAATCTCAGTTTTGGACCCAGGTGGTAATACGGGTCGCCCCAGACCATCAAGAAAATTGCAGATTTTTGGTGTTGCATAATCTGCATGATACTATTGTTCTGGGGTTTCCCTGGTTACAAATTCATAATCCAGTTTTGGATTGGAAATCTGTGTCTGTGGTGAGTTGGGGTTGTCGGTGTGCCTTTAGTGAGGCTCCAGTGTCTTCCACCTCCCCTCAGTCGCATGATGTTCCTGATTATTTGGCGGACTTTTATGATGTATTTAGTGAGAATGAGTCTGCGTCTCTGCCTCCTCTCAGGAGTTATGACTGTGCAATTGAACTGAGCCCGGGGTGTAAATTTCCCAAGGGTCGGCTCTTCAATCTATCTGTACCCGAGCACGAGGCTATGCGATCCTATATTAAAGAGGCGTTGGAGAAGGGTCATATTAGACCATCCTCGTCACCCTTAGGTGCCGTTTTTTTTTTTTGTAGCCAAAAAGGATGGATCATTAAGACCTTGTATTGATTATCGTGCTCTCAACAAAATTACTGTTAAATATCAGTATCCGTTACCCCTGATTTCTGATCTATTCTCCAGAGTTAAAGGTGCTTGCTGGTTTACCAAGCTTGACCTCAGGGGGGCGTATAATCTTATTCGCATTAAGCATGGGGATGAATGGAAGATGGCGTTTAATACTCTGGAGGGACATTTTGAGTACCTGGTGATGCCTTTTGGGCTCACTAATGCCCCTTCTGTCTTCCAGTGCTTCATGAACGATATTTTCCGAGATTTTGTCGATAAATTTTTGATTATCTATCTGGATGATATTTTGATCTTCTCCAAGGATTGGGATTCTCATGTGGAACATATTCGGACTGTGTTCCGGATCTTGAGGGAGAATTCCCTGTATGTCAAGGGATCTAAATGCCTTTTTGGAGTACAGAGGATTTCTTTTTTGGGATTTACTTTGTCCCCGTCAACCATTGAAATGGACCCGGCCAAGGTACAGGCCATTTACGATTGGGTTCAGCCCACTTCTTTGAAGGCCCTCCAGAAGTTTTTGGGTTTTGCTAATTTTTATAGGAAATTTATAGCAAAATTTTCTAGTATTGCCAAGCCATTGACTGATTTGACTAAGACGGGTGCTGATGTGTTAAATTGGTCTCCGGAGGCTGTTTCTTCCTTTCAGGAGCTGAAGCGAAGATTCACCTCCTCCCCGATTTTGCGGCAAACTGATGTCTCACTTCCGTTCCAGGTAGAGGTGGATGCTTCTGAGATTGGTGCAGGAGCTGTTTTGTCCCAAAAGGATCCTGTAACATCTAAAATGAATCCCTGTGCTTTCTTTTCCCGAAAGTTCTCTCCATCTGAACGTAACTATGATGTGGGGAATAGGGAACTGTTGGCCATGAAATGGGCATTTGAGGAGTGCAGACATTGGTTGGAGGGAGCTAAGCATCAAGTCGTGGTCCTCACTGACCACAAGAATTTGATTTACCTAGAGTCGGCTAAGCGCTTGAACCCTAGACAGGCTAGGTGGGCCTTGTTTTTTTACACGTTTTGATTTTGTGGTTTCTTTTCTTCCTGGAACTAAGAATGTCAAGGCAGACGCCCTCTCTAGGAGCTTCTTTGCTGATTCTCCTGTGGTGACCAAGCCTGCTACCATTTTAGGCGAAGGGGTGGTTCTTTCTGCCATCTCGTCTGATTTGAGACGTGCTCTGGAAGAGTTCCAGGAGGACAAACCTGAGCGTTGTCCCAGTGGAAAGTTGTATGTTCCTGACCAGTGGAAGAAGAGAGTGATGTCTGAAGTTCATTGCTCTGCTTTGGTTGGTCATCCAGGTATTTTTGGTACTAGAGACCTGGTGAGTCAGTCTTTTTGGTGGCCCTCCTTGTCTCGTGATGTCAGGAATTTTGTGCAGTCCTGTGGGACGTGCTCCCGGTCTAAATCGTGTTCTCGCTCTAGTGGGTTGTTGATGCCTTTGCCTGTCCCCAAGAGGCCATGGACCCATATTTCAATGGATTTCATCTCTGATATGCCTGTCTCTCAAAGGATGACTGTTATTTGGGTGATTTGTGATAGGTTCTCTAAGATGGTTCATCTTGTAACACTCCCTAAGTTGCCGTCTTCCTCTGAGTTGGTGCCCCTGTTTTTACAACAGGTGGTTCGCTTGCACGGGATTCCTGAGAACATTGTATCTGACAGAGGAGTCCAGTTTGTGTCTAGATTTTGGAGAACTTTCTGTTCCAAGCTGGGAATTCAGTTTCCTTCTCCTCTGCTTTTCACCCTCAGACCAATGGGCAGACAGAGAACAAACCAGACCTTAGAGTCATATTTGAGATGTTTTATTTCTGCTGATCAGGATGATTGGGTTTCATTTTTGCCCTTGGCCGAATTTGCTTTAAATAATAGAGCTAGTTCTGCCACTTTGATGTCACCTTTTTTTTGTAACTTTGGGTTTCATCCTCGATTTTCTTCAGGGCAGGTGAAGCCCTCTGCCTGCCCAGGTGCTGACACTGTGGTGGAGAGAATGCACCAGATCTGGGACCAAGTGGTGGATAAGTTCTCTCTCTCCCAGGAAAAGGCCCAGCGGTTTTCCAACCGACATAGGACCATTGGTCCCCAGTTTAAGGTTGGTGATATGGTGTGGTTATCATCAAAAAATATTGCTATGAAGGTGGCTTCTCCTAAGTTTAAGCCTAAATTTATTGGACCTTACAAGATTGTGGAGATTATTAATCCGGTCTCTTTTCGTTTGGCTCTTCCTGTCACATTTAAAATCCATAATGTGTTCTATAAATCTTTGTTGAAGAGGTTTGTTGAACCTGTTGTTCCGGGGGTGGCACCTCCAGACCCTGTATTGGTTGAAGGTAACATGGAATATGAGGTAGAGAAAGTACTGGATTCCCGTCTGGCTAGACGGAGACTCCAGTATTTGGTTAAGTGGAAGGGTTATGGTCAGGAGGATAATTCCTGGGTCTCTGCTTCTGATATTCATGTCAAAAGATTGGTGCGTGCCTTTCATCGGGCTCACCCTGATCGCCCTGGTGGCGTGGTTGAGGGTTCGGTGACTCCTCCTCAAGGGGGAGGTACTGTTGTGAGTTCATTTTCCCCTTCATTACTGAGGCCCGAGGAACTCCCTCTTCTGGTAAAGAAAGGTAGTGAGCCTGATTATCAAACACCTGAGTCTGATGATGATGACTGGCTGAGTGGAGTTACTGACTGGATATAAGGCTGCCGATGCCCTTCTGCCCTGCGGGTGATTTCTCTGTGGGATCCTTGGAGACCAGTCTGAATTCCTGCTCCTCTAAAGCTAAGTTTTCTGCTCCCATTAGAAGAAGGTGTGTCTCCCATACTGTTAGTTTATGCACTCACTGCAAGGCCCGCCCTGCATCAAATTCAAACACACCCCAAAAAGACTTAGAACTAATGTACTGGATGGACACAGGAAAACCTAGTTCACATTATTTTTTGGGCACTGCCATAATGTTAGCCAAAGCATTGAATGCAAGGCCCGCCCTACACCAAAGTAACACACCCCAATAAGCCTTTGCACCCACGTAATTGATTGCCACCTGAAAACATTAATCCTATTACTTTGTTACTCCCATATTGTTTGGCTACGCAGTGAATAGTTGAGCCTGAAGACTCGGCAGTGGACTATTGCAGTGTTGATGCTAAAGACCCAGTAGAGGACAATTGCAGTGGTGAGGCTGAATAAACGGCAGTGGACAATTGCAGTGGTGATGCTAAAGACCCAGCGGTGGACAATTGCAGTGTTGAGGTTGAATAACCGGCAGTGGACAATTGCAGTGTTGATGCTTAAGACCCTGCAGAGGAGCATTTCAGTGTTGAGCCTGAAGAACCATCAGTGGATAATTGCACTGTTGAAGCTTAAGAACCTGCATTGGGGAATTGCTGTGGTGAGTCAGAAAATCATGCATTTTAGCATGGCAGTGTTGAGGCTGAAGAACTGGCATTGAAAAATTGCATTGTTGAAGAAGATGAACAACCAACAAAATTCACATTATTAGGAAGAGGGTCTCCCATACTAGTTGCCTATGCATTGAATGCAAAGCCTGCCCTGCACCAAATTGATACGCATCCCAATAAGCATTTGAATCCACGTACTGGATGGCCACATGAAAACCAAGTTCACATTATTCATTTTGCTTCCGCCATACTGTAAGCCTATGCATTGAATGGAAGACCTGCCCCAAACTTGGCCAAACCAAAATACCACTTTGAAGAAACGTGTATGAAGTCCTCCTAAAAATCTGTTTCCATTACAAAGGAGCGGGTCTCCTATACTTGTAATGCCCATACAGTAAGGCTGAGTTCACACGTGGCGTTTTTTTGCGCTTCCGCGGCTGTTTTAACCGCACGATTTTGCTGCGAAAATGCAAAAAATAAGCATCCCATGCATTCCTATGGGATTCCGCAATGCTGTGCTAATGCTGCGGTTTTTACCGCGGCGGAATTGCTTCGCGGTAAAAGACGCAGCATGCTCATTAATTTCGCGGAATCGCGGCTATCCCGCACCCATAGGAATGCATTGTTCTGCTTACTTTCCGCATGTGGCTGTGCACACCATGCAAAAAGTAAGCAGAACATTTGCAGATGGTACCCACAGTCCAGAGGAGAGGAGACTGTCCTCCAGGCTTTGGGTACCATATCCCTGTAAGAAATAGAATTTAAAATAAAAAATATTGTTATTCTCACCTTCTGACGTCCCGCGCAGCCTTCCCGCCTCTCTCCACGCTCCCAGTAAGCCTTTGCGGGCGATGATGTCCGTTCGCAGGGGATCGCGAAGTCTCGCGGTCATTCGCACGACGTCATCGCGAATGACCGCGAGACGTCGCTATCCCGCGAGAACGGATGTCATCGCGGTAATTACTGGGACCGGGAGCGTGAAGAGAGGCGGGAAGGCTGCGCGGGACGTCGGAAGGTGAGAATAACAATTTTTTTTTATTATTATTTACATTCTATCTTTTACTATTGATGCTGCATAGGCGGCCTCAATAGGAAAAAGTTGGTCACACTCGTCAAACACTATGTTTGACGAGTGTGACCAACCAGTCGATCAGTTCTCCAAGCTATGTTACAGATCGCTTGGAAAACGCTAGCAATTCTGCAAGCTAATTACGCTTCCAAAATGCTAGTTTTTCCGCGGGAAAGTCGCAGGAATTTAAAATGTGATTTTCCCGCGGAATGGAAATCCGGAATTCTCGCGGTAATTTCCACAAGAGTTCCGCTACGTGTGAGCCCAGCCTAACTGTATGGGCTGAGAAACATTTTCCCCTAGGGGGACACATCAACCGACTGTTTAAATATTTGTAGTTACGGACATCCTAAACACCCTGGCAAAACAATATAGTGGCTGTTTCATCACAGAACACAGTCACCCTGGTGATCTAGGGGTGGTGGAGGAAGAGACATGGAGTATGGCCTGCGAAAAAGGTCTTCTAAGTTTAAAGGAGCGGGTCTCCTATACTTGGAATGCCCAAACACTAAGTGCATAGGCTGAAAAACATTTTCCCCTGAAGGGTGACACCTCAACATAGAGTGTAAACTAGTGTTGAGCATTCCGATACTGCAAATATCGGGTATCGGCCGATATTCGCGGTATCGGAATTCCGATACTGAGTTCCGATACTTTTTGCATATCAAATACCGGAATCGGAAGTTCCCATAATGCTATGAGCCAGTTTGATTTGATTCAGCCAATGAGGAATGCTAAGAAGTGTGGGGACATCCTGTTAGGCATGTAGGCATGTTTGTTAACTATTGGCATGGCTGTGATTGGCTGCGAGCAGACCACCCAGCTGCTCCTCCCCCAGACACACGCTGAACAGTGATCTTATCTATGGAAAGTGAAACTAGTGAGAGAGGAAGAAACGAACAGTTCTCATTTCAATGCCAGAACACCCCCCCCTGGACGTTTATCTTAGATGCAAGAGATGATATCTTGGAAACCGTGCAGACTAGCCACAGAAGGTAAATTACTTATTGTCAGCATTCTGCAGCCTAGATATGCACTGAGATTATGTGAAAAGCCCGGACAATCTGTTCTGTTATGTATTTCCGCCAAGTTGGATCGCCCGCCAGGGCTGGTGGGGTACTCGGTATCGGGCCTGTTGGTTTCAATGGGAGATGTCACGGTAGCTGTGACCCGGTCCGTGGCCCTGGGCGTCCATTGTAAAAGGGAAATGTTGAACTTGTGGATGATGATTAAAGTTTGAGTGAATGATTCGTGACGCCACCTGTGGTGTTTGGCAATGAAGATGTTAAGCCGACGCTGCAGACAGATCCTCTGGGACAGATGGTGTGGTGCAACTTTGATGTTGTGGCCCTCCACAGGTAGGCCTGTAGTCCCAGGGCAGTGTAGATGGAGAGGTAGTGAAGAGACGTAGATGGTGCAGTGCCAGGCACAGAGATGTAGCAGAGCTGAGTGTGTTGGAGCAGGAATAACTGGAGGACACCAGGGCATGTAGTTCCAAAGCTTTACTCACAGTCTGTTGTGCATACAGGTGCCCGCATCCATGCCGTGTCCTCCGGGTCAGGGGCTCAGTCAACCTCCAAGCTAGATGAAGCACTCCATTCCAACACTCCGCCAACATGTGCCTTTTCTGAACGTCTCCCTCTATTGCTACACAACCCCTTTAACATAGTCAATATCTTTGTAACTCCGAACGTCTTAAAAAAAATTAATTCCTGCTATTCCATTTGATTGGGCTAAACCGCTATGCCTTTAATGTCTCCTCCACCTCCCCCAATACATTCTACATTATTTTTAGTTGTTTTCCTTCATGTAGAATTAACCTACAAGGAAAGAAAGGGTTTATTTTAATTCCGATATTTCTGTCCCATTGACGTGCGTTGGTTTCCGGTATCGGAATCTGCGATATCCGATACTTTTTGGGCATCGGTCCAATCCGATATCGGAAGGTATCGCTCAACGCTAGTGTAAACATTTTTGTAACGTGCATCAAAACACCCTAGCAAAAATTTCTACTGGCTGTTGCACCACAGACCATGGTCACCCTCATGTTCTAGTGGTGGTAGATGATGAGGATGAGGAGGAGGATAATAACACACCAAATAACCAAAATCAGGAAACACATACCCATGTGTGAGTGTGAAGAGGTGCATGGTAATACACCTCCCAAAAAATACGAGTTTGTATTGGATGTTATGGTTCACTGTTATCATTCAGTGGTGTACAGAAGTCTGTCCCTGTCCAGGCATTGTTCATTTTTATAAGAGACAGCCTGTCAGCATTTTCTGTTGACAGGCGGATGCGCTTATCAGTTATTATTCCACCATCGGCACTAAAAACCCGCTCTCACAAAACATTAGCGGCAGGGTAGTCCAGGTCCTCCAAGGCATAGAGAGCCAGTTCATGCCACGTGCCCAGCTTGGATACCCAATAACTAAAAGGCACAGAGGAAAGTTGCTATGGTCAGCAAGGTACTCCTTCAACTTCTTACTGAAAAAGATAAATTTCAGCTCACCTCTTGTAAGTTCGTAAGAACTATTGAAAAGCTCTGAGCGCGGACACGTCTCTGCCAGGACGTATAATGACTCCAAGGAAAGGAAGAAAGGTCCAGCACCAGAAATTTAAAATCCAGGATTTTTATTGTATCATGTTTAAAATACATTTATGGCTGCTTGTGATCAAGTAACGGCAACAAAGTTCACCGCATGGGGATATTCTCCAGGTCTCTGTACGCGTTTCGAGCACAAATGCTCTTAGACTCAGAGTCAACTTCAACTTCTTCCCAAACTTTCCAGGCCTTGGGAGACGGCCCCACGACTCTGGGCCAGGGCTATGGGGGGTCTGAGAAAAGAGTTCCAATACGTGGCCAGTGTTAACCCTGGCTCTGCTGGATTGTATTAGGGTCTCTCTCACCTCTAATCCTTGGTTGGCCAATGAACTGTGACCTCTGCCGCCATCATTTTCAGATGGGTATTTTTTCAGTAATTCCGCAACAATGGCCCTCTGGTACTGCATCATTTTAATACACCTATCGGACTCTGGAATAAGAGATTGAAAGTTCTACTTGTAGCATGGGTCTAGGAGTGTCAGCAACCAGTACTGCGTTTATGCCAAAATTTTGATAATGCGAGGGTCACGGGAAAGGCAGAGCAACATAAAGTCTGCCATGCGTGCCAGACTGATAACTGGCAAGCTTTCCATGTCTTCACCAACAGGATGACTGGCCATGCTGTCCTACTCCTCCTCATTGTCCTCAAGGCATCCATGCTGAACAGACGGTATGACAGTTGCGTTTATATTACCGTCTATAGCACAGGAAAGTAGCTTCTGTTGTTCCTCCTCCTCCTCTTCCTCATTGTCAGACAATCCATGTTGGGGTGACATGAGGCTGGGCTGTGTGTAATCACCCTGTATGGTTCTTTGCTCCATCTCATCGTGCTCCTTCTGCAATGCACCCTCTTTGATTGTGAGCAGAGAGCTTTTCAGAATACAGAGAAGCGGGATGGTGACACCAATTATGGCGTCATAGCCGCTCACCATCTTGGTGGACTCATCATAGTTTTGTAGAATGGTACATATGTCTGACATCCATGTCCACTCCTGAGGTCTTATGTGTGGAGTCTGAACTGAATACCAACGCCCTTGTTGATGCTGGTACTCAACAACTGCCCTCTTCTGCTCACAAATTCTTTCCAGCATATGCAGTGTAGAGTTCCAATGCTTGTTGACATCACACACCAGTCGGTGAGCTGGAAGCTGAAAATGCTGCTGAAGCACAGCAAGGGCAGCTGAAGCTGTAGCTGACTTTCTAAAATGGGCACACAGGCGGCATACTTTCACAAGCAGATCCAGCAGCTATGGGTAGGTTTTGATAAACCGCTGAAACACGAGGTCAAGCACATGGACCAGGCATGGTGCGTATGTGAGCTCACCTCGCCCCAGAGCCGCCACCAGGTTCCAGCCATTGTCACACACGACCATGCCTGGCTGTAGGTTCAGTGGTGTCAGCCACATATCTGCCTGCTCTTTCAGAGCGGTCCAAAACTCTTCAGCATTGTGAGGTTTGTCATCTAAGCATATTAGCTTCAATACAGTGTGTTGCCGCTTGGCTGGGGCAGTGCTGCAGTGCTTCCAGCTTGCGACTGATGTGGTCATTTCAAAGATGCAGGCTGAAGAGTAGGAGGAGGAGGATGACATGCATGAGCTGTAGACTGTGGGGGCAACCCTGATTGACCTAGGGCCCGCAATCCTCGGCACTGGCAGGATGTTTTCCATCCCAAGGTCAGACTGTGTCCCGGCTTACACTGTTAACCCAGTGTGCCGTCAGCTAGATGTACCATCCCTGCCCAGAAACACTTGTCCACTTGTCCGTTGTATCCATGTAACTGCACTGTTGATGGTACGCGTAATGTTGTGGTACACAAGCTTGTGTAATGCCGGGGGCACACCGGGAAAAATAATTTCGGCTGGGGACAGAGTACCTTGGAACAGCTGCCGCCATCAGATTGAGGAAAGCTTTGGTCTCCTCGAGCCTAAAAGGCAGCATTTCAAACGCAAGCAGACGAGAAATGTGTGAATTTAGTACTGTGGGGTGTTGGTTGTGTATTTCCGCTTTTGTTCCAATGACTTGGGTATGGACAACTGAAGGCTGTGCTGGGACAAGGATGTGCTTGCTGGTGGTGGCAGTTGAGTGTGTGCAATGACAGGTACAGGGCAGGAGGCATCTTCGCAGGCACCATGGACAGAGGATTGGCTTTGACGCACAACAGTGGAAGAAGCAGTGGTGTCAACCGCAGACACTGTTTGCGGACCCTGGGGTTCGGCTCACAAAGTCGGGTGCTTTGCTGCCATGTGCCTGATCATTGCGCTGGTGGTCAGACTGGTAGTTTTGCTAGTTATGCTGATGCGGGCATGGCAGGTGGTGCAAATGGCCCATTTGGGGTTATTGGCAGAGTCTTAAAAAACAACCAGACTCGGGAAGACCGAATAGTTGTAATGACAACTTCCGTCGTGACTGTGTTATGAGGAATGGTTGCCTGCAGTGGTTCTTTCTGCCTGTTGTGGTGCTAGATCTCCCACCCCCTGTGTGCTGCTGTCCTCGCTCTGCATGTCCTCCTGCCAGGTTGGGTTAGTTACTATATCATCCACTACCTCCTCTTCCACTTCCGCACCCTGGTCCTCCGCCTGACATCCTGGCAATTGTGTCTCATCATCATCCACCTCTTGAGACACATTTCCACTGTCATCTTCGTGTGACGTGGCTGCTCAAATATTTAGGCATCGCTACATGCAATTGCACTTTGCCCTGCTTCAGGGGACCGAGCGAGAGGCCAGAATCTATAAATGGACAACTGAACAGCTTTTTGGAGTGTCCAAGTGAAAGATCAGTTGTCTGCGGGCACTCGGCATGGGAGGTGGAAGGAGGATCAGGGCGACGAATATACGGACAAGACTCACGGCTACTCAGACTTGACTATGTGGAAGACAGGGTGCTGGTGGTGGTGTCAAAGTGACTGGAAGCAGTAGCCGCCATCCAACCAACTACCTTTTCTTGCTGCTCTGGTTTCAAGAGTGGTCTTCTGCTGTCCCCTATGATTTCTGACAGGAATCTGTTGCCAGAAGATGTGGGTGTTTGTTGTGCAGCTTGCCCTCTGCATCTGCATGCATCATCACCATCATGTCCAGTTTCCCATCCCTTGCCACGCACCTTTCCCATTTTAAATGGAGTACAAAATTTTCAACGTTCAATTAAAAAGTCAGAATTGGGAGAAAAATTAGATGTAATCCATGTGCGGGAAAAACGCACTTTCAAATATCTGGAATGTATGTTATTTGTATAACAAACTGGTGTCACTATCAATAACTGTGGTAAGATCAAGAAAAAAATTGTCTAATGTAGCCCTGAAATGCCACAATTTGTTGCACACAGAGAGGTAGGAGTCTGACACATATGCCACACTGGTCAATATGTGGCATGGATAAATTATTTTTACCCCAATTTACTGTATAGACCTAGGGTAGCAGACAGCAAAAATAGTGTAATGTAGGCCTGAAAATCAACTATTTGTAGAGCACAGATACACCAGGCATCTGACGGAGATAACAGACTGTTCAATACGTGGCCTGGGTTTTTTTTTTTTTTTCCCCAAAATCCTGTATAGACCTAGGGTAGCAGACAGCCAAAAAAGTGTAAGGTAGGCCTGAAAAGCAACTATTGTAGAGCGCAGATAGACCAGGCGTCTGACGGAAATATCAGACTGTTCAAAATGTGGCCTGGAGTTTTTTATTATTTTTCTACCCCAAAAAACTGTATAGACCTAGGGTAGCAGACAGCCAAAAAACAATAAGGTAGGCCTGAAAAGCAACTATTTGTAGCGCACAGATAGACCAGGCATCTGATGGAGATAACAGACTGTTCAATATGTGGCCTGGAGTTTTTTTTTTTTTACCCCAAAATAATGTATACACCTAGGGTAACAGGCAGCAAAACAGTGGACTATAGGCCAGAAATGCCACAATTTGTAGACCACAGATAGGTCTGACATCTGACGGAGAAAGAACACTGTTATATATGTGGGCTGGGGTTTTTTTGGACCACCAAAATTGTGTCAATAACTAGTCTATGACACTTAAAAAAAAAATTGTTGGAGTACTAAAATTGTAAAATAGTTATTGCAATGATATGCGATGTGTGTGGCGTAAAAAACACTGTGATAAATATAAGAATTTTAGTTAAATATTTTGTGGCCACCTAAAGATTTTTTGGTCAGGAAAATGGTGTCTAAAAATGTTGTAGTACACTCAAAAAAATACTACAGTACCAAAAAAAGGCCAGAATTTTCTACGCACTCAGATCTGATGCCAAGGACAAAAAAAATTCATTTTAAATTGCCAGATTTTCACGCTATTGTATTAAAATGACCTGGCTGCAGTCTGCAGTGTGACCAAGCAAATAAATGTAGAAAAAAAAGGAAGCTCTGGATTGCTTTGTAATAAAATTAGCAGGACTCAGGTGCAAAAAAATATTAATCATAGCTACGGATACCTGCAGCTAGGTATATATATGGCAGCACCAGACAGTAATGGACCCTTTTGAATTATGCAGTAAGATCTATATGCTCACATACAGTGCCTGCATGCCTTGTACTGATGTGGATATGCGCACAGAGACTCCCCTGCCTACCTAGAACAGCAATCTATTTAACTCCAAATTAGCCCTTAAAATGACTGTTGGTTTAGCTGGATTTGTGGACTGAACAATGGTAGACCCATACTAACTAATAAAAGCACAAATCTGACCCTATCTCAACAGCAGCTATCTCTACACTATCTGATTCAGGAGCTGAAAGCGCCGAGCAGGGCGGCGTCCAGTCTCTTATAGACCTGATGACGCTGTGTGGCCAACCAGTCACTGTAATACCACCACAAAGATGGCATTACAGTGCATGGCAGACAATCCCTGCATGTTCATTGGTGCTCTAAAGAATGCCATAAATGCAGGGCAGAAACCCGAGCTCCCGCCTAATAACACTGTAAATGCTCAGTGCTCTCTGAGTACACCGAGTACAGTGATATTCGGGTGAGTAATGAGTAGTGGCAAGCACAATCGCTCATCACTACCCTCTAGCACTCTTGCACCACTCCAATCTATCCTACACTCTGCTTGTACGACTAATCCACCTGTCTCACCATTATTCCCCAGCCTCTCCTCTCTAAACCCTAAAACTATGACATACAAAGCCATCCACAACCTGTTTCCTCCATAGGAACTTACACCATTGTTTCCATGTAAGAGTATGTGCACACTTTGCAGATTCATGTGCGGATTTTTCCGCGCAGAATCTGCAGAATCCGCAGGTAAAATGACCTGCATTTTACCTGCGGATTTAGTACGGATTTCCTGTAGATTTTCTGCAGATTTTGTGCAGATTTTGCCTGCGTTTTTACACCTGAGATTTCCTATAATGGAAAAGGTGTAAAAACTCAGCGTAATCCGCACAAAGAATTGACATGCTGTGGAAAATAAACCGCTGTGTTTCTGCACGGAATTCTCCGCAGCATGTGCACAGTGGTTTTTGTTTTCCATAGGATGACATGATACTGTACACCGCATGGAAAACTGCTGTGGATCCGCAGGGCCAAATCACTGCGGATCCGCAGCCAAATCCGCAATGTGTGCACACAACCTAAATCTGTAAAATACATAAAATACATGATTCAGATGGAACCTCTGGTGGAAGATTCGCTTTAATGAGGCAGATGGAGGCACCGTGGATGCTGTCTGACCTGTCATCCAGTGGTGTTCGTCTTTTTAGGATTGCATAAAAATGCTGTTGGCCACAGTTTTGTGCACTTCAGAAAAGAAGGACACCACTAAACAGAGGCCAGAGTCCAGAGTCCAGTCTGCTGCCTCATTATATAGAACGGGATCCCTCAGAGATTTCATCTGAATCACGTCACTCAGAGATTTAGATAGAAACTAGTGATGAGTAGAGTTGAGCGATACCGTCCGATACTTCAAAGTATCGGATCGGAATGGATCGGCCGATCTTTAAAAAAAGTATCGGTATCGCCGATTCCGATACCGGAAGTCCCATTCAAGTCTATGGGACTTCCGGTATCGGAATAAGAAAAACCCTGTTTTTGCCTTGTACAGCCTCTCTGGGGTCTGTACGGGCCTTTCGGGGGGCTGTGCCGGCCTGCCAGGGGGTCTGTGCAGGCTCCGGTGGTCTGTGCCGGCCTGCCGGGGGGCTGTGCCGGCCTGCCGGTGGTCTGTGCAGGCTCCGGTGGGCTGTGCCGGCCTGCCGGTGGTCTGTGCAGGCTCCGGGGGGCTGTGCCGGCCTGCCGGTGGTCTGTGCCGGCCTGCCGGTGGTCTGTGCAGGCTTCGGGGGTCTGTGCAGGCATCGTCCGATGGGACTACAAGTCCCATCGGGCGATGCCTGCTACCATGACAGTGATTGACACATTAGCCAATGATGGGACAGCAGTAGTCCCATCATCCGGCTAATGTGTTAAATGTTAAAAAAAAAAAAAATACTACATACATACTACATGCATGCTACATACATACTACATGCTACATACATACTACATGCATGCTACATACATACTACATGCTACATGCATACTACATATATACTACATACATGCTACATACATACTACATACATACTGCATGCTACATACATACTACATGCATGCTACATACATACTACATGCATGCATGCTACATGCTACATACATACTACATGCATGCTACATACTACATGCTACATACATACTACATACATACTACATGCTACATACATACCACATATATACTACATACATACAATACATTCATACAATACATACAACATAGAGTAACATACTTACCAATACTTGTCACATTGTTCCCCGAAGCCATTGTCTTTTCCGGAATAAATATTAACATAACAAACCACAAAAATACTCACCCACGATCCGAAGCAGTCCACGAGTGTGTCCCACGACGATCTTGGGTAGAGAACTGCAGCATCAGCTGTTGCTGCCGTTCTCTACGGGCTGCAGGAATCCAATGACGGAAGGTAGGTATCCTTCCGCACTGTATTCCTCCGCCACTTCCCACACAGCAATGGCATAAAGTGAGACTAGGGACTTTTTTTTTTTTTTAAGTGGCGGAGGAATACAGTGCGGAAGGATACCTACCTTCCGTCATTGGATTCCTGCAGCCCATAGAGAACGGCAGCAACAGCTGATGCTGCAGTTCTCTACCCAAGATCGTCGTGGGACACACTCGTGGACTGCTTCGGATCGTGGGTGAGTATTTTTGTGGTTTGTTATGTTAATATTTATTCCAGAAAAGACAATGGCTTCGGGGAACAATGTGACAAGTATTGGTAAGTATGTTACTCTATGTTATATGTACTGTATGTCTATGTATGTATTGTATGAATGTATTGTATGTAGTATATATGTGGTATGTATGTAGCATGTATGTAGCATGCATGTAGCATATATGTAGTATGTATGTAGCATGCATGTAGTATATATGTAGTATGTATGTAGCATGTATGTAGTATGTATGTGGTATGTATGTAGCATGTAGTATGTATGTAGCATGCATGTAGTAGGTATGTAGTATGTATGTAGTATGTAGTATGTATGTAGCATGCATGTAGCATGCATGTAGTATGTATGTAGCATGCATGTAGTATGTATGTATGTAGTATGTATGTAGCATGCATGTAGTATGTATGTAGTATGTATGTAGTATGTATGTAGCATGCAGTATGTATGTAGCATGTATGTAGCCATGTATGTAGTATGTATGTAGTATGTATGTAGCATGTAGTATGTATGTAGCATGTAGTATGTATGTAGCATGCATGTAGTATATATGTAGTATGTATGTAGCATGTAGTATGTATGTAGCATGCATGTAGTATATATGTAGTATGTATGTAGCATGTATGTATGTAGCATGCATGTAGTATATATGTAGCATGTATGTAGTATGTATGTAGCATGTAGTATGTATGTAGCATGCATGTAGTATGTATGTAGTATGCATGTAGTATGTATGTAGTATTTTTTTTTTTTTTTAACATTTAACACATTAGCCGGATGATGGGACTACTACTGTCCCATCATTGGCTAATGTGTCAATCACTGTCATGGTAGCAGGCATCGCCAGATGGGACTTGTAGTCCCATCGGACGATGCTTGCACAGACCCCCGGACATCAGCACAGCCCCCCGGCAGGCCGGTACAGACCCCCACAGGGTGCACAGACCACCGGCAGGCCGGCACAGCCCCCCGGCAGGCCGGTACAGACCCCCACAGGGTGCACAGACCACCGGCAGGCCGGCACAGCCCCCCGGCAGGCCGGTGCAGACCCCAGGCAGTCCACACAGCCCCCCGGCAGGCCGGCAGAGACCCCCGGAAGGCCCGAAATGACGGCGCATCATGATGCGCACACACCGCGCATCATGATGACGTCAGGCTGTCAATCAACTTTGAACTTCCGATTCCGATGCCGAATAAATATCGGAAGTCGGTATCGGAATTCCGATACAGCAAGTATTGGCCGATACCCGATACTTGCGGTATCGGAATGCTCAACACTAGTGATGAGTGAACTTGCTCGCCACTACTTACATGTAGGCTATCGGCATTCTCGGGAGAAATTGCACTACAAATAGTATGGTGATTTTATTATTTTCATGTCTCAACCTTATAAACTTTTGTGAGGCACCTAGGGGTTTAAGGTGCTTACTAGTGATGAGCGAACGTGCTCACCACTACTCATTACTCACCCGAGTATCACTGTACTCGGCGAGCACTGAGCATATCTGGGATTACTCGGCGGGAACTCGGGTCTCCACCCAGCATTCTTGGCGAACTTTAGAGACCCAGTCATGCTGCAGGGATTGTCTACCAGGCTATGAAACGCCGCAGCCATCTTTGTTGTGGTCATGCAGTGATTGGCTGGCCGCACAGCTTCATCAGGGGTATAAGAGACTGGCCGCTGCCCTGCTCGGTGCATTCAGCTCCGGATTGAGAGAGTGTAGGGAGAGCAGCTGCCTTGATAGGGTCAGAATTGGGGATTTCTTAGTTAGTATGGGGTCTACCATACTAAATACTCACATCCAGCTAAACCAACAGTCCTTCTAAGGACTTATTTTGGGGTATATAGGTACCAGTGTTCGGTAGGCAGGGTAGTGTATGTCGCTCTATACACATCAGTGCAAGGCCTGCAGGCACTGTATGTGTGTATATAGATCATTGCATACATCAAGAGGGTCCATTCCCTTCCTGTGTTCTGGTGCTGCTGCTGCTACCTGTGGGATATCTTAGTCATATATAGCTAGCCCCAGGTGTAATTGGAATACAGGCCACACAATTTTTGGTGTAGTATCTCTGTGCCAACTCATATCTGTGCGTGCTCAAAGTTTGGCCAGTTTACAGCTGTTTTCTTTTTTTGGGCTGGCTGTCATTTTTGGTTAAATACAGCAGTATTTAGCCCAAAAAAATATAGGCCACACATTTCTGGCACATCCTGGGGACAGAAGCAGCTGAAAGGTATTTACACTGTCCACAATTGTTTGGGAATTTTATCACATGTTATAAGCTCTGATTTATTTTACTATTGTGGCACATCGCACTTTAATTGTGGCATCTCATTTATTATAAATTATTTCAGCACTTCGTTTGTGCTCTCACATATATGTGAAAAAACTTTTTCTTTTGCACTCGTTATCTGTTTACATTTGTGGCACATTGCACTTTATTATGCGGAAATATATACTTAGCCAATTATTTTAGCATTTTTTCTTTCTTCATATATTTTTTTCTCTTGCTCACACCTATTATATGTTTACACATTTTTTACACTAGCACCAGCATTTTTCATATGTGTTTTTATATATGTATATATTATATATATATATTTTTTTTTTTTTTGTTTTCACTTTATATATTGTGTGATACTATTGTGGGTACTTTTAATTGAAGTGATTAATGCTGTCCCCAGGTTGTGCCTTCATTTTGGCATTGGCCTCCCCTTACCAGTAATTTTAAATACATATATATATATACACAATATTGTTGGATATTTAATAAAATAAAAACTTTATTATTAGACATTGTTCTCGGTTTCTTCGTTTGTTTTATCACACATTTCTTGTAGTGGTATCTCCGTGCCAGCTCATATCTGTGCGTGCTCAAAATTTGGCCAGTTTACGGCTGTTTTCTTTTTTTGCCTGGCTGTCATTTTTGGTTAAATACAGCAGTATTTAGCAAAAAAAATACTGGCCACACATTTATTGTGGTGGTATCTCCACCTAGCTCATATCTGTGCATGCTCAAAATTTGGCCAGTTTACCGCTGTTTCTTTTTTTTCTGGATGTCACTTTTGGTTAAATACAGCAGTAGATAGCCCAAAAATTAAAAAAAAAAAAAAAAAACAGGGCACACATTTGTCGTAGTGGTATCTCCTTGCCGGCCGGTTTTCTTTTTTGTCCAGGTTAAAACTGTACTTATATACAAAACTATTTAGCTAAAAAATAAAAAAAAATTAATACAGTCTGTTATCTCAGGCTGAGGCCTGGTGTATCTATGTTGGAAAAATCTTTGCTTCGCAGGCATACGGTGAATAGTTCTGTCTGCTAGCCTTCTACTTATAATTTTGTGTTTTCAAAAGTTAACACAAAACCTCAAAAAAATTAATACAGTCTGTTATCTCAGGCTGAGGCCTGGTGTACCTGTGATGTAAAAATCTTTGCTTCACAGGCATACTGATCACATATAATTTTTCTCCAAATAAATCCATTTGTATTGAGCTTTTCAAATATTTCAGTAGTCCATTTAAAATGGGCAAGGCAACGGACGGGGAAGTGGACGTGATACTGATGGTGCATGCAGAGGATGAGGCCGTGGCCAAGGTGATAGTGGGCCACAGCAAAGACCCACATCTTCGCGCTTGACCTTCCTGTCCCAGTTTCTAAGAGACCACACCACACCATTATTGAAGCCAGAGCAGTCGCGGTCAAGTCTGAGTAGCCGTGAGTGTGGACCAGATATTACTCACCCTGATCCTCCTTCCTCCCACCATGCCGAGTGCCCTGAGACAACTGATTCCATACTCGGACACTCCAAAGAGCTGTTCAGTTTTCCATTTGGAGATTCGTGCCTCTCGCCCGCTCCACTTGAAGCGGGGCAAGATGATATTCCATGCAGCAATGCACAAATCTTTGAGCTGCCATGTTCACAAGAGGTGGACGATGCTGGTACCCAATTGCTGGAAAGTCAGGAGGAGGAGCAGGGTGCGGATGTGGAAGACAAGATGGTGGATAACATAGTGACTGACCAAACCTGACAGGAGGACATGCAGAGCGAGGACAGCAGCACACATGGGTAAGGAGGCATATCACCCAAACAGGCAGGAAGAAGCAGTGTAGTGGCTGCAGACAGAAGGCGTGCATCTGTTCCCCGTCACACCAACAGGACGTAAGTTGCCATTCGAACTTGTTAGATCTTCCCTGTTAGAACTACCAGCCTGACCATCACCAACATGATTAGGCACATGGCAACAAAGCATCAGACTTTGTGGGCCGAACCCCAGGCTCCAGGAACACTGTCTGCAGGTGACTACACTGTTTCTTCCACTGTTTTGCATACAAGGCAATCCCCAGTTCACCGTGCCTGTGAAGATGCCTTGGGCCATGCATCTGTTGTTGCCCACAGTCAACCAGCACAATTATCAAGCCCGTCCACGTCCTTGTCCCAGCCCAGCCTTCAGTTGTCTATATCCCAGTCATTGGAACACAAGCGGAAATGCGCAGCCAATGCCCAACAGGCCACAGACAGTACTTAATTCGCACATTTCTCGTCTGCTTGCACTCAAAATGTTGCCTTTTAGGCTCATTGAGATGGAAGCTTTTCGCAACCTGATGGTGG
Source organism: Dendrobates tinctorius (assembly GCF_039654945.1). NCBI lineage: Eukaryota > Metazoa > Chordata > Amphibia > Anura > Dendrobatidae > Dendrobates > Dendrobates tinctorius. Next base: position 4,081,858 of record NW_027361728.1, on the reverse strand, counting down.
CAGACATTCCAAGGTACTCGGTCCCCAGTCGCCAGTATTTCTCCCGTTGTTTAGTACCTGCAGTACACCAGCATTTGTCCCACAACATTACCAGTGCCCTCAACAATGCTGTTACTGGGGAAAGTCCACCTAACCACGGACATGTGGACAAATGCCTGTGGGCAGGGACGGTACATCTCACTGATGGCACACTGGGTTAATATAGTGGAAGCTGGGACCCTGTCGGACCTTGGGATGGAACACATTCTCCCCACGCCGAGGATTGCAGGCCCTACATCAATCAGGGTTGCCCCCACAGTCTACAGCTCCTGCATCTCTTCCTCCTCATCCTCTTCTTCAGCCTCCAACTATGAAATTAACATATCAGCCAGAAGCTGGAAGCACTGCAGCACTGCCTTAGCCAAGCGGCAACAGGCTGAGCTGAAGCTAATCTGAATAGGTGACAAACCGCACAATGCAGAAGAGTGGTGGACAGCGCTGAAAGAGCAGTCAGATATTTGGCTGACACCGCAGAACTTCCAGCCAGGCATGGTCATGTGTGACAATGGCGGAACCTAGTGGTGGCTCTGAGGCAAGGTAAGCTCACACATGTACCTTTCCTGGCTCATGCTTAACCTCGTGGTTCAACATTTTCTCAAAAGCTACCCGGAGCTGCTAGTGAAAGTACGCTGTCTGTCTGCCCATTTATGAAAAGTCAGCTACAGCTTCAGCCACCCTTGCCGTGCTTCAGCAGCGTTTGCTGCTTCCGTCTCACCGACTGGTGTGTGATGTTCCCACACATTGGCACTCTACACTGCATATGTTGCAAAGGATTTGTGAGCAGAAGAGGGCAGTTGTTGACTACCAGCATCAACAAGGCCATCGATATTCAGTTCAGACTCCACTGTAAGGACAGGGACTGCATATCTGTTTTGTCCACTCTTGCCCTTACTTCTGATGAATTCTGCCCTTAACCAAAATGGAGTTGCTGGCTTCACGGGGTCCATCTTGTTTCCTGTCTGAGACTGTCTTGTTTCCAGATCTACATACCACGGAAGGACTCTGCTGCTATACCTGCTCTGCACCCACCTCTGCTACGGTCTGCCCTCCATTAGGCCCGGGCTCTGGGTCCTGGATTCTGCATTGCTGGACTGGTATTCGCACCCTCGGTCTGTACCACTACTTGTGCATACTACTGAGACTGTCTTATTGCCTGCTTTGCATCTGTCAGCTGAAGTGCATATATTTCTTCAATAGATATATACATCTTGAACTGTGATATATCGTGTTTTGTCTTCATTTCTGACCCACGTCATCGGGCATCATAGAACTCTAGTATAAACTTATAACATCCACGCATAAGAACTCAGGAGTGGACATAGATGTCAGACATATGTACCATCCTTCAGAACTTTGAGGACTGCACAAAGAAGGTGAGTGCTGATGATGCCATAATTAGGGTCACCATCCCACTTCTCAGCATTCTTAAAACCTCTCTGCTAACAATTAAAGAGGATGCATTGCAGGCAGAGCACAAGGACATGGAGCAACGAACCATACAGGGTGATTACACTCAGCACAGCCTCATGTCGTCGCAACATGGATTGGTAAACAATGAGGAGTAGTAGGAGGAGGAAGAACAGGAGCTACTTTCATGCGCTATAGTTGGTACTACAAGCACAGCTGTCATACCGTCTATTCACCGGGGATGGCCTGAGGATAGAGAAGAGGAGGATAAGGAGGAGGAGGACAGCATGGTCAGTCATCCTGTTGGTGAGGACACAGAAGTCTTGCCTGTTACCAGTCTGGCACACATGGCTGACTTTATGTTGCGCTGTGTTTCCCGTGACCCTCGCATTATAAAAATTTTCGGGGATGCTCATTACTGGACACTTCAAGACCAATGCTACAAGGAGAATTTTCAATCTCTTCTTCCAGAGGCAGAGAGGTGTACAAAAATGTTGCTGTACCAGAGGGCCCTTGTGGCGGTATTACAGGAAAAAAATCCAATGTGAGAACGCTGGCAGCAAATGTCAGTTTGTTGTACAACCAAGAAGTCCAAGAGAGAGACAGAAGTATAATCCAGTTCAGGCAGGGGAACAATGGAAAAGTTCTTGGACAGTTTTATCAGATCCTCCCATCGTGACACCACAGAGGCAAGGGGTGCTGTCCGAAGAAGTGCAATGTTTGGGAAGATGGTGAGGGAGTATCTTGCATATCATACAAACATCCTCCGGGATTCCTCTGTGCCTTTTAATTATTTGGTAGCCAAGCTGGACATGTGGCATGAACTGGCTCTATATGCCTTGGAGGTCCTGACCTGCCCTGCTGCTAGCATTCTGTCAGAGCGGGGTTTTAGTGCCACTGGTGGAATTATAACAGATAAGCGCATCCGCCTGTCAACTGACAATGCTGACAGGCTGACTCTTATAAAAATGAACAAGGGCTGGATTTGGCAAGACTTCTGTACACCATCGAATGAAAACAGAGAAACATAACCTCAAATACAATGTCTTTTTTGTCGAGGTGTATTCTCATTCACCTCTTCACAACCACACATTGCTATCCACTTCATGATTTGGTCTGTTTTGTGTTATCCTCCTCCTTATCCTCAACCTCATCATCCACAATCAGTAGAACACCAGGGTGAACGTATTCTGTGATGCAAAAGTCACTCAATTTTTGGCAAGGGTGTTTTTATGATGCCCGTTACTAATTTGAAAACTAAACAAATGTTTCTCCCCCAGGGGGAACTGTCATAAAACTAAGATGTACTAATATTCTTCCCATTTATTCTTTAACATTTTTCCTATCTGTGCAATCACCTCTTATGACCTAGTGTATACCTCTCCAATAGTGTTGAGCGATACCACCCGATATTGAAAAATATAGGATCGGATGGGATCGGCTGATATCAAAAAAGTATTGGGTATCGCCGATTCCTATTCCGGAAGTCCCATTCAAGTCAATGGAACAGAAATATCGAAATAAAAAAAAAACCCTTTCTTTCCTTGTAGTTTAATTCTACATGAATAAAACAACTAAGAATAATGTAGAATGTATTGGGGGAGGCATTAAAGGCATAGAGGTTTAGCTCAATCAAATGGAATAGCAGAAATAATTTTTTTTTTTTAAAGATGTTCGGAGTTACAAAGATATTGACTATGTTAACTTTTGTTAGATATATATGTTTCACTACTTCCATGCTCTTCACCTTCTTTTTTACTTCTCCAACACTTTCTCCTTCATCATCCTCAGCAGCAGCATCTTTTTCATCAACTGCTTCTTCACCTTATTCATCTTCTTCGTCACCTTCTTCCTATTATTCTTTATTTTTACATTCTTCATCTACTTCCTATTATTCTTTTTTTGTACATTCTTCATATTCTTCTTATTCTTCTTCTTCCGATTCTTCATCATATTCTTATTTGTGACAGGCATTCCTGTAGTTGTTATCTATAAAAGTTTGAAGATTAAACCTTCCGTTCTGCCTGTCACAAAAGATTTACGACAGGATTTGTCCGCGTTCAGTTTGGCCTGCAGCAGCAGGCATTTTCCAGGGGCATCACGAGGAGGAATGGACTCACCCCCATTCACTGCTTAGTCTTCTTCTGCTTATAATTTAGATAATATCTTTTGCTCTGATTTTTAGTCTTATGCTTAATGTTCTTCTGCTTTTGGTCCTTCTACTTTTGTTCTTCTGCTTCTTGGTCTTCTGTCTCTTGTTGTTCTGCATCTTGGTGGTTGTCTTCATGTTCTTTGTCCTCTTGGTCATCTTCTTCAGGGTAATCTTTTTGGTCTTCTTCGGTGTGGTCTTCAGGGTTGTCGTCTTCAGGGTCGTCGTCAGGGAGATCCAGAGTGAGAACCAAAAACCATTTCCACAAGCGTGAACTTTGAAAAGTAGCAGAAGGTACAAGAAGGCTGAGGAACTGCCGAGAACCAGCTGACGGTGCTGGAACCTGGATGGGTAACAGAAGGAACAAGAGCAAATGGAACTAGCGAGGACCAGCTGACGGTGCTGGAACCCGGAGGGGCAGCAGAAGGAACAAGAGCCAATGGCACAACCATGGACCAGCTGACGGTGCTGGAACATGGTTACTAAGCAGGAGGTACCTGTGCTAAAAAGCACTACCAAGGACCAGCAGACATTGCTGGAACTCGGATACCGAGAAGGAGGCAGCTAGGCCAAAGGCACTGCCGAGAACCAGCTGATGGTACTGGAACCCAGATGGGTAGCAGAAGCTACCCCTGAAAAACAACGTTGCAAGGCCGCGAGCCGGCCGCAGTTACCGAGACCCACAGTCCTACAGGGGGTGCTTGTCCTATTGGCACTATGGAACCAGCCTTTATTACCAGAATCCGTAGCCCACATAGGAAAGACCTAAACTGCAGGCACCATAGACTCGGCTAACCCGACCGCAACACGACTGGACAACGTTTTGGTGGCAAAGCGACGTTGACACTACCCGGAAACAGCAGGCGTGATGGAACTAGGTTGGGCAGGAGGGAGTACCCATGAAAAAGACACTGCCGAGGACCAGCTGACGGTGCTGGAACCTGGATGGGTAGCAGAAGCTACAAGAGTCAATGGAACTACCGAGAACCAACTGACGGTGCTGGTACCCAGAGTGGCAGCAGAAGGAACAAGAGCCAATGGCACAACCGTGGACCAGTTGACGGGGCTGGAACACGGTTACTAAGCAAGCTACAAAGCACTACCAAGGACCAGCAGACGTTGCTGGAACTCGGATACCGAGAAGGAGGCACCTAGGCCAAAGGCACTGCTGAGAAACAGCTGACGGTGCTGGAACCCGGATGGGTAGCAGAGGCTACAAGAGTCAATGGAACTAGCGAGAACCAGATGATGGTGCTGGTACCCAGAGTGGCAACAGAGTGAACAAGAGCCAATGGCACAACCGTGGACCAGCTGACGGTGCTGGAACACGGTTACTAAGCAAGAGGTACCTGTGCTACAAAGCACTACCAAGGATCAGCAGACGTTGCTGGAACTCGGATACCAAGAAGGAGGCACCTAGGCCAAAGGCACTGCTGAGAACCAGCTGACGGTGCTGGAACCCGGATGGGTAGCAGAAGCTACAAGAGTCAGTCAATGGAACTACCGAGAACCAGCTGACGGTGCTGGTACCCAGAGTGGCAGCAGAAGGAACAAGAGCCAATGGCACAACCGTGGACCAGCTGACGGTGCTGGAACACTGTTACTAAGCAAGAGGTACCTGTGCTACAAAGCACTACCAAGGATCAGCAGACGTTGCTGGAACTCGGATACCAAGAAGGAGGCACCTAGGCCAAAGGCACTGCCGAGAACCAGCTGACGGTGCTGAAACCCGGATGGGTAGCAGAAGCTACAAGAGTCAATGGAACTACCGAGAACCAGCTGACGGTGCTGATACCCAGAGTGGCAGCAGAAGGAACAAGAGCCAATGGCACAACCGTGGACCAGTTGACGGTGCTGGAACACGGTTACTAAGCAAGCTACAAAGCACTACCAAGGACCAGCAGACATTGCTGGAACTCAGATACCGAGAAGGAGGCACCTAGGCCAAAGGCACTGCCGAGAAACAGCTGACGGTGCTGGAACCCGGATGGGTAGCAGAGGCTACAAGAGTCAATGGAACTACCGAGAACCAGCTGATGGTGCTGATACCCAGAGTGGCAGCAGAAGGTACAAGGGCCAATGGCACAACCGTGGACCAGCTGACGGTGCTGGAATATGGTTACTAAGCAGGAGGTACCTGTGCTACAAAGCACTACCAAGGACCAGCAGACATTGCTGGAACTCGGATACCGAGAAGGAGGCACCTAGGCCAAAGGCACTGCCGAGAACCAGCTGACTGTGCTGGTACCCAGAGTGGCAGCAGAAGGTACAAGGGCCAATGGCACAACCGTGGACCAGCTGACGTTGCTGCAACATGGTTACTAAGCAGGAGGTACCTGTGCTACAAAGCACTACCAAGGACCAGCAGACGTTGCTGGAACTCGGATACCGAGAAGGAGGCACCTAGGCCAAAGGCACTGCTGAGATCCAGATGACGGTGCTGTAACCCGGATGGGTAGCAGAATTTACAAGAGTCAATGGAATTACCGAGAACCAGCTGACGGTGCTGCTACCCAGAGTGGCAGCAGAAGGAACAAGAGCCAATGGCACAACCGTTGACCAGCTGACGGTGCTGGAACATGGTTACTAAGCAGGAGGTACCTGTGCTACAAAGGACTACCAAGGACCAGCAGACATTGCTGGAACTCGGATACCGAGAAGGAGGCACCTAGGCCAAAGGCACTGCCGAGAACCAGCTGACGGTACTGGAACCCGGATGGGTAGCAGAAGCTACCCCTCAAAAACAACATTTCAAGGCCGCGAGCTGGCCACAGTTACCGTAACCCACAGTCCTACAGGGGTTGCTTGTCCTATTGGCACTATGAAACCAGCCTTTATTACCAGAACCCGCAGCCCACATAGGAAGCACCTAAACTGCAGGCACCATAGACACGGCTAACCCAACCGCAACACGACAGGACAGCGTATTGGTGGCAAAGGGAAGTTGACACTACCAGGAAACAGCAGGCATGCTGGAACCAGGCAGGGCAGAAGGGAGTACCCGTGCCAAAGACACTTCTGAGCAGTAACTGGCGATGTTGGAGCCCAGGGTCTTGAAGCAAGTTTTATATCGATTGTACACTACTACTGATTGTAACCGTGCTCCACTTAGGCCTCTTGCTCTACTGTCTCTAGTATTTCCCCTGGCCTCCAACCCTGCCAGTTGCTGCTCTGAAATGGCGTCTGCACAATCCACACTTGTTCCTGGGTTACAGGGGCTCAGTCACGTCAGTTGATCCCCTGATGTGTATCCGGCAAGGTCTCCTGCTCTGTCCACATTCCCAATACTGGTAATGGGAATGTGGACAGAGCAGGAGACATTGCTGGACACTCATCAGGGGATCAACTGACGTGACTGAGCCCCAGTAACACAGGAACAAGTGCGGATTTTGCAGACGCCACTTCAGAGCAGCAACTGGCGGAGTTGGAGGCCAGGGGAAATACTAGAGACAGTGGAGCCAGAGGCCAAAGTTGAGCACGGTTAAAATCAGTAGTAGTGTGACTGTGTAGGCAACAGGTGACTTTGCAAACCACACAGCAGGGGAGCAGCTGGCGTTACTGAACCCCACTGACACAGGAGCTAGTGTTTTTCTCTGTGAAGATGGCACTTCTGAACAACAACTGGCATTGTTGGAGCCCAGGATCAATCATGGAGCAGGCTGAGGCCTACTTGGAGCGAGTAGAAAATAAGATGTAGTGTGATTTTGGAGGCAGCAGGAGACTTTGTCGTCCACACAGCAGGGGAACAGCTGACATTACTGAACCCCACTAACACAGGAGCTAGTGTTTTTCTCTGTGAAGACGGCACTTCTGAACAACAACTGGCATTGTTGGAGCCCAGGATCAAGCATGGAGCAGGCTGAGGCCTACTTGGAGCGAGTAGAAAATAAGATGTAATGTGATTTTGGAGGCAGCAGGAGACTTTGTCGTCCACACAGCAGGGGAACAGCTGACGATACTGAACCCCACTAACACAGGAGCTAGTGTTTTTCTCCATGCAGACGGCACTTCTGAGCGACAACTGGCTGTGTTGAAGCCCAGGGATTACAGTTCAGGTGGTAGAAACATGAACACAACAGGAGACCTGGATACTGTTGCCAACCAATTATTTATTCTGGTAGAGGACTGGCAAATTCTGGCGAGATCCAGGCCTTGTTCATTTTCAGAAAAGTAAGCCAGTCAACGTTATCGGAGGATAGTCGCGTGCGACGGTCTGTTAGTACACCACCTGTGGCACTAAAGACGCGTTCCGATAATACACTGGCAGCAGGGTAAGCCAGCACCTCCAATGCATACTGGCTAAGCTCTGGCCATGTATCCAGCTTTGAGACCCAAAACTTGAAGGGGGAAGAGCCATCTGGGAGTACACTGACAGGGCAAGACATGTAGTCTGTCACCATCTGACAGAAACGTTGCCTCCTGCTGACTGGAGCCGTCTGTGATGGTGTAGACATTTGTGGCGGACACACAAAACTTTGCCACATCTGGGCCATAGTGGTCTTGCCTTGTGCTGAGGCGCTGCCTCTGCTCCCTCTTTGTGACTAGCTTCCTCCACTGCCTCGACGCACAGGGCTGCTTTGTAAAGCACTAGCAGCACTGCTGCCGGGTGGAATGGAGAACATGATGGACTGCACCAGTGTGTCTTGGTACTCCCGCAGTTTACGCTCCCAATTCAACGGTGATATGAGGCTTTGGAAGTTGTCCTGGTAGCGAGGATCTAGGAGAGTGTACACCCAATAATCAGTCGTGTGGAGAATATGGGCGATGCGGCGGTCATTTCTCAGGCACTGCAGCATGAAGTCAACCATGTGCTGCAGACTCCTAACTGCCAAAGAAATGCTGTCCCCTGCTTGAGTCGTCATCTCTGCCTGCTCTCCATCACCCCACCCTCGCTGTACATACTGACTAGAGCGGTCACGGGGGCTTAGTTCAACTAAGGCTGAAATACCCGGGGCCCCTGTGGTGTCCCTTTACTAGGGGAAACCCTGTCTGACCCTCAACCCAGGGTTTTTGCTGAAGGTGCAAATGCCTGAGCCTCCGACCTTTCCTTATCTCCTGCTCAGCCCTGCACTTAACCCTCCACCCTCCACCCAGTGAGAAGTCACCACCAAAGCTCCCACACAAATAATGACAGACAGGGAGAACTTAAACTGCACTGCGCCGCACACACACAGGAATATACAGTAATGTGAACAGGGCACAACTAAACACAAATATGGGAAGGAGAAAGGATAACGACGGATCATACGACACCAGATATGAATCTCTCTCTCTTGAACACCTCCACTCCAGACCGGAACCACTTGGTATGAAACACAAGCTATAATCGGCGACGCCCATAGGCCAGCATGACTATTTAAAGACCGTGGGCGTGACTAACCATCCAACCTGGTCTCCAGCAGGATAAACCCCCGAGAGCCTGAAGATCAGGCCGGCGCCACTGAGGCTATAGTGGCTGGAGGTGGAACTACCTCTGCCTGCCGGATGCTGTGGTGTGAACAGCGTCCGACATGACAGTACCCCGTCTTCTACGAGGGACCCCAGGGCCCTCAAGACTCATAGGACCCGGCTTGTCCGGATGACGACGGTGAAAAGAACTGACCAGCCGATCCGCATGTATGTCTGAGGCTGGAACCCAAGACCTCTCCTCTGGACCATACCCCCGCCAGTGCACCAAATACTGAAGAGTACGGCGTACTACTCGAGAGTCCACTACCTTGGCGACCTCGAACTCTAACTCGCCATCCACCATGACTGGAGGTGGCATCGGCGTTGTGTCCACAGAGCCTACCACCTTTTTCAATAAAGCCCTGTGAAACACGTTGTGTATCTTGTACACTGCGGGAAGTTCCAACCGATAAGCCACTGGGTTAATAATGGCAGAAATCCTAAAAGGCCCAATAAACCTTGGACCCAGTTTTAAAGAAGGGATTTTGAGTTTTATGTTCTTCGTAGCTAACCACACCCATTCACCCACACACAGGTCCGGACCTGGCACGCGTCTACTGTCAGCCACCCGTTTGTACCTGGCACTCATGCTCAACAAACGCTGTTTCACCCGCCTCCAGACTGATGACAATTGGGCTCCTAGCTGATCCTCCTCCGGGACACCCCCGGAGTCACCCTGACGTAAGGTACAAAACTGAGGATGTTGACCGTACACACAAAAGAATGGAGACTCTCCTGATGACTCTTGGCGGTGATTATTTAATGCGAATTCGGCCAGAGGAAGGAAAGTAGACCACTCCTCCTGGTTGTCGGACACAAAGCATCGTAAATACTGTTCTAGATTTTGGTTCATGCGCTCAGTTTGTCCATTAGACTGTGGATGAAACGCCGATGAATGTGACAACTTGATCCCCAACCTTGAGCAAAAAGCTTTCCAAAACCTCGCCACAAATTGCGTACCCCTATCAGATACTATGTCAGATGGTACTCCGTGGAGTCTGACCACCTCCTTCACAAATACCTGAGCCAACGTCTTAGCATTGGGCAAAGAGGACAACGCCACAAAATGCGCCATCTTTGAAAAACGGTCAACCACCACCAGGATGACCGTGTTCCCTGCCGAGGCTGGCAAGTCAGTGATAAAATCCATGGAGATTTCTGTCCATGGCCTATTGGGTACCCCCAGAGGCTGTAGCGTGCCAGCAGGACGGGTTCGGGGTGACTTAGCCCTAGCGCACGTGATGCAAGCTGCCACGTACGAGACCACGTCCTGCCGGATTTTGGGCCACCAGAAACGACGCGATACCAGCTCTAAGGTGCCCTTCACCCCTGGGTGACCAGCCAGTACCGAATCGTGGTGTTCCTTCAACACCTTAGGCCGAAGATGCAGGGGTACAAATGATTTGTTGGCGGGAAGTCCTGGTGGTACCTCCTCTTGGGCCTCGGCAATCTCCGCCTCTACCTCAGTCGTGAGAGCCGAGACCACTACCCCTTTCTGGAGGATGGGTACCGGCTCTTCCCGAGGTTCTCCCCCCGGAAAACACCTAGACAAAGCATCCGCCTTGGTGTTTTTAGCCCCGGGACGGTACGTCACAAGAAAATTGAAACGAGTAAAAAACAATGCCCAGCGAGCCTGCCTAGGAGACAGACGCTTGGCCGACTCCAGGTAGAGCAGATTCTTATGGTCGGTGATAACTGTGACCTGGTGAGCCGCCCCCTCCAAGAAGTGTCGCCATTCCTCAAAAGCCAGTTTGATGGCCAACAACTCCCTGTTGCCGATATCATAATTCCGTTCGGCCGGCGACAACTTCTTGGAGAAGTAGGCGCATGGATGCATCTCGCTCAAGGACGAGCCTTGAGACAGTACTGCCCCCACTCCCACCTCCGACGCATCAACCTCTACCACAAAAGGTTTAGACACGTCTGGTTGCACCAGAATGGGGGCTGAAGCAAAACTATTCTTCAGACGCTCAAATGCACGTATAGCCACCTCAGGCCAGTTCACCAGATCGGCACCCTTTTTTGTCATGTCCGTGAGCGGTTTGGCGACAGTCGAAAAGTGTTTTATAAATTTCCTATAATAATTCGCAAACCCAAGGAACCGCTGGAGTGCTTTCAGACTCTCCGGCCTCTCCCATTGCAACACCGCTTGCACCTTAGCGGTGTCCATTTTAAAACCAGCTGCGGACACAATATATCCCAAAAAGGGCAACTCCTGGACAAAAAATAAACATTTTTCCAGCTTAGCATAGAGCTGGTTCTCCCGGAGCAACTGTAACACCTGCCTAACATGCTGCAAATGAGTGTCCCGATCGCTAGAATAAATGAGGATATCATCCAGGTATACAATCACAAATCTCCCCAGGACATGAGCAAAGACATCATTAATAAAATGTTGGAAAACGGCAGGCGCGGTGGTCAACCCAAACGGCATAACCAGACTCTCAAAATGACCCTCAGGAGTGTTAAACGCCGTCTTCCACTCATCCCCCTGACGGACCCTTATGAGGTTATACGCCCCCCTGAGGTCCAGCTTGGAAAACCATTTTGCCCCCGCTACCTGGTTGAACAAATCCGGGATCAACGGCATTGGGTAGGGATCACGGATAGTAATCTGGTTTAACTCTCGGAAATCCAGACACGGGCGTAACCCCCCATCTTTCTTCTTAATGAAGAAAAACCCCGCGGCTACAGGCGAGGACGAAGGCCGGATGTGACCTTTACTCAGACTCTCCGCGATGTAGTCTTTCAGAGCTTGTCTCTCAGGACCAGAAATATTAAACATCCTGGCCTTAGGTAATTTGGCCCCGGGTTTTAACCTAATAGCACAGTCATAGGCTCTTTGTGGAGGCAGTTCTGAGCAACCCTTCTCAGAGAAAACATCCGCGAAATCCTGCAAAGCCTCCGGCAGGCTGGGAGTCACGGCGGACACACATGTGGCCAAGCAATTGTCTTGGCAGAAACCACTCCATTGGACTATGTCCTGAGTTTTCCAATCAATTACCGGGTTGTGCCTGGACAGCCATGGAAAACCCAGGACCATTTGAGCTGGGAGATTACGGAGGACCCTACATGTAACCGACTCAGAATGTAGGACCCCAATGTGGAGTTTCACCTCTGCCACAAACTCAGTAATCTCCCCTTGAGGGAGGGGAACAGCATTAATGGTCACCACCTGTATGGGGTGAGGAAGTTTTTCAATCTTAAACCCGGCGGTGTGTGCAAACTCCTCATCTATGAGATTGGTGGCGGAACCGCTATCCACGAACACTGATATAGGTAGCTCTCTGCCGGCGACAATAACCTTGGCAGGGAGCATACATTGAGATACCATCATGGAGGATATGCATACGCTCAGTTGGGTCTCCTCCATACCCTCTGAGCTTAACAGTTTTCCGCCGGTGTGACCCTCTTAGGTAGTACCGGGCAAACGTTAACATAATGACCACCTTTACCACAGTAGAAACATGCTCCGGACTTCCGGACTCCCGGAGCGCGAGGCTGAACCTGTGCCACGCCAGCAATCTGCATAGGTTCAGGGGACTCATCTACTTCAACCACACCTGCACCTCTGTTTTCCCCCAGAGGTAGCGTCTCCTGTGCCCCCTGACGAAAACGGCGATCAATACGTATCACCAAACTCATGGCAGACTCCAATGATGCCGAAGGCTCATACATCAGGAGGGCTTGTTTCACCCTCCCTGATACCCCATGAATAAACTGGCTCCGCAGTGCTGGGTCATTCCACTGTGTGTCTACAGCCCAGCGGCGAAATTCCGAACAATAGTCTTCTGCCAAGCGCTCCCCCTGGCGGAGGGCGCGGATTTTAGATTCCGCTAGAGCCAGTCGGTCAGGGTCATCGTAAATGAGCCCGAGGGCAGAAAAAACATTATCGACCGAATGAAATGTAGCAGAGTCAGGTGGTAAGGAAAATGCCCATGCTTGGGGGTCACCACTCAGTAATGACAACACCAGCCCTACTCGCTGGGCCTCATTACCTGAGGATATTGGCCGCATGCGGAAGTATAATTTGCAGGCCTCCCGAAATACAACAAATTTGCTGCGATCGCCTGAAAATCGTTCTGGCAGCGGAAACTTCGGCTCTGCACCGATACCTGCAGATGCCGTTTGCACCTTTGCTACTACCAGGCCCTGCTGCTGAACTGCCCCATTCAACTCGGAGACCTGTATGGACAGCGCCGCCAACTGGCGGGTTATGGAATCTAATGGATCCATGGACTCCTGAAAAAATGTGGGCCGATTATAATGTCACGGGGGCTTAGTTCAACTAAGGCTGAAATACCCGGGGCCCCTGTGGTGTCCCTTTACTAGGGGAAACCCTGTCTGACCCTCAACCCAGGGTTTTTGCTGAAGGTGCAAATGCCTGAGCCTCCGACCTTTCCTTATCTCCTGCTCAGCCCTGCACTTAACCCTCCACCCTCCACCCAGTGAGAAGTCACCACCAAAGCTCCCACACAAATAATGACAGACAGGGAGAACTTAAACTGCACTGCGCCGCACACACACAGGAATATACAGTAATGTGAACAGGGCACAACTAAACACAAATATGGGAAGGAGAAAGGATAACGACGGATCATACGACACCAGATATGAATCTCTCTCTCTTGAACACCTCCACTCCAGACCGGAACCACTTGGTATGAAACACAAGCTATAATCGGCGACGCCCATAGGCCAGCATGACTATTTAAAGACCGTGGGCGTGACTAACCATCCAACCTGGTCTCCTGCAGGATAAACCCCCGAGAGCCTGAAGATCAGGCCGGCGCCACTGAGGCTATAGTGGCTGGAGGTGGAACTACCTCTGCCTGCCGGATGCTGTGGTGTGAACAGCGTCCGACATGACAAGAGCATTGTGTACCTCCCTCCTCTGGAGAGATGTCTTCCTCCTCCATTGACTCCTCCTCATCCTGCTCACAAAGTGTCCCCTGCCAAGGCCTTTGTGAGGAACCATGTAGCGCAGACTGTCCAGTAGCAGATGGCATTTGTGACTCCTCATCCTCCACCTCTTCCAAAACCTCCTCCCTTAGTGCTTGCAGTGTTTTTTGAAGCAGGCAGATAAGGGGGACAGTCATGCTGACTAGTGCATCATATGCACTCGCCATCCGCGTGAAATCATCGAAGGCACGCAAAACGAAGCAGATGTCCTTCATAGAGGCCCACTCAGTGGTGCTGAAGTGTGACCGGTGCACAGTGCGACTTGTTTGCGCCTGATGCAGCTGGTACTCCATGACTGCTGCCTGCTGCTCACACAACCGCTCCAACATATGTAATGTTGAATTCCACCTGGTGGGTAGGTCACATATGATGCGATGTTCCGGAAGGCATAATCGGCGCTGCAGAGCAGCAAGGCGCGATCTTGCCGTGCTGGAACGCTGCAAGTGAGCGCACTCTATGCGGACCTTGTGTAACAGTGCATCAAGATCCGGATAGTCCCTCAGAAAGCTCTGCACGACCAAGTTGAGCACATGTGCCAGACATGGGATGTGAGTGAGGTTGCCTAGGCCCAGAGCTGCCACCAGATTTTGGCCATTGTCACACACTACCAAGCCCGGCTGGAGATTCGCTGGCACAAACCACACGTTGCTCTCCTGCTTGTTGGCATTCCAGAGCTCCTGCGCTGTGTGGCTTCGATTCCCCAAAGAAATTAATTTGAGTACGGCCTGTTGACGTTTGGCCACGGCTGTGCTCATATCGGTCGTAACAGGCTCCTGCACCGCTGTTTCTGAGGAACTTGAGTAGGAGGAGGAGTCAATGAGTACAGACTGGATTCCTGCAATCCGTGGAGTTGGCAGAACATGTACAGCGCCACTCTCCAGATCTGTACCCGGCTCCACATCATTGACCCAATGGGCAGTGAGGGAAAGGTATCGTCCCTGTCCATGGTTACTGGTCCACGCATTGGAGGTCAGGTGGACCTTGCTACTGACGGCATTTAGTTGCGCATGTTTTATTTTTCCCTCCACATGTTTTTGCAGGGCAGGGACGGCTTGCCTGCTGAAATAAAAGCGGCTGGGCACGGTGTATTGTGGGACTGCCAATGCCATGAAGTTCTGGAAGGTGTCAGTCTCCACCAGCCTGAATGAGAGCATTTCAAGGGCCAGTAGTTTGGCAATGCCAGCATTCAGAGCCTGTGCTCGGGGATGGTTTGCCGAGTATGGCCGCCTTTTATCCCATGCCTGTGCTACCGATGGCTGTAGAGTGGCCTGGGAGTGTGAGGATGACTGGGAACGTGGTGCTGTGTGTGGAATGTCACTGGGTCTACGGACAACAGTGCCAGAGGTTCTTCCTTGGCGATCCTGTGAGGAAGCCGAACTGTTATGAATGAGTCACCGTAGGAGGCAAAAGCAGAAATACAAGCTAAGTCCAGAAAACCAGAGAAGTTGGCAACTATCAGATTGCAGACCCCTGAACCTATCAACAGAACTAGCAGTAGCCGTGGGGGGTTCCTACGATGCCCTAGACCCCTCGATCACAGCCGGAGAAATACATAGGCCTAAAGAAAGAAAGGGGAAATCTAAACTGCCCCAGAGCAGACCCCAAAGCAATAGGCAGCCCCCAACATATAATGACGGTGAAGCAAGATGAAAATACTAACACAGACAGAAAGATAGACTGAGCAAAGACGGGGCCCCAAAACTACCTAGATAGGAAAGGACAGGAAGGCTGCTGTCTGCAATCTGCCAAAACCCTATCAAAGACATAAGCCAACCAGCTGATATGAAAAAGGCCCTGAAGCAGCTAGGCTTCAAAAACTGAATCAGCACTCAGGTATTTTCAGAAGACAGAGCTAAATGAATTCAGCACACCCCAGCAGGGAATGGCAGAAATCCAGAAAAACAAAGCAAAAACAAAGTCAAAGCACAAAAGCAAAAGGCCGAGAAGCAAACTTAGCTTTGGAGGAGCAGGAATTCAGACTGGTCTCCAAGGATCCCACAGAGAAATCACCCGCAGGGCAGAAGGGCGTCGGCAGCATTATATCAAGTCCGTAACTCCACTCAGCCAGTCACAATCATCAGCCTCAGGTGTTTGACAATCAGGCTCACTACCTTTCTTTACCAGAAGAGGGAGTTCCTTGGGCCTCAGTAATGAAGGGGAAAATGAACTCACAACATCGAACCAGCTGTGTGTGAGCTGGAGGAAGAGGCCCCAACACGAGCTGAAGAGGTGGTAGGTGGTGCTGTACGTTGGCCTACGTCTTCAGTGTGTCTGTGTAACTCCACCTCGTGCTTGGTCTGCACATGTTTCCACATATTTGTGGTATTGAGGTTGCTGACATTTTTCCCTCTTTTGACTTTCTGATGACACAGCTTGCATTTGACAAAGCAAATGTCATCTGCAACTGTGTCAAAAAGGACCACGCACTGCAAGTCTTGGGAGCACCCGTTTTGGCTTTTGAAAGAGGAATACTCCTAATGGGTGCCTAAGTGGAGACTACAGGCAACCAAGTCTGCCCCCTCCCTCTCCCTCCTGTTTTGGCCGTTCGGGGAATCTCTTCCTCAGAGCTGCTCCCACCACCTTCCTGTTCCTCACGCCATGATGGGTCAAGGACCTCATCATCTACACTCCCCTCTTCAAACACCTGCTTCTCCTGGGTTGTCTTGCCAGCACCGCATGCACCAGAAAGTGGCACCTGAGTCTCGTCATCATCTGATGCGTACTGAGGTGTGCTGACCAAAGGCACTGGCCCACCCGCCTCTTCAGATTCAGAGGGACAAAGAAGTTTCGCATCACTGCATACTCCCTCTTCTTCACATTCTTGAATGCTGCTTGGCTGGCCCCCTCTTTCCAAGCCAATAGATTCAGAGACCAGAAGTAGAGACTGTGATGGCTCCTGTCCAGGGCTCTCTGACTGCCTGGGCACTTTGGCAGGTGGTGAAGAGACAGATGGTTGCTCTTCAGTGCTCTGGCCCTGAGAGGACGTGGACGTCATTGAAGTCGATGCGTTAGCTGCCATCCATCCGACAACGGCTTCAATTTGTTCCTCCCACCCCACAGCAGTGGGGTCCGGCGAGGTATTACAAAGCTTCACATAAAGGACTGTTATAGAAACAAACCACTATGTATGGACCATCAAAGATAGAAAAACAATGGGACTGGAATATATATTAAAACAAAATATTTTTATTCTTTAATTAATTCAATACAGGCAATCATAGATAGTGTAAAAGCAAGTGCCGAGGGCAAACCTAAAAAAATTATATAATTACTCTATACAAATGTATGATCATTCATACGGACTGTCTGATAGAAGGTATCATAACATGATATAGTATATCTCCATACCACACAAAGATGTCAATAAAGAATTTAATATATATAAAATGTAAACAATATATAAACTAGAGAATATATCAAATTACCACATACCACAGCAGAATAATTCTGTCCACAGTATATAAATCCATTTTAATCATATGTCATAGTAGTGAATAGACCTATAACACAGTGTGTGACCATGGAATGATGCTCACACTATGTGAGCCAATATACATGTAACATACCCGTAATATGGAGACAGCCACAAGGTATTGCCCGGCACTCCCCGACGCGTGTTTCGGAACCAGCGTCCTTCGTCAGGGGGGTGCCCTTGTGGCTGTCTCCATATTACGGGTATGTTACATGTATATTGGCTCACATAGTGTGAGCATCATTCCATGGTCACACACTGTGTTATAGGTCTATTCACTACTATGACATATGATTAAAATGGATTTATATACTGTGGACAGAATTATTCTGCTGTGGTATGTGGTAATTTGATATATTCTCTAGTTTATATATTGTTTACATTTTATATATATTAAATTCTTTATTGACATCTTTGTGTGGTATGGAGATATACTATATCATGTTATGATACCTTCTATCAGACAGTCCGTATGAATGATCATACATTTGTATAGAGTAATTATATAATTTTTTTAGGTTTGCCCTCGGCACTTGCTTTTACACTATCTATGATTGCCTGTATTGAATTAATTAAAGAATAAAAATATTTTGTTTTAATATATATTCCAGTCCCATTGTTTTTCTATCTTTGATGGTCCATACATAGTGGTTTGTTTCTATTACAGTATTGAATGGTTCCCATTCAAATTTATGACATACAAGGAATAATTTAATATGTACATTATTTTGATTTCATCATTATTATTATAGGTAGATTGATACAATATTTTATTACTTTCCTATTGTGGTGTCTATTTTGTCACTAATGCATAAAGGACTGTTGCCTGCTAAAACTGGGGGATGCTGACTCACTGGTGCCCGCAGCAGGCACAGAATCCCCACGTCCTCTCCCTGCAGAATCCCCACGTCCTCTCCCTTCAGAAGCCCCACGTCCTCTCCCTGCTGGAACTCCACGCCCATGCCCACATGCCTTACTCCCTGCCTTCTTCATCTTGGTAGACTGATAAAGATAGGCAGAAAAGTACAAAGGGGGGGCTTAGTGTGCTTATTCCTGAACAGCTGGTAACAGGTATAAGAAACACTAATTTTATGAAGTGTGTGTATGGACTACACTTTAATAGGAGCTAATGTGGCCTACACAACTGTCAAATGGAGTGTTTGGTGAACTTTATTTTGTTTTTTTTTTGTTTTTTTTAAAACTAAAAGGATGTGACCAAAGATTTGAAAGCGATAGTATCACTAGCTTTTTGGAGCTATTACAATGCAGGAAGGTAACCTACAATGCAAAAGATGAGGCTCCAAAAAATAGGGTAATACTAATCTGGCTGCAGCTGAAGGGCACAAGCCAGAAAAAAGGCTCCTCTATCTACTCCTATATAGTGTTTGCAATCAACCAATGTAGATGGATACGGATGGATGCACACTAATAGGAGAATAAAAAATGAGCTGCAATAAAAGAAAAATGTGTGAGGCAGTGACGCGCGCTGAGCGACCTACAACCAGACGTAGCTGAAGGACACACTACTCAGCGTGAGCTGCACTCACACACAGAGACCTCTCAGACAATCGTGAACAGTGCAACAAACTGGGCACTAGCACTGAAAGGCTGCAGAGAGGCTCCGCTGTCTACTCCTATAGTGTTTGCAACTAACGTATAAGGATAAGGATGGATGCATAGTGCACACTAATAGGAGAATGAAAAATGAGCAGCAAAAAAAGAAAAATATGTATGAGGCTGTGACACTCTGAGCGTCCTACAACCAGACGTGGCTGCAGGACACACTACTCAGCGTGAGCTGCACTCACACAGACCTTGCAGACAACTGTGAACGCTGCTGCAAGGCAAAAGAAAGCTACAGTGGTGGATTATGTAGCCTGGGTAAAGCACACTATGATTGTGAAAATCGCTATCTCTAACTGTCCCTCACAGTCTTGAACATCAGCCTGTCCCTAACTGAATTCACAGCAGAGTGAACCAGAAATGGCGGCTGCGGCGGCTTTTATAGTGCATCATGACATAATTTCAGCAGCCAATCACAGCCATGCCATTAGTTAACATGCCTACATACCTAACAGGATGTGCCACACTTCTGAGGATTGTCATTGGCTGAATCAAATTAAACTGGCTCATAGCATTATGGGAACTTCCGATTCCGGTATTCGATATGCTAAAAGTATCGGAACTCAGTATCGGAATTCCGATACAGTGAATATCGGCCGATACCCGATACTTGCGGTATCGGAATGCTCAACACTACTCTCCAATACAAAAATAGTGAAATCCTATTATATAATATTTTTATTTATATCCCTGTCTCTGAGCTGTTGCTAGGGACAAACATATCTCGTTGAACAAATTCTGGCTTCAAATTTATAAGCCTGTGTTCACCCCTCCCTTTTGTTATTTTCTTTCACAGGTGGATTCACATTTTTTATTTATTTGTTTGATTTCAGTATGATTTATCATTATGTATTCTCGTTCTCCACCACTAGATGACCACGGTTAAACTGTTCTGTACTGCTACAGGCAGTCCATTTTTTGGCAAGGTTGTCTATGATGCCCATAGTATATTTTGAAAAAATGTACCCGCCATGGGGAAATGTTTGTCAGCCCATGCACTGTATGTATCGGCATTACAAGTCAAGGAGACCCGCTCCTTTACATTGCTCCTAGTTTTTACTGACGCCTTCATCAATGTCTCCTCATTCTCTGCCACTAGATGATCAGGGTTAACCTATTCTGTGCTGCCAGAGGCAGTCCAATTTTTGGCAAGGGTGTCTATGATGTCCATAGTATATTTTGAAAAAAATGTACCACCCATAGGGAAATGTTTGTCAGCCCAAGCACTGCGTGTATGGGCGCTACAAGTCTAGGAGACCCGCTCCTTTACATTGGCCCTAGTTTTTACTGAGGCCTTCATCAATGTCTCCTCATTCTCCGCCACCAGGTGACCAGGGTTAACCTGTTCTGTGCTGCTACAGGCAGTCCAATTTTTGGCAAGGGTATCTATGATGCCCATAGTATTTTGGGGGGAAATGTTTGTCAGCCCATGCACTGCGTGTATGGATGTTACAAGTCTAGGAGACCCGCTCCTTTTTAATGGGACATTTTTGGTTAAGATGCCCTCCTCCCTGTTTTTTCCAAGGGGGGATTGGGGTTATTGGGGTACATATGACTTGGTAGCAGGGCAGGCCTTGCAGTCAATCCATAAGAAAACAGAATGGGAGTAAAAAATGAATAATGTGAAGTGGATTTACCTGTGTCCATCCACTATGTGGGTTCAAGGGCTTATTGGGGTGCATGTGACTTGGTAGTAGGCCAGGCCTTGCATTCAATGCAACATTTTTTATGGAAGCCATCCTGGACATCTCATGAAAAGAGAATTGGGGTGCGTCATAATTCTTGGCAGCCCATCCACTCACTGCATAGGCAATAACAGTTTAGGAGACCCACTGTTTAATAATGGCCCTTTAAGCAGATTAATGCTGCCTTATGCCCCTGTAAAAATAGGCTCCGTGACTTTGAGTCCCTCCTTCATAAATGAAACAAGATATGTCTGCTTATGTGTCACACCACATGGCCAGCTAGGGTTGTTAAATGTTACAATGATATTTCCAAGTAAATGCATTTGTATTGGTTGAAAGCAATGTTAAAGTTGAAAAACGCTTTAAAATCGCTCCGTCTGAACATAGCCCAAGTGGGGGGCAATATTTTGATCTGTGGTTAATTATTTTGCCTTATATACAAGTCATTATCCTGGAAAGGATGTACCCTAACATATTTCCCAGCAAAATCTGTTTTGGTTTCGTTTTGGTATGTTTTTTGGTGCATCGGTAAAAATGACATGAAACTCTGACAACATTTTTAACGCTGTGAACTAGGAGTCAGGAATGCTTCCAGGGGCGATCCCCATGATGTCCCCGTGTCATTTGAGCAGTGTTTCCATCATTTTCAGATGTTTTTAGACCTTAATAGGACCCTGGGGGGAGATTGTGGTAAAAATGCTCAGGTCTCCCATAGACTTACATTGGGCTTGTAGTTCTGTCCAAGAGCCCAAGTATTTCAACTTGCTCGACCCGAACAACGAGCATTTTAGTCCTCACCCATCACTAATAGAAACCCCAAAGTGCTCAGCATAGAACTCTGGATAAATGTGATCCCAAAAGTTGTGTGAAATGCTTCAAATAAAAGCTTCAAATCAGTCCACAAAAAAGCAAGTCCTCACTCAGGTAGGTCATTTTTTAACAGAAATATAGGGGGCTTCCATGTTACTTGTAGTACAAAGGCTCTGGAAAAGTGAAATGGCTCCTCATCAGTCAAAAGAAATTCAACAAATTCTGCTTCCAAATCCAAATGCCCCCCTTCCCTTCTGAGCTCCACAGTGTACCTAAACCACTTTTAGCGTTCATGTTTGGCATTTCTTAAGCGATGAGAACCCACCTAACTTAACGGTTGCACACCTCCAGAAGTATGAGCTAGGCATAAGATACTGGTGACTGCAATGTTCTGGTCACTACAGCATACTGGTCACTGTAGCAGCAGTTTGCAATTTTCACTTGGCAACTTTCATTGCTGCTTGCTTCTGGAAAATACCCATGTAGTCAAAATCAGCACTACACCTGTAGATAAATTTCCAAAGGGGTATAATTTCCAAAATGGGTCATTTGAGGAGGGATTCTGCTCTTCTAGCAATTGGGGGCTCTGTATATGGCGTCCGTAAACTTCTAGGAAAATCTGCACTCCAGCAGGTAAATAGCGGTCCCAGTGGGTTATGGTACCTGCAAGCCATAGCAGTAAAATCTGGTGCTCCTTGCCTTCTGAGCTTTGCACTGTGTCTTAAAAATATTTCCCGATTACATGTAGGGTATTGACACACTCAGGAAAAAAATGGACCTCCGTTTGTTGTAAAAATTTCCCTATTAGCCCTTAGAAAAATTAAAAACTTGGGGTAAAAAAATTTTTGTGAGGAAAATGTGATTTTAATATTTTCACAGCTCAACGTTATAAAATTCTGTGTAACACCTGGGGGTTCAAGGTACTTACCATACATCTAAATACATTCCTTGAAGGACCTATTTTCCAAAATGTGAACACTTGATCCATCTATAGATTAGTATATATATCTATAAATAGATACATTTAAGTTACATTTCGTAAGGGGTCTAGTTTCCGAAATAGGGTCACTTGTGGGAGGTTTCCACTGTTTAGGCACATCAGGGGCTCTTCAAATGGGACATGACATTTTCTAATGATTCCAGGAAATTTTACATTCAAAAAGTCACATGACGCTCCTTCTGTTCCAAGCCCTGCTATGCGCCCAAACAGTAGTTTTCTCGTCCTTACGGGGTATCGGCGTACTCAGGAGAAACTGCACTACAAATTGTATGGTACAATTTATCCTGTTACCCTTATGAAAATGTAAAATTTGGGGCTAAAATAACATTTTTGTGAGGAAAATGTGATTTTATTATTTTCACGGCTCAGCATTATAAACTTCTGTGAAACATCTAGGGGTTCAAGGTGCTCACCTCACTACACATCTAAATACAGTGTGGGCCATTTATACGGATACACCTAAAATAAAATTGGAATGGTTGGTGATATCAACTTCCTGTTTGTGGAACATTAGTATATGGGGGAAAACTTTTCAAGATGGGTGGTGACCATGGTGGCCATTTTGAAGTCGGCCATTTTGAATCCAACTTTATTTTTTTCAGTGGGAAGGTGGTCATGTGACACATAAAACTTATTGAGAATTTTGCATGAAAAACAATGGTGTGCTTGGTTTTAACATAACTTTATTCTTTCATGAGTTATTTACAATTTTATGACCACTTATAAAATGTGTTCAAAGTGCTGCCCATTGTGTTTGATTGTCAATGCAACCCTCTTGTCCCACTCTTGATGCACTGATAGCAACACCGCAGAAGAAATGCTAGCACAGGCTTCCAGCATTCATTGTTTCATCTCGTATCTTCACAGCATAGACAATTGCCTTCAGATGCCACGAAAGATAAAAGTCTAATGGGGTCAGATCGGGAGACCATGGTGGCAATTCAACTGGGCCACAACGACCAATCCACTTGCCAGGAAACTGAAGATGGCACGTTCCCTGAGTTTTTCCAGCAAGATGGTGCACCACCACATAATGGGTGTCACTTCCGAGCATTCTTACATGAACAGTTTCCTGGAAAGTGGTCATCATGGGCCAGTTGAATGGCCACCAAGGTCTCCCCCATTAGGTGAGATTTTCAGCACTTTTTTGTGCTAAAATTGCCCCCCTCGGCTTATACACAAGTCATCGACGGTAGGGAAAAGTGAGCAGCAACAGGAGTCGGCAGCTAAAGATAGGGTGTGCAGATCGCATGCAGTTGTGCGCGATACTAAGCGGAGATGACCGGAGGGGGCAGGCAGGGGGCAGGGCTTAGCGGCGGCATGCACTGCTGGCAAAAACGCTAGTCTGAAACTAGCCTAAGGTAATGATTATGCACTCCACACCTATGGGAGTGGAGAGCAGTGCATATTCACTACCTTATTGAGCAGTACCACTGGACCGCTCAGCACAGGAAGAGCTGCCGGAGCTGAGACGGAGATGCAAGGATGACACAAGGAGGGTAAGTATGATGTCTTCTGAAAGCCAGTGGCTGCAGCTGCAGCTCTCATTGTGCCACAGCATCACATAGCGCATGCGCCGGTGGCGCGGCTCTATACGTCCACCTACATCACGTGATCACGTGTGATTGCATCACAATGATATAAAAAGGTCCGGTTTACATATAGCCTTCACTCCCTTGAGAAAGTGCCCAAAGTAGGTGCGAAACGCGCGTCGGGGGTCGCCGTCTTGGACCTGGTTACCCGTACACTTTGGTAAGAAACCTGCCCTTACTATATATATATACTAAGTGCCTGGGGATTACTTTTGTAGGTTTTTGCATATCTACATCACCACTCAGCACCTTACTTTATCTAGGCAGGATATCCTGTCCTCTTAGGCCATGGATATATCTGTTTTGGCCGCAACATTTACGGGCTTGGTTAATCCTGCATGATACTTTATTGTACTATTTGAGCCTTGGTGATGATGTATTGTGAGCACGGGTTGTTACTCCTTTCTTCCCTGTCCGGGTCTGTCCTGTTTGCGTCTGATTTTATGTAAATTTGGAGTTTGACTCATTACCCTTCTGTGCATGTTTAAATCAATAAATTTTGCACTTTTGTATTTACTATTGAATCCATTACTCCTCATTTCGCCTTGTGCCTACACCCTATCTTTAGCATAGGGTGCGCAGACCGTGCGCTGACCGTGCACTAGTAGAATTTTGCTTGCGCTGCGCCCTTTTGACGATGCGCTGGTGCGCGCCGAGCACACCATGTTGCATTTTGGTGCACTCGGAGCACCGTCAAAAGGGCGCAGCGCACGCAAAATTCTACTAGCACATGTCAGCGCACGGTCTGCGCACCCTATGCTAAAGATAGGGTGTGCAGATCGCATGCAGCCGTGTGCGATACTAGGCGGAGATGACCGGAGGGGGCGGGGCTTAGCGGCAGCATGCACTGCTGGCAAAAAATGCTAGTCTGAAACTAGCCTTAATGAGCGGTACCACGTGACCGCTCAGCACAAGAGAGCTGCCGGCTCCAGGACAATGGAGATGCAGCGACGACACGAGGAGGGTGAGTAGGATGGGAAGAGGGTGAGCCATGCATACAACAATGAGACAGGGGGTGAGCCATGCATACAATGAGACAGGGGAGCCATGCACAGCAGAACAGGGACTGGGGATGCATGCACAGCAGGACAGGGACCAGGGAGCCATGCATAGCAGAACAGGGATCGGGGAGTCATGCATACAATGACAGGGATGGGGGACAATGCATACCCAGCTTATACTCGAGTCAATAAGCTTACCCAGTTTTCCATGGCAAAATTAAGTGCCTCGGCTTATATTCGGGTCGGTTTATACTCGAGTATATATGAGTAAATGTAAATTATTCTTTTCACAAAATTCCTGTGAAGCACCTCCAGTGTTAATAACTTCTTGAATGTGTTTTTGAGCACATTAAGGGTGCAGCTTTTAGGCTGGTTTCACATTTGCGTTTTTTTGCGCTGGAAAAAAACGCATACGTGCGCATGCGCTTTTTTCCCCTATATTTAACATGGTCGTGCATATGTGCGCATTGGCATGCGCACGTATGCGTTTTTCGTGCGCTGCGTTTTTTCATGGTGTGCGATTTTATTTTCCAGACCCTACATGTTGCATTTTTGGTCCGCCCAACCACTTCAAAAAAGCGCATGCGCACGTATGCGCACGTTCTGTGCTAAAAAAAGCCATTATGGCCTATGGATGCGCATACGTGCGCACTGGTATGCGCATTGTGAGGTAGCGCTGTCATTCAGGGTTGGGGGACACTCGCTTGCAGCGATCAAAAACACATCCGGCACAGGATTTTCCAACAAATCATAGTCCATGAGGTTTATTCATCCTTCATAAACCTCCAGCAGTAACATGCCACAGTCTTCTAGCAGACAGCAGGGTATCTTCACACTGGAGCCCTGCTCCCCTATAGCCCTCCTAGTCACACAGGCTGTGCTTCATCTAGCCAACAGGCTATACAGTCTCTCAGTAGCAGTCCCATCTCCGGGTTACCTTGCATGCTGCTTTACACTGCAAATGTTCCTTCCCTCTCCCTGGGAACGGTCAGGCACACATCGCCATTAGTCACAGCGTCCACACGTGCTGTTAGTGAGGAGATCCTTCTCCACACGGGACCTTCCAAACTGGACCAATCAGGTCCCAGCATTCACCCCATGTGACCAGACCTCAGGTACCATATATGGTCCATAACCACACCCACAGGTGATCACATGACTATGACCTCACACAAGGTCCTATTGCATACAGCCACACACAGGCTTCCCTGACACATTGTAACAGAACATACTACTCAGCAGTACCTCTGCTGATCATTATGATCTTTCAGTATCCTACACCTATCAGGGTAATGGAAATGCTTATACTGCTGTCCTGGGACACCCAGACAGCGCCCCCTAGCGGACACAGCGGTCACTGCACCACATACCTCCCCCCTATGTTCAAACCTGTGGGGTTGAACACACAGCATAACCCCCGGCTCTCGAGACTGGGCACTCACTACACCTTGCCCACCAGGTTGAGAGAACCGTCTCCATTTGTCATACGGCCTCATCTCTAGGTTAGGCCTCCCCCGCTCCCAGCGGTCATGATACCGGTCATTGTCTTTGACCCCCCAGTCATGGTTTGTCTGCGTCATCAGACACTCTCTAGTCTCCACCTGTCTGCAGTACGCTTCGTCACCTGATCTTTCTCTCCCTGACCGTCTCTCTCGGTTGGTGCGGTCAAAAGTCTTAGTAGCGCCTGCTGTCTGGTCTGAGTCTGACTCAGTCAGCATCTCACAGGAACTATGGTCTTTCAACGTCATCTTGCCAGTCGAACTACCCCTTGCTGACACTCTCCTGCCACTTGCCATGTCACTTCTTGGAGGAACCGTTCGGGTTCTTACATTCTGGGTTGCAGGCGGCCGCCACCTGGTATTCTGTATTTCTTTATTAATTCGCTGATGGTCCAGCCTCAACTGCTCAATTTCTTGCAGGTACTCCACTCGATACTCCACGAGCATTCGAAAGTCTCTCAGGCTTTCCACGGAGCCAACCACCATGATGGAAATCCTATCCACTTCCCTGGATACCTGGTCTTCATCATCAGGAGGGATCCTCACCCTCACCACACCGGAGATATTCACAAGGTCTTGCATTACCTTCCCGGACCTTCCAATGATTCTCCCAATAAGAGTTTTGGGTACCGGTACCACATCTTTCCTCAAACTCAACCGATCCATAGCCTCTCTTGCTATCTCTAGGCGTCGAGCAGCCTTCATATTACTCTGCCTAACCAATTGTTTGACACGTAGACACTGCAAATGCATCTCTTTCAGGACAGCTACTCGGTTTGATGTATCTTCCCTGGCTGATACTATCACCAACTGCCGAGTCTCAGGTGCCCAGTGCACCGTACAGGCTTTGACCGCCTCATGTACTCCTTCCTCCGCACAGGCTTCTTGCATGTCTTCGGGTACTTCGATCACAGATTTGAAGGTCGTGGTCTTGCTCTCTTCCTGGACAGAAGACTCTGGCTTTACCACAGACACTTCCCTCACTACAGTTGACCCGACCGGGTGACTGTCTTCTACGGCTCTTTGCTCACCAGCTTCAGGAGATTTTATCTCCTCGTGAGCCTTTGCCAAGATAGGTACTGGCAGTTCCGTCTTGTTATCACTCGGACCCAGCCGTGGCACATCTCCGTCCAAGCTCTTCTCCCGCAGAAGACGTTCTACTACTCCTCTGAGTTCCTCCATCTCTTCCTTAAGGCTCTTGTTCACACTTTGCCAGGTGGACAGGTGACCACTGAGCTCCAAGACTTCTTTCTCGAGCCCCTCCACCTTGTGCTCGGCCAATTGTCTCAAGATTCTCTCTTGTTTGACATGTTCTTCCACTGTCTCTTTTATTAGTTGTATCTCCTGATCTTGTTCTCTTTTGGCCAGCACGTGTCGCACCACTAATTCTTTAATTATATCAAAGGGTACCACTGAGTCAGTCCTATCAGTCAAGTGAACCCCCCCGGTTACCCGCTGACTGTGTTTCTATTCCCGTTATCTTCTCGATCAGGTTACCACCAGTCCTGTCACGAGTTTCAGTCAGCACAGCATTAGATTCTGTCCTAGTGGTGGCTACTGGCAATAACACGTCACAATCACACCACACCGTACGGTGAACCCCCATGACACTCTCTATCCGTGTGTCAGCTCCGCTCTTTTTGTTTACCACACCATTTTCATTCACACTGTGGTATGCTTCAGGTGACATCAGGTCAGTAAATTCGTCTGACACAATTCTTTCTCCGGCCGCCCCTACGTCTGGCCTGTCCACGTTAGGAGGCGTCAGCGTCTCAGTGTCTGCTAGCCCTACAGTAGAAACGTCTCCATCCTCCTGCCCCACATCTTTAAACATGACAAAGTCCCGGCGCCTCTCAAAGGTATGCACTAAGTTTGGTGGCATACTACCACCTTGGCACTCCCCCTTTGTCATCTCAATTAGGACTCTGTCCACTTTATAATTCACAGTGACCCCGTGGAGGCAGCGAACTCTGACGTTTTTCTCGGTCAGAGCTAAAACGAGTGGAGTTCCTGTCAGAGTCACCTGACTCTTTGAGTCCAGCCTACCTGGGACTCCTTCCCGATGCAGCATCACGGTACACACCTGTGGCCCATCGTCACTATCCGGAAAGGATATCCCACATTCTGACCAAGTCATACACACACACTGCGGTACTCCAGACATACCCACTGAGTCATCTAGTGCTGACATTTCTTCAAACTTGGCCCCTTTCTGGACCACCACCCCACTTTGGGTTGCCGCCCCCTCCCGGGACTCCACCCCTTTTTTGATCACCGTGCCCATTTGAGACTCCACCCCTTTTTGGGTTACCACCCCGATTTGGTTTACCGCCCCCTTTTGGGTTACCACCCCCTTTTGGGCTACCACACCAATTTGGGTCACCGCCCCCTTGCGGGATTTCCCCATGTCCGTTCTGCAGAACTTCTTATGCCACAGTTCTCGTCTTTTTTTTACGATACCACACAAGTCTGTTGGCACCACCACAACTCCTGCTGTCACCGATCACCGACACCACCGGCTGCTGTTCACACACCCAGCGGCTGGTGTCCCTGCAGCTCCAGCTGCGCCATCTTCGTGGACCCACCGATCCACCGGAAGCCGCTTGTCCCCTTCGTAACCCCGCCGGGTTACCGGAAGCCGCTTGTCACCCTCGAAGATAAAAGAAACCACAAAAGTGCGCCCATAGGGCCTTACCAGTGCAGGTATAATGGGGGTATAACGACATAATACAGGGTACTCACCCTCAAGAGTTGTGAAAAGCCACAACTACTGTACCCGCTTAGACATATGCAATAAAGCTGCAGCAGGATGGTGTAGACAGACAGCGTCTGCTACCAATGCTCAAAGAGGAAAACACCAGGTTCCTGTGCTGCGAGACCTTCGTGACCCCACTGAGCCACAGCAAGCACCGTCTCTGCCTGAGACCATCCAACCCACAGGGCACACTGGGTGCTATTCAGGGAGCCGACCCTCCTCCCAGGGTCTCCCAACACACCGGCCTCACCAGGTCCAAGGTCATATCACGTGTTCCAGGGATCCGATTCCTCTCCCAGAACCTCCCAACACTGACCCTCCAGGACCTTGCTCACTGATCCAGGTCAGTACAACAGTGAACACCTGTCGTTACCTGTGTCGGCCACACAGGTCCTCGGGTACCACTTATCCGCAGAGGCACCCTATAGCAATCACCAGTCTCTTTCACTGAGCTGCTGTCAGTATGCGGCTTTCACAACCGTCAGCCCTCCTAGCTCAGCGTTGCCAGCACTGCAACATGTGCTGTTGGAATCACAGACTTTAGCAACAAAGTTTTTTTTTTTTGGCAGTCCTCTTCCGTTACCCCCAGCAACAAGGCTACTATATTGCCCTTAGCAATTCTCCACCATTTGTGAGGTAGCGCTGTCATTCAGGGTTGGGGGACACTCGCTTGCAGCGATCAAAAACACATCCGGCACAGGATTTTCCAACAAATCATAGTCCATGAGGTTTATTCATCCTTCATAAACCTCCAGCAGTAACATGCCACAGTCTTCTAGCAGACAGCAGGGTATCTTCACACTGGAGCTCTGCTCCCCTATAGCCCTCCTAGTCACACAGGCTGTGCTTCATCTAGC
Organism: Dendrobates tinctorius; assembly: GCF_039654945.1. Classification (NCBI taxonomy): domain Eukaryota; kingdom Metazoa; phylum Chordata; class Amphibia; order Anura; family Dendrobatidae; genus Dendrobates; species Dendrobates tinctorius. The sequence goes on along the minus strand of NW_027361728.1, from coordinate 4,051,559 downwards.
CAGCAGGCTATACAGTCTCTCAGTAGCAGTCCCGTCTCCGGGTTACCTTGCATGCTGCTTTACACTCCAAACGTTCCTTCCCTCTCCCTGGGAACGGTCAGGCACACATCGCCATTAGTCACAGCGTCCACACGTGCTGTTAGTGAGGAGATCCTTCTCCACACGGGACCTTCCAAACTGGACCAATCAGGTCCCAGCATTCACCCCATGTGACCAGACCTCAGGTACCATATATGGTCCATAACCACACCCACAGGTGATCACATGACTATGACCTCACACAAGGTCCTATTGCATTCAGCCACACACAGGCTTCCCTGACACATTGTAACGGAACATACTACTCAGCAGTACCTCTGCTGATCATTATGATCTTTCAGTATCCTACACCTATCAGGGTAATGGAAATGCTTATACTGCTGTCCTGGGACACCCAGACAGCGCCCCCTAGCGGACACAGCGGTCACTGCACCACAGCATGTATGCGTTTTTTTAGCGCTGCGCTTTTTTTTGGTGTCCACTATTTAGACAAGTTATAAAATTCAAAAGTAAAAAAAAAAAAAAGGCTATATGAAGGAGGTGTCTGCCAACACTGTACCACAACTACAGTGACAGATTGGAGAGCAGACATTCACCAACGAACCCATCTTCTATCAGCGTCAAGAATGTGAGTATTATTACATCGTATGCCTGTCCTTTTAAATTGTGTATGTACTAATGATTTTTATTATTTTTACATGCAGTATGTCTTCGGAATCAGAATACAGACCGTGAGGTGATTATTTTCGGGCAACTGGTAAGTATATCTGCTGCGACTCCAAATCTCTTACGTTTTTTTTTTTTTTTAGACATCGTCATCTTCTGCGGACGGGACTACTGAGGGCGAAGAGCAGGAGCAGGGAAGCCAAGTCCCGGTGGTGATACGGAATGTATGTATCAAATGATTTGTAATGTTCTTTATTTTTTATCTTCTATTTTTCATCTTTGCTGTATTTTTTTTTTGTAACTTTTTATTCAATTTAAATTTGATTATTATAATGAATGTGTTTTGTCTAGGTTCCACAACGGGATGAAGACATCTACCTGGATAATGAGCAGCTCATCAGCCTGGTCCAGGAGCGTGCCCCATTGTGGGACAGCCGTGACGGGCTGTACAAGGACAATGTGGTGACCCGGCGGCTATGGAATGAGGTGGCCGCAGCGTTGATGGATGGCTGGGACAGCGCCACTGCATCCTCCAAAAAGGCGTTTAGTAAGTATTTCCCTGCTCTGTATTGTGCCGCAGTGACTGTTGTCCTTGATGTCACTGTTGGGTTTTGTGCTAGATATATTCTAGCAGGAAACCCAACAGTGTCATCGGGCTCTACAGTGACTGCTTTGAGTATTGTATTGCTGTATTGTGCCGCAGTGACTGTTGTCCTTGATGTCACTGTTGGGTTTCATGCTAGATATATTCTAGCAGGAAACCCAACAGTGTCATCGGGCTCTACAGTGACTGCTTTGAGTATTGTATTGCTGTATTGTGCCGCAGTGACTATTGTCCTTGATGGCACTGTTGGGTTTAGTGATAGCATATGTCGTGCATCAAAAACACAAGTGACATGTTGTTGTTTTTTTTTTCCAACAGTGGACAAAGTCCGAACACATTGGCGCTAGATCAAGGACCGCTTCAACAGTGATGTTCGTGCTGAGGGCCAGGTTCGCAGTGGATCTGCGTCAAGGACAAGACCTAGATACCGTCACTATCACACGTTGCAGTTCCTAAGACCGGTCCTTGCCACCAGATCGTAAGTATTATAAATTTTGGGTTTTTATTTTTATTAATCTGTGTTTTTCTAATCCACAGCTGATGCTTCTTGTAAAGGCATGGTAGTAATGATTTTCCTTTCTTCCACAGCACCTGGAGCAGCACCCTGCAACCTGGCCCTGGAGCGGTCCTTCCTTGGACGTCCTCTGACCCGTCCCAGCCATCCGACAGCCAGGAAGCACCTTGCAGGTCAGCCACACAGACAGCTGGTGACCAGGAAGCTGGGCCATCAGGTGTTCCCCTGTCCCAGGTCTCTGCCACTGGTTATGCGGGCACTACCCGCCAGCGGCAAAGGGCCTTGGACAGGAATGTCTTGCCTGAGTTTATGCACTTGAGCGAGGCCTTTAATGCCAGCCTCAAGTCGCTGTCCGACAGAGTTGAAAGCGGTTTTGCACTCATGGAACGTGGTTTTAACCACTTTGAACACTGCTTCAATTCTGTCGAACAGCGCCTTGACCGTCTGGAGGCTGACCTCAACAGAACAGCGCACCATTTTTTTAGTAAGATTGAAAAGGGCATGGCGGAACACCTTAGTCCTGAGCAACAGCTGAATGTGCTGCAGGCCTGCAACAATGCTTTCTTGCAGGCTATGCAGCATAATCGGTACGGACAGCAGTCAGTGGTGTCATTTCCACCTGTGCCACCATTGACTCGCTTCACCTCACTACTGACTTGTGCTGCATACCACTGCACGGACACCTCTATTCAAAGCCAGGACACCCACCGGTACACCACCACAAGTCTGAGTGCAGCTGGTCACTTCACCAACACCACCATGGCAAGTGCTGCTCCTGTCTGGAGCACCACCACCACCCCCATGCATGCGTGGAGCACAGCCACTACTAGGCAAACGTGGAACAGCCCTGCCGCTACAACAACATGTAGTAGCCCTGCCACCACCACTCCGCAAACCTGGACCATCACTGCCGCCACCAGTCCTCCTGCAAGGACGAGCACTGCCAACACAGAGCAACAGCCACCGCAGCAGCAGCCACAGCAGCAGCAGCAGCCACAGCAGCAGCCACAGCAGCAGCAGCCACAGCAGCAGCAGCAGCCACCGCAGCAGCAGCCACAGCAGCAGCAGCAGCCACAGCAGCAGACGGGGGACCTACACTCAATATTTGCCCCAAGTTCAAAGCGAAATCAATCAAGGCGGGCATTGGGCCCAAGTAGGTCCAGGCAGACAAGCTTACGGCGACATGCACTTAGAACAAATGTACCTGAACCTATTTCCTCTCCTCCAAGTGTTCCTAGTTTAATTCCCTTAACTGGACTACCTTCCCCCACAAGTTTTGTTGCCCCTTCCCCTGAAACACCTTCTTCAACTGCAAGTGTTGCATCTTCCCAGCACACCCCCAAATTGCAACCATCTAATCAAATACAAGGCCTAGTATAGTCATATGTGAAATACAAAGGCCTAGTATAGTCATATGTGAAATAACAAGGCCTAGTATAATAAATACCAAGGCCTAGTATAGTCATACCAAGGCCTAGTATAATATCTCGAGTTTTACCGACTAGGATCTGGTTTCCTGAAAAACAAACTGGTGAAACTTGTATTAAAAAAAAAAAAAAAAAGTTTCTTTCTAAACACTACCACAATGTTAGTTAATGTTAAATAAAAGTTGGAATTGAGCTGATTATATTCATCCACTCAATGCTGACTTTTATTCCCCATTGACTTGCATTGGGGTTGGGTTTTGAACGAATCTCATACTTTGTTTTACACTAGTTGTACAATTTTCTTTAAAAAAAATCTGTTTTCATGAAACCCGATCCTACCAACGTCGCTGAAAAGTCATAATCATAACTATTTATCAATCATGGCCTGGTTATAGTTATCAATCATGCCCTGATTAATACACATCAGATTTAACATGCAGCTTTGCTTACGTTCCAATATATTTCACGCAGACTAGCAATGCTGCATTTTAACTCATATGTGTATTTACCTGCCCAGGTGTGAGAACGTCAAAAAATTCACAGGTATACATGGGAAGTTTTTTATTTAATTGAAGTGTAAAAAATATAGTGCACTCAGTAATGGTATCAAATAAGGTTTTTTATTACCATAAACAAACGAAAACATTCTTACAACATTTCATCTTGCCAGTGCACCCGTCCTACATCAGAAATAAAGTAGGCCGCGAATTGGTCCCTCATTTGGCCAACTTCAACGGATGACCTGAGAGGGTGCTGAGTGAATTCAGGCAATGGGTTAGGAGCATCATCGTCCAGTTCAAAGGTCGGGTGCTCTTTAGCCATCACAAAATTATGTAGAACCACACATGCCTTCACCACTTCATCGACCGTTTGAAGTTTAAGATTTATGGCTGGGCCGAGAATTCGCCATCTTGAGACAAGAATACCAAAAGCACACTCGACAGTTCTTCTGGCCCTGGTCAGCCTGTAATTAAATATTTTTTTGGTGTGGTCCAAGTCCCGGCTGGAGTAGGGTTTCAGTAAGTTTGTGCACATTTGAAAAGCCTCATCCCCAACCATTACAAAGGGCAGTGGCGGAGCTTCGGTGTGAGGAAGAGGCCGTGGCATAGGGAAATTAAATTGGTTGCCATACAACCTCCGGCCCATGTCTGAGTTTTTAAAAGCCTGTGAGTCATTACCACGGCCAAATGCTCCAATGTCCACTGCTACAAACATACATCCGGCATCCACAATGGCCATGAGTACTATTGAAAAGTACTTTTTGTAATTATAGTACACAGATCCTGTTCTTTTGGGTTTGATGATCCGTATGTGTTTACCATCAACAGCTCCCAAACAGTTGGGGAAATTGCATACTGTCCAGAATTTGTCAGCAATTTCCATCCACTTTTCAGCGGTGGGCAGGGGCATAAATTCTGGACAAAGAAAATTCCAGAGAGCCCGGCAGGTGTCCGCAACAATTCCAGACAAGGTAGAGATTCCAATACGGTACTGGAAGTGTAGTGAAGATAGGGTTTCTCCAGTCGCCAGGAATCTGTGAACAGAGAAAGAAGTAAAATTAATATTTCTGTATATTATTTTGTAAAACTATAAAATAAAATATTAGTACATTCACGAAAACTAATTACCCAAAGTTTTGAATACTAAATTTAAAAAAAACCCATCAGACCGCAACCCCTTGGTTTTTAAATATTACATACCGTAATGTCACCAGTAGCCGTTCCTCAGGAGGAATCGCACGATGGAGCTGTGTGTCCTGTCTCCAGATGGATTGTTGGACACGAGCAAGCAAATCCCTGAAGCTTTCTTGGGACATCCGGATATAATCTGTAAATTTCTCCGGGTTTGCCTGTAGCTCACTGTAGAGGGTGTGGTATGCCCCACGGCTCTCCCGGAGTTCAACAATCGGATGTATCCACATACGCCGCCGCTGCCGTCTTCGCTGCCTCTCTCTCTTCCTTTGTTCATGGCAAGCTACTGCATACGCCTGAGCCATCGCGATGTCCAAATCCAAGTTGAAGTGAAAACTCTTCCAGCGAAGATCCATGTTGACACGAGAAGAATCAAGCAAATCTGAAGAATACTGTAGACAGGGTCTATATATTAACATACCACACCGACATTGACGTCCCATTGGTCTTGTGTGTTGTTGAATGGTTTTTTTTGTTTTTTTTGGGTGTTGTCCAAAAATGTGTAAAAAAACGCAAACGCACTACAAATGCATAAAAACGCTGCGTTTTTTCCTGCATGCGCATAAAAATGCTTGAAAAAAACGCAGCGTTTGTATGCATTTGTATGCGTTTTTTCTATGCGTTTTTGGCGCTAAAAACGCACTGCAAAAAAAAGCAAGTGTGAAATTAGCCTTAGAATGATATCACTTTTAGGTATCTTCTTTCATATAGACCCCATAAAGTGACTTCAAATGTAATGTGGTATCTAAAAAAAAGGTTTTGTAAGTTTTGTTGGAAAAATGAAAAATCGCTGTTCAATTTTTAACCCTTACAACTTCCTAACAAAATAGATTTTGGTTCCAAAATTGTGCTAATGTAAAGTAGACCTATGGGAAATGTTATTTATTAGCTATCTTGTTTGACACATCTTTGTGATTTAAGGGTATGACAATTCAAATTTTGAAAATTGCGAAATTTTCCAAATTTTTGAAAAATTTCATTTTTTTCACTAATAAACAAGTCATACCAAATAAGTTTTACCACTATCATGAAGTACAATATATCACAAAAAAAAACAATAGCAGAATCAATGGGGATCCATTGAAGCGCTCCAGAATTATAACCTCATAAAGTGACAGTGGTCAGAATTCCAAAAATTGGCCAGGTCATTAACGTGCAAACCACCCTCAGGGGGTAAAGGGGTTAAACAGACGGCTATGTGACCACTACAACCAATCATTTTTCACCACTGTGGCCAGTGATTGGCTGCAAAAGTCACATGCTCATCACCGACAAAAAGCAGACCTAGGCAACACTAGAAATTAAGCAGAGATTCAGTAAAATATACATATATATTTCTATTTTGTACCATGTTGGGCTGTTTGGGATTTTCTTGGCATTTTCACTTAAAGGCATATACTGAATATTGATATTAAATGTATTTTAAAACCAGGCCTATTTTGGCATTAAAGATCACCCATCATCTTGAATTATTGTATTATCTTTAACGTTGCTACTTATGCCTTGTATATGATTTGCTGAATTGTAAAGCCCTGTGGAATATGTTGGCATTATATAAATAAAGATTATTATTATTATTATTATCATCAATAAAGTAGCCCTTTGGCATAGCAGCACCAACCAGGAGATTTGATTATACCCTTTGTCTCTGATAGAAGTTACTAGGAAGTTGGGATCGCTTGTTGTGCATGCATTATTTTCGGCAAATTTATTTGGAGCAAATTGAATTTTTAAAAAAATTTAGCAAATCTTGAGAATCTGAAAAGTTTCATTCTTAATCTTGTCCTTTAGACACTAACAATGAACAATTATTGGCAAATTTTTGATAAAAGACAATTAGTAAAAACTACTAGGGTAAATGTGGCTGCCCACTGTTTTATTAACCCCTTCCTGACATCCGACGTACTATCCCGTCCACGGTACCCGGGCCCGTATGAACGTGGACGGGATAGTACGTCTACCGCGATCAGCAGCGCCCACGTGGTGAGCGCCGCTGATCGCGGCGGGTGTCAGCTGATTATCACAGCTGATACCCGGCACAATGTGTCAGGGGCGGTCACGGACCGCCCCCGACACGTTAACCCCTTGCACACCGCGATCAAACATGATCGCGGTGTACCGGGAGTTAAAGGGAAGCATCGGCAGGGAGGGGGCTCCCTCCGTGCTTCCCTGAGCCCCCCACGACAGCGCAATGTGCAGCGCTGCTGCGGGGGACTCCTTTCCTCCAGGCCCCCGGATCCAAGATGGCGACGGGGGCCTTCGGGGGCCTGGAGGAAGCTGGCTTCCTCAGTGCCTGCAAAGCGCAGGCATGAGGAAGCCTTGTGCACTGCCTGTGACAGATTGCTGATCTGTCACAGTGATCTGTGATGTGACAGATCAGTGATCTGTCACAGGACAGTGATGTCCCACCTGGGACTATGTAATAATGTAAAAAAAAAATTAAAAAAAAGTGTAAAAATAAATTTAAAAAAATCGCCAAATAAATTAGTAAAAAAAAAAAAAATATTCCCCAATAAATTCATTTTTTGAAAATAATAAAAAAAAAACCAATAAAAGTACACATATTAGGTATCGCCGTGTCCGTAACGACCTGCCCTATAAAACTGTCCCATTAGTTAACCCCTTTAGCAAACCCCTTAAAAAATAAAAATAAAAAACGAAGCAAAAAATAATGATTTATTATCATACCGCCAAACAAAAAGTGTAATAACGCGCGATCAAAAAGACGCATATAAATATCCATGGTACCGCTGAAAACGACATCTTGTCCCGCAAAAAACGAGCTGCCAGACAGCATCATCAGCGAAAAATAAAAAAGTTATAGCTCGCAGAATAAAGCAATGCAAAAATAATTATTTTTTATATAAAATAGTTTTCATTGCATAAAACCTACAAAACATAAAAAAACGACCTAAATGAGGTATCGCTGTAACCGTACTGACCCAAAGAATAAAACCGCTTTATCAATTTTACTGCATGTGGAACGGTGTAAACGCACCCCCCCAAAAGAAATTCATGAAACGCTGGTTTTTGTTCATTCTGCGTCCCAAAAATCGGAATAAAAAGCGATCAAAAAATGTCACGTGCCCGTAAATGGTACCAATAAAAACGTCAACTCGTCCCACAAAAAATAAGACCTCACATGACTCGGTGGGTCAAAATACGGAAAAATTATAGCTCTCAATATGTGGTGATGCAAAAACTATTTTTACAATAAAAAGCGTCTTTTAGCGTGCGACAGCCGCCAAACATAAAAACCGCCATTAATAGCAAATCAAACCCCCCGTTATCACCCCCTTAGTTAGGGAAAAATAATAAAATAAAAAAAAATGTATTTATTTCCATTTTTCCATTAGGGCTAGGGTTAGGGTTAGGGCTAGGGTTAGGGCTAGGGTTAGGGTTAGGGCTAGGGTTAGGGCTAGGGTTAGGGCTTGGGTTAGGGCTAGGGTTAGGGTTAGTGCTGAGATTAGGGTTAGGGGTGTGTTGGGGTTCGGGTTGGAGTTAGAATTGGGGGTTTCCACTGTTTGGGCACATCAGGGGCTCTCCAAATGCAACATTGCGTCTGATCTCAATTTCAGCCAATTCTCAGTTGAAAAAGTCATATGGTGCTCCTTCACTTCCAAGCTCTGCCATGCGCCCAAACAGTGTTTTACCCCCACATGTAGGGTATCAGCCTACTCAGGACAAATTGCAAAACAATTTTTGGGGTCCAATTTCTCCTGTTACCCTTAGGAAAATAAAAAATTGGGGGCAAAAATATCATTTTTGTGGAAAAAAATGATTTTTTTATTTTCACGTCCGAGCGTTATAAACTTCTGTGAAGCACTTGGGGGTTCAAAGTGCTCACCACACATCTAGATAAGTTCCGTGGGGGGGTCTAGTGTCCAAAATGGGGTCACTTGTGGGGAGTTTCAATAGTTTAGGTACATCAGGGGCTCTCCAAACGCACATGACACCCGCAGACCATTCCATCAAAGTCTACATTCCAAAACGTCACTGCTTCCCTTCCGAGCCCCGACGTGTGTCCATACAGTAGTTTTCTCCCACATATGGGGTGTCAGCGTACTCATGACAAATTGGACAACAACTTTTGGGGTCCAATTTCTCCTGTTACCCTTGGGAAAATGAAAAAATTGGGGACTAATTGATCATGTTTGTGGAAAAAATACGATTTTTTTATTTTCATGCCCGGGCATTATAAACTTCTGTGAAGCCCTTGGGGGTTCAAAGTGCTCACCACACATCTAGATAAGTTCCTTAGGGGTTCTCGTTTCCAAAATGGGGTCATTTGTGGGTGTTTCCACTGTTTAGGTACATTAGGGGCTCTCCAAAGGCAACATGACACCCGCAGACCATTCCATCAAAGTCTGCATTCCAAAACGTCACTACTTTCCTTCCGAGCCCTGACGTGTGTCCATACAGTAGTTTTCTCCCACATATGGGGTGTCAGCGTACTCAGGACAAATTGCACAACAACTTTTGGGGTTCAACTTCTCCTGTTACCCTTGGGAAAATAAAAAAATTTGGGACTAATTGTACATGTTTGTGGAAAAAATAAGATTTTTTTATTTTCATGCCCGGGCATTATAAACTTCTGTGAAGCCCTTGGGGGTTCAAAGTGCTCACCTCACATCTAGATAAGTTCCTTAGGGGGTCTAGTTTTCAAAATGGGGTGATTTGTAGGGGGTTTCCACTGTTTAGGTACATTAGGGGCTCTCCAAAGGCAACATGACACCCGCAGACCATTCCATCAATGTCTGCATTCCAAAACGTCACTACTTCCCTTCCGAGCCCTGACGTGTGTCCATACAGTAGTTTTCTCCCACATATGGGGTGTCAGCGTACTCATGACAAATTGGACAACAAATTTTGGGGTTCAATTTCTCCTCTTACCCTTGGGAAAATAAAAAAAATGGTGACTAAAAGATCATGTTTGTGGAAAAAATACGAATTTTTTATTTTCACGCCCAGGCGTTATAAACTTCTGTGAAGCACTGGGGGGTTCAAAGTGCTCACCACACATCTAGATAAGTTCCTTGGGGGGTCTAGTTTACAAAATGGCGTCATTTGTGGGGGGTTTCCACTGTTTAGGTACATCAGGGGTTTTCCAATCGCGACATGGTGTCCGATCTCAATTCCAGCCAAAAACGTCAAATGGCGCTGCTTCCCTTCCGAGCTCTGCCATGCGCCCAAATAGTGGTTTACCCCCACATGTGGGGTATCAGCGTACTCAGGACAAATTGCACAATAACTTTTAGGGTGCTGTTACCCTTGGAAAAATAAGAATTGAGGGTGAAAAGATCATTTTTGTGGAAAAAATATGATTTTTTAATTGTACGGCTTTATGTTATAAACTTCTGTGAAGCCCTTGGGGGTTCAAAGTTCTCACCACACATCTAGATAAGTTCCTTAGGGGGTCTAGTTTCCAAAATGGTGTCATTTGTGGGGGGTTTCCACTGTTTTGGTACATCAGGGGTTTTCCAATCGCGACATGATGTCCGATCTCAATTCCAGCCAAAAACGTCAAATGGCGCTGCTTCCCTTCCGAGCTCTGCCATGCGCCCAAATAGTGGTTTACCCCCACATGTGGGGTATCAGCATACTCAGGACAAATTGCACAATAACTTTTAGGGTCCTGTTACCCTTGGGAAAATAAAAATTGGGGTGAAAAGATCATTTTTGTGGAAAAAATATGATTTTTTAATTGTACCGCTGTACGTTATAAACTTCTGTAAAGCCCTTGTGGGTTCAAAGTTCTCACCACATATCTAGATAAGTTCCTTGGGGGGTCTAGTTTCCAAAATGGGGTGACTTGTAGGGGGTTTCCACTGTTTAGGTACATCAGGGACTCTCCAAACGTGACATGGCGTCCGATCTGAATTCCAGCCAATTTTGCATTGAAAAAGTCAAACGGCGCTCCTTCCATTCTGAGCTCTGCCATGCGCCAAAACAGTCGTTCCCCCCCACATATCAGGTATCAGCATACTCAGGACAAATTGCACAATAACTTTTGCAGTCCAATTTCTCCTGTTACCCTTGGTAAAATAAAAAAAATTGAACCTGAAGTATTTTTTTTGTGAAAAAAAGTTAGATGTTCATACTACAAGACTCGTTAAAGGGTTGAATGTGACTTGTAGGATCGCTACTACCAATAGGTGGCGCTGTAGAGTAAAAGTCCTCTTTCTTTCTGAAGAGGCAATTTGCACATTTCTTTTTAAATATTCAAAAAAATTCCTGTGACGCACCTAATGGGTTAATAAACTTCTTGAATGTGGTTTTGAGCACCTTAAGGGGTTCAGTTTTTAGAATGGTGTCACTTTTGGGTATTTTCTATCATATAGACCCCTCAAAGTGGCTTCAAATGTGATTTGGTCCTAAAAATAAAATGGTGTTGTAAAAATGAGAAATCGCTGGTCAACTTTTAACCCTTATAACTTCCTAACAAAAAAAAATTTTGGTTCCAAAATTGTGCTGATGTAAAGTAAACATGTGGGAAATGTTAGTTATCAAGTTTTTTGTGTGCCGTATCTCTGTGATTTAAGGGCATAAAAATTCAAAGTTGGAAAATTGCGAAATTTTCAAAATTTTTGCCAAATTTCCGTTTTTTTCACAAATAAACGCAAGTTATTTGAATGAAATTTTACCACTAACATGAAGTACAATACGTCACGAGAAAACAATGTCAGAATCACCGGGATCTATGGAAGCATTCCAGAGTTATGACCTCATAAAGGTACAGTGGTCAGAATTGTAAAAATTGGCCCGGTCATGAACGTGCAAACCACCCTTGGGGGTGAAGGGGTTAAAGAAAGAGGCCAGCCACAGACAGGTGATAAGTACTTTTTAACTACTTCCCACAAATGAGCATAATTCTCATATGCCCAGATTGCAAGGGAATTTCCTTCAATCAGGAATATCAGGAATTCAGTTAGATCTGATGAATAGCACAAACATAGGAGTTGTGCCCATGCTATCCAAAGTAGTAGCCGGCTGTTATACAAATGTATGTAGCCTCATGGACAAAATTGTCATTACCTTAACAGAAAGGTACCAAAACTCCACAAAGATCAATGATAAAACTTGAAACTGATGAAAAAATTAAATTCAAATTTACTGAATATCTGCTAATGAAATTTAGACATTGCTTTTGAATTGTGGTTCAACAGAAACATTTAAGAAATAAACCTTATGAAAATGGCCTGTGCAAAAATGATGGTAGTCTTAGCCTAAATATTTAGTTGCACAAACTTTTGAGGCAATCTAAGCGAACAAACAATTTCTGCAACTCTCAATGAGACTTCTGCACCTGTCCACAGTTATTTTGGCCCACTCCTCATGAGTGGGCCAAACTACTCCAGCGTTCTCAGGTTTGAAAGTAGCCTTCTTCAGACTTCAAGCTTCAGCTCCTTGCACAGATGTTCAATAGAATTTAGATTAAGGCCCATAGAAATCCATTTCATAATAATGTTTTGCTCTTAGCTAGTGTACGATATTTAACTGTGTGTTTTGGGTCATTGTCCTGTTGAAGCACCAATGACCTGTGACTCAGCCCAAGCTGATAGTCTTGAAATGTCATTGTACCCTGCACAATTGCAAGACAGAATGTAACATATGCAGCAAAGCAGTCCTGAGACATAACTGACCCTCCTCTAAGTTTCAAAGCAGGTACAATGTCTTTTATTTCTGTGCTTCCTTTTTTGCATCTGTGTACATAAAGCTGATGTGACTTGCCATAAAGCTCCAGTTTTGTCTCATCTGTCCAAAGGACATTCTCCCAGAAGATGTGACTTGTCAATATGCATTTTAGCAAATTCCAGTCTCGCTTTCTGTTTATTTGCTTTCAACAGTGGCTTCCTTCTTGGTCGTTTTCCACAATGTCCACTTTAGTCAAAACAGTGACAGATGGTGTGATCTGACACTGATGTACCTTGATTTTAGAGTTCACCTCTAATCTCTTGCAAAGTTGTTCTTGGCTCTTTAATCACCATTTGTATTATCCATCTCATCAATTTGTCATCAATTTTTCTCTTGTGGCTAGAGATGAGTGCACCTATTACGGTTCTGTTCGGCTATGTTGGCCAAATAGTTCACCGAACATAACCGAACACCTATGAATTCAATGGGAGGCCAAACCAAACGCGTACACAACACCTTCAGGAGGGCCTAAACACTGCCAAACAGCGCAAATTAGAGGCAGACACCAGGAAAAGTGGAACCAATTGATTAATTTCACTACATATAAATAATTAAATTTTTTTTACCTGGGTTCCCTTATATTTTTGATAACCAGCCAGGAAAAACTGACAGCTGCTGGCTGCAACCCTCAACTGTCAGTGTTAGCAAGGCTGGTTATCAAGTATAGAGGGGTCCCCACACTATTTTTTTATTATTTAAATAAATCATTAAAAAAAAGCCTCTCCCTATTTTGGACATCCAGCCAAGCTAAAGCTGACAGCTGAGGGCTGGCATTCTCAGGCTGGTTAGGGGCCATGGATATTGGCTCCCAACCCTAAATATAGCAGCTCACAGCTGCCCAGAAATGGAGAATCTATTAGATGCACCAATTCTAGCACTTTTCCCTGCTCTTCCCATTCACCCTGTGATGGTGGCAACTGGGGTTCATATTTGTGGTGCAGATGTCACATTTTTATTGTCAGGTGACATCAAGTTCATAGGTTAGTAATGGAGAGGTGTCTGTAAGATGCCTCTCCATTACTATTCCTATAGTTGTATTGTATAAAAAACACACCCAGAATAAAGTCCTTTATTTAAAATAACGACACAGACTCCTTTATTGGCTCTAAATTAAGCCATACTCACATCATCGCTGAGTTCACTGAAGCCAATGTCTCCTGCAAATTAATTAAAATAATAATCAACAATATTCCTCAACTGTCCGAAGTGAAGAGATAATCCATAATGTCCCAATATGAACCTGATGACTGCCAGTGTGGCAGCCGGAAACATACTGACAGGAGTGTGTAATCACTCCTGCAGTGTGTATAGCTGAGCTGTGGTGAGAAAGTTCCCCAGAATTCATCAATTGATGAGTCCTGGTGATCTCACTTACATCATCTCTATTGCATGAGAGCTCTCTTAGCTGAAGTGACTTCTCTACAAATGATCCAAATCATTGTAAGACAGTATAGATTACAGTGGATAGGTTAGGGATATGGTGGTTTATTATTTTTTCTTTTTTTCCAGGTGACATAGGCATTGGGGATTGGTGTTAAGGTGAGTATATGGTGTTTTATTTTTTCCAGAAGACAAAAGGCTTCAGGGATTAGGTATAATGTAAGTATATACTATGTTTTTAATTTTATTTCAATATGTATTTCTTTATTTTAACCTTTTTTTTACTTTACTTTGAGCATAGGCGCTGGCTGATCTCTATGCCCATCATCCGCAGCCTGCTCCCACTGTTATCATTGACAGCAGGCATAGGCTGATGTGAGTAGTAGTCAATGCCTACAACCTGCAGTATGCTTTTTACCATAGGTCACAGCTACAGGGTCATGCTTACATCTGACAGCATGACCCCACAGAGCACTGACCAATGTTAATGATCTTACCGACGGTAACATACTGCTGATCAGAGATGCCGTGTGCACACAACCTTACTGAAAACTTGATAATTTACCAAACTTTGGCCAATTTTTAGGAAAATGCTTGGGAATCTGAACACGATTCCTAATGTGCAATGTTCGTGATGACTTTAAATAACTTTAACCCCTTCCCGATATGCGCCGCACATATACTGCTCTGCGAGAGCTGATTTCCGGCAAAGGCCTCACGCTGAGCGTAGTGGTGATCACGTGCCGGTGTCAGCTCTGTGTGAGAGCTGACACCCCGCAGCAATGCCCATGATTAGTGCTAGCACCGATTGTGGGAATTTAACCCCTCTAATGCCACCATCAGTAGTGATAGCTGTATAGAGGAGCATCGCGCAGGGAATGAGTTCCCTGCACGCTTCCATCAGGACAATGCGATGCAATCGTGTTGTCCTGATGGTCTCCATGGAAACCCCTGGCCCCAAGATGGCCACAGGATCCTTCCGCCTCCTATAGGCAAGGTGGCTTGTGAGCGCCTGCTATTAGCATACGCTGACATGCATCCTTCCCTGCCTGTCAGATCCTGATGTGATACTCTGCAATGCTGAGTATCAGATCAGCGATCTGACACCATACAGTGATATCCCACGATGGAACAATGTAAAAAAGTAAATACAAAAAACATTAAAAAAAAGTGTAAAACTATTTTTACCATTCACTAAATAAAGAAAAAAAACCCAATGCTTTATCATCATATCACCAAACAAAAAGTGCAATAAAACATGATCAAAAAGACGAATGTAAATAAAAATAGTACTTTTGAAAATGTTATCTTGTCCTGCAAAAAACAAGCTGCCACACAGCTCCATCAGCAGAAAAATATAAAAGTTACAGCTTTCAGAATAAAGTGATGCAAAAACAATTATTTTTTCTCTAAAATAGTTTTTATTGTGTAAAAGCGACAAAACATAAAAAACAATATAAATTAGGTATCGCTTTAATCATACTGACCCGAAGAATAAAGTTGCCTCACCAAATTTTACACACGCAGAGCAGTATAAAAACACAAAAAGCAATTTCTGAACTGCTGGTTTTTGTTCATTCTGTGTCCCAAATATCAGAATAAAAAGTGATCAAAAAATGTCATGTGCTGAAAATGGTACCAACAAAATCCTCAGCTTGTCCCGCAAAAAACAAACCCTCTCATGAATATATATGAGCCAAAATATGGAAAAATGATAGCTCTTAAAATATGGTGATAACCATTTAGTTTTTATAATAAAAATCGTCTTTTAGTGTGTGCCAGCAGCTGAACATAAAAAACCAATATAAATCGGGTATCGCTGTAATCGCACAGACCTGAAGAATAAAGTGGCCTATTTACTTATACTGCACGAGGAACAGCATAAAAATTAAGTAAAACCAATTCTTCACATGATGTTGATTTTTTCATTCTGCCTCCAAAAAGATTGCAGTAAGGCTTTGCGCACATCTATCCTACGCACTCTGCTGAGCACTTACACTGGAATTTTTTGTGTAGATCTCTGAAATACATGATTCAGACGGAATCGCCAGTGGCAGATTCCCTATAATGAGGCAGATGGAGGCACTGTGGATGCCATAAGACCTGTGGTGTCTGTCTTTTTAGAATTGCATAAAATTGCATAAAAGTGCCATCGGCCACAGTTTTGTGCACTTCTGGAAGGACACCACTGAACAAAGGCCAAATAGGATCCAGAGTAACTCTGCTGCCTCATTTTAATGGTTGGATCACTCGGTGGTTTCATCTGAATCATGTCATTTGGAGATTTAGATGGAAACCCCAAAGTAAGTGCTCAGCGTAGAGTGCAGGATAAATGTGATCCCAAACATTATGTAAAATGTTCCCAACAAAAACGTCAAGTCAATCCACAAAAAAGCATGTTCCCACTCAGATCTGTCATCTGTTAATGGAAATATAGGGGGTTCCACATTACTGGTAGCAAAAAGGCTCTGGAAAAGCTAAAAGGGTCCTCGCTTTTCAAAATAAATTCAGCAAATTCTCCGATCCAAAATCCATAATGCCCCCCTCCGTTCTGAGCCCCAGTGTGCCGAAACCACATTTAGCGCCCACATGTTTGGCATTTCTGTAGTGGTGAGAGTCCGCCTAATTTTCAGGTGCATGTCTCCAGAAGAATGAGCTGGGCATAATGTACTGGTGACTGCAACATACTGGTCACTACAACGGCAGTTTGCAATTTTCACTCAGCAACATCCACTGCAGCTTGTTTCTGGAAAACTCCCATGGAGTCAAAATCATCACTTCATTTGAAGATACTGTATATTCCCAAAGGGTTATAATTTCCAAAATGGGGTCACTTGAGGGAGGGCTCTTTATATGGAATACTCAAACTAGTCTAGGAAAATCTGCTCTCCAGGAGGCAAATAGCGCTCTGTCCTTCCTGATTCTCTCCGTATGGCTAAGTAGAACTGTATGTCCATATATGGGGTATTTCTATATTCAGCAGAAATTGTGGGACAAATTTTGGTGCTATTTTTACCTGTTTCCCAATATGAAAATGTAAAACTTGGTGCTAAAAAACAATCTTGGTGGTAAAACTGTAAATTATTTTTTCTTCACTGCCCAATGGTATAAAAGTCTGTGACTCACCCATGATGTTATTATAATCACTGCACCCCTAGATGAATTCATTGAGAAGTCTAATTGGCAAAATAGGGTCACTTAAGGGAGGTTCTGCTTTTCTGGCACCTCAGGGGCTCTGCCAATGTATCATGGCGCCCTCAAGCAAGTGCAGCAAAATCTGCACTGTAATATGGTGCTACTTCCATTCTGAGCTTTACACTGTGCCTCAAAAGTAGTTTTTGACCACATATGGGTATC
Source organism: Dendrobates tinctorius (assembly GCF_039654945.1). Classification (NCBI taxonomy): domain Eukaryota; kingdom Metazoa; phylum Chordata; class Amphibia; order Anura; family Dendrobatidae; genus Dendrobates; species Dendrobates tinctorius. The sequence goes on along the minus strand of NW_027361728.1, from coordinate 4,034,186 downwards.
CGTGAACCCAGAAGAGAAATTGCACAGCAAAATTTAGAGCTGAAAAGATTTATCTGGGAAAAATGTGATTTTTTTTTTAATTTTCACGGCTTAACGTTATAAACTTCTGTAAAGCACCTGGGGGTCACGGTGCTCAATACATATCTACATAAGCTCCCAAAGGGGTATATTTTCCAAAATGGTGTCATTTATGGATGGTTTAAGCACGTCAAGGGCTCTCCAAACGCAACACGGCGTCCGCTAAAAATTCCATAAAATTTTGCATTCAAAAACTCAAATTTTGCTCCTTCCCTTCTAAACCCTGCCATGTGCCCAAACAATAGTATTCCCCACATGTGAGGTATCGTCGTACTCAGGAGAAATTGCACAACAAATTTTATGGAGCAATTTCTTCTGCTCCCCTTATGAAAATGCAAAATTTGGAGCTAAAAAAGATTTATCTTGGAAAAATGTGATTTTATTTTTACATTTTCATGGCTGTATTTTATAAACTTTTGAGAAGCACCTCTGGGTTCAAGGTGCTCAATACACATCTAGATAAGTTCCCTAAGGGATCTAGTTTCCAAAATGGAGTCACTTGTTGGGGGTTTCCACTGTTTAAGTACATCAGGGGCTCTCCAAACATGACATGGCGTCCGCTAATTATGCCAGCAAATTTTACATTGAAAAAGTGAAATGGCGCTCCTTCCCTTTCGAGCCCTGCCATGTGCTCAAACAGTAGATTTCCCCCACATATGGGGTGTCAGCATGCTCAGGAGAAATTGTACAGCAAATTGTATGGTCCATTTTCTCCTGTTACCCTTGCGAAAGTAAAAAAAAAAATGGTCTAAAGAAAATTTTTTGCGAAAGAAAAGTAAATGTTTATTTTTAAATGTTTTATTTGTGAAGCGCCTGAAGGGTTAATAAACTTCTTGAATGTTGTTTTGAGTATACTGAGGGGTGCAGTTTTTAGAATGGTGTCACTTTGGGGTATGTTCTGTCATATAGGCCCCTCAAAGTCACTTAAAGTGTGATGTGGTCCCTAAAAATATGGTTTTGCAAATTTTGTTGTAAAAATGAGAAATCTGATCAATTTTAACCCTTATAACTTCCTAACAAAAAATATGTTTCAAAAATTGTGCTGATGTAAAGTAGACATGTGGGAAATGTTATTTATTAAATATTTTGTGCAATATTTTATTTAAGGGCAGAAAAATTATAAGTTTGAAAATTGCAAAATTTTCTACATTTTAAACAAATTTCTGTTTTTTTCACAAATAAATACAAATGATATCAAAGAAATTTTACCAGTATCATAAAGTACAATATGTCACGAGAAAACATTCTCACAATCACCGGGATCTGTTGAAGCGTTCCAGAGCTATTACCACATAAATTGACAGTGTTCATAATTGTAAAAATTGGCCTGATCAGAAAGGTGAAAACAGACTTCGGGGTGAAGAGGTTAAGATTGGCGAACATTTTCTGAACAACTTCGCTCTTCTCCACTTGTGGCCACTTCCATGCACATTTGTCTATAATCGTCTTTCTAATCTCCTCAGGCAAATCTCTCCTTAGCTTTCTTTAGTCTATGTTAAGTGGTGTACACACCATAATAACAGCACAATGACTAGATTTCACCCTAAAAATAAGCAAATTGGTTGATTACAAATTTGTAGACTCCTGTGATTTTAATTACAGGATACATCTTAGTTCAACATCTCCCTATAGTCAAATTATTTTCAATCTTTTCTGTTTGTAACATCATTCATGGCCAGGCCATTTTCATTAGTTTGATTTAAAAAAAAAAATTCTTTCGAATCACTGTGCTATAGTAGAGATAGGTGAACACATGGATGTTCGGCCGAACAGCTACAAAAAGTTCGGGTACAGGTACCAGAACAGAACTCGGACTAGAACCCGAACCTTGACCCCATTCACTTTAATGGGAGGCTCGAACATCTAGTGTTTGCCATGTATCATATGTATGACAGCACGGTAAACACCGCTTCTGATTGGCAGGTGAAATCATCCCCGCCGGTCAGAGAGCCGCAATTCCCACTCTGTCAAAAGACAGCGTGAGCGCTCAGCTGTGATCGGAGGTACAAAATTTTCCTCCAGTCACTGTTGACAGCTGATGGGACTACTGCACCCATCATCTGACACCTGATGCCGCTAATAACCGTGAAAGCAGAAGTGGCTGTTGGGAGCATTCATCAACTGGCTCCTGAGTTTTAATTAAATAAAATTAAAACAATGTCTTGGGTTCCCCTGTATTTCTGATAACCGGCCAGGGAAAACTCACAGATGGGAGCTGCAACACTCAGCTGTCAGCTTCAGCAAGGCTGGATATCAAGAATAGAGGGGTCCCCACACAGCATTTTTAAATTATTTAGCTAAATAATTAAAAATGGTGTGGGGTTCTCCCCATTTTTGACAACCTGCCTTGCTAGAGCAGACAACTGGGGGCTGGTATTCTCAGGTTGGTAAGGGGCCATGGATATTGCCTAAAAATAGCAGCCTGCAGCTGCCCAGAAAAGGAACATCTATTAGATGCACCAATTCTGGTGCTTTGCCCGACTCTTTCCACTTGCCCTGGCAGGTGGGGTTAATATTTGCGGGGTTGATGACACCTTTGTGTTACCCAGTGACAGCAAGCCCATGGATTAGTAGTAGCAAGGCATCTATAAGACACCTATCCATTATTATTTCCATAGTTGTATGGCAAATAAACACAGCCAGAATAAACACACGTTTACATTTTGTTTAAAAAAACAAACACAGTTATACTCACCTAATGCCTAATTCCACTGAATCCCTCGAATGCCCCTTAAACAGACTGAGAATACCAGCACCCGGCCATCTGCTTTAGCAAGACTGGTTGTCAGAATGGGGGGGAGAAGCCACATTTTTTAAAAAAATTATTCATTTAAATAATTAAAAAAAACGGCATGAGGACCCCCCTATTCTTTATAACCAGCTTTGCTGAAGCTGACAGCTGAGGGTTGCAGGCCCCCGCTGTGAGCTTTACCTGGCTGGTTATCAAAAATACAGGGGAACCCACACTGTTTTTTTTTAATTATTTATTAACAGCGCAGGACCAGCTGATGAATACTCCCATCAGGTGCTCCTGCTCTTGCTGTTATTAGCAGCAGCAGGCGAAGGATGATGGGAGTGGTAGTCCCATCAGCTGACACCAGTGATAAACTTTATACCTTTGATGACAGCTGAACGCTCACACTGTCTTTTGACAGTGTGGGAACTGCAGCTCTCTGACCGTCGGGGATGATTTTACCGCCGATCAGAAGAGGTGTTGGCCGCACTGTCATGCGCGTGACAGCATGACAAACACCCGGTGTCCGGGCAGCTGAATCCAAACACTAACACAGACAACCTGGTGTCCATGCCTGAACAGTAGGTGTTCTGTATGATGCCAAACTTTATGTTCAGGTTCGCCCATCTCTGTCCAAAAGCAAAGCCTGATTATCGTTAGTTGATATAGAGTAAATTTAGATTGACAATAACTTTTTTCTGTTTCAAGCTACATCAGTGACCACTGTGGGTACCAACTATTATCTCTATGTGTGTTTAAAAATATACATTTTGTGGTGTTTAATATGCATGAAAAATGATCAAATAGCTTTATTATCCGGGTCATTATAGATGTGACAAAATCAGATATATTTTCATTTTTTAAAAATGAAAAATGTGATTTGTTTAGAAATTAGATTATACACATGGTACAGTGTTATATTGCTATACTGAGCTAGGCTGATGGGCTGAAAGATTTAGTGGTTTTCGTCTGTCAAACTCCTCAGGTGACACATTTACTCCTGACCTCTGCCTATGATCAATTATACCACTAGAATCAGAGATTCTTCAGTCCCAGCAAATGTAGTGGAAACTCATCTGCACATTACAGCTAGCTCCTGCTGTGGATAGCATGGGCACAATTTTTGTACGTTTGCCTTCTGATAACGTACATGTACATCCTGCTGCAGAAAGTTAGACCCCACCTGGGCAAATATGTGCATCATTTTAAGTTAATGTAATGTGTTAATGTACCATTATTGTTTATAAACAGCATTTTTATATTGCATTAGTTATAAGCAGTACAGGATAGTTTAATTCTTGCTCATTAATAACAGTTTATCAAATTCTTACATTTGCATCAAGCAGGCTCCAGTTGAAGGAATTCTTATCCTACACCAGTTCCCGTTCTCCTCCACTTTACAGCGCATGTCTGTCATTACCCAGATTATTGGAGAGAATAATATGACAGTGTTCATGAAAGGGGCACCTGAAATGGTTGTGTCCTTTTGCAAACCAGAAACAGGTAACTATAAAGCATGTATAGTAAAGCTAGAATAAATATGATGTGTTGTGTCATTATTGACTAGTTATTTTGCTGATATAATAGTTTACATTTGTACACTGGTTATAAAATACAAAAATCTGGATTCTTCAAAACGAGGAAGTTTGCACAATAGGTAAAACTGAATTGGTTATGAATATATAGTTATGCAAATTGTGGTAATTTAGATATTTATACTGCCCTACTTGTGATATTTCTTTGAGAACAACAAGTAGGGCAATAGAAGCTTTAACTTCAGTACATCTTTCAACATTTATCTAACTTTATACCATCTACTGGTTCAATATGCAGCATTTTTTGCACATAATTTTGGCACAATTTGGCATATGCGCAATATTAAAAACTCACTTCTAATACAAAAGAAATTATGAAGTCTGTCTGCTATGATATCCAGAAATATAAAATATGTAGATTCCTAAATTCCTAGAACTGTAATCTTGCTACAGTCTATAGGGCGTTAGATAATTTTGATTTTGAGTAGTTTTTTCTTTTCTTAATAGTTCCAGACAACTTCTCTGAGAAACTTGATGACTGCACAGTACAAGGCTTCCGAGTAATTGGGCTAGCTTGTCGGTCACTGCAAAAAGAAGATCTGCCAAAGTCTTTTGACACAGACAGGTAACAATAACTTTTATATAAGCTTCAGTATTAAGGCCCCGTTTTATTAAAACTGGAGTTTTGTATGCTAGTTTTAATAAGTGATGTGTGGGAATAAGACATACTGAATTCATTAACAGGTTGTAGGGATCTGTACTCAGCTGCTGTTGAGGTAGTGTTGCCAGTGGATTACTCATGATACTCTCCAAGCGTATGATAACAGAACTTGTTTATTCATTAACAATCAGGAACAATATATGATAAGCTTAATCAGGAGTAAATCATTTGTGTGTCTCTATCTGTGCCACATCTGCAGCAGGCTGCTTCTCTCATACACAGACACAGGTAAAAACAGGAAATACAGTCACATGTTATCCCTGTGTGAGCTTGTGGGAGTTTTTTTCTGTTCTAACTTTATAAACAGCATACAAATCTAGCAACTAAACAGTCATAGACAGGAATGGAGTTGTTGCATCAAACATATTCCAACACCTCCACTCAACAACTACTTATCCTGTTAGTCCCATTGTGGTTTTGAATCCCACAAACTTGGCTCTTGATAATGGCTTTGTCATACCATCTGCCATCATTTTGTCAGACTAGTAATAAACAAACTTGTGTACACCACGCTCCACTAAGTCACATAAGTGGTGATGTTTTACATCAATGTGCTTAATCCTTGCACAAATCTTCTCACTGTTGGCAAGTTTAATGCATCCTTGGTTGTCCTCATAGATAACTGTTGGTTGAGCTAATGGCTTGCCAAAATCTTTCAAAAGGTCTTTCAACCAAATTACTTTTTGACTTGCATAAGCAGCAGACATATATTCTGCTTCTGTACAACATAATGGAACTGACACTTGTTTTCTACTGGACCAACAAATTTAATATTGCAGTAACTTGAACAAGTAAGCACTTGCTGATTTCTGGTCACTAGAATCTCCAGCCAAATCTGTATCCACTAGTGTTGAGCGATACTACCCGATATTGAAAAATATCGGATCGGATTGGATCGGCCAATATCAAAAAAGTATCGGGTATCGCCAATTCGTCCCATTCAAGTCAATGGAACAGAATTATGGGAATTAAAAAAACCCTTTCTTTCCTTGTAGTTTAATTCTACATGAAGAAAAACAACTAAGAATAATGTAGAATGTATTGGGGGAGGTGGAGGTGACATTAAAGGCATAGAGGTTTAGCCCAATCAAATGGAATAGCAGGAATACATTTTTTTTTAAAGATGTTCGGAGTTACAAAGATATTGACTATGTTAACCTTTTGTATATTTTGTTAGATATGTATGTTTCACTACTTCCATGCTCTTCACCTTCTTTTTTACTTCTCCAACACTTTCTCCTTCATCATCCTCAGCAGCAGCATCTTTTTCATCAACTTCTTCTTCACCTTATTCATCTTCTTCTTCTTCACCTTCTTCCTATTATTCTTCTTTTTACATTCTTCATCTTCTTCCTATTATTCTTTTTTTGTACATTCTTCATATTCTTCTTATTCATCTTCTTCCTATTCTTCTTCTTCATCATATTCTTATTTGTGACAGGCATTCCTGTAGTTGTTGTCTATAAAAGTTTGAAGATTAAACCTTCCGTTCTGCCTGTCACAAAAGATTTACAACAGGATTTGTCCGCGTTCAGTTTGGCCTGCAGCAGCAGGCATTTTCCAGGGGCACCACGAGGAGGAATAGACTCACCCCCATACACTGCTTAGTCTTCTTCTGCTTATAATTTAGATAATATCATTTGCTCTGATTTTTAGTCTTATGCTTAATGTTTTTCTGCTTTTGGTTTTTCTGCTTCTTGCTCTTCTGTCTCTTGTTGTTCTGCATCTTGGTGGTTGTCTTCATGTTCTTTGTCCTCTTGGTCATCTTCTTCGGGGTCATCTTTTTGGTCTTCTTCGGTGTGGTCTTCAGGGCTGTCATCTTCAGGGTCATCGTCAGGGAGATCCAGAGTGAGAACCAAAAACCATTTCCACAAGCGTGTACTTTGAAAAGTAGCAGAAGGTACAAGAACACTGAGGAACTGCCGAGAACCAGCTGACGGTGCTGGAACCCGCATGGGTAGCAGAAGCTACAAGAGTCAATGGAACTACCGAGAACCAGCTGACGGTGTTGGTACCCAGAGTGGCAGCAGAAGGAACAAGAGCCAATGGCACAACCGTGGACCAGCTGACGGTGCTGGAACCCGGTTACTAAGCAGGAGGTACCTGTGCTACAAAGCACTACAAAGGACCAGCAGACGTTGCTGGAACTCGGATACCGAGAAGGAGGCACCTAGGCCAAAGGCACTGCTGAGAACCAGCTGACGGTGCTGGAACCTGGATTGGTAGCAGAAGCTACAAGAGTCAATGGAACTACCGAGAACCAGCTGACGGTGCTGGTACCCAGAGTGGCAGCAGAAGGAACAAGAGCCAATGGCACAACTGTGGACCAGCTGACGGTGCTGGAACCCGGTTACTAAGCAGGAGGTACCTGTGCTACAAAGCACTACCAAGGACCAGCAGACGTTGCTGGAACTCGGATACCGAGAAGGAGGCACCTAGGCCAAAGGCACTGCCGAGAACCAGCTGACGGTGCTGGAACCCGGATGGGTAGCAGAAGCTACAAGAGTCAATGGAACTACCGAGAACCAGCTGACGGTGCTGGTACCCAGAGTGGCAGCAGAAGGAACAAGAGCCAATGGCACAACCGTGGACCAGCTGACGGTGCTGGAACCCGGTTACTAAGCAGGAGGTACCTGTGTACAAAGCACTACCAAGGACCAGCAGACGTTGCTGGAACTCGGATACCGAGAAGGAGGCACCTAGGCCAAAGGCACTGCCGAGAACCAGCTGACGGTGCTGGAACCCGGATGGGTAGCAGAAGCTACAAGAGTCAATGGAACTACCGAGAACCAGCTGACGGTGCTGGTACCCAGAGTGGCAGCAGAAGGAACAAGAGCCAATGGCACAACCGTGGACCAGCTGACGGTGCTGGAACCCGGTTACTAAGCAGGAGGAACCTGTGCTACAAAGCACTACCAAGGACCAGCAGACGTTGCTGGAACTCGGATACCGAGAAGGAGGCACCTAGGCCAAAGGCACTGCCGAGAACCAGCTGACGGTGCTGGAACCCGGATGGGTAGCAGAAGCTACAAGAGTCAATGGAACTACCGAGAACCAGCTGATGGTGTTGGTACCCAGATTGGCAGCAGAAGGAACAAGAGCTAATGGCACAACCGTGGACCAGCTGACGGTGCTGGAACCCGGTTACTAAGCAGGAGGTACCTGTGCTACAAAGCACTACCAAGGACCAGCAGACGTTGCTGGAACTCGGATACCGAGAAGGAGGCACCTAGGCCAAAGGCACTGCCGAGAACCAGCTGACGGTGCTGGAACCTGGATGGGTAGCAGAAGCTACAAGAGTCAATGGAACTACCGAGAACCAGCTGACGGTGCTGGTACCCAGAGTGGCAGCAGAAGGAACAAGAGCCAATGGCACAACCGTGGACTAGCTGACGGTGCTTGAACCCGGTTACTAAGCAGGAGGAACCTGTGCTACAAAGCACTACCAAGGACCAGCAGACGTTGCTGGAACTCGGATACCGAGAAGGAGGCATCTAGGCCAAAGGCACTGCCGAGAACCAGCTGACGGAACTGGAACCCAGATGGCTAGCAGAAGCTACCCTTGAAAAACAACGTTGCAAGGCCTCAAGCCGGCTGCAGTTACCGAAACCCACAGTCCTACAGGGGGTGCTTGTCCTATTGGCACTACGGAACCAGCCTTTATTACCAGAACCCACAGCCCACATAGGAAGCACCTAAACTGCAGTCACCATAGACTCGGCTAACCCGACCGCAACACGACTGGACAACGTTTTGGTGGCAAAGTGACGTTGACACTACCCGGAAACAGCAGGCGTGCTGGAACCAGGTTGGGCAGGAGGGAGAACCCGTGCCAAAGACACTGCCGAGGACCAGCTGACGGTGTTGGAACCCGGATGGGTAGCAGAAGCTACCCCTGAAAAACAACGTTGCAAGGCCGCGAGCCGGCAGCAGTTACCGAAACCCACAGTCCTATAGGGGGTGCTTGTCCTATTGGCACTACGGAACCATCCTTTATTACCAGAACCCGCAGCCCACATAGGAAGCACCGAAGCTGCAGGCACCATAGACCCGGCTAACCCGATCGCAACACGACTGGACGTTTTGGTGGCAAAGTGACGTTGATACTACCCGGAAACAGCAGGCGTGCTGGAACCAGGTTGGGCAGGAGGGAGTACCCGTGCCAAAGACACTGCCGAGGACCAGCTGACGGTGCTGGTACCCGAATGGGTAGCAGAAGCTACCCCTGAAAAACAACGTTGCAAGGCCGCGAGCTGGCCGCAGTTACCAAAACCCTCAGTCCTACAGGGGATGCTTGTCCTATTGGCACTACGGAACTATCCTTTATTACCAGAACCCGCAGCCCACATAGGAAGCACCTAAGATGCAGGCAACATAGACTCGGCTAACCCGACCGCAACACGACTGGACGTTTTGGTGGCAAAGTGACGTTGATACTACCCGGAAACAACAGGTGTGCTGGAACCAGGTTGGGCAGGAGGGAGTACCCATGCCAAAGACACTGCCGAGGACCAGCTGACGGTGCTGGAACCCGAATGGGTAGCAGAAGCTACCCCTGAAAAACAACGTTGCAAGGCCGTGAGCTGGCCGCAGTTACCAAAACCCTCAGTCCTACAGGGGATGCTTGTCCTATTGGCACTACGGAACCATCCTTTATTACCAGAACCCGCAGCCCACATAGGGAGCACCTAAACTGCAGGCACCATAGAGTTGGCTAACCCGACCGCAACACGACTGGACAGCGTTTTGGTGGCAAAGTGACGTTGACAATCCTCGGAAACAGCAGGCATGCTGGAACCAGGCTGGGCAGGATGGAGTACCCGTGCCAAAGACACTTCTGAGCAGCAACTGGCGATGTTGGAGCCCAGGGTCAATCATGCAGCAGGCTGAGGCCTATTTGGAGCGAGTAGTAAATAAGATGTAGTGTGATTTTGGAGGCAGCAGGAGACTTTGTTGTCCACACAGCTGGGGAGCAGCTGGCGTTACTGAACCCCACACTGGAGCATGTGTTTTTCAATGTTCAGACGGCACTTCCGAGCAACAACTGGCTGTGTTGAAGCCCAGGATCAATCATGGAGCAGGCTGAGGCCTACTTGAAGCAAGTTTTATATCGGTTGTACACTACTACTGATTGTAACCGTGCTCCTCTTAAGCCTCTGGCTCTACTGTCTCTAGCTTTTCCCTTGGCCTCCAACCCCGCCAGTTGCTGCTCTGAAGTGGCGTCTGCACAATCCACACTTGTTCCTGGGTTACAGGGGCTCAGTCACGTCAGTTGATCCCCTGATGTGTATCCGGCAAGGTCTCCTGCTCTGTCCACATTCCCGCTACTAGTAATGGGAATGTGGACAGAGCAGGAGACATTGCCGGACACACATCTGGGGATCAACTGACGTGACTGAGCCCCAATAACACAGGAACAAGTGTGGATTGTGCAGACGCCACTTCAGAGCAGCAACTGGCGGGGTTGGAGGCCAGGGGAAATACTAGAGACAGTGGAGCCAGAGGCCTAAGTGGAGCACAGTTAAAAATCAGTAGTAGTGTGACTGTGTAGGCAGCAGGAGACTTTGTCATCCACACAGCAGGGGAGCAGCTGGTGTTACTGAACCCCACTGACACAGGAGCTAGTGTTTCTCTCTGTGCTGATGGCACTTGCAAGCAACAACTGGCTCTGTTGAAGCCCAGGATCAATCATGGAGCAGGCTGAGGCCTACTTGGAGCGAGAGGAGAGGGAAGATAAAAACCTTCCAAAACGACAATAAAGGTCAAAATATATAAAATTGCTTAATTGGACACAGGGCAAGGAACAATACAGATTTAAAATGATAGCTGATAGCTTGTCACAAAAAGGCACCGTAGTCTACACATGCTGCTTCAATATACCCATATAAGGGGGACAGAAAAATATCACCATCATTCCATATACAATGAAAGAACATAGCATACTCAATTGAACAGTGATAGCACATAGATACACTGAAGATAACCATGTAATACACAATGAGTACGTCCTACATACCAAGTATGTGCAAGTGCACGCAGGCAAGAGAAGAGATCCGGTGCCCTCCCCGACGCGCGTGTTCTTTCAATAAATAAATTTTATATATGTTGACCTTTATTGTCGTTTTGGAAGGTTTTTATCTTCCCTCTCCTCTCATGTCAGTTTGACAATTGGTCTGTGTACAGTCCACAGCACTGTGAATATTATGGGGTATTTTGTTGCTATATTGCCTTTATTATGATATATTCCCCATATAGCAGGTATGCTGGAGTATGCTACTTTTTTTCTTTATCTACTTGGAGCGAGTAGAAAATAAGATGTAGCGTGATTTTGGAGGCAGCAGGAGACTTTGTCGTCCACGCAGCAGGGGAACAGCTGACGTTACTGAACCCCAGTAACACAGGAGCTAGTGTGTTTTTCTCTGTGAAGACGGCACTTCTGAACACCAACTGGCATTGTTGGAGCCCAGGATCAAGCATGGAGCAGGCTGAGGCCTGATGGTTTTTGAATGTGGAGGCAGCAGGAGACTTTGTCGTCCATACAGCAGGGGAACAGCTGACGTTACTGAACCCCACTAACACAGGAGCTAGCGTGTTTTTCTCTGTGAAGACGGCACTTTTGAACACCAACTGGCGTTGTTGGAGCCCAGGATCAAGCATGGAGCAGGCAGAGGCCTGATGGTTTTTGAATGTGGAGGCAGCAGGAGACTTTGTCGTCCACAAAGCAGGGGAACAGCTGACGTTACTGAACCCCACTAACACAGGAGCTAGTGTGTTTTTCTCTGTGAAGAAGGCACTTCTGAACACCAACTGGCGGTGTTGGAGCCCAGGATCAAGAATGGAGAAGGCTGAGGCCTGATGGTTTTTGAATGTGGAGACAGCAGGAGACTTTGTCATCCACACAGCAGGGGAACAGCAGACGTTACTGAACCCCACTAACACAGGAGCTAGTGTTTTTCTCTGTGAAGAAGGCACTTCTGAACACCAACTGGCATTGTTGGAGCCCAGGATCAAGCATGGAGCAGGTTGAGGCCTGATGGTTTTTGAATGTGGAAGCAGCAGGAGACTTTGTCGTCCACACAGCAGGGGAACAGCTGATGTTACTGAACCCCACTAACACAGGAGCTAGTGTGTTTCTCTGCGAAGACGGCACTTCTGAACACCAACTGGCGTTGGAGCCCAGGATCAAGCATGGAGCAGGCTGAGGCCTGATGGTTTTTGAATGTGGAGGCAGCAGGAGACTTTGTCGTCCACACAGCAGGGGAACATCAGACGTTACTGAACCCCACTATCACAGGAGCTAGTGTTTTTCTCTGTGAAGACGATACTTCTGAACACCAACTGGCATTGTTGGAGCCCAGGATCAAGCATGGAGCAGGCAGAGGCCTGATGGTTTTTGAATGTGGAGGCAGCAGGAGACTTTGTCGTTCACACAGCAGGGGAACAGCTGACGTTACTGAACCCCACTAACACAGGAACTAGTGTGTTTTTCTCTGTGAAGACGGCATTTCTGAACACCAACTGGCGTTGTTGGAGCCCATGATCAAGCATGAAGCAGGCTGAGGCCTGATGGTTATTGAATGTGGAGGCAGCAGGAGACTTTGTCATGCACACAGCAGGGGAACAGCTGCTGTTACTGAACCTCATTAACACAGGAGCTAGTGTTTTTCTCTGTGAAGACAGCACTTCTGAACACCAACTTGCATTGTTGGAGCCCAGGATCAAGCATGGAGCAGGAAGAGGCCTGATAGTTTTTGAATGTGGAGGCAGCAGGAGACTTTGTCGTCCACACAGCAGGGGAACAGCTGACGTTACTGAACCCCACTAACACAGGAGCTAGTGTGTTTTTCTCTGTGAAGACGGCACTTCTGAACACCAACTGGCGGTGTTGGAGCCCAGGATCAAGCATGGAGCAGGCTGAGGCCTGATGGTTTTTGAATGTAGAGGCAGCAGGAGACTTTGTCATCCACACAGCAGGGGAACAGCAGACGTTACTGAACCCCACTAACACAGGAGCTAGTGTTTTTCTCTGTGAAGTTGGCACTTCTGAACACCAACTGGCATAGTTGGAGCCCAGGATCAAGCATGGAGCAGGCTGAGGCCTGATGGTTTTTGAATGTGGAGGCAGCAGGAGACTTTGTCGTCCACACAACAGGGGAACAGCTGATGTTACTGAACCCCACTAACACAGGAGCTAGTGTTTTTCTCTGTGAAGAAGGCACTTCTGAACACCAACTGGTGTTGTTGGAGCCCAGGATCAAGCATGGAGCAGGCAGAGGCCTGATGGTTTTTGAATGTGGAGGCAGCAGGAGACTTTGTCGTCCACACAGCAGGGGAACAGCAGACGTTACTGAACCCCACTATCACAGGAGCTAGTGTTTTTCTCTGTGAAGACGATACTTCTGAACACCAACTGGCATTGTTGGAGCCCAGGATCAAGCATGGAGCAGGCAGAGGCCTGATGGTTTTTGAATGTGGAGGCAGCAGGAGACTTTGTCGTTCACACAGCAAGGGAACAGCTGACGTTACTGAACCCCACTAACACAGGAGCTAGTGTGTTTTTCTCTGTGAAGACGGCACTTCTAAACACCAACTGGCGTTGTTGGAGCCCAGGATCAAGCATGGAGCAGGCTGAGGCCTGATGGTTTTTGAATGTGGAGGCAGCAGGAGACTTTGTCATCCACACAGCAGGGGAACAGCAGACGTTACTGAACCTCATTAACACAGGAGCTAGTGTTTTTCTCTGTGAAGACGGCACTTCTGAACACCAACTGGCGTTGTTGGAGCCCAGGATCAAGCATGGAGCAGGCAGAGGCCTGATGGTTTTTGAATGTGGAGGCAGCAGGAGACTTTGTCATCCACACAGCAGGGGAACAGCTGATGTTACTGAACCTCATTAACACAGGAGCTAGTGTTTTTCTCTGTGAAGACGGCACTTCTGAACACCAACTGGCATTGTGGGAGCCCATGATCAAGCATGGAGCAGGCTGAGGCCTGATGGTTATTGAATGTGGAGACAGCAGGAGACTTTGTCATCCACACAGCAGGGGAAAAGCTGATGTTACTCAACCTCATTAACACAGGAGCTAGTGTTTTTCTCTGTGAAGACGGCACTTCTGAACACCAACTGGCGTTGTTGGAGCCCAGGATCAAGCATGGAGCAGGCTGAGGCCTGATGGTTATTGAATGTGGAGGCAGCAGGAGACTTTGTCGTCCACACAGCAGGGGAACAGCTGACGTTACTGAACCCCACTAACACAGGAGCTAGTGTGTTTTTCTCTGTGAAGACGGCACTTCTGAACACCAACTGGCGGTGTTGGAGCCCAGGATCAAACATGGAGCAGGCTGAGGCCTGATGGTTTTTGAATGTAGAGGCAGCAGGAGACTTTGTCATCCACACAGCAGGGGAACAGTAGACGTTACTGAACCCCACTAACACAGGAGCTAGTGTTTTTCTCTGTGAAGTCGGCACTTCTGAACACCAACTGGCATTGTTAGAGCCCAGGATCAAGCATGGAGCAGGCTTAGGCCTGATGGTTTTTGAATGTGGAGGCAGCAGGAGACTTTGTCGTCCACACAACAGGGGAACAGCTGATGTTACTGAACCCCACTAACACAGGAGCTAGTGTTTTTCTCTGTGAAGAAGGCACTTCTGAACACCAACTGGTGTTGTTGGAGCCCAGGATCAAGCATGGAGCAGGCAGAGGCCTGATGGTTTTTGAATGTGGAAGCAGCAGGAGACTTTGTCGTCCACACAGCAGGGGAACAGCTGATGTTACTGAACCCCACTAAAACAGGAGCTAGTGTTTTTCTCTGCGAAGACGGCACTTCTGAACACAAACTGGCGTTGTTGGAGCCCAGAATCAAGCATGGAGCAGGCTGAGGCCTGATGGTTTTTGAATGTGGAGGCAGCAGGAGACTTTGTCATCCACACAGCAGGGGAACAGCAGACGTTACTGAAAACCCACTATCACAGGAGATAGTGTTTTTCTCTGTGAAGACGATACTTCTGAACACCAACTGGCATTGTTGGAGCCCAGGATCAAGCATGGAGCAGGCAGAGGCCTGATGGTTTTTGAATGTGGAGGCAGCAGGAGACTTTGTCGTTCACACAGCAAGGGAACAGCTGACGTTACTGAACCCCACTAACACAGGAGCTAGTGTTTTTCTCTGTGAAGAAGGCACTTCTGAACACCAACTGGTGTTGTTGGAGCCCAGGATCAAGCATGGAGCAGGCAGAGGCCTGATGGTTTTTGAATGTGGAAGCAGCAGGAGACTTTGTCGTCCACACAGCAGGGGAACAGCTGATGTTACTGAACCCCACTAAAACAGGAGCTAGTGTTTTTCTCTGCGAAGACGGCACTTCTGAACACAAACTGGCGTTGTTGGAGCCCAGAATCAAGCATGGAGCAGGCTGAGGCCTGATGGTTTTTGAATGTGGAGGCAGCAGGAGACTTTGTCATCCACACAGCAGGGGAACAGCAGACGTTACTGAAAACCCACTATCACAGGAGATAGTGTTTTTCTCTGTGAAGACGATACTTCTGAACACCAACTGGCATTGTTGGAGCCCAGGATCAAGCATGGAGCAGGCAGAGGCCTGATGGTTTTTGAATGTGGAGGCAGCAGGAGACTTTGTCGTTCACACAGCAAGGGAACAGCTGACGTTACTGAACCCCACTAACACAGGAGCTAGTGTGTTTTTCTCTGTGAAGACGGCACTTCTGAACACCAACTGGCGTTGTTGGAGCCCAGGATCAAGCATGGAGCAGGCTGAGGCCTGATGGTTTTTGAATGTGGAGGCAGCAGGAGACTTTGTCGTCCACACAGCAGGGGAACAGCAGACGTTACTGAACCCCACTATCACAGGAGCTAGCGTTTTTCTCTGTGAAGACGATACTTCTGAACACCAACTCGCATTGTTGGAGCCCAGGATCAAGCATGGAGCAGGCAGAGGCCTGATGGTTTTTGAATGTGGAGGCAGCAGGAGACTTTGTCGTTCACACAGCAAGGGAACAGCTGACGTTACTGAACCCCACTAACACAGGAGCTAGTGTGTTTTTCTCTGTGAAGACGGCACTTCTGAACACCAACTGGTGTTCTTGGAGCTCTGGATCAAGCATGGAGCAGGCTGAGGCCTGATGGTTTTTGAATGTGGAGGCAGCAGGAGACTTTGTCATCCACACAGCAGGGGAACAGCAGACGTTACTGAACCTCATTAACACAGGAGCTAGTGTGTTTCTCTGTGAAGACGGCACTTCTGAACACCAACTGGCGTTGTTGGAGCCCAGGATCAAGCATGGAGCAGGCAGAGGCCTGATGGTTTTTGAATGTGGAGGCAGCAGGAGACTTTGTTGTCCACACAGTAGGGGAACAGCAGACGTTACTGAACCCCACTAACACAGGAGCTAGCATGTTTTTCTCTGTGAAGACAGCACTTCTGAACACCAACTGGCGTTATTGGAGCCTAGGATCAAGCATGGAGCAGGCAGAGGCCTGATGGTTTTTGAATGTGCAGGCAGCAGGAGACTTTGTCGTCCACACAGCAGGGGAACAGCTGACGTTACTGAACCCCACTAACACAGGAGCTAGTGTGTTTTTCTCTGTGAAGACGGCACTTCTGAACACCAACTGGCGGTGTTGGAGCCCAGGATCAAGCATGGAGCAGGCTGAGGCCTGTTGGTTTTTGAATGTAGAGGCAGCAGGAGACTTTGTCGTCCACACAGCAGGGGAACAGCAGACGTTACTGAACCTCATTAACACAGGAGCTAGTGTTTTTCTCTGTGAAGACGGCACTTCTGAACACTAACTTGCGTTGTTGGAGCCCAGGATCAAGCATGGAGCAGGCAGAGGCCTGATAGTTTTTGAATGTGGAGGCAGCAGGAGACTGTTGTCTACACAGCAGGGGAACAGCTGACGTTACTGAACCCCAATAACACAGGAGCTAGCGTGTTTTTCTCTGTGAAGACGGCACTTCTGAGCACCAACTGGCTTTATTGGAGCCCAGGATCAAGCATGGAGCAGGCAGAGGCCTGATGGTTTTTGAATGTGGAGGCAGCAGGAGACTTTGTCGTCCACACAGCAGGGGAACAGCTGATGTTACTGAACCCCACTAACACAGGAGCTAGTGTTTTTCTCTGCGAAGACGGCACTTCTGAACAGAAACTGGCGTTGTTGGAGCCCAGAATCAAGCATGGAGCAGGCTGAGGCCTGATGGTTTTTGAATGTGGAGGCAGCAGGAGACTTTGTCGTCCACACAGCAGGGGAACAGCAGACGTTACTGAACCCCACTATCACAGGAGCTAGTGTTTTTCTCTGTGAAGACGATACTTCTGAACACCAACTGGCATTGTTGGAGCCCAGGATCAAGCATGGAGCAGGCAGAGGCCTGATGGTTTTTGAATGTGGAGGCAGCAGGAGACTTTGTCGTTCACACAGCAAGGGAACAGCTGACGTTACTGAACCCCACTAACACAGGAGCTAGTGTGTTTTTCTCTGTGAAGATGGCACTTCTGAACACCAACTGGCGTTGTTGGAGCCCAGGATCAAGCATGGAGCAGGCTGAGGCCTGATGGTTTTTGAATGTGGAGGCAGCAGGAGACTTTGTCGTTCACACAGCAAGGGAACAGCTGACGTTACTGAACCCCACTAACACAGGAGCTAGTGTGTTTTTCTCTGTGAAGATGGCACTTCTGAACACCAACTGGCGTTGTTGGAGCCCAGGATCAAGCATGGAGCAGGCTGAGGCCTGATGGTTTTTGAATGTGGAGGCAGCAGGAGACTTTGTCGTCCACACAGCAGGGGAACAGCAGACGTTACTGAACCCCACTATCACAGGAGCTAGTGTTTTTCTCTTTGAAGACGATACTTCTGAACACCAACTCGCATTGTTGGAGCCCAGGATCAAGCATGGAGCAGGCAGAGGCCTGATGGTTTTTGAATGTGGAGGCATCAGGAGACTTTGTCGTTCACACAGCAAGGGAACAGCTGACGTTACTGAACCCCACTAACACAGGAGCTAGTGTGTTTTTCTCTGTGAAGATGGCACTTCTGAACACCAACTGGCGTAGTTGGAGCCTAGGATCAAGCATGGAGCAGGCTGAGGCCTGATGGTTTTTGAATGTGGAGGCAGCAGGAGACTTTGTCATCCACACAGCAGGGGAACAGCAGACGTTACTGAACCTCATTAACACAGGAGCTAGTGTTTTTCTCTGTGAAGACGGCACTTCTGAACACCAACTGGCGTTGTTGGAGCCCAGGATCAAGCATGGAGCAGGCAGAGGCCTGATGGTTTTTGAATGTGGAGGCAGCAGGAGACTTTGTTGTCCACACAGTAGGGGAACAGCAGACGTTACTGAACCCCACTAACACAGGAGCTAGTGTATTTCTCTGTGAAGATGGCACTTCTGAACACTAACTGGCGTTGTTGGAGCCCAGGATCAAGCATGGAGCAGGCTGAGGCCTGATGGTTTTTTAATGTGGAGACAGCAGGAGACTTTGTCGTCCACACAGCAGGGGAACAGCAGACGTTACTGAACCCCACTAACACAGGAGCTAGTGTTTTTCTCTGTGCAGACAGCACTTCCGAGCGACAACTGGCTGTGTTGAAGCCCAGGATCAATCATGCAGCAGGCGGAGGCCAACTTGCAGCAAATTTGATATAGGTTGTAGACTACTACTGATTGTAACCGTGCTCCACTATGGCCTCTGACTCCACTGTCTCTAGTATTTCCCTTGGCCTCCATCCCTGCCAGTTGCTGCTCTGAAGTGGCATCTGCACAATCCATACTTGTTACTGTGTTACTGGGGCTCAGTCACGTCAGTTGATCCCCTGATGTGTGTCCTGCAAGGTCTCCTGCTCTGTCCACATTCCTACTACTAGTAATTGGAATGTGTACAGAGCAGGAGACTTTGCCGAACACACATCAGGGGATCAACTGATGTGACTGAGCCCCAGTAACACAGGAACAAGTGTGGATTGTGCAGGCGCCACTTCAGAGCAGCAACAGGCGAGGTTGGAGGCCAGGGGAAATACTAGAGACAGTGGCGCCAGAGGCCATAGTGGAGCACGGTGAAAAATCAGTAGTAGTTCGATTGTGGAGGGAGCAGGAGACTTTTCAGTCCACACAGCAGGGGAGCAGATGGCGTTACTGAACCCCACTAACACAGGAGCTAGTGATTTTCTCTGTGCAGACGGCACTTCTGAGCGAAAACTGGCTGTGTTGAAGCTCAGCAATTACAGTTCAGGTGGTAGAAACATGAACACAACAGGAGACCTGGATCCTGTTGCCAACCAATTATTTATTCTGGTAGAGGACTGGCAAATTCTGGCAAGAACCAGGCCTTGTTCATTTTCAGAAATTTAAGCCGGTCAATGTTATCGGAGGATAGTCGAGTCGACGGTCTGTTAGTACACCACCTGCGGCACTAAAGGCACGTTCCGATAATACACTGGCAGCAGGGCAAGCCAGCACCTCCAATGCATACTGGCTAAGCTCTGGCCATGTATCCAGCTTTGAGACCCAAAACTTGAAGGGGGAAGAGCCAACTGGGAGTACACTGACAGGGCAAGACATGTAGTCTGTCACCATCTGACGGAAACGTTGCCTCCTGCTGACTGGAGCCGTCTGTGATGGTGTAGACATTTGTGGCGGACACACAAAACTTTGCCACATTTGGGCCATAGTGGTCTTGCCTTGTGCTGAGGCGCTGCCTCTGCTCCCTCTTTGTGCCGAGCTTCCTCCACTGCCTCGAGGCACAAAGCTGCTTTGTAAAGCACTAGCAGCACTGCTGTCGGGTGGAATGGAGAACACGATGGACTGCACCAGTGTGTCATGGTACTCCTGCAGTTTACGCTCCCGGTTCAATGGTGATATGAGGCTTTGTAAGTTGTCCCGGTAGCGAGGATCTAGGAGGATGTACACCCAATAATCAGTCGTGTTGAGAATGTGGGCGATGCGGGGGTCGTTTCTCAGGCACTGCAGCATGAAATAAACCATGTGCTGCAGACTCCCAACTGCCAAAGAAACGCTGTCCCCTGCTTGAGTCGTCATCTCTGCCTGCTCTGCATCACCCCACCCTTGCTGTACATACTGACTAGAGCATTGTGTACCTCCCTCCTCTGGAGAGATGTCTTCCTCCTCCATTGAGTCCTCATCATCCTGCTCACAAAGTGTCCCCTGCCTAGGCCTTTGTGAGGAACCACCTAATGCAGACTGTCCAGAAGCAGATGGCATTTGTGACTCCTCATCCTCCACCTCTTCCAAAACCTCCTCCCTTAGTGCTTGCAGTGTTTTTTGAGCAGGCAGATAAGGGGGACAGTCATGCTGACTAGCGTATCATCTGCACTCGCCATCTGCGTGGAATCATCGAAGGCACGCAAAATGAGGCAGATGTCCTTCATAGAGGCCCACTCAGTGGTGCTGAAGTATGACCGGCGCACAGTGCGACTTGTTTGCGCCTGATGCAGCTGGTACTCCATGACTGCTGCCTGCTGCTCACACAACCGCTCCAACATACTGTATGTAATGTTGAATTCCACCTGGTGGGTAGGTCACATATGATGCGATGTTCCGGAAGGCGTAATCGGCGCTGCAGTGCAGCAAGGCGCGATCTTGCCGTGCTGGAACGCCGCAAGTGAGCGCACTCTATGCGGACCTTGTGCAGCAGTGCATCAAGATCCGGATAGTCCCTCAGAAAGCGCTGCACGACCAAGTTGAGCACATGTGCCAGACATGGGATGTGAGTGAGGTTGCCTAGGCCCAGAGCTGCCACCAGATTTTGGCCATTGTCACACACTACCAAGCCCGGCTGGAGATTCGCTGGCACAAACCACACGTCGCTCTCCTGCTTGATGGCATTCCAGAGCTCCTGCGCTGTGTGGCTTCGATTCCCCAAAGACATTAATTTGAGTACGGCCTGTTGATGTTTGGCCACGGCTGTGCTCATATCGGTCGTAACAGGCTCCTGCAGCGCTGTTTCTGAGGAACTTGAGGAGGAGTCAATGTGTAGAGACTGGATTCCTGCAATCCGTGGAGTTGGCAGAACACGTACAGCGCCACTCTCCATATCTGTACCCGGCTCCACAACATTGACCCAATAGGCAGTGAGGGAAAGGTATTGTCCCTGTCCATGGTTACTGGTCCACGCATCGGTGGTCAGGTGGACCTTGCTACTGATGGTGTTTAGTAGCGCATGTTTTATTTTTCCCCCACATGTTTTTACAGGGCAGGGACGGCTTGCCTGCTGAAATAAAAGCGGCTGGGCACGGTGTATTGTGGGACTGCCAATGCCATGAAGTTCCGGAAGGTGTCAGTCTCCACCAGCCTGAATGAGAGCATTTCAAGGGCCAGTAGTTTGGCAATGCCAGCATTCAGAGCCTGTGCTCAGGGATGGTTTGCCGAGTATGGCCGCCTTTTATCCCATGCCTGTGCTAACGATAGCTGTAGAGTGGCCTGGGAGTGTGAGGATGACTGGGAACGTGGTGCTGTGGGTGGAATGTCACTGGGTCTCCGGACAACAGTGCCAGAGGTTCTTCCTTGGCGATCCTGTGAGGAAGCCGAACCAGCTGTGTGTGAGCTGGAGGAAGAGGCCCCAACACGAGCTAAAGAGGTGGTAGGTGGTGCTGTACGTTGGCCTACGTCTTCAGTGTGTCTGTGTAACTCCAGCTCGTGCTTGGTCCGCACATGTTTCCACATATTTGTGGCATTGAGGTTGCTGACATTTTTCCCTCTTTTGACTTTCTGATGACACAGCTTGCATTTGACAAAGCAAATGTCTTCTGCAACTGTGTCAAAAAAGGACCACGCACTGCAAGTCTTGGGAGCCCCCGTTTTGGCTTTGGAAGAGGATTGCTGCTAATGGGTGCCAAAGTGGAGGCTACAGGCAACCAAGTCTGCCCCCTCTCTCTCCCTCCTGTTTTGGCCGTTCGGGGAATCTCTTCCTCAGAGCTGCTTCCACCACCTCCTTGCTCCTCACACCATGATGGGTCAAGGACCTCATCATCTACACTCCCCTCTTCAAACACCTGCTTCTCCTGGGTAGTTCCGCCAGCACCGTACACACCAGAAAGTGGCACCTGGGTCTCGTCATCATCTGATGCGTACTGAGGTGTGCTGACCATAGACACTGGCCCACCCGCCTCTTCAGATTCAGAGGGACGAAGAAGTTGCGCATCACTGCATACTCCCTCTTCTTCACATTCTTGAATGCTGCTTGGCTGTCCCCCTCCTTCCAAGCCAACAGATTCAGAGAACAGCAGTAGAGACTGTGATGGCTCCTGTCCAGGGCTCTCTGACTGCCTGGGCACTTTGGCAGGTGGTGAAGAGACAGATGGTTGCTCTTCAGTGCTCTGGCCCTGAAAGAACGTGGAAGTCATTGAAGTCGATGCGTTAGCTGCCATCCATTCGACAACGGCTTCAATTTGTTCCTCCCGCAGCAGTGGGTACGGCGAGGTCCTACAAAGCTGCGCATAAAGGACTGTTGCCTGCTAAAACTGGGGGATGCTGACTCACTGGTGCCCGCAGCAGGCACTGAATCCCCACGTCCCCTCCCTGCAGAATCCCCACGTCCTCTCCCTGCAGAATCCCCATGTCCTCTCCCTGCTGAAACTCCATGCCCACGCCCACATGCCTTACTCCATGCCTTCTTCATCTTGGTAGACTGATAAAGATAGGCAGAAAAGTATAAAGGGGGGGCCTAGTGTGCTTATTCTTGAACAGCTGGTAACAGGTATAAGAAACACTAATTTTATGAAGTGTGTGTGTGGACTACACTTTAATAGGAGCTAATGTGGCCTACACAACTGTCAAATGGAGTGTTTGGTGAACTTTATTTTGTTGGTTTTTTTTTTAAAAAACTAAAAGGATGTGACCAAAGATTTGAAAGCGATAGTATCACTAACTTTTTGGAGCTATTACAATGCAGGAAGGTAACCTACAATGCAAAAGATGAGGCTCCAAAAAATAGGGTAATACTAATCTGGCTGCAGCTGAAGAGCACAAGCCAGAAAAAAAGGCTCCTCTATCTACTCCTATATAGTGTTTGCAACCAACCAATGTAGATGGATACGGATGGATGCACACTAATAGGAGAATAAAAAATGAGCTGCAATAAAAGAAAAATATGTGTGAGGCAGTGACGCACGCTGAGCGGCCTACAACCAGACGTAGCTGCAGGACACACTACTCAGCGTGAGCTGCACTCACACACAGTCAGAGACCTCTCAGACAGCCGTGAACAGTGCAGATAAGTGGGCACTAGCACTGAAAGGCTGCAGAGAGGGTCCGCTGTCTACTCCTATAGTGTTTGCAACCACCGTATATGGATATGGATGGATGCACACCAATAGGAGAATAAAAAATGAGCTGCAATAAAAGAAAAATATGTGTGAGGCAGTGACGCACGGTGAGCGGCCTACAACCAGACGTAGCTGAAGGACACACTACTCAGCATGAGCTGCACTCACACACAGAGACCTCTCAGACAGCCGTGAACAGTGCAGCAAACTGGGCACTAGTACTGAAAGGCTGCAGAGAGGCTCCGCTGTCTACTCCTATAGTGTTTGCAACCAACGTATATGGATACGGATGGATGCACAGTGCACACTAATAGGAGAATGAAAAATGAGCAGCAAAAAAAGAAAAATATGTATGAGGCAGTGACACGCTGAGCGTCCTACAACCAGACGAGGCTGCAGGACACACTACTCAGCGTGAGCTGCACTCACACAGACCATGCAGACAGCTGTGAACACTGCTGCAAGGCAAAAGAAAGCTACAGTGGTGGATTATGTAGCCTAGGTAAAACACACTATGATTGTGACAATCGCTATCTCTAACTGTCCCTCACAGTCTTGAACAGCAGCCTGTCCCTAACTGAATTCACAGCAGAGTGAACCAGAAATGGCGGCTGCGGCGGCTTTTATAGTGCATCATGACATCATTTCAGCAGCCAATCACAGCCATGCCATTAGTTAACATGCCTACATGCCTAACAGGATGTGCCCACACTTCTGAGGATTGTCATTGGCTGAATCAAATTAAACTGGCTCATAGCATTATGGGAACTTCCGATTCCGGTATTCGATATGCTAAAAGTATCGGAACTCAGTATCGGAATTCCGATACAGTGAATATCGGCCGATACCCGATACTTGCGGTATCGGAATGCTCAACAATAGTATCCACATAACCTCTGAGAGTGAGAACGCCTGATGGAGGTAGCTTAAGATTTAGCCTTTGAGTTTCTTTAAGATATTGAAGAATTCTCTTAATTGCATTCCAGTCTCTTTGGCGTGGCTTGCTTACATGTCAGCAGAGAATTCTAACTGTGGCTGTAATATCCAGACGAGTTGTGGTTGCAATATACCGAAGCGCCCCCACTGCTTGTATGTATCTCTCATTGCTGAGTAGGAGATCTTCTTCTCCTTCCAACTTTAAGTAGGACGGGTCCATTGGTGTTGACGTACCTTTGGCTTCTGACATTCCAAACTGGTTTAGGAAGTTTTCTGACCATATAAGAAAGGCGCCTAGCTGTGATGCCTTTGTTTGGCCTTTCTGATCTTCTGACTGGGCGTTGACTTGGTTCTTCTGTGTCTTCCTTGGTGGCTTCAGAGCTTATCAACAGTTCAGGGTTTTCCTTTTTGGCGTCTGGGTTTGGTGATTGAGATTCTTGTTCTTGCTTCTTAGGTTGAATAATTGGTGTAACTTCAAGGAATTTGAGTGATACAGAGTTTTCATCAATCACTACATCTCTGCTGATTGTTACTGTGTTGGTCTCTGGGTGGAGGATTCTGTATCCCTTTTGAGTTTCACTATAGCCCACTAGGACTCCTTGCTTTGCATGTGATTCCCACTTGGAATGTTTTTCTTTGGAAACATAGACAAATGTTTTGCTTCCAAACATCCTGAGGTGCTTCAGGTTAGGCTTCTCGCAGTTCCATAGCTCATATGGAGTTTTATTTGTGGCTTCACCTGACACTCTATTTTGAAGATAGAATGACTGTGCCGGGCTGTGTGGGACTGTGCTGGCCTGTGCGAAGACTGTGCTGGGCTGTGAGGGACTGTGCTGGCCTGTGCAAAGACTGTGCCGGGCTGTGCGGGACTGTGCTGGGCTTTGCAGGTACTGTGCGGGGACTATGCCGGGCTGTGTGGGACTGTGCTGGACTGTGCTGGGCTGTGCGGGACTGTGCTGGGCTGTGCAGGTACTGTGCAGGGACTGTGCGGGGACTGTGCTGGACTGTGCAGGACTGTGCTGGGCTGTGTGGGACTGTGCTGGGCTGTGCGGGACTGTGCTGTGCTGTACAGGTACTGTGTGGGGACTGTGCTGGGCTGTGCGGTACTGTGCTGGGCTGTGCGGGACTGTGCTGGGCTGTGCAGGTACTGTGCGGGGACTGTGCGGGGACTGTGCTGGGCTTTGCGGGGACTGTGCCACGCTGTTCTGGGACTGTACGGAGACTGTGCTGAGCTGTGCGGGGACTGTGCTGCGCTGTGCGGGGACTGCGTGGGCTGTGCCAAATATTGTGAGGCGAGTAGTGAAATACTCACCAGGATTCGAGTAACACATTACTCGCCGAGTACCGAATCCTAACGAGTATACTTGCTCATCCATAATGATGGCTTCTCCCCAATACGTTGTAGGTAGATTTGCATCAAACAACATACTTCTTCCACTTTCACAAAGAGTACAGATCTTTCTCTCTGTAATGCCATTTTGTTCTGGGTTCTATGGAATGGTAGTCTGGAACATGTTTCTATTCTTTTTCAAAATGGTTTGCACCTTACCACTTGTATATTCGGTTCCATTATCTGCATGCAGGGCTTTTGGCATTCTTCCAAATTTGTTAAACATTACAGCAAGATATTCTTCAAGTTTCTGTGGAACTTCATCCTTACTATGTAGCAGGTAAGCGACTGTATATCTGGAGTAGTCATCAATAAATGTGAGAAAATATATCTTTTTGCTAGGAGATTGAACACTCATTGGACCACATACATCTGCATGTATCAGATCCAGTGGCTGTGCAGATCTAGTGGTGCTTATTTTAGGAAAGGATTTTCTGGACATTTTCCTTTTAAGACAGCTAGTGCACTTCATCATTTGACTACACTGGTTGATTTCAATACCATTTGAAAGTTGAGCTAGCTTCCTTACTGCTTCTGGGTCACTGTGCCCAAGACATCTGTGCCATACATGGTTACAGTTCTTATGTAGATTTTGTCTAGCACTGTACACTCTTTGCATTTTAGCTGACAAAGTTCATCTTGGATGATTTCCTTCTGCAAGAGTGTGACCCTTCTTTGAGATGATGCAGCTGTTACCTCTGAAAGTAACTTGCTTTCAAGTCTGGGAACATAAAGAACATCCTTTATTGGGATCTTTCTGCTTTGTGCTGAGGAAACTGAACATTGGAGGTAGCCATCTCCTACTCCTTCTGAAGTCATATAGTGACCGTTAGCTAAGATGACCTTTTCGGACTTGCTTTCATTAAGTTGAGTGAAGAAATCCTTGCTATTTGTCATATGGCTTCTTGCACCTGAATCTATACACCATATATGCTTTGCAGATGGGCTTGTACTGGCACTAAATTCAGCTTCAGCACATGCAGAATTTTCCTTTACAGCTGTTTTAACTGACTCATTCTGACTTAACTGACTTCAAGCTGACTCATTCTTGCTTTCCAAATTCTGCAGTCTGCTTTAAGGTAGCCAGGCTTTTTACAGACAAAACAATCACGAGTTTCTCTTAGATTGCTCTTATATTTAGGGAAATACTGTGTCTTTAATGCTGTTTCTGCTCTGGATTCATTACTGCTGCTTACATGTAGTGATGAGTGAACGTGGGCGCCACTACTCGTTACTCGCACGAGTATCACTGTACTCAGTGTACTCCAGTATTACTCAGCAGGAGCTCCAGTCTCTGCCCTGCAATTTTGGCGCTCTTTAGAGTGCCAATGAACATGCAGGGATTTTCTGCTATGCACTCTAATGCCGAAGCCATCTTTGTTGTGGTATTACAGTGATTGGCTATAAGAGACCAGACGCCGCCCTGCTTGACGCATTCAGCTCCAGATTCAGACAGTGTAGGGAGAGTGGCTGCTGAGATAGGGAGAGATTTGTGCTTTTATTAGTTAGTGTGGGCCTACCATTGTTCAATCCACAAATCCAGCTAAACCAACAGTCCTTTTAAGGGCTAATTAGGGGGTATATAGATTGCAGTGCTAGGTAGGCAGGGGAGTCTATGTGCTCATATCCACATCAGTTCAAGACATGCAGGCACTGTATGCAAGTGTATTGATCTGACTGCAAACTTCAAAAGGATCCATTACTGTTTGGTGCTGCCTATTGTATATATACCTAGCTGCAGGTATCCGTGACTAGGATTATTATTTTTTTTTGCACCTGAATTGTGCTAATTTTATTACAAAGCAATCCAGAGCTCCCTTTTTTTCTACATTTATTTTCTTGGTCACACTCCAGATTACAGCCAGGTCATTTTAATACAATAGCATGAAAATCTGGCAGTTTAAAACTGTTTTTTTTTTGTCCCAGGCATCAGATCTGAGCGTGCAGAAAATTCTGCTTTTATTATTTGTTACTGTAGTATTTTTTGGAGTGTCTTACAACATTTTGGCCACCATTTTGCTGACCAAAAAATCTTTAGGTGGCCAAAAAATATTTATCTACAGTTCTTATATTTATCACTCTGTTTTTACACCACACATCGCATATCATTGCGATAACTATTTTACAATTTTAGTACTCCAGCAATTTTTTTTAGTGTCATAGCCTAGTTATTGACACAATTTTGGTGGTACAAAAAAAATCCAGCCCACATATCATAACAGTGTTCTCTCTCCGTCAGATGCCAGATCTATCTGAGGTCTACAAAGTGTGGCATTTCGGCCAATATTCCACTGTTTTTGCTGTCTGTTACCCTAGGTGTATACACTATTTTGGGGGAAAAAAATTTAAAAAAACTCCAGGCACATATTGAACAGTCTGTTATCTCCATCAGACACCAGGTGTATCTGTGCTCTACAAATAGCTGCTTCTCAGGCCTACCTTGCCCTTTTTTTCTGTCTGCTACCCTAGGTCTAGTATACACTATTTTGGCCTAAAAATAAAGAACATACCAGCCTCATATTGAACAGTCTGGTATCTCAGTGGCACCTTACCTGGGACATGGGATACCACACCTCTGGGTGAGGTACAGTACCTCTGTGGAGACTGAACCCTCAGGGCACCACATTACCATAGCTCAAAACAGTTTTTGGGTATAAAAAATACAAAAAGATCAGCGACATATTGAACAGTCCGGTATCTCTGTGACACGCCACATGTATCTGAGGGCTACATAGTGTGCTTTGGAGGCTTCCATTCACCTTTATTTGCTGTGTATTACCCTAGCTGTAAACACTATTTAGGGCTAAAAATTTTAAAAATACTGCCCACATATTGAACAGTGTGGTATCACTGTCAGATGGCTGAGCTATTTGTGGCCTACAAATTGTGGCAATTCACA
This sequence comes from Dendrobates tinctorius, assembly GCF_039654945.1. Lineage (NCBI taxonomy): Eukaryota > Metazoa > Chordata > Amphibia > Anura > Dendrobatidae > Dendrobates > Dendrobates tinctorius. Next base: position 4,005,598 of record NW_027361728.1, on the reverse strand, counting down.
CCTATGTTCCACTGTATTTGCTGTCTGTTACCCTAGTTCTGTGCAATATTTTGGGGTATAAACTAAAACAATACAGGCTACATAGAGTGACCAGTATTGTATCTGTTTCAGACTCCTATCTTTCGGTATGCAAAAAATTATGGCATATCAGAGAAACATTACCATTTTTTGCTGTGCCTTACCTTATTTTTAGACAGTCTTTTTGGGTAAAAAAAAAATTAAACAACTCCAGGGCACATATTGAACACTCTGTTATCTCCGAAGGATGCCAGGTGTATCTGTACTCTACAAATAGTTGCTTTTCAGGCCTACCTCGCCCTTTTTTTTGCTGTCTGCTTCCTTAGGTCTAGTATACACTATTTTGGCATACAAAATAAAAAAATACCAGCCTCATATTGAACAGTCTGGTATCTCAGTGGCACGCCTCATCTATCTGTGGGCTAGAAAGTGTGCTTTTGAGCCTTTCCTTCACCTTTTTTTGCTGTGTGTTACCGTAGCTCAAAACAGTTTTTGGGTGTAAAAAATACAAAAAGACCGGCAACATATTGAACAGTCCGGTATCTCTGTGACATGCCTCATGTATCTGAGGGCTACAAAGTGTGCTTTGGAGGCTTCCATTCACCTTTATTTGCTGTGTGTTACCCTAGCTGTAAACACTATTTAGGGCTAAAAATGTAAAAAACACTGCCCACATATTGAACAGTGTGGTATCGCTGTCAGACGGCTGAGATATTTGTGGCCTACAAATTGTGGCAATTGAGGACTACATTCCACTGTATTTGCTGTCTGTTACCCAGATATCTGAAAGTGCGTTTTGCCCACACACGGATTACATCTAATTTTGCTCCAAATTGTGACTTTTTTATTGAATGTTGAAAATATTGTACTCCATATAAAATGGGAAAGGCGCGTGGCAAGGGACGGAGAACTGGTGATGGTGCATGCAGAGGGCAAGCTGCAATTGTGCCACAACAAACTCCCACATCTTATCGCAACAGATTCCTGTCGGAATTCATAGAGGATGGCAGAAGACCATTCTTGACACCAGAGCAGGGTGAAAAGGTAGTTGGTTAGATGGCAGATAATACTTCTGGTCAGTTTGGCACCACCACCAGCACCCTGTCTTCCACACGGTCAAGTCTGAGTAGCCATGAGTCTTGTCCGCATATTCTTCACCCTGATCCTCTTTCCACCTCCCATGCCAAGTGCCCGCAGACAACTGATGCCACACTTGGACACTCCGAACAACTGTTCACTTGTCCATTTATAGATTCTGGCCTCTTGCCCGGTCCACTTGAAGTGGGGCAAACTGAAATTGCATGTAGCGATGCCCAAATATTTGAGCATGAAGGTGACGGTGGGAATGTGTCATGGGGTCACACTTGACTCCGAGCTTTCCTTTCCCCCCACATTCGATCACTGGCTCGCTCTTGTCATCTGCACCTCAAAAACATTTCTAGAATTCAACCTTTTCTTACTTTTGACTCCGCAAAAACTCTTATTGTTTCTCTTATTCATTCTCGTCTGACTATTGTAACTCTCTTCTAATCGGTCTCCCTCTTACCAAACTCTCCCCTCTCCAATCTGTCTTGAATGCTGCAGCCTGGATCATATTCCTCACCTATCGTTACACCGATGCCTCTACCTTGTGCCAGACATTACACTGGCTACCCATCCACTCCAGAATTCAGTATAAACTTATTATCCTCACCCACAAAGCCCTCCATGGCTCAGCACCACCCTACATCTCCTCCCTTGTTTCCGTATACCACCCTACCCGCGCCCTCCATTCTGCTGATGACCTGAGGTTAGCATGCTCAATAATCAGAACCTCCCACTCCCGTCTCCAAGACTTTTCACGTGCTGCGCCAATTCTTTGGAATGCACTTCCCAGGTCAATACGATTAGTCCCCAATCCCCACAATTTTAAGCGTGCCCTGAAAACGCATTTATTCAGACTGGCCTACCGCCTCAACACATTAACCTAATCTATCCCTGGGTGGCACAGTCAAAAGTTTTACCATAACCAGGTTCCCCACATCATGTTCCCACATGCTTTATGCATCCATTAGCCCTCTGTGTCTGTACTGTTACACACTTAACATTATGGCTGGTCCAAACAATCAGGGCAATTGTTACCACCCACCTTTCGTTTCTACCTCTTTCCTCATCAGAGGTGTATCTAGGCTTTCTGGCACCCAGGACAAGACCTTGGTTCGGCGCCCCCCCCCAAATACATATGCGACACTTAGCCAAGTACCCACAAGCTGCTCTCTCTAATGCTCTCAATGTTCAGTAAAAAACTGAAAGCAGGATGAGAAGCTCGTTGTCACAAGACCATAACTGTGAAAATCGCATATGAGTGAAGTGTCCATGTGATGACTGAATTCTCACAACTAATGCCCTGCACACATTTAGGATTCTCCCTTGCCGATGTACAGTCATGTCAGCACAAGCATGTGATTTATATACTTCTGGCCACATTCCGACTAGACGTGCCCAGCCTCGCTCTGTTCATTTTCATTGAGTGAGGCCACACATGTCTAGTCAGCATATGACCGTATGTATGTAAATTACCGGCACGAAAGAATCCTAACAGCGTTCAGTGGGCACTGTGAGAATTCAGAAGTCTGCAGTCACACAGAAAGACTGCAGACTCATCACCGGCCTGGACAACCCCTTTAATGTTCCTAACATAAATAAAAACAAGAGAATAAGTCAGTATCACAAATAATATATGCATCCAGGTACCTTATAGATGACATCTCTGGAGTTGTTCTCCTTCTTTACTTCTTCTTGTCCAGACCCATGATGAGTTTTCTCATCCACAGCCGTCTCTGCAGACTTCCATCTTCTCCGGTCTTCTGCAGCAAATCTCCATATGATGCCTTTAAAGATAGAAGTGTCATTATAATGCTCCGAAATAAAAATATCTGCATTATACTGTCAGTTCACACTATTCCCCTCCCTCCCCATACTGTCTCCTCTAACATCCCACTTGCTCACCATACTGTCTCATCATATATTTACCCCCTCACTCTCTATACTGTCTGCTCACACATATCCCTGACTCCCCATACTGTGTCTGCACACATCCCATCACCCTCTCTCCCCATACTGTGTCCACTTACATTTTTCCCATCACTACTCATACTGTGTCCACATACATTTACCCGTTGACACCCCGTACTGTCTGCACCCATCCCGCAAACTGTTTCCTCATACATGCCTTGGCACACAAAATTTATGAAATATAATTCTCAACTTTATAAGACTAAAGCAATTCTGATAAAGTTATTTCAATACATATATGCTGATACAAAGAAAGTACCTCAGATTACCACCACAGAGATAAACAATACTGTTTATCTCTGTGGTGGTAATCTGAGGTATTTTCTTTGTATCAGCATATATGTATTGAAATAACTTTATCAGAATTGCTTTAGTCTTATAAAGTTGAGCATTATATTTAATAAATTTTGTGTGCCAAGGTTTTTCTACTGTACAATATATGTCTTTTAACTCTGAGCACCTAAATTGGCAGTGAGCATCCCGTTCTCTACAGTATTCCTTATACATGCCCTCATACATACTCTTCATTTTGTGTCCTCAAATCTCCCCACACACATTAAATCCCATCCCCACTCCAAATCCCCCATCCCCAATCCCCCCCACACATTAAGTACCCCCATCCCCACTCCAAATCCCCCCACACACATTCAATCCCCCATCCCCACTCCAAATCCCCCCACATTAAGTATCCCCCATCCCCACTCAATAACCCCCGTCCCTACTACCAAATCCCCCCACACATTATGTACCCCCCACTCATTATGTAGCCCCCACTCATTATGTACCCCCCACTCCAAATCCCCCCACACATTAACCCCCATCCCCACTCATTAACCCCCCAGTCATTAACCCCCCCAGTCATTAACCCCCATCCCCACTTATTAACCCCCACACACATTAACCCCCATGTCCACTCATTAACCCTTCCACTCATTAACCCCCCATTCCCACATTAATCCCCATCCCCATTCATTAACCACCACACTTTAATCCCCATCCCCACATTAACCCCCATCTGCACACATTAACCCCCCATACATTAACCCCCATCTCCACTCATTAACCCCCACATATTAACCCCAATCTCCACTCATTAACCCCGACATATTAACCCCCATCTCCACTCATTAACCCCCCCATCTCCACTAATTAAACCCCCCATCTCCACTCATTAACCCCCCCATCTCCCATCTTCGATGGTTCTTCAGCTCCACAGTGGAGCACACTTACCACCAGCGTTTGCTTTGGGCGCCGGGGAGTGACATCAGCAGCGTGATCACATGACCTGATCACGCTGCTGATGTCGCTCTGACCCGGTGGTCAGAGCTTCAATTGTACTGGCGTCTGTGTAGATGCCAGTACAATTGCAGACTGGGAGCCGGCGCGGCCTCCTTCTCTGCACCTGCTGTTGACAGCCGTCAGAGAGAACAGCCGACTCGAAGGACAGGGAGCAGCAGAACGCAGCCACCGGGGGAAACACTGCAGACCACTGCATTAGACAGCCCGACTGCGCCCCCCGCTGGCTGCACCCGGGGCAACTGCCCCATTCCCCCTCCCTGGATAAGCCTCTGTTCCTCATAGACTGTAAGCTTGCGAGCAGGGCCCTCGTTCCTCTTGGTATTTGTTATAATCTATGTGAATGTTGTTATGCTGTAATGTCTATTTGTCACGACTGCAGCCGCAGATGTGGCGCAGCAGGCACCTCCACGCCATGACAAGGAGGCGGGCGTCCCCCGGGGACCCAATATGGACCCTCTATACCACAGAGGGGGAAACGGGCCTTCCCAAACTAGGGAAGGGCAGCGACCGGGATTCTGTGGCAGCTGAACAGGAGGACAAGGATACGTAGGACTTGATGACACCGCACAACTTCAGGTATAAATAAAGTAAAGTTTACTTAAAGTAAAGTCACAATACATAGACAAAACCTGGACACACCACACGAGGTCATCAGGACGTCAGGGTACACGAGGTCATCAGGACATCAGGGTCACCCAAAGGACATCAGAGTCACCGGCAGACATCAGACGGGAGTCGTTTGGTTCCGGACATCCAACACAACCTACAGGCACCACTGCATTCATCCAGCTCCAGGCTCCAGGCAGCGGTCATCAGGTTCCAAACTGCAGTCGACAGGCTCCGGGCATCGGACCTAGGAAGGAACTCAAGCGTGATGGTGCTAACACCGCAGGATTGCTGGGCCTGCATGGAGCTAGAACCGCATGGTAGTCAGAGCACAGCATAGTAGATGCTCAGCAGGAACACCAGTTACAAGAGTTTCCGAGTCACTGGGTGCGGGGCTCCAAACACAGAGGGATTCCAGGAAAACAACATAGCAGACAGTTCAGACATGATCAGGTATAGGATAGGTACAGGATCAAGGATTTAAGCCTGGATACACCGCCTCTAGGCCAGGGCGAATTTAGACAGGGTCAGGTACAGAACAGGTACAGGATCAAGGATTCAGGCCCGGATATACCGCCTCCGGGGCAGGGCGAGGGTACAGGACAAAGCAGGAATCAAGGCAGAGACTTTGGTACCATAACCGAGACAGACGAGGTCCAGAGACACAGACACGAGACACACATGGCAAAGTCCAGGAGCTTTGTGAGTTGTGAGTAGCTCTGCCCCGCCCATAGGGCAGGGTAAGTTTATAAAGGGGCTGCCCCTCAGCAATTGGCTGGGGACAGCATTTCAAGTGCACACACTAACCCTGATAAAAGCAGGGAAGGTGTGGCTGCGCATGCCCTAAGCACACACAGAAACCATTGCAGCACAATCAGTGCAGAAACTGCAGCTTAGAGAACCTGGCATTGTCTGCAAGCCTAGACACATGTGGAAAGTCATGCACCAGCTGCAAATGACCTCACAACCCGCCTACAGCTTCCACAGCGGCGACCAGGGACCCCACATGCGAAAGGTCAAGCAGCAGAGCAAAGACCTAACACCACATGTGTAGCTATGCAGCAGAGCAGGGAACTGAGCAGGCTCCGTACAGGTAAAAGCCAGCAGTATCCCAGCTCAATTAGGGGGGAAGGAGCAAAGGGATAAAGCAAAAAACATGCATTGTCATGCCGACAAGCAAATACAAACAGAACGGCATGACACTATTGTCTGTACAAATCCCCTCTGAAATGTAAAGTGCTGCGGAATATGTCGGCGCTATAGAAATAAAATTTATTATTATTATTATTATTATGCCTGGCCCATGTGCTTAACCTGGTGTTTCAGCGGTTTTTCAAAACCTACCCGGAGCTGCCGGATCTGCTTGTGAAAGAACGCCACCAGTGTGCCCATTTAAGAAAGTCAGCTACAGCTTCAGCTGCCCTTTCCGTGCTTCAGCAGCGTTTGCAGCTTCCGGATCAACGACTGGTGTGTGATGTCCCCACACTTGGAATTCTACACTGCATATGCTGGAAAGGATTTGTGAGCAGAAGAGGGCAGTTATTGAGTACCAGCATCAACAAGGGCATCGGTATTCAGTTCAGACTCCACACATAAGACCTAAGGAGTGGACATGGATGTCAGACATATGTACCATCCTACAAAACTTTGAGGAGTCCACCAAGATGGTGAGCGGCAATGAAGCCATAATTAGCATCACCATCCCGCTTCTCTGTATTCTGAAAAGCTTTCTGCTCACAATCTAAGAGGATGTATTGCAGGCGGAGCACGATGACATGGAGCAAGGAAGCATACAGGGTGATTACACACAGCCCAGCCTCATGTCATCCCAAAGTGGATTAGTTGACAATGAGGAAGAGTAGGAGGAGGAGGAAGAACAGGAACTACTTTACTGCACTATAGACGGTACTACAAGCACAACTGGCATACTGTCTGTTCAGCATCGATGGCCTGAGGACAGGGAGGAGGAGGAGGACAGCATGGTTAGTCACCCTGTTTGTGAGGACACTGAAGGCTTGCCAGTTATTAGTCTGACATGCATGGCAGACTTTATGTTGCTCTTCCTTTCCCGTGAACCTTGCATTGACAAAATTTTGGCAAACACTCAGTACTGGTTGGTGACACTTATAGACCCAAGCTACAAGGAGAACTTTCAATCTCTTTTTCCAGAGTCAGATAGGTGTATTAAAATGAAGCAGTACCAGAGGGCCATTGTCGCGGAATTACTGAAAAAATTCCCATCTGAAAACGCTGGTGGCAGAGTTCACAGTTCGGTGACCATCCAAGGAGTAGAGGTGAAAGAGACCCAACTACAATCCAGCAGAGGCAGGAGAACACTGGCAAAGTAATGGGACATGTTTCTCAACCCTCCCATCGCCCTGACCCTGATTCATGGGTTAATCTCACAAGGCCTGGAAAGTTTGGGAAGATGTTGATGGAGTACCTTGCTGACCGTACCAACATCCTCTGTGATTCCTCTCTGCCTTTTAATTATTGGGTATCCAAGCAGGACATGTGGCATGAACTGGCTCTCAATGCCTTGGAGGTCCTGGCCTGCCCTGCTGCTAGCGTTTTGTCAGAGCGGGTTTTTAGTGCTGCTGATGGAATAATAACTGATAAGCGCATCTGACTGTCACCAGAAAATGCTGGCAGACTGACTCATGAAAATGAACAAGGTATGGATTGGGGCAGACTTTTGTACAGCACCGAATGAGAACAATGAAACATAACCATCAATACAGTATAGTTTTTGGGGAGGTGTATTTCCATGCACCTCTTCACACCCACACATGAGTATACGCTTCCTGACTTTGGCTATTTGGTGTCTTATTATCCTCCTCCTTCTCCTCATCCTCATCAGCCACCACCACTAGAACACGGGGGTGACGGTGGTCTGTGATGCAACAGCCAGTATAAATTTTTTAAAGGATGTTTTGATGCCCGTTCAAAAAATGTTTACACTCTATGTTGAGGGGTCACCCCCCCAGGGGAAAAAGTTTTTCAGCCTATACACTTAGTGTTTGGGCATTAAAAGTATAGGAGACCCGCTCCATTAAACTGGGAAGACCTTTTTTGCAGGCCATACTCCACGTCTCTTCCTACACCACCACTAGAGCACCAGGGTGAACGTGTTCTGTGATGAAACAGCCACTACATTGTTTTGCAAGGGTGCTTAGGAGGTCCGTAACAACAATTATATACACTTTTGGTTGATGTGTCCCCCCAGGGGAAAATATTTTTCAGCGTTTGCACTTAGTGTATGAGCATTCCAAGTACAGTATTGGAGACCTGCTCCTTTAAACTGGGAAGACCTTTTTAGTAGGCCATACTCCACGTCTCTTGTTACACCACCCCTAGATAACCAGGATGACCGTATTTCGTGATGAAACAGCCATTATGTTGTTTTGCAAGGGTGTTTAGGATGTCCATAACTACAAATATTTACATTTTTGGTTGATGTGACCCCCCCAGGGGAAAATATTTTTCAGCATATGCACTTGGTGTATGGGCATTCCAAGTATAGGAGACCCGCTCCTTTAAGCTAAGACCTTTTTTGCAGGCCATACTCCACATCTCTTCAGACACCACCACTAGAACACCATGGTGAACATGTTCCGTGATGCAACAGCCACATAATTTTTTGGAAGGGTATTTATGATGCCCGTAGCAAAAATGTTAATACAGTATGTTGATGTGTACCCCACAAGGGGAATTGTTTTGTCAGCCCATACACTAACTATATGGGCATTATAAGTACAGGAGACCCGCTCCATTGTAACGAAAACAGATTTTTAGGAGGACTTTATACACGTCTCTTCTAAGTGGTATTTTGTTTTGTCCAAATTTGGGGCAAGCCTTGCATTCAATGCATAGGCAAACAGTATGGGAGACCCTCTTCCTAATAATGTGAACTTTGTTGGTTGCTCATCTTCAACAATGCATTTCTTCAATGTCAGTTCTTCAGCCTCAACACTGCAATGCTAAAATGCAGGGTCATCTGCCTCACCACTGCAATCCACCAATGCAGTTTCTTAAGCCTCAACAGTGCAATTCTACACTGATGATTCTTCAGGCTCAACACTGAAATGCTGCACTGCAGGGTCTTTATCATCAACACTGCAATTGTCCACTGCTGGGTATTCAGCCTCAACACTGCAATTGTCCACCACTGGGTCTTTAGCATAAACACTGCAATTGTCCTCTGCCAGTTCTTCAGCATCAGCAATGCAATTTTAAACTGAAGGATCTTTAGCATGAACACTGCAATGGTCCACCGCTGGGTCTTTAGCATAAATACTGCAATTGTCCACTGCCAGTTCTTCAGCATCTACAATGCAATTTTTAATTGCATGGTCTTTTGCGCCAACACTGCAATAGTCCACCGCTGGGACTTCAGCATCAACACTGCAATTGTCCACTGATGGTTATTCAGCCTCAATAATGCAATTGTCCACCACTGGGTTTTTAGCATAAACTGCAATTGTCCACTGCCGGGTCTTCAACATCAACAATGTAATTTTAAACTGCAGGGTCTTTAGCGCCAACACTGCAATGGTCCACTGCTGGGTCTTCAGCATCAACACTGCAATGGTCCACCACTGGGTCTTTAGTATACATACTGCAATTGTCCATTGCCAGTTCTTCAGCGTCAACACTGCAATTTTTAACTGCAGCGTCTTTAGTGCCAACACTGCAATGGTCCACCCCTGGGCCTTCAGCATCAACACTGCAATGGTCCACTGCTGGGACCTTAGCATAAACACTGCAATTGTCCACTGCCAGTTGTTCAGCGTCAACAATGCAATTTTTAACTGCAGCGTCTTTAGCGCCAACACTGCAATGGTCCACCCCTGGGTCTTCAGCTTCAACACTGCAATTGTCCACTGATGGTTATTCAGCCTCAACACTGCAATTGTCTACTGCTGAGTCTTTAGCATAAACACTGCAATTGTCCACTGCTGGGTCTTCAGCGTCAGCAATGCAATTTTAAACTGCAGGGTCTTTAGCGCCAATACTGCAATGGTCCACTGCTAGGTCTTCAGCATCAACATTGCAATTGTCCACCGCTTGGTTTTTAGCATCAACACTGCTATTGTCCACTGCCAGTTGTTCAGCGTCAACAATGCAATTTTTAACTGCAGCGTCTTTAGCGCCAACACTGCAATGGTCCACCCCTGGGTCTTCAGCTTCAACACTGCAATTGTCCACTGATGGTTATTCAGCCTCAACACTGCAATTGTCTACTGCTGAGTCTTTAGCATAAACACTGCAATTGTCCACTGCTGGGTCTTCAGCGTCAGCAATGCAATTTTAAACTGCAGGGTCTTTAGCGCCAATACTGCAATGGTCCACTGCTAGGTCTTCAGCATCAACATTGCAATTGTCCACCGCTTGGTTTTTAGCATCAACACTGCTATTGTCCACTGCCAGTTCTTCAGCATCAACAATGCAATTTTAACTGCAGCGTCTTTAGCGCCAACACTGCAATGGTCCACCCCTGGGTCTTCAGCATTAGGGATGGGCGAATCAACTCGTTAGGACTCGTTACTCTGCGAGTAGTAGGGGACTCGCAGGAGTCGGTAATCTGCGAGTTTCCAAGCGATTACTCGCACAGTAACGAGTCCAATGCAAATGCTAGCGTTTTCCAAGCGATCTGTAGCATCGCTTGGAGAACTGATTGACAGGTTGGTCACACTCGTCAAACATAGTGTTTGACAAGTGTGACCAACTTTTTACTACTGAGGCTGCCTATGCAGCCTCAGTAGTAAAAGATAAAATGTAAAAAAAATAAAAAATATTGTTATTCTTACCCTCCGACGTCCCGCGCAGCCTTCCCGCCTCTCCACGCATCCGTTCCCAGCAGTCCTTTGCGAAAATGCCCGCGATGACGTCCGTTCTCGCGGGATCGCGATGTCTCGCGGTAATTCGCGATGACGTCGTGCGAATGACTGCGAGACTTCGCGATCCCGCGAGAACGGACGCCATCGCGGGCATTTTCGCAAAGGACTACTGGGAACGGATGCATGGAGAGGCGGGAAGGCTGCGCGGGACGTCGGAGGGTAAGAATAACAATATTTTTTATTTTTAAATTCTATTTTTTACAGGGATATGGTGCCCAAAGCCCGGAGGACAGTCTCCTCTCCTCCAGACCGTGGGTACCATCCGCAATTGTTCTGCTTACTTTCCGCATGGTGTGCACAGCCACATGCGGGAAGTAAGCGGAACAAAAAAAATGGCAGCACAGGAATCGCTGCAATACTCACTCGCATCCCCATTCATTAACATTGGACTCGCTAGACTCGCAACGAGTAGCGAGTTTCCGAGTCGGACTCGTTAGAGTCTAGCGATTCCGAGTATTTCAGGATTCGCCCATCCCTATTCAGCATCAACAGTGCAATTGTCCACTGATGGTTATTCAGCCTCAACCCTGAATTGTCTACCGCTTGGTTTTTAGCATAAACACTGCAATTGTCCACTGCCAGGTCTTCAGTGTCAACAATGCAATTTTAAACTGCAGGGTCTTTAGCTCCAACACTGCAATGGTTCACTGCTGGGTCTTCAGCATCAACACTGCAATTATCCACCACTGAGTTTTTAGCATCAACACTGCTATTGTCCACTGCCAGTCTTCAGTTCAAGCTCAACTATTCACTGCGTAGCCAAACAATATGGGAGTAACAATTTAATAGGAAGAATCTTTCAGGTGGCCATCAAGTACGTGGGTTCAAAGCCTTTTTGGGGTGTGTTTGAATTTGATGCAGGCTGGGCCTTAGCTTCTTCATTGAATATAACAGTATGGCATTGGCAAAAGAGTAACGTGAACATGGTTTTCCTGTGTGCATCCACTAGGTCACTTTTAAGCCTTTTGTGGTGCATTTTAATTTGATGCAGGGCGGGCCTTGCATTCAATGAAGAAGCTAACAGAATGACAGTGGTAAAATAGTAATGTGATTGTGGTTTTCCTGTGTAGATCCACTAGCTCGCTTCAAAGCCTTTTTGGGGTGTGCTTGAATTTTATGCAGGCCATCAAGTACCTCGGTTCAAATACTTATTGGGGTGCATGTTACTTTGCTGCAAGGCAGGCCTTGCATTTAACACATAGGCTAACACTATGGGAGACCTATTTTCTTATAATTGGAACACTTTTTCATCAGGCCCTCCTGTACGTCTCATCACAGGGGCATTGGGGTGCGTCCTAATTTTTGGCAGCCCAGCCACTTATTGCTTAGGCAATAACAGTATAGGAGACCCACTGTTTAATATTGTCCCTTTAGGAAGATTAATGCTGCCTGAAGCCCATATAAAAACTGGCTTTGTGACTTTAAGAGTCCCTCCTTCATAAATGAAACAAGATGTGTCTGATGATGTGTCACACACCACATGGCCAGCTAAGGTTGTTAATTCCTACAATGACATTTCCCAGTAAATGCATTTGTATTGGTTGAAAGCAATGGTAACGTTGAAAAATGCATAAAAAATGCAACGTGTGAACATAGACAAATTGCTGGAGGAACTTTTTTACTTTGTGTTAATTATTTTGCCTTATATAAAAGTCATTATCCTGGAAAGGATGTTCCTTGACATATTTCCCAGGGAAATCCATTTTAGTTTCGGTTTTGTATGTTTTTTTGTGAGCCTGTAAACATGACGTAAGACTCTGACAACATTGCTCACAGCTGTGACCTGGGAGTCAGAAATGCTTCCAGGGTCATTCCCCATGATGTTCCCATGTCATTTCAGCTGTGTTTCTATCATTTACAGATGTTTTTAGACTTTAAAAGGACCCCCATGTGGGATCGCAGCAAAAATGCTCGGTTTTCCCTTAGACTTACATTGGGCTCGTTGCTCGGGTCGAGTACCCGAATATTCCAATTTGGTCGACCCGAATAACGAGCATCGGAGCATTTTAGTGCTTGCTCATTACTACTTACTTGCTGTGTTTTTCTCTTTAATTCATCCACAAGTTTACCTTTAACATACTCTAGTGTCAGTTCACCATCTGGCCATGCATCTTGTTAGGGTTGTGGATCGCACTAAATATAAAATATGAGAAAGTGCAATCGCAACCCAGGTTCCACCATGCAGTCGTAGTATGCTGCTGCTAGGTAATGGTGGATGCTATATGGCGGTATAAAGGAAGAACACACGTGGGTTAACGTCACCCGGTGTGTACAGGGCGAACTCTGTTACCTCACAAAGCCGCACTACCGCAGAACATAAATGCCTGAGCTTGTTTAGCTCACAGAGCTCGGCAACGGAGCGCACAGAATGTGGCCACAGAACTCTGCCCCAAGGACACGGGGTCAGAGTCCCTCTAGACCTTCTGAGTGCACGGCGTTGCACCTGTGGACGCCACTATAGATGCTGACTATGGTGGAGTGTCGAGCACGTGCACCGTGGCATGCAGAGCCACCGGTGGACACTGATGCAAGTCTCAGACTCTGCCTCTACCTACACCTAAGCCTGGGCACTTAACAGGCTAGGCTGCACAACACATGCATACCAAGGGTAGGGGTTTCTTAATGAGTCATTCACCAGAGACATTCATACATGCATACAATACTTACTCCTCATAGTCTGGTAATGCAGTCTATACTAGCACATGGCCGAGTGGCCATGCGACCCTTTTATAGCATCGTCCTTCCGGGACCTTCCTGATGGTCCAATCCAAGCTGGAGAAGGACCTGAGCACGTGACCTCCGATCTCCAATGGGAGATCGTCCCACGGGCATGCTCAGTGGACCGAATGGAGGATTTAGTCTCTGGAGTAGATCATTGCTGACCAGCATGCGTTGCTATAGCTGGACCAGAGGTGGCAGCAGCAACCAAACCCACAGAGCTAGTCTGGGCAGAGCACCGGGACCGACGAGTCTGCTGAGCAGCCTCCTCTGTGGCTGAAGAGGAATGGGAGATGGCCGGAAGCAAGGCTCAGGATTCCTGCTGTGCAGCGACAGGAACCCGACGCCTAACACATCTAGTGCAGTCATCAGTGTCTCATAACTTTCTGGAAAATAACCAAGTGAATTGTGGTCACTGGGGAGCGCTGGGATAATGGCCTCACAAGGTTCAATGTGGAAGGAGAGTCCACTGAAGCTCCAGCCGTATACCTCCAACGGAGGAAAAGTGCAATAGTGAAAGTAAAACACGGTCACAAGGAGCGCTAGGAACACCAAGACAATGAAGTTTTTCTTAAGTCCACAACATGTTTCAATGGTAACACCGTCTTCATCAGGTGGCAATGATTAAGACCTATGTCAAAACGCATTAGTAAAAGCGGCATATAACGCTATCCTTGTGCAATATGTTGTAATAGCTGGTATCTATATTTTTTGTGGCGCACCATTTTTTCATATTTTTAATTTTGGAATAATGTGGAATTTTTAAAAAATTCTTGGCTTCCCACTGGAATTCATCTTTTTCTGGGATACTGGACTGCTTGCTCAACCTTTGCTAGATTCGGGAAGGAATGAGAAGTCCCTACAACAGGTGAGCTGACTACCATTTTCTTTTCTTAGATATTGGACTGGACCAGCCACTTTAGGACTCTTCGATGACTCCCAGGCTCAGCATCCACTTTACATCCTTTAAGATTACCTCTCGACAAGCTTCAGGAATCTGATATGGTTTCACGTTGACCCGGACATGAAGCTCCGTCAGAACCTCATACTCTATAATCTAGGTACACCCCGGGAGTTCTGAGAACAGGTCTCTGTTTCGCTTCAGTAACTCCGAGCACTGCTACTTCTGCGAGCAGGAAAAGGTGTCTACCATCTTGACATCCTCTGCACTGACCTTGACCTGAGCCAGCAGACAAGGGGTTTCCTCAGTTTCTCTGTCCTGCCTCGGTTTGATTAGGTTAACGTGGTACACCTGATAAGACTTCCGCTTCCCCGGTTGGTGGATTTTGTAGTTGACCTTCCCAAATTTCTGCAGTACCTCAAAGGGACCCTGCCACTTGGCCAGGAATTTGGCTTCTGCCATGGACAGCAGCACCATTTCTTGATCCCCTGGGTTGAACTGTCTCACCCTTGACGACTGATTGTAGATCTCGTCTGCACCTCTTGTGGTTTGAGGAGGTGTTCTCTCACAAGGGGCATCATCTTAGCAATCTTCTCTTCCATCTGGACCACATGCTCGATCACACTCCGGTAGGGTGTTGACTCTGCCTCCCACATCACTTTTGCTACGTCGAGGAGTCCACATGGGTGTTGCCATACAATATTTCAAATGGGGAGAACCCTGTAGAGGCCTGCGGGACTTCTGTGATGGAGAATAGAAGTTGCGGTAGTAGACAGTCCCAGTCCCGGACATCCCTCTCCATGACCTTCTTCTACATGGCCTTCAAGGTTTTGTTGAACATTTCTACCAAGTCATCCATCTGTAGATGATAGACTGAGGTCTGGAGTTGTGTGACTTGCAGGGTTTTGCACAACTCCTTCATCACCTTTGACATAAACAGAGTCCCTTGGTCCATGAGGCTCTCTTTTGGGAACTCCATTCTAGAGAACACCTGGACCAACTCTCACGTGATACACTTGGCGGAGGAGTTACATAGTGGAATGGCCTCCAGGTATCGAGTAGCATAGTACAGTATCACCAGGATATACTGATGCCCTCTGACGGACTTGACAAGGGGTCCCACTAGATCCATGGCTATGCGATCAAATGAGACCTCAATAATGGGCAACGGCACAAAGGGGCTACAAAAATGGGCCACTGGGGAGGTTAGCTGGCAGGTGGGACAGGACCTACAGAAGTTCACAATATCACAGTGACAACTGGGCCAGTAGAACCTCTGGCAGATCCTTTCCTAGGTATTCTCTATGCCTAGGTGACCACTTAACACATGAGTATGGGCCAGATCTAACACTCTGCATAGGTTCAGCCCTGGCACCAGTAACTACTCAACTACCTCCCCTCTCAGGTTGGTGACGTGATATATCACCTCCCCATTTTTGCCTAAATGTTGGTATCCAGTCTCAGCCCTCAGCTCTTGAGCTACACCATTAAGTACCATTACATTATTAAATGCCACTTTTAGAGATAGATCCCTGAGTTGGGTGGTTCCAAAGTTTTCCCCAAACAACTCCATCTCAGGGGTGCTTGCTTTAGAGGATGCTGCCTCATTCTCATTGCCAACCAGCACACAAAAGGGAAACCTGTCATCTGCTGCCTGCGACAAGGTTTCTCCAGGAGCAACCCGTCTGTCTTCCGGGCAACCAGACAACCTCCCTTTTCCCCACAAGTCCCAAAATAATACAAAATCCTGGCCTATTATAATAGGGTGCAATAGGTCCTTGACCACGCTGACCTTATGGGACTTGGTGCCACAGTTTGTGTTTATGACCACCTGGACACAGGGTAGTCCTTCACATCACCATGGATACAGCAGATGCCCTCCCTCTTTCCAGGAATCAGCTTCCTGAGTCCAGCAGACCAGTCACTTGCACCCTGTTTACTGACATGGAGCATGTATGTGGTCCCTCAACTGGGTGAGGGATAGCACTGCAGGTGAGCTATGCAAAATATGAGCAGCGCCGGCCCAGGCTGCAGTCCATTGTCTCGGTGGTCATAGGTCAACGGGCGGCTATATGACCTGGGGTATGACACCTCCAACATATTATACTACTGGATGGGGCTTTTAACTCAGGTACCTCCTCGATTCATGGATGTCCCACCCCCTTTTTGGTGTCTGTCCCCTTGCTTCTCCAAGGACCTCTTGACCACTTGATACATCTCCACCTGGCTCACTAGGTCATCGGCATTATGGGGATCTCCCTGGGCAACCCAGGATTGCACTGGCCTTGGTAGGGAGTGTATTAACCTCTCCATGAAGACCTTCTCCACCATCTGTGCTGGGGAGGAGGATTCAGATTGCAACCATTTTTGGTCCATGTGTAGGAGATCGAACATTTGGGACCGGGGACGTTTGTCACTGCAATACGCTCACTCATGCACTCGTTGCACCATTGAACAGTCAGAGTCACTCCTAAGCGTGCCAAGATCTCAGCCTTTAACTTGGCTTATTCTTTAGCGTTCTGCAATGCCAAGCCATAATACACCTTCTGTGGTTCACCTGTCAAATATGGCACAAGAACTTCCGCCCACTGCTCTGGAGGCAATTTCTCCTACTCCGCCACCCTTTCAAGCACTGCCAGGAACGCCTCGATGTCATCACCCTGGGTCATCTTTTACAATGCTCTTCTTACCGACTTCCTCACGCGAAAGTCATCACCTGGATTTGGGGTTGCGGCAGTTACCCTGCCACAGACTGCCTCAGCTAGGAGTTCCATCTGCTGCTGGTGCTGCTGCTGCAGCATCTACTGTTGCTCTTGCCACTGCTGTTGCTGATGTTGTTGCTATCACATCTGTTGATGATGGAGATTAGCCTGCATGAATTGCTTTATCAAATCTTCCATGTTGTCAGATTTCACTCCTGCATGTGTGGCAGTCAAACTGCCCCTTGGGATTCATGCCCGTGCTTCTAGTACCAATTGTAGGGATCTGAACTCACTCAGCTGCTCTTGAGGTAGGCACAGGAGGCGATTTTCATGCAATTGTCTAGGCAAGTTTATTTAACTTCATAAACCTCTCCGGGAGGCAAAACAAAACAGAGGCTTTTCTGGCACAAAGTGAAAACAAAACTGAAAACAAATAGTCCAAGTGGTATTGTGGGACCGCCCGCTTAAGTCAATGCCTTTAACAATATACACTAAAGGTAAACACAAATTGCAGGTAAATAGTCCATATAGCCTGTGGGTCCGCTGGCTCAGGTCAGTGTCTCTAATAACACACACTGGAGGTCTCCACACCTCGACTCACAGACATCTGCCAATCCATGCCCGTGGGGTTGGAATATGTGAGAGGTCATTCCCACCTATCTCTTATGTCCGCTTGTAAAACCCAGCCATGGAATGGCCCAAATAACTCTCTCAGAATTTTAGGTGCTACAGCATACTTTCGAGCTCATATCACTGCAGCTAACAGTCACGATAACACATATCTCCCCACAAGGATTTGTCTGGTGGCCCTCTTATAAGGTACATAGCACTTAATGAATGAATTTGGCATATTTTATCAATGGCATGCATTTCCATACACCTCACCAGAAACGTTTTTCGAGTCAGGAACTTGAGAAAGATTACTGGCGCAATGTACGCTGCCATTTTTCATGAATTTGTTAGGCAAGCACAGCCATGCACAGCCTGTCCTAGCATAGCTACTCCCTATCTTGGCCCGCTTTAAAAAAAAAAACAAAAATTTTAATATTTCGCATAGCACTTTGAGGTGAGACACTTCTTTAGACTGGCGTATTGCCTCATCTAACTTAAGTAACTATTCCATTTTTGCCCTTCCCAAATTTTCTTCTAAATCTGGTCCCTAAGAATTTGTTAACACACCCTCCATGCAACACAAAAGCCCTTGAGTCTGAACATCTACAGATATTGACTGGTGACCGTTCCACTCAGCGTTATTTGAGTACCCTATTTATTATATTGACGGCTGAACCATACAATACATCACTTTTATTTTTACTTTTCGTTCCTCCCTAGTTTCTCATACATTGTAAGCTTGCAAGATGGGCCCTCACTTCTCTTGGTATCTGTTGAATTATGTCCATTGTGATATATAAAGGTAACATTTTGAAAGGCTGTGTATGTGTTAAGAGAAGAGGTATTAGACGGCCCAAAATATCACTAAAGAGTGAAACTAAACTGTAAACACTGATTAATAAATCTGCTTCTTGTAAAGAAAAACCATTTAACCCCTTAATCACCATGAGATTTTCCATTTTTGAGTTTCCGTTTTTTGTTTCCCTTCTTCACAGGGCCATAACTTTTTATTTTTCCTTCAATATGGCCATGTGAGGGCTTGTTTATTGCAGAATGAGTCGTACTTTTGAACAATACCATTGATTTTACTATAAAAAGTACTTGAAAATGGGGAAAAAAATTCAAAGTGCCGTGAAATTGCAAAAAAGTGTAATTCCACAATTGTTTTTTTTTTTTTACCATGTTAGCTAAATTTTAAAACTGACCTGCCATTATGATTCTCCAATCATTAAGAGATAGCTACCATACATAGGTATTTTCCAATGTTTGTAAAAAAAAAGTTGCCATTTCCTGAGACCCATAGCGTCTCCATTTTTCGTGATCTGGGGCTGGGTGATGGCTTATTTTATGTGTGATGAGCTGTTGTTTTTATTGATACCATTTTGGGGTAGATACGATCTTTTGATTGCTCACTATTGCATGTTATTGCAATGTTGTGGCAACCAAAAAACGTAATTCTGGCGGGTTTTTTTCTTGTTTCGCCGTGTACCGATCTGATTAATTCTTTTTATATATTTATAGATTGGGCTATTCTAAATGAGGCAATACTGAATATGTGTATTTTTTAAATAGTTTTATTTTGAATGGGGCAAATGGGGAGTGATTTAACCTTTTACACGTTTTATCTTTTTTTTTAAACTTTTCTTTTAGTTTTCACTTGCTTCAATAGTATCCATGGGAGACCAGAAGCTGCAATCATCCAATCGTCTGTGCTGCACACAGTAGAGTTTCAGCCCTTCTAAATGTAGCTAAAATTAACACCTGCTATCAGGGCCAGTAACTGGCCACAGCTCATAGCGATCTGGTAATAACAACCACAAAAGGTCTCCTGCAGACCCCAGTTTTCATGCTAACCCATTGGCAGCCCACAGTCATGTGACTCGTGTGCAGAGGGGAGGAGTTTGTGACTCTCTTCCGGAGCAAGCATGTTAAATGCCGCTGTCAGAGATGGACAGCGGCATTTAGCATGTTAACAGCCATGGGTGGATCGCGATTCCACCCACGGATGTTATGGTCACATGTCAGCTGATCAAATCAGCTGACATGTGCCGAAAAACAGCAAACATGGGGAGGCGACCTTAGACGTACCTATATTTCTAAGGTCAGAAAGGGGTTAAAGGAAACCTGACAGCTAATACACTGCAGCATTTCTGAGAGAAACATACTTCATAAGCTGCCAGGGAGACTAGCCAGACAGGGAGGTTCCTGGTGGCTTCTCCTTACCCATTCCCCTTGAGTGACAGGTCTATCTCTGCCTGTGTTTCTACGAAGAGACCTGTTTCTGCAAAGGTAGTTGGTGGGAGAAGCTGCCAAGAGTCCACCATTAATTGACTAGTCTCCTGTGCTACTTGATCTTCGGTGACTTTTTAAGTATGTTTTTCTCTGAAATGTTGCAACATTTCAGAGTCAAACATACCTGGCTGAAATCATACAGCCAGTGTCTTAATGCTCATGGACAGACCGCATGTAACAGCTGTCAGATTTCCTTTAATTATAAGAAAGTAATTGCCAGTTGAGTGCTACTGAAGAAGGGGAGAAGAA
Organism: Dendrobates tinctorius; assembly: GCF_039654945.1. NCBI lineage: Eukaryota > Metazoa > Chordata > Amphibia > Anura > Dendrobatidae > Dendrobates > Dendrobates tinctorius. The sequence continues at coordinate 3,985,247 of NW_027361728.1, read as the reverse complement.
GTGACAGAGGAAGCTAAATGCCAGACAAGTACTACCCAAATATAATGACTTCTAGATGAAGGAATCAACTTTACTGTTACTTTAATGAAAATATTTTATCTTAAAAGGGAATTAGTGGAGCGTGACCTTACATTTCTTGGCCTAGTGATCTTTGAAAATCAACTTAAACCAGAGACCAGTTCAGCACTACAGGAACTCATTGAAGCCAATATTAGGACTGTCATGGTCACAGGTATCTTTTTGTTCATTTATTTATTATTATATACCTGGAAGTAGCTTTTGGATGATTTCATAGTCACGGGTGTTAAATTAACACAGATAAAAATGTATAAATAAAGAAATATGCTACATTTGTTTTTATGGTAAAAACAGATATGTTTTAATACATATTTTAAAAGTACAGTGGGGAAAAAAAGTATTTAGTCAGTCAGCAATAGTGCAAGTTCCACCACTTAAAAAGATGAGAGGCGTCTGTAATTTACATCATAGGTAGACCTCAACTATGGGTGACAAACTGAGAAAAAAAAATCCAGAAAATCACATTGTCTGTTTTTTTTTCATTTTATTTGCATATTATGGTGGAAAATAAGTATTTGGTCAGAAACAAGCAATCAAGATTTCTGGCTCTCACAGACCTGTAACTTCTTCTTTAAGAGTCTCCTCTTTCCTCCACTCATTACCTGTAGTAATGGCACCTGTTTAAACTTGTTATCAGTATAAAAAGACACCTGTGCACACCCTCAAACAGTCTGACTCCAAACTCCACTATGGTGAAGACCAAAGAGCTGTCAAAGGACACCAGAAACAAAATTGTAGCCCTGCACCAGGCTGGAAAGACTGAATCTGCAATAGCCAACCAGCTTGGAGTGAAGAAATCAACTGTGGGAGCAATAATTAGAAAATGGAAGACATACAAGACCACTGATAATCTCCCTCGATCTGGTGCTCCACGCAAAATCCCACCCCGTGGGGTCAGAATGATCACAAGAACGGTGAGCAAAAATCCCAGAACCATGCGGGGGGACCTAGTGAATGAACTGCAGAGAGCTGGGACCAATGTAACAAGGCCTACCATAAGTAACACACTACGCCACCATGGACTCAGATCCTGCAGTGCCAGACGTGTCCCACTGCTTAAGCCTGTACATGTCCGGGCCCGTCTGAAGTTTGCTAGAGAGCATTTGGATGATCCAGAGGAGTTTTGGGAGAATGTCCTATGGTCTGATGAAACCAAACTGGAACTGTTTGGTAGAAACACAACTTGTCGTGTTTGGAGGAAAAAGAATACTGAGTTGCATCCATCAAACACCATACCTACTGTAAAGCATGGTGGTGGAAACATCATGCTTTGGGGCTGTTTCTCTGCAAAGGGGCCAGGACGACTGATCCGGGTACATGAAAGAATGAATGGGGCCATGTATCGTGAGATTTTGAGTGCAAACCTCCTTCCATCAGCAAGGGCATTGAAGATGAAACGTGGCTGGGTCTTTCAGCATGACAATGATCCAAAGCACACCGCCAGGGCAACGAAGGAGTGGCTTCGTAAGAAGCATTTCAAGGTCCTGGAGTGGCCTAGCCAGTCTCCAGATCTCAACCCTATAGAAAACCTTTGGAGGGAGTTGAAAGTCCGTGTTGCCAAGCGAAAAGCCAAAAACATCACTGCTCTAGAGGAGATCTGCATGGAGGAATGGGCCAACATACCAACAACAGTGTGTGGCAACCTTGTGAAGACTTACAGAAAACGTTTGACCTCTGTCATTGCCAACAAAGCATATATCACAAAGTATTGAGATGAAATTTTGTTTCTGACCAAATACTTATTTTCCACCATAATATGCAAATAAAATGAAAAAAAAAACAGACAATGTGATTTTCTGGATTTTTTTTTCTCAGTTTGTCTCCCATAGTTGAGGTCTACCTATGATGTAAATTACAGACGCCTCTCATCTTTTTAAGTGGTGGAACTTGCACTATTGCTGACTGACTAAATACTTTTTTTCCCCACTGTATGTGGTAAAATTGCAATTTCTATTTAAATAGTAGTGAAAAAAATGTTTAAACTGGATGTTATTGGTGTTACCAAAAATAGACCTAGAGTCCTGTATAGAGTAAGGAAAGTTCCAAACTCTGTGAACTGGACAATAATTATGTTTTTTATCAGTTGTAGTTAAGATCCCATGCTGTAATATTAGATTTTTATCATTATTTTATAATTAATATTTCTTTTTACAAAAACATAATTGGACTGTTATGGGTGTTACAGGAAATGTTACAAGTGTTACACAGTCCAAATGTTTTAGGTTACTGAGGCTTCTAAAAGAAATACCTTCTATTTAAGACACTGAGTGTCCTTTAAAATTCTTTTAAAATATTTACAGTGGGGGGAAATAAGTATTTGATCCTTTGTTAATTTTGTAAGTTTGCCCACTGACAAAGACATGAACAATCTATAATTTTAAGGGTAGGTTAATTTTAGGCTAAGGTTAAGTTAATTGATTGCCAAATATTGCATTTTAATGCAATGTTGTGATGCGCAAAAAAAACATAATTTTGGCTTTTGAATTTTTTTATCGTTACGCTGTTTAGTGATTGGGTTAATTCTTTTTTTATATTGATAGATCAGGCGATTATGAACGCAGTGATACCAAATATGTGTATGGTTGATTTTTTTATTGCTTTATTTTGAATGGGGTGAAAAGGGGGGTAATTTGAACTTTCATATGTTTTTTTATTTTCTTTATATTTTTAAAACACTTTTTTTTACTTTTGGCATGCTTCAATTGTCTCCATGGGAGACAAGAAGCTGCCATAACCTGATCAGCTCTGCTACATACAGGTAATGATCAGACATTTGTATGTAGCAGAATTGCTGACTTGCTATGAGTGCTGACCACCGAGCGGTGATCATAGTAATCCGGAATTGACAAACATAGAGGTCTGCATGAGACCTCTGCTTGTCTTGCCCACCCATTGGTGACCCGCGATCACATGACAGGTGACCAGGAGGGTCATCAGGAAAGCATTAAACTAGAAGAAGAGGGGATGGGAAGAAAAACGAGAGACACGAACATGAAGTAGAAAAATATGCAGATGAAGGATATGAGGTGCGGCAAAGAAGACCCAAGACAATATACTCTGAAGGGAGGTAAGAAAATTTCTAAAACAATCCACAGGGAGGAGATTGGAACAAAACAAAATCCTCTAAACTGCAATCTAGCAAATGCCAGAAGCCTGAAAAGCAGGATGGATGAACTAGAAGCAGAAATATCTACAGGTAACTATGACATTGTGGGAATAACCGAGACATGGTTAGATGAAAGCTATGTCTGGGCCGTTAACTTACAGGGTTACAGCCTGTTTAGAAGGAATTGTAAAAATAGGAGAGGAGAAGGGGTTTGTCTTCAGGTAAAGTCTTGTCTAAAGTCCACTTTAAGGGAGGATATTCGCATAGGGAATGAGGATGTCGAGTCCATATGGGTCGAAATACATGGAGGGAAAAATAGTAATGAAATTCTCATTGGGGTCTGTTATAAACCCCTAAATATAACAGAAATCATGGACAGTCTACCAGTAAGGCAGATAGATGAAGCTGCAACCCATAATGAGGTTCTTGTTATGGAGGACTTTAACTACCCAGATATTAACTGGGAAACAGAGACCTGCAAAACCCATGAAGGCAATGGGTTTCTGCTAATAACTTAGAAAAATTATCTTTCACAAATGGTGCAGAATCCAACTAGAAGAGCAGCACTTTTAGACCTAATGCTATCTAATAGACCTAACAGAATAACAAATATACAGGTCATCGGGCATCTAGGATATAGCGACCACAATATTGTACAGTATCACTTGTCTTTCACTAGGGGGATTTGTCAGGGAGTCACAAAAACACTGAAATTTAGGAAGGCAAAGTTTGACCAGCTTAGAGATGCCCTTAGTCTGGTTGACTGGGACAATGCCCTCTGAAATATGAATACAGATAATAAATGGAAAATATTTAAGAACATCCTAAATAGGCACTGTAAGCAGTTTATACCTTGTTGGAATAAAACGACAAGAAATAGGAAAACTCAATGTGGCTAAACAAAGAAGAAGAGGGGCAATTAACAGTAAAAGAAAACATTTAAACTACGAAAGCAGGATGGCACCGTTGAAGCTCTAAAAAACTATAGGGAGAAAAATACTTTATCTAAAAAACTAATTAAAGCTGCCAAAAAGGAAACAGAGAAGCACATTGCTAAGGAGAGTAAAACTAATCCCAAGCTGTTCTTCAACTATATCAAAAGTAAAAGAATAAAAAGTGAAAGTGTAGACCCCTTAAAAAATTGTGAGGAAAGAATGGTTGTAGATGACGAGGAAAAAGCTAATATATTAACATGGTATTCACTCTGGAAAATAAAATGCTGGGTGAAATGCCAAGAGACAAAGAAAACCCTATATTAAGGGTCACCAATCTAACCAAAGAAGAGGTGCGAAACCGAGAGATAAGGTTAAATAGATAAATCTCCAGGTCTGGATGGCATACACCTATTAATACTAAGAGAACTAAGTAATGTAATAGACAAACCATTGTTTCTTAAATTTAGGGACTCTATAGCAATGGTGTCTGTTCCACAGGACTGGCACATAGAAAATGTGGTACCAATATTCAAAAAGGGCTCCAAAAGTGAACCTGGAAATTATAGGCCAGTAAGTCTAACCTGTTGTGAGTTCATTTTCCCCTTCACCATTGAGGTCTGATGAACTCCCTCTTCTGGTGAAGGAAGGTAGTGAGGCTGATTACCAAGCACCTGGGCAGGATGATGATGACTGGGTGACGGGAATTACTGACTGGATATAAGGCAGCCGACGCCCTTCTGCCTTGCTGGTGATCTCTCTGAGGGATTCTAGGAGACCAGTCTGATTCCTGCTCCTCAAAAGCTAAGTTTTCTGCTCTACTTTTTGCATTTGTGTTTTGGTTTTGTTTTGCATCGTTTTCCTTGATTTCTGCCATTCCCTGCTGGGGTGAGCTGAATTCCTTTTTGCTCTGTCTTCAGAAAATACCTGAGTACTGATATAGTCTTTTTGAAGCCTAGCGTCTTCAGGGCTTTTTTCCCTATCAGCTGTTGGCTCTTGTTTTGATAGGGTTTTGGCGGATTACAGACAGCAGCTTTTCTATCCTGTCCTATCTAGTTAGCTTGGGCCCCATCATTTGCTCAGCCTATCTTTCTATCTGTGTGAGTGTTTTTTCATCTTGCTTCACCGTCATTATATGTTGGGGGCTGCCTATTGCTTTGGGGTCTGCTCTGGGGCAGTTTAGATTTCCCTTTCTGTCTTTAGGCTATGTAGTTCTCCGGCTGTGATCGAGGGGTCTAGGGCATCGTAGGAACCCCCCACGGCTACTGCTAGTTGTTGTTGATAGGTTCAGGGGTCTGCAATCCGATAGCTGCCAACTTCTCTGGTTTTCTGGACTTAGCTAGTATTTCTGTTTTTGCCTCCTACGATGACTCACTCATAACACTAACCTCTATTGTTGGTAAAATATTTGAAGGGTTTATGAGGGATGTTATTCTGGATTAAGTCAATGAGAATAACTGTTTAACTTCATATCAGCATGGGTTTATGAGGAATCACTTCTGTCAAACCAATCTAATCAGTATTTATGAAGAGGTAAGCTATAGACTGGACCAAGGTGAGTCATTGGACGTGGTATATCTTGATTTTCCAAAGTGTTTGATGTCGGGCCACACAAGAGGTTGGTACACAAAATGAGAATGCTGGGTCTGGGGGAAAATGTGTAAATGGGTATGTAACTGGCTTAGTGATAGGAAGCAGAGGGTGGTTATAAATGGTATATTCTCTAACTGGGACGCTGTGACCAGTGGGCTACTGCAGGGGTCAGTGTTGGGACCTATTCTCTTCAACATATTTATTAACAATCTGTTAGAAAGTTTACACAGTAAAATATTGATATTTACAGATGATACAAAAACTAAGTAAAGCAGTCAATACAACAGAAGATAGAATTCTGCTACAGATGGATCTGGATAAGTAGGAAACTTGGGCCGCAAGGTTGCAGATGAGGTTTAACAATGATAAATGTAAGGTTATACACATGGGAAGAAGTAATCAATATCACCGTTACACACTGAACAGGAAACCACTGGATAAATCTGACATGGTGAAGGACTTGGGAATCCTAGTTACTGATAAACTTACCTGGAGCAGCCAGTGCCAGGCAGCGGCTGTTGAGTTAACCGGGTTCATGGGGTGAATTAATAGGAGTCTGGATACACATGATGAGAGCATTATACTGCCTCTGTACAAATTCCTGGTAAGACCGCACATGGAGTACTGTGTACAGTTTTGGGCATGGTACTCAGGAAGGATATAATGGAAATAGAGCGAGTACAAAGGAGGGCAACAAAATTAATAAAGGGGATGGGGGAACTACAATAACCAGAGAGATTAGCAAAATTAGGATTATTTGGTGTAGAGTAATGACGACTGAGGGGCAATTTAATAACCATGTAAAGTATATAAGGGAAAAATACAAATATCTCTCCAAGGATCTGTTTATACCAAGGAAGGTGACAGTCACAAGGGGGCATTCTCTGCATCTGGAGGAGAGAAGGTTTTTCCACCAACATAGAAGAGGATTCTTTACTGTAAGGGCAGTGAGAATCTGGAATTCCTTGCCTGAGGAGGTGGTGATGGCAAACTCAGTCGACGGGTTCAAGAGAGGCCTGGATTTCTTACTGGAGCACAACAATATTGTATCTTTCAGTTATTAGGTTCTTTAGAAGGACGTAGATCTGGGGATTATTCTGTTGGAATATAGGCTGAACTGGATGGACAATTTTTTTTTTTCGTCCATGCTAACTATGTTACTATGTTACTGATGGGCGGATTTCCAGTTCCATTGGCAGAAGTGCATGTTATATGCCACTGTCAGAGTTTGACAGCAGCATTTAACGGGTTAACAGTCACGCCTGGATCGCAATTCCACCTGCTGCTGTGCCGGACACATGTCAGCTGTTCAAAACAGCTGACATGTGCTGGAGAAGATGTGGGCTCAGTGCAGAGCCCACATCAAAGGGAGAGACACGTCATACACTGTACTAGTACGGCGCATGTTGTGAAGGGGTTAAAATGGGCCGTGGCTGGGTCTTCCAGCAAGACAATGACCCAAAACATACAGCCAAGGCAACAAAGGAGTGGCTCATAATGAAGCACATTAAGATCATGGAGTCACATAGCAAGTCTCCAGACCTTAATCTCATAGAAAACTTATGGATCAGATTTTGGAATAAATTCTTGGACTTTTGTGCGCTACCAGATAAATTCACCAATCCAATATTTAGGAGAAAGATTAATCCATTTATTTCCCAACGCGTTTCGAAATGTGTACCATTTCTTCTTCAGGGGATGTCATCCCCTGAAGAAGAAATGGTACACATTTCGAAACGCGTTGGAAAATAAATGGATTAATCTTTCTCCTAAATATTGGATTGGTGAATTTATCTGGTAGCGCACAAAAGTCCAAGAATTTATTCCAAAATCTGATGTGTAAGCGGTCGCAGAGCTGACCTTTGGACGTGCAGCAAGCAGATTACTGATCCTACATGCCTGAATCTCTCCTAAAAAGGGTGAGTATAATCTAATCTACTTCTCCAGCATTAACCCAGATAAGACCCTATTGCGCTTTTTTGTTCCTTTAGTTTTTACACATAGAAAACTTATGGAGTGAGATGAAGCTCTGAGTTGCCATGCGACAGCCTCAAAATCTTAATGATTTAGAGATGATCTGCAAGGAGGAGTGGTCAAAAATTCCTTCTGATATGTGCACAAACCTCATCATCAACTACAAAAAATGTCTGACTGCTGTGTTTGCCACCAAGTATTAAATCTTGTTTGCCAGAGGGATCAAATACTTATTTCTCACTGCAAAATGCAAATAAATTCATATAATTTAAACAATGTGATTTTCTGGATTTTATTTTTGATAGAAAATAATGTTAATTTTAATGTTAAAATTAACCTAACCTTAAAATTGTAGACTGTTCATGTCTTTGTCATTGGGCAAACTTACAAAATCAGCAAGGGATCAAATACTTATTTCACCCACTGTAGGAGTGGAAATTGTACATAATTGTGGAAAAAAAAAGGTTTAATACATTTGTAACAACAAGATCAGTCAGCTGGAAATAACAAAATAAACATAAGAATTGGGAGCTGTGACCTCAGCTGTTTAATATGGATTGCAATATTTAGGAGGCTGGTAGAGGGAGGAGCAATCTGCAGCCCTGAAACATCGTCACAAGGGGCCAAAAGTTATCATGACAACCCAAGGTCATCATAGCGACCTTCCTGTCTGCCACCTATGATGGCTTGTTTAGGCCATGCCTGGAGTGTGGTCTAAGAGGCTCCTGTCAGTGTAACACTGACAAAGTAAAATGCATTGCAATGCTGGTACATTCCAATTCATTATACCAGCGATCAAAGTGCTAAAAGGGACTAAGTAAAACAATACAAATTGTACTGTACAAATATTTTAAAAAATCACAAAATGATAAAAAATTAAACAAATAAGATACCCCAAAACTCGTGACTTTATGTAAAAACAAAAATACAAAAACAGTACACAAAAAATGACCTGATCTATAAAACATTCACATTGGTTAACCCCTTCAATGAACAACGCTTTTTCATCATATCACCAAAAAAAATGGAATGCAATGCAATCAAAAAGACAAATGCAAATAAAAATGCTATAGCTGAAAACATCATATTGTCATGAAAAAAACAAGCTACCATATAACTCCTTCAGTGGATAGATAAAAAAGTTATAGGTCAGAATACATAGAATACATAGATGCAAAAACAATTCATTTTTACATAAACAGTTTTTGTTGTGTAAAAGAAGCAAAAGATAAAATACATTATATGAATGAGGTATCACTTTAATTGCACTGATATGAAAAATAATGCTTCCTTATCAATTTTACCACACAGTGAACAGCATTCGCAAAATACATAAACATTCCCTGAATTGCTGCTTTTTGTTCATTTTCAGAATAAAAAGCAATCAAAAAATGTTATGTGCCTGAAAGTGGTTCCAATAACAATGTTAACTCATTCAGCAAAAAAAAATTAGTTGTATGACTCTGCCAGCAGAAATATAGAAAAATTATGGCTCTCAAAATACGGCATTGCATGAACCTATTTATGGAAAAAGAAAGTCTTTCTGTTAGGCATCAGGATTCTCCCACTGCACGGGATAGATCCCAAACCTTGTCTGGTGAAGTGGTCTCCCATTCTGACTCGGCTCTGGGTTGACTGCTCAGCACAGACTCCATTCCCAGCGCCATGCCCTGGCTCGTGCTGCATGTGTAGTTACTGCTGGATCAACAGCAAAGCCTATGGTGGCTACTGGTTTACACATAAATATATGGAGGAAAAAACAAACGACCAAAGAATGCAGCGTTCCGCTCTGCAGCCTAACTCCAGATTTCACCTTACTGAGCATGTCTGTAATGTGACGCCTTCACATTGGTGCTCGGACGTCTGCTGCTCTGGTGATGTGGCTGCTTCTGGTTGGTCCACAGGCAAGGTCCTGTCTGACTGGACATGAGCCTTGTGTATAAAAGGTCCTAAGGAGCGCATACCAGTGCGCTATTATCGTTTGTGTGTGAGTGGATATGTTACCACTCTGTGTGCATGTGTGTGACTTCCTTTTTTGTCAGGCAGTGTAGGGTAGGAACTCCTGCTTGGCTTGGTATCTGTTTCCCGTTCTGTGTGCAGTTAGCACAGAAGAGTCATGGAACGAGCTCAAGCAGCACAAACACCAGCCTAGATTTCCTAAGGGGTTAAGCGATAGGCACCCCACTAGAGTCTCACTTGCTGTACGCCTGTTAAGTAGAACAGGGTATTGCTCCTATAGCTCTGCTATATTGCTGCTCTGTGGAGTACCAGAGCTTTCTATTTAGTTTTTGTTCATATTGAGTGATCTTCAACTCAGTGCGTTTATAGTTTTGGCTCACATCCTTGCTCCGCCATTGTGCTAGCTGTAGTTTCTCCATCATCGCACGGTAGACCCCAGGTTGAGAACGCACCTTATTATTACTTTTTATTTGGTGCATTCGCCCAGTCCTAACACTTTCAATATGTGTGATAGCAGCCAAACTTAAAAAAGATAAAAATCTGGAATCTCTGAAATTGCACAGACCAGAAGAATAAAGTAGTCTAATCACTTACACAGCAAAAGGTGCGGTGTGAAAAATAAAGAAAACCAATTCTTCACCTGCTATTGATTTGTTCATTCTGCCTCCCAAAGATTGCAGTAAGGCTCGGCTCACATTTAACATGCGCTCTACTCTGAGCGCTTACATTGGAGATTCTATGTAAATCTCTGCAATACATGATTCAGATGGAACACCCAGTGAAATATTACCTATAATGAGGCAGATAGAGGCACTGTGGTCTATGCCTGGCCTGCCCATGCATAAAAATGTGGTTGGCCACAGTGTTGTGCACCTCTGAAAAGAAGGATACCGCTGAATAGAGGCCAGATGGAAACCAGAGTTACAGTTCACTCAAACTGGCGAGTCTGATGGTTTATCAGTTACCACTTGCTCCAATGTTATACTATGGAACATTACTGACTAGCGTTTATTTTCTCATGCCGAGTTGGCTTGTGAAAAAAATACTGCATGCTGCAGTTGGCAGCATATATTGGATGGCGCGCACCCATACAAGTCTATGGGTGCCTGGAAAACATCTGACTGCATTTGGATTTTGCAGTCTGACTTACTTCGATTCACAGAATTGAAAAGATATAGAAATGAGGTTTTCCATCTTTCAGCACCTCTGATCTGATTCTTGCATGAGAGAGAATCGGATCACAGTTAAAGGACACTCGACTCATGCTCTTAGCAGAGTTTAAGCAGAGGATCATTTGCATGTAGCATCCTATTCTCTCACATAAGAATATCATCGGATACTACTCGACAGTGTGAGCCAGCCCTAACTCTGCTGCTTCATTATAGTGAATTTAATGAGGTTTCATCTGAATCATGCCATTCAAAGATTTAGATGTAAACCCCAATGTAATTGCTAAGCATAGAGCACAAGATAAATGTACTCCAAAATGTTGTGTAAAATGTACCCAATAAAAACTTCAACTCTATCGACAAAAAAAGCAGTCCACACTCAGGTTCCTCATCTGTTAGTGGAAATATTGTGAGCTTCCATGTTACAGGAAGCACAAAGACGCTGGAAAAATGCAGTGACTCCTCGCTCCAAAAAGAAATCCTGTGAATCCTTTACTCCTAAATCCAAAAGCACCCCTGCCTTCTGAGGCCCACAGTGTGCCTAAACCAGATTTAGCATCCACATGTTTGACATTTCTGTAGAGATGGGAGCCCGCTTAATGTATGGTGCAGGTATCCAGAAGCACCATCTGGGCATAATGTACAGGCACTACAATGGGTGATTTGCAATTTTCACTGGCCAACATCCATTGTTGCTTGTTTCTGGAAAACACCCATGGAGTCAAAATCGTCACTACACCTGTAGATAATTTGTCAGTGGGGTGTAATTTCCAAAATGAGGTCACTCGAGGGGGATTCTGCTTTTTTAGAACGTTAAGTCTCTGTATATAGAGTCTGCAAACTATTATACAATAATTTTCCTCCAAAAGTCAAATAGTGCTCTTTCCTTCCTATGTATCCCAATGTGGCTAAGCAGTTTTGCACAGACACATATGGGGTATTGCCATTTTTATCCATTTTCACGTGTGAAAATGTAAAATTTGGGGCGTAAGCAAAATTTTTGTGTCAAAAATGTACCATAATTATTTTTTCTTTACTGCCCAAAGGTTTAAAATTCTGTGACACACTCATGGTGTCAGTATAACCACTTTATCTTTAGGTCAATTTATTGAGAAGTGTCGTATGTAAAAAAAAAGGCTCTCGCAGTAGATCATGGCACCCGCAAACCATAGCAGCAAAATCTGCACTATAATATGGTACTCCTTTCCTTCTGAGCTGTCTGCAGTACCTGAAAAGTTTTTCCGCGATTACATGTAATGTATTGGCGCAATCAAGAAAAATTGCTCAACAAACTGTATGGTTCATTTCTTCTTATTAGCCTTTATAAAAAAAAAACTTGGGGCTAAAACAGCATTTTAGTGGTAAAAGTGTAATTTATCTTTCGTCACAGCCTAATAGTATAAAAGTCTGTAAGGCACATGTAGAGTCAACATGCTTACGATGCCCCTAGGGTATAGAAAGGGAGTAGTTTGTAGTTTGTAAATTAGGGTCACTTTTGGGTATTCCTGCTGTTCTGGCATCTCAGAGGCTCTGCTAATGTGACATGGCACACTTCCCTTCTGAACTTCGCACTGTGTCTCAAAAGTAGTTTAGATCACATATGGGGTAACAGCATACTCAAGAGGAATTGCAGAAAATACAGTATGGTCCCTTTTCTCCTGTTACCCTTGTGAAAATCCAAAATTTGGCGATTCTGCAGCGGAAAAATACGCAGCATTAGCACAGCATGTGCGGAATGCCATTGAATACAATGGGTTGCTTATTTTATGCGTTTTTGCAGCAAAAAAAGTGGCAAAAACGCATAAAACCCGCGGGAATTCTGCAAGTGTGCACATAGCCTGAGGGGTGAAGTTTTTAGAATGGTGTCACTTTTTGGTATTTTCTGTCATAAAGGCCCCTCAATGTCACTTCAAATGTGATGTGTTCCTTACAAAAATTAGTTTTGTAAATTTTGTTGGTAAAAATTTAAGAAAAATGTTTATCCTTCTAACGTCCTAAAAAAATATTTTCAAAAAATTATGATGATGTAAAGTATACATGTGTTAATTGATATTTATGAACTAATTTGTGTTATAAAACTATCTGATTCAATGGCACAAAAATTTAAAATTTGCCATAATTCCAATATTTTCGCAAATAAATGCAAAAAATATCAATCTAAATTTACCGCTATCATGAAGTAGACAACGTCAAAAGAAAACATTCTCAGAATCATTGAAATCTGTTGAAGTGTTCCAGAGTTGTTTCCACATAAAGTGACACTGGTCAGAGCTGTAAAATTTGATATGGTCAGGAAGGTGAAAACATACTCGGGGGTGAAATGGTTAAATGATTATTCACCTCTTGCTGTGGTTTCAGAATTTTATGAACCAGAGGTAAATCTCCCTTTTTAAGCTCAGCCGGATGACATCTGAGTGCAATCTGATTTTCACGGAGTCACAGAATGGAAAAGACAGAGACATTTTTTTCTTCATCTTATCCTCACAGTGTGCTCCAGTTCTCTCATCCTAGAAAATTGGATCACACTATTCTGACACTCTTATCAAAATCTGTTCAGGGTTTGATCAGAGTGTCATTAGCCCAATCGACCCGATTCTCACTGATGAGAGAAGCTACGGCCGTCTGACCATACCTTAAATCACAGTTCCTTATCAGGAAGTTGCTATTGTCTGCCACGTTCCAGAGGCAGTAGAACTACATCCACAGCCGTGGTCATTGCATCCAATGGCTGATTAACTCATATTGCAATTGCATTCCCCCTCCATTTAGCATACAATCTAAATAGCATGCACCTATAAGAAAGCACTTAGATATGACTGTATATAAAGTCCAAATGCAACACATGTATCTGGTATCACAGTGCCAAGGTCATAGAGAAGAAAGTGGTGTAAATAGATGGATAGAGGGACTGCTGCCCCATATTGAAACATTATTGTCCTTTTCCTTGGACTGTCTATAATCTTATTTTTTTATAGGTGATAACCTTCAGACAGCTGTGACTGTTGGTAAAAAATCAGGAATGATTCCCTCCAACAACAACATAATTATGTTGGAGGCCTGTGAACCTGAGAAAGGCTTACCTGCTTCACTTACCTGGACATCCTTGACTGAAAGTGAAGCACATGGAATCCATTTAAAGGCTCAGGTATGTTTTATTATACAATTAAAAATTATTTTAATAATAGAAATTACTATAATAAAACAGAGCAGGGTATGTACAGTTCCATAATCTAATATGCAAAATTGCATTTATGCTCCAATATTAGGATTGGCCAAAAATGGATGCCCATATAATCTGAAACAATTAGGGAAATAAATATTGACTGACTAAAACTTTATTTAATACTATTGCCTACAACAATCTAAGTAGAAGTCAGGTGAAATTACAACCAATTACCAATTGGCATGAATTCCAGAGTTACTCCATGTTTTATTTTTTTTACATGTTTTTGAATATGCATAATTTAGGGCTTATATTAATCATTTATGAAGGTGGTTTGAAGTCAGATCATACCCATAACTTAGGCAACCAGAGCTAGATCTGATCACATCAGTTTAATTCATTTAGAAAATAAATTAAAAAGTCTCCCAAAGTAGTACAAATATAACTACACAAAGCTCATACTACAACATGTCCATATACATTTCCATCAACATAAAAAAGTTAAGACTTTTCGAATATGGTGACATAAAGCAGTTATTTAAAAGTTTTGAAAAAATGTTAGATTTTTAGGACTAAAAATTAAAAACTTTTTAGCTTTTTCATAATCTAATTTTTCTCTTTTTTGGAGTCACAAATTCATGTAAGAGACGGATGGATTAATAATCCCACAATCCTCGGAAACTTTCACTTTGCAATGAATGGAAAGTCCTATCAGGTTTTAACACAATATTTCTCCAATTTGCTGCCAAAGGTAAGTGGAGAAAATAGCTTTGCCTTCACATTTACTTATATTTTGCACAATGTGTTAATTAATGAAAAGTGCACTGTCTGGTTCAGGAGGCTCAGATCTTCAGTCAGCGGAGAGGTTCCATTCTCTTTTAAGAGGCAATCTGTCACCACATTTAACCAAATGTATCTAATCTATTAATATAGGAATACAGGTTACAGACGTCCTACTTGTATGATTCATATTGGAAGTCTTGTTGTTGAGAAATAATCTTTTATCACTTTACGTAACTACCTCTTCAAGGCTATGGGGAGGATGTTGCCTGGAAGATAACTCTGCCTCCAGAGATTATTTTACATGAAGGGGGAGGTACCAGTGTGATGTGTAATGGCTGCTCTCTGCTTTCCTGATCTCACTGCAGAGCTGTGTGTGATTATACCTGACACATCTGCAGGTTCCTCTCAGTGCTTCAGCTTCCATCTCACAGGCAGACAGGATTGCAATATTGTTGCAATACGGCAGAGCTGAAGAGCTGCAAATAATGTGTTTGCAAGAAGACAAAGTTCATTTCTCCTGTTCTGTGTTTCCTTACTTGTCTCACACTGGTGACTCCTCCTTTTAATTAAAGCAAGCTCTGGAGGCAGAGTCATCTTCCAGGTAACATCCTCCCCATAGCCTGGAAGAGGTCATTTATATATGAGAAAAATGGGGATTTCTCTGGAATAAGACATCAGATCGCAGATATCAATGTATTCAATTTCCTATGGCCTGCATACTCATATAGACTGTTTAGGAAGGTTGATCCTACTGACATATTCCTTTTAATGAGCAGTGTTTGGTTTCTATGGAATTAAACATCTTAAGTGTTTGCTTACACCACCATATTTTCCATCCAAGTGCTGTCTGACAAAATATCACTTTGCACTCAGACCAATGTTATTCTATGGAGCCAAGCACATGTCCATTTTTTCCTTGGACCAAGTCTGTACTAGGAAAAAAATAACAGCATTTTCGAATTTGATCTGATTATTGGATTACACTTGGCCATGCAAGTCAATGAGTGTGAAATCATTGAACTATACTGGAATGACATCTGAGTGCAGTCCGTGCACTGACACAATGGAGAAGATGGAGACATTTTGTTTCCATCCTTTCCTCACAGTGTGCTCCAATTCTCTCATCCCAGAATATCAGATTACACTATGCTGACATTCAGTTTAAATTCTGATCAGAGTTTCATCAGAATGTCATGTGAATGATCGACCCTTTTCTCTTGAATTAGAGACTCTGCGGTTGTGTGCACCTATGCAAAGTCTTACTAACATTGTATCAATATATGTGTAACTAGGTATTGAAACTGTTCTGCATTTTTATTGGTACATTTCTGGTGCCATTTTTTTTAAGACACTGTGTATTCAATGGCGTTGGATAGTGTGGTATGCACACACGCTGACTCCGACACCATTTTATTGAAGTATTGTATTACAAAATTAAAGGGAACCTGTCACCAGAAATAATACCGTGAACCTGCAGGACCCGTTGAAGCGCAGGAGCGCAAAACGGCCATATTCTGTAATTTTCACATGTCTCTCGTGCTGATGCCTTTTACTTTGGAATAAAGCTTTTTCATATTTGAACCGTGAGTGCCATCCGTTGTTTTTCTTCATATGGATTCATTACATGTTGCTTCTTATGGATTGAGCATCCGTTCATTCTTGGGGTTTATGGCAGTATAATTGCTACATGTGTTTTTTGCCTCTTGGAATCCAGATTGAGGAAAAGGTGGAACAGTGGTGCTTAGTGCTTTCTATTTTTCATATTGATACAGCACAAAAATGTGCCAATAACAATGCTCACCACCTGAACGTAGAACGGGTTCAATAGCTCGTCGTGGTATATGCGCCCCCAGCTTTGTATATTCTCCCCCAGCTTGGTATGTGCTCCTCCATCCTGGTACATGCTCTTCCATCCTGGTATATGCTCCTCAATCAGGTATATTGATGCTGGATGCGTCCTTCTGACAGCCACACTGCTCAGGTGCAGTCTATACCGGCATCTGCCAGGAAGCATCCAGCGCCATATTATAGATTTGTTTCTTAATACCATACCACTTTTATAGGAAATTTAAAGAAACCAGACTGATTCCCTAATATATCTGCTTTAATAAACATTGCACTATTCCTCCTACATTAGGGCTCGTGCACACAACCAATTTTCTTGTATGAGTACTATCCGTGGGTTTCATGATATTCTATGGGGTTGTACACATATCTACAATGCAAGTGTATGGCTCCGTGAAAAAAAAATAGGACCTGACATAATGAAGAAGATTTTTTTTTCTCTACGCGTCCAGAAAAACTGATATGTCTATGATCAAGCTCTAATCAATGTCTGAACAAAATAATCATACTGTTTTTCTAGGATGTGGAGAAATCGGTTGTGTGAACATACTCTTAATGCCAAACTTTGTATTGACATAACCAATTGATTATTTATTCCTAAAACTAGAAATTCAGTTTCTTCAATTGCTATTGTGCACTTTATTTTTGCATGTATAGAAGATGATATATTTTTCAGTAAAATTATTTTCAATATTGAAAAAATCCTTGAAACCATCGGAAAGACGGTGTCCCACACATTGCACAGAGAGTTGAGGAAGTTAGTCATGAGTAAATCTAGACACCTCTGCTGCTGTATATTCAGAGAAGTAGACACTTTGGAGGATTTTTTTTAACTGTGCTGCATATATATAAAGGATGGGGTTTTACAGAGCTTATGATTTAATATTTATGTTTTAAGGTGCTATTAAATGGAACCATTTTTGCAAGAATGACTCCAAGGCAAAAGTCTAGTCTGGTTGAAGAGCTTCAAAAATTAGAGTAAGTATGAAATATTTCTTTTAATAAAACTGTGCCAAATTTAAAATATACATTGAGGAAATTAAGGCTTTTGCCATCCTATGAATTAACAATGCAAGGTTAAAGGCTGAACCAGATGACTTTTTCAGACTTACAAATGGTGTTTTATTGATATATACTCCAACATTCAACATTGAAATACCAAGAAGGAAAAGTCATGGAATTATAGAAATCACAGGATCAAAAGACATGTTAATAATATGCAAATAGTGAAAAAATGGAAATACAATTTTCAAAACACCTTGAGTAATTTAATATTAAGTATGAGCAGCACTTAGATCATTGAGGTTAGTAGTGTTTATCTGAGGAACGTTCTGCTATGCTAAATGCACTCAGACACACAAATCATTAAGATTTGCTTCTAGTAATGTGGCGGCCCTGGGGGTTCTGTCCCCACAGAGGTACTGCACCTCACTCAGAAGTGTAGTATCCCACTATCAAGGTAAGAGGGAGACACCTGACCACACTCACACACCTGCATTCCACACACACTTACTGTAGAACAGCATTGCACCCTCTATGACCCCTGCTTGGTTCATGAAGGGTGTTGGGAGGTGGTGCAGCTTAGAGTTAGAGCGGGAGAACTGTAGGAAGTTATGACAGTTCTCGTTAGAGGGAAGAAGTGGAAGGACGTGTCTGCAGCAGCTCCTAGTCTGGAGGAGCTGCTGGATGGAGTGATCTCAAGAAGGAAGTTCCCTGAGAGGGAAAAGGAGTTCTCCCAGAGGCACAGGTGGAGAGTGCTCCCCGTGGGGCTCGTTCCACGCTGATGGACATCAGGTGGGGGAGAATCCAGGTCGCAGAAGGGTATCGGCCCCTAACCTAGTGGAGTGGACATCAGGACTCAGCTGGAAAGCCAACAGCTGTGGCAACTTTAGGGGCCACAGCCAACTACTACAGTTATCTTCTCCGGAAAGGCAGCCAGAAGGGACCAAGGAAACGTAGTAGGTCACGTTGTCCGACAGGATCTGTGGCAGCTGGCCTGGGACACCTACTGTGAGGTGCTGGAAGGGAGGTCAAGTTGAAAGTAGCACTGTGGAGACGGTTAGGGAAAGCACATACTGAAGGGTGTGCTTGAAAAGTGTACTTCATTGATCTAGGAGATGACTGAGCCCCTCACCTGAAGAACACAGTACTGAAGCGGGCATCTGTGTGCACCAAAAACTGTGAGTAAAGCTTTGGAACTGCACTCCACTGTGTCCTTTGAATTCTTGCTTCAACACTCAATCAGCACTGCTGCATCTAGCATCAGCAGCCATTACATCTTCAACCAAACACCACAACCCTGTGACAACAGCTCTGCCTGTGGAGAGCTATTCCAACACTGCTGCATCATACCATCAGTCCCAGAGGATCAGAACTGCAGCGCTGGTCACTAATGATCAGATACCACAGGTGGTGTCACAAACACTTAACTCAAAAAGTCTTTATTTCTCTTTCCCTTGTAAATACACCCCTTGCATTGGACGCCCGGGCCATCGCCGCTGTGACACTGCTCCTTTAAGAAGCGGCCCAGTACCATGTGTTCCCAACTTGCCCTGGCGGGGGCTCCAGCAACTCCTTTTGCTTTGCCGCTTAATGATGTCTTAGAGGTGCTTCATGTAAGACGAGTCTGAAGATGCTGCAGGCCATGGTAGCACGTATAGGCCATGCTGGCTGCTCACAGTAGCACGAGTAACATGCCTGACATTGTTATGTTGAAAAACGACTCTAGGATACTTTGGAGAAATCTTTATTTCATCTTAGTCATTTGAGTGCCTTCAGCATGGAAGAACATTCCTCAAACAACCAATAACCTCATTGATAGAGGGAGTGCATGTATTTTTGCTCAGGGATGGTCATGCTCAATAGTAAATACATTAAGATGTTTTCAAATGTTTACATTTTTTCATAATTTGCATTTCTTTAAAGGGATTATCCAGAACAATTTAATTTTCTTTACTTTGAGCCTAAAAATTAACATGCAGGTAGTTACTAACTACGAATCTGTTGTACCCAGCGGATCTCTGCCAACTCAGAGGAGAGTGGCTGTCAATCAGCATGACGTCGGCCGTCACACTCCGTTGACAGCGCAGCCCGTAAGAGGAAGAGCTGCTCTGTTGTCACGAACAGCAGAATCACTGAGTAGAATTGGCAGGGTGATGCCTCTGTTAGCAAATACTTTTTAGACCTGTAGTAAAAAGAATAATAAAGCCATGGACAACCCCTTTAATATGTTTATCTATGTGTGATTTTTATAATTTCGCAACTTTTCTTTCTCGTTATTGCAATTTCAATACTGAGGAGTATAAGTATATTATGTATATAAACATCTAACTGACCTCATTTTTTTGTTGTAGCTATTTTGTTGGGATGTGTGGAGATGGAGCCAATGATTGTGGGGTAAGGAAATGTTAGACTGATAAACCACAGGTTTATTGTTATATATCAGCATATCACATATCGACACACTGTATCAAGAGCACCTCCATCTTTTTTCTCACATGTCACAGACATAGAACGCATATGGTAATCCCAATGTGGACGCTGATGACAATGTCTGTAAAGCGCTGCAGAATATGTTGGCGCTATATAAGCAATCATAAAAAATAAATATCATTAATAAATACACATATTGCATAATTTAAAAAAAAAATGTTTCTTAGCCTACAATAAGACAATAAGGCATCATGGATAGTATATAGTATAGTATATAGTAATGTATATTGTGCTGTGATGTGAATCATTTAGATATGTACTGCATTGAATTAGAGTGAAGGTTTGCCTTAAAAACTTACTGCACGGTTAGATTTCCTTATTGATGCATGGCCATATTATGTTTATTATGCTCTTTGGTCTGGAGAGATCTTAGAGCATAATAAGGGACATTACATTTGCACAAGAACCCATGAGCAGGTGAATTTTAATTTTCCCTTACCCACTCATCTCTTATTACAAGTAGAGATGAGCGAATCTACAATTCGCTCAAATTTGGCAAGTAAACAGATATGCTCATCTCCAATTCCAGAGGCTCGGCTCAGACAAGACTACGGTATCTGCAGTCTACTCTATGTATTAATTAACAGTCTAATGAAATGAAAATTGCAAACATCCAAAATACAAGAATAATGCACACAACTCCAAAAATGAATGGAGAAAAAAGGATGACTGAAGCACAAAATAATACAAAAATATTTTTATTGTAAAAATTTTTTTCATATATCCATAAGAATCATATCAAGAAGTGGAAAGCACAAATCAAAGGACACGGATCAAGGGACATGTAGTAAATGCCACGGTTATTTTCACATCAAAAAATGGTAAAATACATACATATATATTACATTATGACCTTCAATAATAATTGGTATACTAAAATTTCTGCAAAAACATGGGATTTTTTTTTTTGCACAAGATTAACCCCATTTATGCACTTAGCACTTTATATTAATTTTCTAACAGTATTGTTTGAATATTTATTGTGGGGTTTGGTATATACATATATGACCTCTTATTTTTGCAGACATTTTGGTATCCCAATTATTATTGTAGGTCATAATGTAATATATATGTATATATTGTACCATTTTTTTGTGTGAAGATAACCGTGGCATTTACTACATGTCCCTTGATCCGTGTCCTTTGATTTGTGGTTTTCACTTCTTGATATGATCCTTATGGATATATAAAAAAAATTTCTACACTAAAAATATATTTTTGTATTATTTTTTGCGTCAGTCATCCTTTTTTTTCCATTCATTTTTGGAGTTGTGTGTATTATTCTACTCTATGTATGTAGGAAATAGATTTAACAAAAGAGCATATTATCAACTCTACCAAAAATTACCCTATCAAGCGAAATTCAAATAATAAAACATACATGATTAAAGATAGATGCAACAGATACAGTAAACAAATGAACACACAAAAAAGTTGAATTGTTTGAAAAAATAAAAACTATTAATGAAAATTCAAAACTGTCTTAATCATGCAGTCTTCATTTGTACACAAAACAGGTACAGTATATACAGTACATATTGGATTCATTCTACCTTAAACAGACCTGACAGGTTGTTATAATTATGGGAAGGCAACATATTGGTATTTTTAGATTTTATGCAATAAAAACATTTATTTTTAAAATTTAACATTTATTCCGTGTTAACTAATGCAAGTTTATAAGTTTATATTTATTTTGTTTTCATTTTTAAGAACAATAATGCATCAGACTGTTTTTGTATTGAAATGCTTTATAGTCTGTGTATATAAAATTCAGGAAGTAGTTAGCTATGTAACTAGCTGTATAAGACATTGGATAGTACATCTGTGCTTAACAATGGTAACAATGATTGTATGGGATTATATTTTAGTTTCAGTATGTTAATAGGATTTTATTAAAAAATTTTCACAAGTCTTTTAGCTTGATAAACCCTAACAGTATGTAATGTACAGATTGCTATGATTCAGCAATGCTAGCCCATTCCAGAGGATGTCACAAGACCGAAAAGTACGTGATTTCCAGAGTTGTGGTCACATATCTTTTAGAGTCTCAATAGTTTATCAATAAAAGTTTTTAAATGAAGTGCCAGAGGCTGTACTCAGTATATTTGGAAATCCCATACTTACGGCCACGTGATGACCGTTTTCACAGGAGAAGAATTCTAGAGATGTATGCATTACACAGTAGTGAGATTTGAAAAGCTGTGTGTTTTGCCAAAAGTTTCTACAGGGGTGGACAATTCCTTTAAGTCAATCTCAGAGACTTATCAGCCTTCCTTGACACATAGAAATTATTATGGTGAGTTGTTTACTTTAGACCATTTGTCTCTGATTCTACTATGATGGCTAACTAATCTAACCATAGATGTATTTCTGATTTCAATTTTGAAAATGAAATTAGGTAAATGTGTAGGATATAATAGGGATGATCGTTTATCATGAAACGTAATATTTCATATATTTTTCACTACTTCCAGGCACTTAAAATGGCTCATGCTGGAATTTCACTCTCTGAATTAGAAGCATCTGTTGCATCTCCATTTACTTCCAAAATTCCAAATATTGAATGTGTTCCATTGCTCATCAAGTAAGTTTTGCATTAATCTGGAACTTACATCTACAAATGAAAGTGCATCATACCTGATTGCTTTAAAGTTAACCTGTCAGCATTTTTGCCCAAAATAAGATGAGGCCACTGCTTTTCAGGGCTTATCTACAGCATTCTATAATCCTGTAGATAAGCCACTGATCCAAAATGCAAGATAAGAAAAATAATGGGTCCGGCACCTCCCATTTCTTACAATGCCTCTCTCCTGCTTGCTTCACAGGCTCCCCGGTATCGCGCTCCTGCACAGGCGTACATTTCTGCCCTGTTGAGGGCAGAGCAAAGTACTGTAGTGCGCAGGCGCCAGGAAAGGTCAGAGAGGCCCAGCACCTGCACACTGCAGTACTTTGCTCTGTCCTCAACAGGGCAGATAAGTACACCTGCGCAGGAGCACAATGCCGGGGAGCTATGAAGCAAGCAGGAGGTCAGCATCGCAAGAAGATGGGAGGCGCCGGACCCGGACCTGCGACACCCATCGGACTGGATCACCCCCCAGGTGAGTATAATAAAACTTATTTTTCTTATCTTGGATCGGGGGCTTAACTACATCAGTATAGAATGCTATAGATAAACTCTGAAAGGCAGTGGTCACATCTTATATTGGCCAAAAGTGCTGACAGGTTCCCTTTAAACAGGTTATTTTGTACTAAACAGTTGTGATATTTTTTATCTGGAATTTACATGAGTGCAAGCCACCACTGATTTAGGCAATGTGATATGTTTCTGAATGATATTGCAATAGATCATTATGTGATTGGTATAGACTACCATAAGTTTTGTCCATGTGATATGTTTGATATTAATATTGTGGTTCAGCCCCATATGCATGATCTCTTTCTCCAATGTTAATTTTGTATAAGTTAATAACTGTTTGCTGACTATGAAATAATTTTTTTTATTACAAATATTATTGTGTTCTAGTAACTTAGGTGAATGATTACATTTGACTAAAAACAAAAATATTGTCTTTTTCTGCAGGGAAGGTCGGAATACTCTTGTCACAACATTCTCCGTCTTCAAATTCTTGACCATATATCAGTTCATTGGAATATTTTTACTTTTTTTACTTTTTTGGGTATGACTTTCCTTTCCTTTTTACCTTTGTCCAAAACGAATGTCTTGAAAAGCTACGTTCTTTCTTGGCTCCAGAACTAAAATTTGTCCGGGCATAGTAACTAACTGTGGTTAGTTATAACAATTTATAATGATTATCCTCCATTCCATAGTTCTGTGCTCATATACCCATCACACATCCTCCATCCCATAGTCCAGTGCCCATATATCCATCACACATTCTCCATCCCATAGTCCCGTGCCCATATACCCATCATACATTTCCTCCATCCCATAGTTCCGTGCCCATATACCCATCACACATATCTTCCATCCCATAGTCCCGTGCCCATATACCCACACATTCTCCATCCCATAGTCCCTTGCCTATATACCAACCACACATATCCTCCATCCCACAATCCCGTGCCCATATATCCATCATACATATCCTCCATCCCATAGTCCTGTGCCAATATGCCCATCACACATATCTTCCATCCCATAGTCCCGTGCCCATATACCCATCATCATATCCTCCATCCCATAGTCCCGTGCCCATATACCTATAACATATGTCCTCCATCCCATAGTCCCGTGCTCATATACCCACACATTCTCCATCCCATAGTCCCATGCCTATATACCAATCACACATATCCTCGATCCCACAATCCCGTGCCCATATACCCATCATACATATCCTACATCCCATAGTCCAATGCCCATATAGCCATCATACATATCCTCCATCCCATAGTCCAGTGCCCATATACACATCACACATCCTCCATCTCATAGTCCCGTGCCCATGTACCCATCACACATATCTTCCATCCCATGGTCCCGTGCCCATATACCCACACATTCTCCATCCCAAAGTCCCATGCCTACATACCAATCACACATATCCTCCATCCCACAATCCCGTGCCCACATACCCAGTATACATATCCTCCATCCCATAGTCCCGTGCCCATATACCCATCACACATATCTTCCATCCCATAGTCCCGTGCCCATATACACATCACACATCCTCCATCCCATAGTCCAGTGCCCATATATATGTATGATAGGTAAATGGGCATGGGACTATGGGATGGAGTATATGTATGATGGGTATATGGGCACGGGACTATGGGATTTACCTCAGTGTTTTAGTATTTTACCTCAGTGTTTGATCAGTATTTTACTTCAGAATTTGGTCAGCATTTTACCTCAGAATTTGTTCAGTGGATTACCTCAGTGTTTGGTCATTATTTTACCTCTGTGTTAGGTCAGTATTTTACCTCAGTGTTTGATCAGTATTTTACTTCAGTATTTGGTTAGCATTTTACCTCAGTATTTAGTCAGTGGTTTACCTCAGTATTTGGTCAGTATTTTACCTCAGCATTTTAGTATTTAACCTCAGTGTTTGGTCTGTATTTTACCTCAGTAATTGGTCAGTATTTTACCTCAGTGTTTGATCAGTATTTTACTTCAGTATTTGGTCAGCATTTTACCTCAGTATTTAATCAGTATCTTACCTCTGTGTTTGGTCTGTGTATTACCTCCATGTTTTAGTATTTTAACTCAGTGTTTGGTCAGTATTTTATCTCAGTGTTTGATCAGTATTTTACCTCAGTATTTGGTCAGTAGTTTACCTCACTATTTGGTCAGTGGTTTACCTCAGTATTTAATAAGTATTTTATCTCAGTGTTTGATCAGTATTTTACCTTAGTATTTTATCATTATTTTTTTTCTATGCCTTTAGCAATAGAGAGCGGCAGTAATGGAAGAGGGGGTGATTCATTTCTGTCATGTGCTCTCTGCTCCTTTCTTGGGGACAGACAATGGCTGGAAGCTTATGTTCCCTGGGATGCTAGATTTCTCCCACTCTTCAGTGTCTGCTGAGGTATTGTGGAGTGGGAAAACTGTTGCTTATAGCAACCAATCGCAGCTCAGCTTCTTTTAAACAGCTCTGGTGAAATGAAAGATGTATAGTGATTGGGTGAAGCTATGTGGAGTGGGCATGGCTGATACACACATATACACTAATGTAATAATAGGCTGCAGCTACCACAACTGTTTACAAGGAAAACTGTTGCTCATAGCAGCCAATCACAGCTCAGCTTCTTTTAAACAGCTCTGCTGAAATGAAAGATGCTTAGTGATTGGGTGTTGATACACACACAGACACACACATACACTTATATATATATATATATATATATATATATATATAATTTCTTTATTTATTTATATAGCACCATTGATTCCATGGTGCTGTAAATGAGACGGGTTACATCAAAATACAAATATCACTTACAGTAAACAAACTAACAATGACAGACTGGTACAGAAGGAAGAGGACCCTGCCCTTGCGGGCTTACATTCTACAGGATGATGGGGAAGGAGACAGTAGGATGGGGGTTGCAGTAGCTCCGATGGTGGTGAGGTGGCAGAGTGGTCATTAAAGGTTGTAAACTTTTTGAAAAGATGGGTTTTCAGGTTCCGTCAGAATGATCCAAACGTGGTGCATAGAATTCCAGAAGATGGGGGATATTTGGGAGAAATCTTGGAGGCGATTGGGTGAGGAGCGAATAAGCGTGGAGGAGAGAAGGAGGTCTTTGGAGGACAAGAGATAACGTGAGGGAAGATATTGGGAGATTAGTTCAGAAATAAATGGAGGAGAAAAGTTATGGATGGCTTTGTTGGTCAGTGTTAGTATTTTAAACTGGATACGCTGGGAAATTGGGAGACAGTGAAGGGATTTGCAAAGAGGGGGAAGCAGGAGTGTAGAGAGGAGAGAGATTAATTAGTCAGGCAGTAGAGTTAAGGATGGACTGGAGAGGTGCGAAAGTGTTAAACTGTAGGCCGCAGAGGAGAATGTTGCAGTAGTCGAGGTGGGAGATGCTAATTACATGTGCAATATTCATTGCTGGAGGCAGATACTTTTTCCTAGTGCCTTGCATTACATGGATTCTTTTTTATTTTCCACTGCTGGCAAGCACTTCACATTAGTTGTCTTGGATTAAGTCCTATGTATCTTGTTGTATTTAAGCTCATATGTGATTCATGTCTTGGTACTATATCTTTGCCCCATGTTATGGGTTATGCATGGTAGATTACACCACACACAGACATACTATTCAGGAGGTTTGTCTATCCTACACACTCTATGCTGTCTACACACCATGCCATTTTCTGTGTGAGTCGTATGGTTTTCTTTGTTTAGGATCCTGAGGACCCCCAGCTATACATATATTTACACACTTATGACTCTGGCCACTATTGTGTTTGTTTTTTGGTATGGTTCATAATCCTATACAATATAACAGCATGAGTTATTTGACTGTGTTTACTTCTGTTTGAACTGACAAATCTCATATATATATTGTACTATTGCATATCTGGTGTGAATTTGATACAGTATCCAGGGTAAATTGTAAATTAGATGTAAATATAAAGAGATATTGACATGCAAAATAATCACTGCAGGGTTCAACGAGCGCCGTTTCACTATGTAGCTTCTTCCTGGAATGCCCCTGGAAGAAGCTACATAGCGAAACAGCACTCATTGGGCAGGGGGAGACTCCTGCGGCATTCCCTCAGCTGTTACCAGTGGACACTGCACCAAATCCGGCACATTCTTCTAACTCAGGTACTAACAACCAGTCCCCGGTTTATACCAGGCACTTTATTTCTATTATACTCTATGCAGCTCCCTGGCACACTTTACTCATTAACCCTTTAGCACACTCAGGATGCTAATAATCACATGGGCAATGTGCAATACTGTTTCCCGCCGAGGAGGAGGGACAGGGGCGCGCACACCGTGAGATCCAGAAGACCGGATGGACGTGGTCGCCGGGTGGAGGGATCACGGGGAAGCCCGAGACAGCCGAAACCGCGGTGAGGAGGCCGCCGGTGAGCGGGTAAGCTGCGGTCGGGGAGAAGGGACAGGCGGAGTGCGCGGCTGCAGCTGCGTGACAGTAGCCCCCCTTACGCGCCCCCCTCCGCAGACCGGAAAAAAATGTAGCCAAAATTCGAGGAGCCTGGATATTCTCCTGAGGCTCCCAGGACCTCTCCTCGGGACCAAAGCCCTTCCAATCAACTAGAAAAAAGGTTCTTCCCTTTTGCCTCCTCATGGCCAAAATATCTTTAACCTCAAACTCATCGTCTGCGGAGACAGGCGGAGGCGAGTGAGGAGCCGTGGAACGGAAGCGATTGAGGATGACTGGTTTTAGAAGGGACACATGAAAAGCATTAGGGATGCGGAGTGAGGCGGGAAGCCGTAGTTTATAGGAGACGTCGTTAATATGGGACAAGACCTCAAAAGGTCCAATATAGCGGGGACCCAGTTTATGGGAAGGGATCCTGAGGCGAATGAACTTGGAGGCCAGCCAAACTTTATCACCTGGGTGGTATGGCGGGACATCCAGGCGCCTTTTGTCTGCGTTGTTCTTTACCCTGTCACGAACCAACTCGAGAGCGGCCTTGGTCTCCTGCCAGATCCTGGAGAAATCGCCGGACAGAAGATCAGCCGACGGTACACCCGAGGCAGGAGGAACTGGTAAAGGTACACCCGGATGTTGCCCGTAGACAACAAAGAAGGGAGATTTGCCAGAAGACTCACTGACGTGGTTGTTATAGGCAAACTCAGCCCACGGGAGTAATTCAGACCAGTCGTCCTGGTGGACATTAGAAAAGTGCCGGAGGTAGTTCACCAAATTCTGATTAGTCCGTTCCGCCTGACCGTTGGACTGTGGATGGTAAGATGAGGAGAAGTCAAGAGTGACATCCATCGATCTGCATAGGGCTCTCCAGAAACGAGAGGTGAATTGGACTCCTCTGTCAGAAACAATATGTTGGGGCAGTCCATGAAGGCGGAAGACATGCTGAACGAAAATTTTCGCCAAGGCTGGTGCCGATGGCAACCCGGGAAGAGAGATGAAATGTGCCATCTTAGAGAATTTATCTACCACCACCACTAGGACGACAGTACAGTTGGCAGACTGGGGTAGATCGGTAATAAAGTCCATGGCAATGTGTTGCCAAGGGGACGAGGGTACTGGAAGCGGGTGTAGAAGACCAGAAGGCAGCTGCCTGGGCACCTTGATCTTTGCACAGGAGAGGCAGGAAGCGATGAAATCCCGGACATCCCGGAGAAGTGTCGGCCACCATTAATAGCGGGACACAAGGACAAGTGTCTTTTTATGCCCGACATGACCAGCTAGCTTGGAAGCATGTCCCCAGTGTAGAATTCGTCTTCGGTCCTTCTCTGGCACAAAAGTCTTGCCAGGTGGGGGTGAAACGAGAGAAAGAGGAGCCACCGTGATGAGCCTGGATGGATCCAAGATATGTGTGGTTTCCTCTTCTACATCTCCAGAAAGAAAGGACCTGGACAAAGCGTCAGCTTTGAGGTTTTTATTGCCTGGACGAAAATGCAGATCAAAATCGAATCGGCCGAAGAACAGCGACCACCCGGCCTGTTGTGGATTGAGTCTCTGTGCAGACCGAATGTAAGCCAGGTTTTTATGGTCTGTGAAGATTGTAAAGGGATGTACGGCACTCTCCAATAAGTACCTTCACTCCTCCAGAGCTATCTTGATGGCAAGCAGTTCTCGGTCTCCGATGGAATAATTCCGCTCTCGAGTGGAGAAGGACTTGGAAAAGAAACCGCACGTAACAAGCCTACCAGAGGGAGACTTTTGAGATAAAACTGCTCCAGCTCCGGTTGCAGACGCATCCACTTCGAGGACGAAAGGCTTGTTGGCCTCAGGACGATGGAGTACGGGTGCCGTGGCAAATGCTTGTTTCAGAGACAGGAAGGCGTCTTCTGCTTCAGGGGTCCAGACGTGCGGGTTGGCTCCTTTATGGATCAAAGAGGAGATAGAACCAGCCAACGAGGAAAAATGAGGGATGAACTGCCGGTAGTAATTTGCGAAGCCAAGAAATCGCTGAATGGCTTTCACCCCATGGGGACGTGGCCAGTTAAGCACGGCAGACACCTTCTCCGGATCCATACGCAAGCCAGCGTCGGAGATGATATAGCCTAGAAATGGAAGGGAAGACTGTTCAAAGGCGCATTTCTCCAACTTGGCGTACAGGCGATTTTCCCTCAATCGTAACAGTACTCGGCGGACATCTCTTCTGTGAGTGGACAGATCGGGAGAGAAGACGAGGATATCGTCAAGATATATGACCACACAGGAGTACAGAAGGTCTCGGAAAATGTCATTTACAAATTCCTGAAAGACTGCGGGAGCATTGCACAAACCGAAGGGCATGACGAGATACTCGTAGTGTCCATCCCTGGTGTTGAAGGCGGTCTTCCACTCATCTCCGGAGCGAATACGGATGAGATTGTAGGCTCCACGGAGATCCAGTTTAGTAAAGATTTGCGCCCCTCGTAGCCGGTCGAACAACTCGGGGATGAGAGGTAGAGGATATCTGTTCTTGATAGTAATCTCGTTAAGGCCCTGATAGTCAATACAGGGAAGGAGAGACCCATCCTTCTTCTTGACAAAAAAGAAGCCTGCTCCGGCGGGTGAAGATGACTTCCGGATGAAGCCTCTGGCCAAATTCTCCTGTACGTACTCAGTCATGGCACTGGGACTTGAGTGGACTCAACAGATAGATTCGCCCCCGGGGCGGGGTCAATCCGGGAACAAGCTCGATCGGGCAATCATATTGCCGGTACGGGGGAAGAACCTCTGCCTCCTTCTTATCAATGACGTCAGCAAAGGCCCAGTAGGCCGAAGGCAGATCCACAGGGCTCGAGGCAGGTAACGAGCCCTTGAGGGGTTGTACTGGACAGAGACATTTAGTCTGGCAGAAGCGACCCCAGCGAAGAATATCTCCGGACCGCCAATCCAGGACAGGTTCGTGCATCCTCAACCACGGAAGACCCAGGAGCAAG
Source organism: Dendrobates tinctorius (assembly GCF_039654945.1). Lineage (NCBI taxonomy): Eukaryota > Metazoa > Chordata > Amphibia > Anura > Dendrobatidae > Dendrobates > Dendrobates tinctorius. The sequence continues at coordinate 3,954,588 of NW_027361728.1, read as the reverse complement.
GTGTGGGACAGTGACGGCAGCACGAAAAAGGCTATTCTCTCACGGTGCAGGACCCCGATCTGTAACTCCAGCTCCTCAGTGACCAGCGTAACGGTCTCACGCAGGGGAACGCCGTTGACTGAAGCTAACTGCCGGGGAACCTCCAAGGACCTGACAGGTATCCGCAATCTCTTCATCGCCTCGAGTTGGATAAAATTCCCTGCAGCCCCAGAGTCGATATAGGCCACCACAGAAAAACGTTTGGAACCCTGGACAAACAAAACAGAAAGGGTCAAGGGTAGAGAGGTATCAATGACACCTAGGGAGGCCTCTCTTACCTGTCCTAGGCGGAGGCGTTTCTTGGCCTCACAGGACAGGAACGTAGAAGATGGTAGGCGCTGCCACAATAGAGACAAAGACCATGAGTGAATCTCTCCTGGCGGTGTAGCTCCACGGGTCTGAGTCAGTCCACTTGCATGGGCTCTGGGGCTGACGCCGTGGTGGAGGGTCGCGAACAGGGAGGACTGCGTGTCGAAGGAGAAAAACGAGTGGGCCTTCTCTCCCTGGCGGCCTCGCGGGAGTGCTCCTGGAAACACAGATTAATTCGCTTTGTTAGCGCGATGAGATCCTTCAAAGACGTAGGTGTATCCCTGCCTGCCAACTCGTCTTTAATTCGAGCTGACAAACCGCGCCAAAAAGCCCCCACTAGGGCTTCGTTGTTCCACCCAAGCTCAGAGGACAACGTACGGAACTGGATGGCGTACTGCCCCACAGAGAGGGTGCCCTGGCGGAGGCAAAATAAGGACTTGGTGGCGGAGACCAGACGGCCGGGCTCATCAAAGACCTTACGAAAGGTCTCCAAGAAGGTCGCAAGCTGGGAGACTATCGGGTCATCACGCTCCCACAAGGGGTTTACCCAAGCCAGCGCCTCACCCTCTAAATGGGATACCATAAAGGCCACCTTGGCCCGCTCGGTAGGGTACTGCAGGGGTGCCAACTCGAAATGCAACTGGCACTGGTTAATGAACCCCCGACAGAGTTTGGGATCACCGCTATAATGTGGGAGTGTAGCCAACTGGGGGGAGGGATGAGGAGCTGCCACCGGTACAGGGGCAGCGGCCGCAGTCTGAAGAGCTAGTAAGCGGTTATCTACCGAGGCTATATAGTTCAAAATGTGGGCCTGGGTGTCGCGCTGCTGGGCAAGTTCCTGCTGCAAGCTGGAGATCTGGGAGGCAATCCCAGGATCGGAGGTTTGCAAAGAAGAAAGATGGGACTCCACTGATTTGAGGAACGACATGATCCTCGCCTGATTCTCACGAAGGAACAAAAGTTCCTTTTGGGTCAGGGTTGGGGTTCCAGCGGGATCCATGGCTTGATTATTCTGTTAGGTACTCCTGGGCTGGACCCGCTAGACCGTGGCAACGAACCTCCCGGGGGCGAGCTGACCAGGTGAACCACCGCCTATACAGGGAGTGTTTGGGGCAGGCCCGCGGGTAACTATTACCACGGCAGCTGGTACCCAGGGAGTGTATAGAGGGGCCGGCCACAGGCCGGGGATGCTGGCGGGAACCTCCTCCGGAGCAGGAAGACGGATGGCGGTCAAGTCAGGGACACATGCGAGGCGGGGACAGCAGGCACGATCAGAACGGTCTCAGGTGCGGGAACAGGACAGGACGGAACACGACCACGGACCTCCCGAACCTAGGAGAGAGGACAGTGGAGAAGGCAGGTGAGCTACAAACAGACAGGACGCAGGAGCGTACATAGATGAACGGGCCAGAATTACTATCAAAACAAAAGTGATAATCAGGCGCCGCTAGCAGGGAGAGGCGGCCTGATATAGGAGTAGTATCAGGGGCTTCCGGGTCGAGACCTCTCCAGTGTAAGAGAGGAAGGCGCGTGACCTCAGGAGGACCAGGAGGCGCGCGTGCGCCCGAGCACAGTGTGTGCGCGCCCCCGCCGAGGAGGAGGGACAGGGGCGTGCACCCGGCGAGATCCAGAAGACCAGATGGACGTGGTCGCTGGGTGGAGGAGAGGAGCCAGGAGGGATCGCGGGGAAGCCCGAGACAGGCGAAACCGCGGTGAGGAGGCCGCCGGTGAGCGGGTAAGCTGCGGTCGGGGAGAAGGGACAGGCGGAGTGCGTGGCTGCAGCCGCGTGACACTACTGAGGCATGTTGAACCCTGCAGTGATTATTTTGCATGTCAATACCTCTTTATATTTACATCTAATTTACATCTATTTTTTCCACAGCCATACGGGCAACGTGCAATATTGCCTTTTTTGCAAAACCTAGTAGTAACAGGGAGTGTATAGAGGGGCCGGCCACAGGCCGGGGATGCTGGCGGGAACCTTCTCCGGAGCAGGAAGACGGATGGAGGTCAAGTCAGGGACACATGCGAGGCGGGGACAGCAGGCACGATCAGAACGGTCTCAGGTGCGGGAACAGGACAGGACGAAACACGACCACGGACCTCCCGAACCTAGGAGAGAGGACAGTGGAGAAGGCAGGTGAGCTACAAACAGACAGGACGCAGGAGCGTACATAGATGAACGGGCCAGAATCACTATCAAAACAAAAGTGATAATCAGGCGCCGCTAGCAGGGAGAGGCGGCCTGATATAGGAGTAGTATCAGGGGCTTCCGGGTCGTGACCTCTCCAGTGTAAGAGAGGAAGGCCGAGGAGGAGGGACAGGGGCGCGCACCCGGCGAGATCCAGAAGACCAGATGGACGTGGTCGCTGGGTGGAGGAGAGGAGCCAGGAGGGATCGCGGGGAAGCCCGAGACAGGCGAAACCACGGTGAGGAGGCCGCCGGTGAGCGGGTAAGCTGCGGTCGGGAGAAGGGACAGGCGGAGTGCGCGGCTGCAGCCGCGTGACACTACTGAGGCATGTTGAACCCTGCAGTGATTATTTTGCATGTCAATACCTCTTTATATTTACATCTAATTTACATCTATTTTTTCCACAGCCATACGGGCAACGTGCAATATTGCCTTTTTTGCAAAACCTAGTAGTAACAAGCAATGTGTTCATTGTCATCTACTGTGGTGCACTGACTCTGGCAGGAATTATTATTATTACTTTTGCATGCAAGAACCATTTTTGTATTTATATTTAAATCTACAGGGTTATTATTGTGTGTGTGTGTATATATATATATATATATATATATATATATATAGATTTTTTTTTTTTTGCAGCTGCATCACACTGTCTGTGATCTGTTTGATTACCGTATATTAGTATCTTACATCTATTAGTATCTCTCTATTAGTATCTTACATGTGGTCAGTGTGAATGCATTGGGATCACATAACATTTTGTCATGATTCAGCAGTGTGGAGACACGTAGGGTGATTGCAGACTTTTCCGTCTAGAAAACCCCTTTATGAAGTGTTTTTTGAATTGCAGGATACATATTTGTTTTTGCAAATAGTACAAAGTACAATACACCATATTGATCTACTCAATAATAAATTGAGTATCAATATCAAGAATAATTAGCATACATCCCCAAATCTGCGCTCAAGTCTGCACTCTCTGTATGTGACTGCAGACTTGTGGATCTTCACAGCATGCACAGTACACACTGACAGGATTCCTTGATTCCGCGCTGGGACCTGGCAAGTAAGTGACCACAGATATGTGATTTGCATACTCCTGCTACATTCTAACTTGATGTATTCGGCCTTACTCAATTCACTTGTTTTGAGTAAGGCCAGTGTATGTTTAAGGCCCCTTTACATTTATCGATGCACCAGCGATCCCGACAACGATCGGGATCGCTGGTGCATCGCTAAATGGTCGCTAGTGAGCTGTCACACAGGCAGACTCACCAGCGATGCAGCAGTGATCTAGCGGTCATTACTTACCTTTCAGACGCAGCAATCCTGACATACTCCGCCCACGTCCAGCGTCGCTCATCGGTGCCAGTAGGAAGCCCAGCAGGAAGCGCCCGACGAGAAATGGAGCCGCGTGATCTCGCGCGATCAGCGATGGACAGCGGGGGAGCCGGTCGGAGGTAAGTATCACACATAGCGATATCGCTAGCGATATCGCTGCTGCATCACCAAATCGGTGATGCTTTAGCGATATTGTTAGCGATATCGTTATGTGTAAAACCCCCTTAAAGGTCTGCACATGATCTCATGTATTCAAATCACATACTTGTGATCATGCGCCTGTCCAATCCCAACACTGGAAAATCCTAACACCACACACATTACACGCTCTGATGATTCACAAGTCTGCAGTAACATAGAGCAAATGCAGACTTGTACCTGAGAGCCGGACACACCCTTTTTATATTAAGAAACCACCAAAACCTATTGGATTCAGTCACTTAATCAAAATATCCAAATGATAGAGAATAATGTATGAATCTTTTTTTTCAGAAATTTACATTTCTTTCAAATTATCAGTATATCATGGTAGATATTGCTATCAACATCACAGTTGTCCTGACTAGTAAGTATATTTTTCATTTTATCTAATTGTTCCCACCGATGTTGCTGCTATTTTTGACCCACATTAGTAGTGTATTTATGTCAGTTTTTTGTGCGTTTATAAAAAATATTTTTCTCTTTTTTTTCTAGTGTGTTTAAACCTTCCAGCCACAAAGTTGGCTCCTTACAGACCCCCGGGACAGCTTCTCTCTCCTCCTTTGTTACTGTCCATTTTCATACACCTTATCTTTTCATGGACTGTCCAACTTACAGCTTTCCTTTTGGTACAGCGGCAGCCATGGTACAATGAAACTGATGTTTTCAGGTAAATTTGTTCATTGGAGCCAGAACAGACACTGAGTCAGCAATGTTCAATGATTAGTTCAGATCATATTTTTGCAAGTTTTTTTGTGTGTTATTGAGTGATATTGCATATGTAAAAGAGATGATTGTTTTATCATAGCAGTACTATAATAACTCTTTACGAACAAGGATATTCTTCAATGATTGTTTTTACTCACCATCTTCCAAGAGCCATAACTTAATTAATTTTCCATGAACATAGATGTTTGAGGTTTTCTTTTTTTTTGCACAGTGACTTAAGGTATTTAGGTGTGCCAATTTTGTTTATTGTTGGATTACAACAATGAGCATCTTCAGAAGACCATCGATGGTTATAGTAAAGGAGGGAAGGAGAAAAGAGATGGAGTTTCCTGCTGACAGGGAAGGGGCAGTGGACAGGAAGAGGGAGCAAAAGCAGAGCGCACCAGAGACAGAGCACAGCGCGCGACACATACAGCACAGCGCGCAGGAAAGAGGCCAGACTGCACCACCATGCCCCCAGACAAAGAGAACCCCCTGTTCAGGGACAGAGGTCGTAAAACGTGGTGTAGAGAGTGTTGTATGAGAGTACGTGGATCAGGTAGACTCCATGACTAGAGGAGACTTCCCCTCTGACAGTGCAATGACAGTGACCCGAGAGCGCAGTCCTGGAGACCGCAGTGACAAGCAAGGGCAAAGAGACTTCCCAGTGTGTGCAGCATCGTTCCTGTGGAGAGACTGTCAGTGCATCATACAGAGACTTAGAGCAGGGGAGACTCGGGTTCGCAGCATCTCCCTGCTTCCTGCTTTAACCCCTGAGGTCCCAACTGCATTCAGAGGAGACTCTAGAGACTGCAAGTGCCGCTCTTGTTGGTGCCAACATGGGAGAAATAGACCCCTTCAATCAAGCTTTCCCCGGACTGATAAGTTACCTGTATCTGAGTTTAACCTTTTCAACGCCTGCATAACAGTTTTATTGATCTCTACTGTTCCTTTGTGCTGTTCTACTATTAAATAGCTGTCTTTAGTATCATTGCGCAGATTTACTGTTTACTCTGTCACATTTAACCCCTGCTGCTTCTCCCTGTGTGGAGAGAAAAGTCCCTGTAAATAATTTTACGCACGGTCAGGGAAAACCAAGTGTAACATAAAGAGAAATGGGGAAGGGGGCCCAGACACTAAGGAAGGGATTTGGAGACCCCTAGGCTAGATCTATTCTCTCCCTAGAACTCCTACCAAGTCCCTATATTGGTTCCTCACGAATTGCCGAGCCGGAACCTGAGGCCCTGAATCTCCCTGGGGCCAATCCTGAATAGGGAATGGGAGAGAGATGCGCGCTAGGCAGTCTCTGCTAAACTAAAGATGGTAAGGTGAGACAAACAGGGGAAAACTTAGCTGAATCGCTAGATACAGATACCAGAAGAGGGATTCCAGACACCAAACTGGAGCACTCTAAGGCCGGTTTCACATTAGCGCTTTTTCAGCGCGCGCACGGCCGGGGGTAGCTCCGCCCCCGAGCCGGCTCTCTGCCCGGCGTGCCCGCCCCTTCCTTGTAGCGCCGCCTCCTAGCGGACAGCGGCGCCTGCGATCGGCGCACCCTATCTTTAGCATAGGGTGCGCCGATCGTGCGCAGGTCGTGCGCTAGTTGCGCTTTGACCTGCGCTGCGCACTTTTGACGGTGCGCCGTGCGCGCCAAAATCCGAAAAGTTTGATTTTGGCGCGCACGGCGCACCGTCAAAAGTGCGCAGCGCAGGTCAAAGCGCAACTAGCGCACGGCCTGCGCACGATCTGCGCACCCTATGCTAAAGATAGGGTGCGCCGATCGCAGGCGCCGCTGTCCGCTAGTAGGCGGTGCTACAAGCAAGGGGCGGGCACGCCGGGCAGAGAGCCGGATCGGGGGCGGAGCTACCCCCGGCCGTGCGCGTGCTGAAAATGCGCTAATGTGAAACCGGCCTCAGAAGGTCCAACACTCTAGCAAGCAGCTGGGTCACAGCTGAGCCACTAACTAAATAGATCCAAACTTCTCAGGGCAGGAGGAGGTCGACGCTGGGTCCTAGAGGCAGATGGTTAAGGGAGCAGTCTGTATGGACAGGCGCTCAGACATTCTGAGGCCTGATGCAGGATGATAGCCTGTCACCTCCGAAGCGCTCGTGACAAATAAACCTTTAACTCTTTGTCTGTCTCGGTTCCGTGGCGACATCCTCAGCACCTGCAGGTTATTACACATGCACTGGGGTTCTTTGATATTTCCCTATGCATGTGCACTGCAGTACTTTGCTCTGCCACCGTCATGGCAGAGAAGAACGCCTGCACAGGAGAGCGATGTCGGGGGACACTGTGTGGATGAAGTAGGATTCGTCATTCACATGAAGCAGAGACAAAGGATGGCAGCACAAGAAGAAGTAAAGCACAGGACCAAGGACAGCTATGCCCATTGGATCCATCTGCCCTATTCTGTCCCCGGGGCCTGTGGCTGCATAAATGGCTCTGTGAGATGCTGGATCTCTTCACCTTACTTACAATTGGCGACGGTCACAGATAGCTTAACTCAGCTGCCGGCACACATGTTATGAAGAATTCAGAAGAGACTTTGATTTCTTTAAGAATTCTTGTTGAATGCATACAAACAACAGCAGGTAAAGAAGAAAGCCTGTCTGAAGAAAGTCTGAAACCACATGTGCCTCTAATGAAGCCAAGATGGAGAATGAGACACAGGGGGAAGATGAAGGAAGTGACATCACACCCAGAAGAGGGAGACAGAAGGGACAAACTTGATGGACAGGGAGGATTTCAGCTATGCAAAACACAGGAACACATAGCAATAATAAAACAATATGAGAGACTGCAATGCAACATGTAAAATGTACATGACAGTCTGTAAAATGTCTCATTCATGAGACATAACACTCCCCGTCTGAAATCTTTAGATTTCATAATTCTTATAATGTCCTCTGGAGATGTCACTGTAGCCCTGAAAAGCAAAGGGAAAATAAGCATGCAAGTGATAACAACAACAACAACAGTTGTAGTCCATTTGGCATGGTCCAATCTTCAGTTGGAGGCATGAAGTCCTCAACAGCGGAATAGACCGAGTCCAAACGTAAACCCATCTTCACATTGGGGAAGCCGCAACGTGCAAACATTTCCACCAACCCAATAATCCGCTGGAGAAAGTTCAAATGTTAGAATGTTCCAACACAGCTGGAGGAATATATAGCGGTAGGCTCCCTGCCGTGAGTTGTGTCCATAAACAATGACTTTCATGTGATGTCCTTCAGCAATCCGTGATGATCGATCACTGGGTCCAATTCAAACAGACAACTGTTCTTAGACAGTTTAGTACCCTTTGTGATACTGTCAATCTCGGGACCATATTCTTCTTGTTGCACACATCGGATGATGAACTGCTCGGCATGTCTGATATCAGCAACAGTAGGGTGTCCTCTACACATATGCCAGCCACAACACTCTGATGTCTTGTTACTGACAAAGAACTGGGTGATGTGAATAAGACAAGCTATGGCCCGCACAACAGCTGACCATCTTGAGAAGCGCTCAAAGTGGAGAGATCTCAGTTTCAATTTTGGTGACACAGAAGTGTAATGTAGTGAGTAGAAATGATTGGTCTGAAACCTTTCATGTAGTAAATACGGGGAAAGACAACCAAAACCCCAGGAAAATTGAGAAGTTAGCTGAAAAAACCTGAGGCTGAATAAGTAATTTAAATATGCAAATATCAGATATGCAAATTTCTTTTATTCGTCAGTCACACTGAAATCCCAACGTTTCGGCAAAACAAGCCTTTATCAAGGGTATTTATCTAAACGGAATACAATCGTATTATAAAGTTAGATATATGTCCTGAACATAAGGCAAAGTTGGTACAGTATCACTGACATGTTCAATAGTATCCAAATATAACAAAGGAAAAAACAAGACATTTCATGTGTCACAAAGTAAATAAAATGATATGCAAGTAAATACAAGGGAATAATCCCTCTCATCGGAGTGATGACTCAATCATCAGAGTAAATCCTCATAATATGTCAAAGAGATTTACTCTGTAAGTGGGGAAAAGGTAAAGAGAACAATTAGGAAAAAACACCATATAGCATCCATCCTAATGCGGTTAAAGGTACCATGAAAAATTGTGCAACACAAAAAGATAAGACAGCTGACCATCTTGAGAAGCGCTCAAAGCGGAGAGATCTCAGTTTCAATTTTGGCAACACAGAAGTGTAGTGAGTAGAAATGATTGGTCTGATCTCGTTGTCAGACTCTGGTTCCACCAGCTCGTAAATGTTGTTGGAGTCCCTTGAACTGGAATCCTCGTAAAGGAGCCTTGGATGTGACACCCATATGTTGTCATTGAGTTTAGACGCGGCGGGGAGTCTCGTCCCTCGGTCAGCTGGATTCATGTCAGTAGGGACGTATTACCACTGGTCAGGGGTAGAAAAGCTTCTGATACTCTCTACTCTATTGCTGATGTAGACATAAAATTGTTTTGTTTGGTTATAGATGTAGCCAAGTACCATTTTACTGTCTGTGTAGAAGGTAAATGAATCAATAGCAATGTCCATTTCATCCTTTTGTAGCTCCAGCTAACTCCACTCCTAGAATGGCTGCACAAAGTTCGAGTCTTGGAACAGAGTGAGCAGCTTTTTGGATTAGTTTTGCCTTACTGAGGATGAATCCACAATGCACCTTGTTAACTTCTTCTAAAGTCTTCAGGCAGGCTACGGCAGCTATAGCCTCTGTAGAAGCATTGGAGAAAATGTGGACTTCTCTTCTGATGGTGGCTGAAAGGGTGCCTGGGAAATAACAACATGGGACTTGGAAATGCTCTAAGTCCTTCAGAGACTTCTTCCACGCCTCCCACCTTTGTTGTTTCTCGGTACCTTTGGTAGCGGAGTATCCCAATCCGTACTCTCGGCGGTCAACTGTCTCAACAGTATCTTGCCTTGAATGGTGATGGGTACAATAAACCCGAGAGGATCATAGATGCTGTTCACAACAGATAGGACTCCTCGTTTAGTGAAAGGTTTATCACAAGCTGACACCTGGAAAGTGAATGTGTCCTGCTTAATATCCCAAATTAGACCGAGGCTGCGTTGCTTGGGAGGAACGTCAGAACCAAGAACAAGATCCCTTACACCAGCAGCGTGATCTTCAGATGGAAATGCTTTCATTACCTTTTCACTGTTGGAGATGATTTTGTGGAGTCTAAAGTTTGCTGTTGACAGCATTTCCTGAGTCCTAGAGAGCAGATCGATAGTCTCTTCACTTGTGGGAAGAGACTTAAGCCCATCATCTACGTAGAAGTTTCTTTCCACAAATAGACGAGCATCAGACCCATACTCTCTCTCACCTTCTCATGCTGTCCATCTTAGTCCATAGATGGCCACTGCAGGCGAGGGCAGTTCCCGAAGATGTGCACGTTCATCCTGTAGTCTATGACCTTGTTGCTGACGTCGTTGTCTTTGTGCCATAGGAATCTGAGGTAGCTTCTGCTCTCTTCTCTCATGATAAAGCAATGAAACATTTGTTGAATGTCAGCCATTGCTGCTACAGATTCTTGACTGAAGCGAATCAGTACTCCTGTAAGGCTATTGTTTAGATTAGGCCTAGTGAGGAGCAGGCTATTTCGGGAGATGCCTTCATACTGAGCACTGGAGTCAAACACCACTCTAATTTGGTCGGGTTTTCAAGGATTGTAGACACCAAAGGATGGAAGATACCAGCATTCTTCACCTTCTTTTAGCGATGGGTGCGGGTTCCGCGTGACCTCTATCGAAGATATTCTGCATGAAGTCGACAAAATGTTTCTCCATCTCTGGCCTTCTCTTTAAGGTGCGCTTTAGGGATGAAAACCTTGCCATTGCTTGTTGCAGATTATCAGGTAGCCTTGTTCTTGGAGAACGAAAAGGTAAAGGTGCTACCCAGCTATTTGAATCGTCTTGGGCAAATTCCTTTTCCATAATCTTTATAAATTCTTTGTCCTCCCTTGCAGGTGCTAGCTGGTTGTCTTCTTTTGTAGAGTTGAACACGGTTGACCTGAGGTCATCATTATGGGACAGGAATATGTTTGTGTCGTCAGAGGTTTCTTTCATCCACTTGTTGTCGCTTATTTTCTCTTTCACCCATTAATGATGTGGGCATGGATGAAAGTAAGTGCTGCGACGATTTGGTAGGGCGTGAGTCTTAAATGAGGAAATCCTTGTGGGTCTCTTCATCTTTTCTATTCAGACATTGCCTATGATAACCCAGCCTAGGTCTAAGCGTTGAGCAAAAGGAGTGTCGTGTGGCCCGTTGATTTGCTGACGTACCTTGTGTAGTCGCAGAATGTCTCTGCCAAGCAGGATCAGGATGTTTGCGCTGTTGTTGAGAGCTGGCATCTTGCCTGCCAAAGTCCTCAAATGAGAGTGATAGAGTGCAGCCTCTGGAGTTGAGATTTCCTCTCTGTTGGATGGTATCTGGTTTCATTCTACCAGAGTGGGAAAGGGTATCTCCACATTGTTCTCAAGAGAAGACACCATGAGTCCATTGGCTCTTCTCCCAGAGACCTCCGTAATACCGCTGCAGGTGCCCAGAGTGTAGGGGTGACAGTTTCCCTTTAAGTCTAACATATCAAAGAATTCTGACCTTGCAAGTGACCAGTTGCTCTGATCGTCCAGGATAAAATACATCTTTATGGTTTTCTCTGGCTGACCCTTGGGATACACATTCACCAGGCATATCTTTGCACTCGACTTGTCCCAGAGGCCTTCTCCGCAGACTTCTGTGCATGAAGAAAATATTGTGATAGAACTCACTGGTTGAACAGCATATTCCCCGCCTTGCCTTATGGTGGGGGAAGGCGTAAGCTGTGCAGTGTTAGATTGCACTCCAAGCACTTAATAGATATTTTACAGTCCTTAGCAAAGTGTTCAGTAGAAGCGCAGCACCTGTAACATATCCCAAAGTTCTTCAGAAGCTCTTTGCGTTCCTGGAGTGGTTTCTTTCTGAAGCCGATGCACTTCTTTAAGGTGTGAGGTTTCTTGTGAATGGGACACATATGATTAGGATTTTCAACCTTCTCACATTTGTCGCTCTTATCTTGTGATACTGAAGGTGTGGGAAGAACATCAGTCTTCTTGACAAACATAGGAGCTTGGCGGTTCCTGTAGTTAAGATATGGACTGTCGAGTTTAGGGGATGAAACAGGGTCACTGTGTTCTCCATAGGAAAAACTTGGATTGGTCTTACACTCTGAAATATTTTCGATGAACTAGAAGTAGGAAAATGGAGGGAAGGAGACTTGGTTTTCCCTTTTGTATTTTGATCCAAGCATGGCCCACTTATTTTGGATATTGGACGGCAGCTTAGAAACTATTGGGGCTACTCCATGAGCAGTGTCCAGGTAGCTGAGGCCAGGAAGGTACTGGTCTGCTTTGACCAGCTGAAGCTCTAACAGGAGGTCGCTGAACTCTTGGAACCTTGTACTGTCCTTACTAGATACCTTTGGAAAATCCTCTAGTCGCTTGAACAGAGCCTTTTCTATGGCCTCAGGACAGCCATAGCCTCTTCCATGCAGCGGTGAGACCCATGATGAGATTACTGATGTAGACAGATTTAAGTCTCTTAACCCGATCCGTGGATTGTGGCCCAAGCCACCTGATTAGCGGGTCTAGCTCTTCAGCGGCGGTGATGCCGATGTCACTGATTGTGGTTTTAAAGGTACACTTCCAACCTCTGTAGTTCTCAGGTTTATCATCAAACTCTGTAAGACCGGTCTTAGTTAGATCATGCCGAATCATGTAGCTTGCAAGGCCAGTCATATCAGCATTCTCCGATTTTGCAAGGACCGTTGCTGGCTGGATAGCATTGTTCCTACAGTCTGTGCTTTTACTTGGGAATGCAGGTACATATGGGGCAGCGTAGGCATTCAGTCCATTAACTGGCTTAATGAGCTTAGATTCTGCCACACATGGGACTGGAATTATGTGACTGACCGGAGTGTGTTTACTTGCCTGCATATTGGCCTGCACGTATGTTTCTGTGTATAAGATTTGGTGAGGTGCAGGTTTCTGGTACATTTCGGTGCACAGAGGAGGATCAGGAAGCAAGGTTGGCAGCGTATTGTACTGACATTGGGTGCAGGATGCAGGTAAACACTCTGTGTCCAGTTGTCTCAGGGGAGCATCTGTGCGGTCAGGAAGGATTGCAGGAGCAGGGGTAGCACTGTATTGGCTTTGTACATAGTCTCTAGTACGCTTAAGAGGGTCTTCAGTATCAAAATCACTTAAACTGATGCTGTCTCTTTGGCTCCCACTGATGGCTTGTTCCAGGACCTTTAACCTTGCCATGGCTATGGCGTATTCGCGTTCCTTCTCTAGGGCTTCTATTTTCATCTCAGTTTCCTTTTGAGCGAAGGCAGCTTGTATTTTAGTGGCCTCGGCTTCTGCACATGCTTTTATAAGCTGTTCCCTGAGGGTTGAGGATTTTGAAGAGCGTGACTTAGATGATCGCTTTGACTGTCTGGCTGAGCCAGAAATACAAGATGACATCTCGGCTATTAGCGTGTCTTGCCTCTGTCTTGGCTTTTATATCCCACACCATTCTTTCTCTCTCAGAGTTAAGTTGTTGGAAAGCTTGCAGCTCTTTGCAGGTAACTGATGGGTTCGTAGTATTATAAAAGGTCTATTTCTTATCTTGCTGACCAGATTGAGGGCTTACATACAGCATATTAGAATGCTGTATATTAGGGCTGAAAGATACTGATCTTATCTCATATGGGACAAACCTTGTGACAGGTTCCTTTTAAATAATTTGCCTATTATGTTTACATGTTATAAAGAAATTTGAGACATTTAAAAGGGGTATGTACACTTTTGTCATTAAAATATTTTTTTAAGATAGTATATGTGTTTTTAGATGACCTTATTTCTGCATTGTTCATTTATTTTCAAGATCTATGCACCTCTTTATGGATCTCAGAGTTGAGTGGACATTCTGAGTAAAATATGCTCTCTCCAACTTTATTCTCTGATGGCCTTAATATGTGCCTGTGCCTCTTACTCCACCAGTCACGTTAACATGGCAATTAAAACCAGATCTTATTTTATTAGATCAACATATGATGTTCATGTTATTGGTCTGTTACTGGTCATGTGAGCATGGGATGTAATTTTAGCCTTAGATTACTGTTGAAAAGAATGGATCTCAATTACTTAAAAAGTAAAAAATAAAAAACGTTCTAAAAGTTTTTCTAATTTCACACATTTGTGGTATAAGGATTCACATAATAGGTCTCTTGATTCTGTGCAACCGCTTTTCCCATTGTTCTGGAGATATAGCAATTAGTAATGAGCGAGCAGGCTCTGATAATGTGTTATCTGAGCCCGCTCATGTGCTAATAGAGTATCTTCGATGTGCTTGAAAAGTATGTTCGAATCGCTGTGGCTGCATGCCTTGCAGCTGTTTGACTGCTGCAAAACATGCAGGGATTGCCTGTTTGTGTTGTTGCCGTGAGACATGCAGTTTTCAAGCACAATGAAGATACTCTATTAGCACACGAGTGTGTTTGGATAACACCTTATCCGTTCACGCTCGCTAATTACTAATGGCAACACTTCATGATGTTAAAAGCTTAAGACAGTCATGAAAATAACCTAGTGCTGCGGGATTAGCTATTTACAGTAGCTTTCAAACTTATTTACCCCTTTGGCTTTTTTTAGCTATGCTGCTACATTACAACCTGTGTTTAAATATCTTTGTAATCCAATTTTTATGTGATGCACCAGCACTATATAGTCTAAGTTGATGAATTGAAGTGAGAAAAAAATAGGCATAATTTAAATTTATGGAATCAAATAGCTAAAAATTGGCACGTGCATATGCATTCAACACTTTTGCGATGAAACCTCTAAAAATTTCTGGTGCAATCAATTATCTTCATAAGTCAAATTCCTGGTGAAAACAATTCCACCTGTGTGCAATCTGAGAGTCACATGGTCTGTCAGTTTATACACGTCTTTTTTTGAAAGGCCACAGAGGCTGCAACCTCATTAAGCAATAGGCACCACTTACACACAAAAATGTTTAGGCTCATTATGAGTTTGCCAAACAACATGTGTGAGACTTCCCAAAGGTATGGAGAATTGTGCTGTGGTGAGATGATACCAAAATTGAACTTGACAAAAAGGTAAAAGTTGGTAATAACACCATACCCACAGTAAAACATGGTGGTGGCAGCATCATGCTGTGGGGATGTTTTTTGTCAGAACGAAAAGGGAAAATGGTCCCAGTTGAGCGGAAGATGGATTCTGCAAAATATAGTGATATTCTTGAGCAAAACCTGTTTCAGTCTGTCAGTGATTTGAGATTGGGAATGGAGGTTCACCTTCCAACATGACAATGACCCAAAGCATACTGCTAAGCAGTTTAAGGGGAAATGTGTAAATGTGATGTAGTGGCTTAGTCAATGCCCAGATCTTAGTACAACTGAGTATTTGTAGTCAGACTTGAAGATTGCTGTTCACCAGAGGAAACCATCTAACGTAAAGGAGTTGTAACAGTTTTGCATTGAGGAATGGACAAAAATCCCAGTGGCGAGATGTGGAAAGCTCCAAGAGACTTATCCAAAATGACTTGCGCTGTAATTGCTGCGAAAGGAATCTCTACAAAGTACTGACTTTAGAGGGGTAACTAGTTATGTTCTATTCGTTATGTGCTTTACAATAAATAGAAAACCAAATGCTCACAGTTGTAGGCATGTTTACAAGAAATGAATTAAATCCTAAAAAAAAAAAGTGAAATTCAAAAAAAGTGAAATTCCAGGTTGTGAGGTAACAAAACATAAAAAATGCCAAGGGGGTGAAATCTTTCCCAAGCCACTGTATGTACCTAAAATAGACTATTATGATAAAGTTTGCCATTTATCTTTTTCTGTGATTAGGTGTACTGTATATTTTAAAGGCCTAAAAAATGTTGCTTTGGGCACATCTGATTTGTCAGCTGGAAATTTCTGATAAACTGCTATGTTCGATAAATACTGGAGATTTTTATGTATATTAATTCTTATACTGTGATTCAGCTGCTGCTATATATTAATAAGGTTGTCCACTACTTGGACAGCCCCTTCTCATTCCTCATGTTTGGCACCATTAAAATAATAAACACCTATACTCACTTCCTGTGCTGGTGTTGCTCCAATGATGTTGGTACTCACGTTCCTGGGACTACTGTAAGGTTGATACATCATGTGAGCCTTGTTCTCAGTCAGTGCTGGCATCACTGTCCAAGCTATCAGATGTATTTTACATTAACAGGAAGATAGGGCTGCAGCAGCTCACTGACTTCCCCTTGATGTTCAATTTCTCCGAATGCAGCGACAGTGACGCCAACATTATTCGTGTACAGGACTCGTGAGGTAACAACCTGACGAGAGCCTCAGGAATACAAGTGCCAACACCACCATAATGGTGTCGGCACCGGAAGGGAGTATGAGTGTTTTCATTTTAAATGGACCAAACATCAAGAATGAGAAGGGGTTGTCCAAGTAGGAAACAGACTTAGGCTTAGATAAAATTAATAAAGTCACGTGACAACTAGTGTTGAGCGATACCATCTGATACCCTAAAATATCAGATCGGATGGTATCGGCCCGATGTGAAAAAATTATCGGGTATCGCCGATTCCGATACCGGAAGTCCCATTCAAGTCTATGGGACTTCCGGCATCGGAATAAGAAAAACCCTTTTCTGTCCTTGTACAGCCTCTCAGGGGTGTGTACCGGCCTGCCGGGGGTCTGTGCCGACTGCCCGAGGGCCTATGCGGACTGCCGGGGGTCTGTACCGACCTGCCGGGGGGCTGTGCCGGCCTGATGGGGGGCTGTGCGGACTGTCCGGGGGGCTGTGCGGACTGCCGGGGGTCTGTACCAGCTGCGGGGGTCTGTGCCGGCCTGCCGGGGGCCTGTGCCGGCTGCCAGGGGGTCTGTACCGGCCTGCCGGGGGGCTGTGCCGGCCTGGCGGGGGTCTGTGCCGACTGTCCGGGGGTCTGTGCAGGCTGCGGGGGTCTGTGCAGGCATCGTCCGATGGGACTACAAGTCCCATCAGGCGATGCCTGCTACCATGACGGTGATTGACACATTAGCCAATGATGGGACAGTAGTAGTGCCATCATCCGGCTAATGTGTTGAATGTAAAAAAAAAAAAAAATACATACTACATGCTACATACATACTACATACATGCTACATACATGCAACATACATACTACATACATGCTACATGCTACATACATACTACATATATACTACATGCATGCAACATGCATACTACATATATACTACATGCATGCAACATACATATATACCACATGCATGCAACATGCATACTACATATATACCACATATATACTACATGCATGCAACATACACATATACTACATGCAACATGCATACTACATATATACTACATGCATGCAACATACATACATACTACATACATACCACATGCATGCAACATGCATACTACATATATACCACATATATACTACATGCATACTACATATATACCACATGCATGCAACATACATATATACAACATATATACTACATGCAACATACATACTACATATATACTACATATATACTGCATGCATGCAACATACATATATACTACACATATACTACATGCAACATGCATACTACTTATATACTACATGCATGCAATATACATACATACTAAATACATACTACATATATACTACATGCATACTACATATATACCACATGCATGCAACATACATATATGCAACATATATACTACATGCATGCAACATGCATACTACATATATACCACATATATACTACATGCATGCAACATACATATATACTACATATATACTAAATGCAACATACATACTACATATTTACTACATATATACTACATGCATGCAACATACATACTACATATATACCACATATATACTACATGCATGCAGCATGCTTACTACATATATACCACATGCATGCAACATACATATATACTACATATATACTACATGCATGCAACATACATATACACCATATATATATATATACTACATGCATGCAACGTGCATACTACATATATACCACATGCATGCAACATACATATATACTACATATATACTACATGCATGCAACATATATACCACATATATACTACATGCATGCAACATACATATATACCACATATATACTACATGCATGCAACATGCATACTACATATATACCACATATATACTACATGCATGCAGCATACATATATACTACATGCAACATACATACTACATACATACTACATATATACCACACACATGCAACATGCATACTACATATATACTACATGCATGCAACATACATACTACATATATACCACATGCATACTACATATATACTACATATATACTACATGCATGCAACATACATATATACTACATACAATACATTCATACAATACATACATATAGACATACAGTACATATAACGTAGAGTACATACTCACCATCACTTTTCACTTTGTTCCCCGAAGCCATTGTCATCTGTTGAATAAATATTAAAATAACAAACCACCAATATACTTACCCCTGATCCACAGAAGTCCACGAGTGTCCCACAACGATCTTGCATGGAGAACAGCAGAATCAGCTGATGCTACCGTTCTCTACCGGCTCCAGGAATCCAATGACAGGAGGTAGGTATCCTTCCACACTGTATTCCTCCACCACTGTAAAAAAAAGTCCCTAGTCTCACTTTATGGCATTGCTGTGTGAGACAATGGCTTTGGGGAACAAAGTGACAAGTGATGGTGAGTATGTACTCTATGTTATATGTACTGTATGTCTATACGTATGTATTGTATGAATGTATTGTATGTAGTATATATGTATGTTGCATGCATGTAGTATATATGTAGTATGCATGTTGCATGCATGTGGTATATATGTAGTATGTATGTTGCATGCATGTAGTATATATGTAGTATATATGTAGTATGCATGTTGCATGCATGTGGTATATATGTAGTATGTATGTAGTATGTATGTTGCATGTAGTATATATGTGGTATATATGTAGTATGCATGTTGCATGCATGTAGTATATATGTTGTATATATGTATGTTGTATGCATGTAGTATATATGTTGTATATATGTATGTTGCATGCATGTGGTATATATGTAGTATGCATGTAGTATATATGTGGTATATATGTAGTATGTATGTATGTTGCATGCATGTATTATATATGTAGTATATATGTAGTATATATGTAGTATGTATGTTGCATGTAGTATATATGTAGCATATATGTATGTTGCATGCATATAGTATATATGTGGTAATATATGTAGTATGCATGTTGCATGCATATAGTATATATGTTGTATATATGTATGTTGCATGCATGTAGTATATATGTTGTATATATGTATGTTGCATGCATGTGGTATATATGTAGTATGTATGTTGTATATATGTATGTTGCATGCATGTAGTATATATGTTGTATGTATGTATGTTGCATGCATGTAGTATATATGTGGTATATATGTAGTATGCATGTTGCATGCATGTGGTATATATGTAGTATGTATGTTGCATGTAGTATATATGTAGTATGCATGTTGCATATAGTATATATGTTGCATGCATGTAGTATATATGTGGTATATATGTAGTATGCATGTTGCATGCATGTAGTATATATGTTGTATGTATGTATGTTGCATGCATGTAGTATATATGTAGTATGTATGTAGCATGTATGTAGTATGTATGTAGTATGTATGCAGCATGTAGTATGTATTTTTTTTACATTCAACACATTAGCCGGATGATGGGACTACTACTGTCCCATCATTGGCTAATGTGTCAATCACCGTCATGGTAGCAGGCATCGCCCGATGGGACTTGTAGTCCCATCGGACGATGCCTGCACAGACCCCCGCAGCCTGCACAGACCCCCGGACAGTCGGCACAGACCACCGGCAGGCCGGCACAGCCCCCCGTCAGGCCGGTACAGACCCCCGGCAGGCCGGCACAGACCCCCGGGCAGTCGGCACAGACCCCCCGGAAGGCCCGAACTGATGGCGCATCATGATGCGCACAGACCGCGCATCATGATGACGTCATTTCGGCAGCCAATCAGAGCCACAACAGTGGCTCATTGCATTATGGGAACTTCCGATTCCGATATCCGATATTGAAAAAATATCGGTGCTTGGTATCGGAATTCCGATACAGCGAATATCGGCCGATACCCGATATTTGCAGTATCGGAATGCTCAACACTAGTGGCAACACAAAAGTATAATGATCACTACTTTTCTCTTCCACAGTGCATGTCTTCCAGAAAACCATAACACAGTGAATATTACAACGAGAGAACCTCAATTCTCAGAGAATTTCATAGCATCAACAATGTTCCCTGTGCTTGGTCTTAATCTAATTATTGAAGAAATTGTGTTTGCCAAAGGAAAGCCTTTCCGGCAGCCTCTATATACTAACTGTAAGTTGAAATATACCAAACACACACACATATATACATATATATATATATATACAAGTATAAAGTGGGAAAACTTTTCAAGATGAGTGGTGACCATAGCGGCCATTTTGGATCCAAATGTATTTTTTCCAGTTGAAAGAGGGTCATCATGTGACACATCAAACTTATTGAGAATTTCACAAGAAAGACAGTTGTTTGCTTGGTTTTAACATAAATTTATTCTTTCATGAGATATTTCCAAGTTTATGACCACTTATAAAATGTGTTTAAAGTGCTGTCCATTTTGTTGGATTGTCAATGCAACCCTCTTCTCCCACTCTTGACACGCTAATAGCAACACCGCAGAAGAAATGCTAGCACAGACTTCCAGTATCCATTGTTTCAGATGCTGCACATCTCATATCTTCACAGCATAGACAATTGCCTTCAGATGACCCCAAAGATAAAGGTCTAATGGGGTCAGAACAGGAGACCTTGGTGGCCATTCAACTGGCCCATGACAACCAATCCACTTTCCAGGAAACTGTGAGTAGCTAATATCTGCTGAAGGGATGTTCGACTGATGCCACTCTCCAGTGACATGCAGTGAGTGATACGCTGTGGGCTCTTGCTGAATGAAGCAAGAACAGCCACTGATGTTTCTTCATTAGTGACAGTTTTCTTGTGTCCACATTTTAGCAAATCAAACACTGAACCTGTTTCACGAAATGTGGCAAGCAGTTTGCTAACTGTAGCATGGGAGATGAGTGGTCTCGTAGGGTGTCTTGCATTGAAATCTGCTGCAATGACCCGGGTACTGCGTTGACCAGACATCAACACAATTTCTATTCGCTCCTCACGTGTTAACCTCAGTGACATTTCAATGGCTGTATACAAAGAGAATCTTGTAAATAACTCATGAAAGAATAAAGTTATGTTAAAACCAAGCACACCATTGTTTTTCTTGAGAAATTCTCAATAAGAGTATCTATAAACAGAGAGATGGTAACTGGTAAGGGAAAACTTAGCTAATTTAAATGAATTTAAATTTCCTGATCCAGTTGAATTACTCAAAGAGATAGCAGAGGTAATTTCAGAACCACTAACCAGAGTCCCAGATGATTGGAGAAGGTCAAATTTTGTCTCTATCTTCAAAAAAGGAAAAAAGATGGAGCCAGGAAATTAGAGACCAGTGAGCCTTACTTCTATAGCAAGAAATATCCTTAAGCAAATTAATAAGCTATATGTATGCAAGTATTTAGATAAGAATACATTAATTAACCAGACCCAGCATTGGTTTGTAGCAAACAACTCATGCCAGACTAATCTAATTTCCTTCTATGATTGAATCACTGACTGGGTGGATCAGGTAAATGTGGTAGTTAAAGTATATCTCGACTTAATCAAAACATTTGATAAAGTACCTCATGCAATCCTTATTGAGAAAGTGACCAGGTATGGGATTGACAAGGCTACCGTTAGGTGGATTCAAAACTGGCTGAGTGATCATACTCAAAGAGTAGTGATAAATGGTTGCACATGTGGTTGTAGTGCAGTACCACAAGGCTCTGTCCTGACCCCAGTGTTGTTCAACATTTTTATAAATGATCTTGATAAGGGAACTGAAGGTAAACGAATCAAATCTGTAGGCAATGCAAAGCTAGGAGGGATCACTAACACTGGAAAATACAGAGAAAGAATTCAGAAGGATTTTGATAAGCTGGAACAATGGGCAGCAACAAATAAAATGATATTTAACAGGGAAAAATGCAAGATTCTACATCTGAGCAAGAAAAACAAAAATTACATCTACAAAAGAGGAGGATAAAACTAAGCAACAGCATACATGAAAAAGATTTGATTATACTATTAGATTACAGACAGAACTTGAGTCAATGGTGATGCATCAGCAAAAAAGGCAGACAGAGTTCTAGGCTGTACTAAGAGAAGCATAGAGTCTAGATCACATAAAGTAATTATCACCCTCTAATCCTCCTTGGTCAGACCTCATGAGGAATATTGTGTCCAGTTCTGGGCACAAAATTAAAAAAAACATTGAAAAGCTGGAGCAAGTTCAGAGAGGAGCTACCAGGATGGTGAACCGACTGCAAAGTACAGTTGTGGCCAAAAGTATTGACACCCCTGTAATTTTGTCAGATAATACTCAGTTTCTTCCTGAAAATTATTGCAAACACAAATTCTTTGTTATTATTATCTTCATTTAATTTGTCTTAAATGAAAAAACACAAAAAGAATTGTCCTAAAGCCAAATTGGATATAATTCCACACCAAAAATAAAAAAGAGGGTGGACAAAAGTATTGGCACTGTTCGAAAAATCATGTGATGCTTCTCTAAGTTGTGTAATTAACAGCACCTGTAACTTACCTGTGGCACCTAACAGGTGTTGGCAATAACTAAATCACACTTGCAGCCAGTTGACATGGATTAAAGTTGACTCAACCTCTGTCCTGTGTCCTTGTGTGTACCACATTGAGCATGGAGATAAGAAAGAAGACCAAAGAACTGTCTGAGGACTTGAGAAACCAAATTGTGAGGAAGCATGAGCAATCTCAAGGCTACAAGTCCATCTCCAAAGACCTGACTGTTCCTGTGTCTACCGTGCGCATGTCATCAAGAAGTTTAAAGCCCATGGCACTGTGGCTAACCTCCCTAGATTTGGACGGAAAAGAAAAATTGACAAGAGATTTCAATGCAAGATTGTGCGGATGTTGGATAAAGAACCTTGAATAACATCCAAACAAGTTGAAGCTGCCCTGCAGTCTGAGGGTACAACAGTGTCAACCCGTACTATCCATCGGCGTCTGAATGAAAAGGGAATGTATGGTAGGAGACCCAGGAAGACCCCACTTCTTACCCCGAGACATAAAAAAGCCAGGCTGGAGTTTGCCAAAGCTTACTTGAAAAAGCCTAAAACGTTTTGGAAGAATGTTCTCTGGTCAGATGAGACAAAAGTAAAGCTTTTTGGGCAAAGGCATCAACATAGAGTTTACAGGAGAAAAAAAGAGGCATTCAAAGAAAAAAACACGGTCCCTACAGTCAAACATGGCGGAGGTTCCCTGATGTTTTGGGGTTGCTTTGCTGCCTCTGGCACTGGACTGCTTGACCGTGTGCATGGCATTATGAAGTTTGAAGACTACCAACAAATTTTGCAGCATAATGTAGGGCCCAGTGTGAGAAAGCTGGGTCTCCCTCAGAGGTCATGGGTCTTCCAGCAGGACAATGACCCAAAACACACTTCAAAAAGCACTAGAAAATGGTTTGAGAGAAAGCACTGGAGACTTCTAAGGTGGACAGCAATGAGTCCAGACCTGAATCCCATAGAACACCTGTGGAGATATCTAAAAATGGCAGTTTGGAGAAGGCACCCTTCTAATATCAGGGACCTGGAGCAGTTTGCCAGAGAAGAATGGTCTAAAATTCCAGCAGAGCATTGTAAGAAACTCATTGATGGTTACCGGAAGTGGTTGGTCGCAGTTATTTTGGCTAAAGGTTGTGCAACCAATTATTTGACTGAGGGTGCAAATACTTTTATCTGGCCCATTTTTGGAGTTTTGTGTGAAATGATCAATGTTTTGCTTTTTGCTTCATTGTCTTTTGTGTTTTTTCATTTAAGACAAATTGAATGAAGATAATAATACCAAAGAATTTGTGATTGCAATCATTTTCAGGAAGAAACTGAGTATTATCTGACAAAATTGCAGCTGTGTCAATACTTTTGGCCACAACTGTATGTCCTACGAGGAACAGTTAAAGAATCTGGGAATGTTTAGCTTTCAAAAAGAAGGCTAAGAGGAGACTTTATAAATGTCTACAAATATCTGAAGGGATGTCACAGTGTAAAGGGATCATCCTTATTCTCATTTGCACATGTAAGCATAAGAAGCAATGGGATGAAAGTTAATGGGAGAAGATACAGATTAGATAAAACTTTCTGACAGTGAGGATGATCAATGAGTGGGACAGGCTGCCACAAGAGTTGGTGAGTTTTACTTCAATGGAAGTCTTCAAACAGAGGCTGGACAGATATCTGTGAGTTGGGATTCCTGCATTGAGCAAGGGGTTGCACATAATGACCTTGCATGTCCCTTCCAACTCTAACATTCTATGATATTTGTAAGAAGCACCTTTCTATGTGTATAGATATATGCCCGTTTCTGTACTGCTTCTATTTATGTACAGATACTGTATGTATAGAGGGTGAAAAAAGTATTGAAACCTCACCAATTTTCTAAGTAAATATGTTTCTAAAGATGCTATTGATATGAAATTCTCACCAGATGTCAGTAGTAACCCATACAATCCACACAGACAAATAAATCAAGCAATAGATGTTCATAAATTAAGTTATGTATAATAATGAAAAATGATACAGGGAAAAAAGTATTAAAGACTTGAAGAAAGAGAGGTGAAAAAAACTATGGAAGGTCATAACACCAGCGGAAATCTATCACTAATTAGAAAGCAATCCTGCCACTAAGTGGAAAATAATATCAGGTGGTTCAATTGAAGGCCTAAAAAAAATGTGTCTCATTACCAAGGTGCCAGACAAGAAACAACTCATGATGGGGAAAACCAGTGACCTGTCTCAATACTAGTGATGAGGAAATCTGTTTGGAAAACGATTGCGAAACATAAATTCGGCACGAATAAGGCACATTCAGATTCGTGATCGGAAACACGAGCAAAATTTTATAAAATTTTAAAAATCTTAAACATTCGAAAACAAGTTTTGGAAAATATTTGCATTGCCGCAAAAGTATTTTCAGCACTTTTGCTACAATAATGGTGGTGCATCATGAGCTTGGGGCATGTGCTTGATGAGAGGAGGGGTTTTGCAGAGCTCAGAGGAGCAGTGCGCTTGTAAACAGTAATTTTTTCTCCCTGTCTTTATGTGTGCACATTTCGGCTAGCTAATCAGTGCGCAGGAAACATCCACAATGTCCTGACACAATGGCTTATGTCACTGACTGCTGAAATCACATGTCCCTCAACATATAAAGAGCGGACATCTTGTTTTAGCGCCATTTTGACACTGTAACAGTGCAGGGAGGCGGCTGCTGATGCTGGCAGTGTTAGCAGTTAGATTTTAGGTAGTTAGCTAGGCGATTGTTTCTTACTCAGATAGTTTAGCTAGGTAGAGTCCTGTGTGGCTGTGAAACCTACTACAATTTTTTTTTGCCATTACTGAGGTCCATAGACTAAGACAGTAGGGCACATGTCATAAAAGTGTATTGTAAGAAAAGGAAGAAAGGTCCAGCTCCAGAAATTTAAAATCCAGGATTTTTATTGTATCATGTTTAAAATACATTCATGGCTGCTTGTGATCAAGTAACGGCAACAAAGTTCACCGCATGGGGATATTCTCCAGGTCTCTGTACGCGTTTCGAGCACAAATGCTCTTAGACTCTGAGTCTAAGAGCATTTGTGCTCGAAACGCGTACAGAGACCTGGAGAATATGCCCATGCGGTGAACTTTGTTGCCGTTACTTGATCACAAGCAGCCATGAATGTATTTTAAACATGATACAATAAAAATCCTGGATTTTAAATTTCTGGAGCTGGACCTTTCTTCCTTTTCTTGGAGTCATTATACGTCCTGGCAGAGACGTGTCCGCTCTCAGAGCTTTTCAATAGTTCTTACGAACTTACAAGAGGTGAGCTGAAATTTATCTTTTCCATAAAAGTGTATTGTACACTGCTTCTATTGTGCTACATGCATTAGTATAGCGCTCTAAATCTTATTTTTTCACTAGCTAAATGTGAAACAACATTCCTTATCCCACTTTGTCATTTAGTGGTGTGGTGACATCGTTCTGTGATTTGAGCTGTTGTGCATGAAGAAATATTTTTTTGGTGCAGTTGCTAGAGTGATTCACCATGCAATAACTCACCTTGTAATTTAGTGGTGGTAAAATTCCACAGTGTGTAAAGCTCATGCACATTAAAAATATATATTTTTTTTCTGTTGCTAAATGTGATACAGGCTGCTGTACCCCATGTTTTAATTTTGTGACAGTGACGCACATAAGAAAGTGTCTGCAGCAATGACGCACATAAGAAAAAAAATATTATATAGAGCCTGCTGTATTCCACGTTGTAATTTTGTGGCGGTGATACGAAGCTATCAGCAAACCTAACGCACATTAAAAAATTAAGAATTTTTTTCTGTTGCAAAATGTTGCACAG
This sequence comes from Dendrobates tinctorius, assembly GCF_039654945.1. Lineage (NCBI taxonomy): Eukaryota > Metazoa > Chordata > Amphibia > Anura > Dendrobatidae > Dendrobates > Dendrobates tinctorius. Next base: position 3,928,122 of record NW_027361728.1, on the reverse strand, counting down.
CCCACCATATTCCACGTTGACATATTTCTCCGGCAAACCTGCACCTTACCAGCTACAACTGTAGGAAAGAAGGCGTTCCAACACCTCAGACAATCTTCTACATTATACAGGCCTCATCTACAATAAAAATATATTCTTATACTGTAAGTTACTAACATGATTCAGAAGGGGATATCTCAGTTTGAAATTGTTTTGCACATCTAGTCAATGTTATACAGGCCTCATTGACAGGCCAAAAAAATATGTTGCTACTGACATAAAAAAGTAATGAGCATCTCAGTTTTAAATTATTTGGAGCATGTAGTCAATGTTATACAGGCCTGATCGACATGCCCCCCAAAAATTCTTCTGTTACTAACGTGATAGTAGGGGACATCTAATAAAAAAATTATTTGGAGCATATCTCCTTTGTCATCTAGCCCGCATCCACAATTAAAATTTTTTTCTTCTGTTACCATTACCAGCGTAATACAGTAGGAGACATCTCACTTAGAAATTGTTTGCAGCAACTAGTCAATGTTATACAGGCCTCATCAACTGGCCAAAAACAATTATTCTGTTAATAAATGTCATACAGTAGGGATCATTTCACTTTGAAATTGTTTGGAGCATGTAGCCAATGTTATACACACCTCATTGACAGACCCCCAAAAATTCTTCTGTTACTAACGTAATACAGTAGGGGCCATCTCACTTATAAATTGTTTGTAGCATTTTGTAGCATCTAGTCAATGTTTTACAGGCCTCATCAACAGGCCAAAAAAATTCTTCTGTTACTAATGTCATACAGTAGGGGACATCCCAATTTGAAATAGTTTGGAGCATGTAGTCAATGTTATACAGGCCTTATTGACAGGCACCCTCAAAAATTATTCTGTTACTAACGTTATACTATAGGGGACATGTCACTTTTAAATTGTTTGGCGCATGTAGTCAATATTATACAGACCTCATGTCACGCTGCTGCAGTGCAGGTACGCGCAGGCTCCACAAGATGGCCATAGAGTAGAAGCAGGACTGCACCTAGACCAAGCAGGCCTGTCGTGCAGCAGCGAGCTTGCCACCAGGTGGCAGCAGACTAGTCAAACAAGCTGGGTCAAATCCTAGACTATAGCTCAGTACAGAGGAAAAAGGAAACTCAGAGTCAGGGACAAGCCAAAGGATCAGTAACGGCCAGGAGCGGTTATGCCAAAATACAAAAGATAGAAGCAGGCCAGGATACAAGCCAAGTCAGAATCAGGGAGTAAACACACTAAAGAGGAACACTGAGTCAGGATGGGACTAGGGGAAAAGAGAGACACGGGTTCAGATAGCAAATGCAACAGGACAAATCAGAGCAATCAGAGTCAGCTATAGCAAGCCCTAAGCAAAAACTACAACTGACATCACCTGCAGCAAGCAGCAGCGATAAATAGCCAACCTGAAGCCAGACAGAGGCTGAGAAAGGTTAACCTCTGACAGGACCAAACCAAAAAAAAAGAAGTAAAACAGGATGCAAAACCCAGTCTGGATCATGACACCTCATCTACAGGCCCCCAAAAATTATACTCTTACTAATGAAATACAGTAGGGGACATCTAATTAAAAAATTGTTTGGAGCATATTATCTTGGTCATCCAGACCTGATCTACACTTAAACAAATCTTTCTTCTGGTACTAAAGTAATACAGTAGGGGACATCTCACTTAGATATTGTTTGTAGCACCTAGTCAATATTATACAGGCCTCATCAACAGGAAAAAAAATTCTTCTGTTACTAACGTCATACAGTAGGGGACATCTCACTCCGAAATTGTTTGGAGAATTTAGTCAATGTTATACAGGCTTCATCAACAGGCCCCCCAAAAATTCTTCTGTTACTAACGTCATACAGTAGTTGACATCTCATTTTGAAATTGTAGCATCTAGTCATCCACAGGCCCCAAAATTTTTTGTCAGTTACTAACGCCATACAGTAGGGGATATCTAATTAAAAAAATGTTTTGAGCATATCTTATTTGCCTTCCAGCCATCATCCACACTGAAACAATTCTTTCTTCTGTCTGTAGCGTGATTCATCACACCATATTTCACCTTATTTTGTGCCACTGAAATTAAGCTGTGTGCAGAGTAAAAAAAATCTAATTTTTAGTTGCTTGCAATGTGCTCTCTCTTAGCACACTATCTGACCAACAAGACTGGGAAAAAGTGTGGTCGTGGTGAAGGGGGACTAGGCTTGGTGTTCATGGTGTGTGTGTGGGGTAGTTGTTAAAGTTTCTAAAATTACGACAACGTGACTTCATATCCATAGACAACTGACAACTTCTGCTACCAGATGTTGTAGTTTTTAGTGTGCTGCATTGTTCTTGCGTAATTGAAGTCTCTGAAATCTTTAGTGGGGTGTCTGTGCTTGCTGTTGCTGCTGCAGATGTTAGATAATTTGAGGAAATGTGAACAGTCCTGGTTTGGTGTCCATCTGCTGTGTTGTTTGTAGTGGAAGTCCTGTCAGTCCCTATTATAATATTTCTACTGGGGTAAAATCAATGCCACTTTGTTAGTGTTTGCCACTAATTTTTGGAAATGTGAACACTCTTGGTTGGGTGTCCATCTGCTGGGTTGGGGGTAGTGGAAGACCTGTCAGTCCCTATCACATTATTTCTACTGTGGTGAAATTGATGCCACTTTGTTGGTGTCTGCCAATAAATTTTTGTAAATGTGTAGACTCCTGGTTGGGTCTCCTTCATGTGTGTTACCTGTAGCAGTAGGCCTCTGATATCGGCAGTCCTCCACTATCTTTGAGTCAACTACTCGTGTTACTATCTTTACATTTTTCTTACAATAGTATTCTATGAAACTGATATGTGTGCCACCTTAGTTTGGCAGAGCATCAATTTAAATTATTTTTCTGTTTTATCACTTATATAGCACCAATAATTCAACATTCACTTTACAGACATTACTGGTACTTTAACCATTGGGACTCAATCTAAATTTACTATCTGTATGTCTTTGCTGTGTGGGTAGAACAATAATACTGGGAGTAAACCTTTGCAAACACGTGTAGAACATACAAACTCTTTGCAGATGCTATCCTTGGTGGGGTTGGAACACAGGACTCCAGCGCTCCAAGGCTGCTAATGTTTTTGCATTGATTACCAGTGGTGGACTGGATCTACCAGAGAAAATCATTTTTGGGGCACACTATGTAGCTACATAGAAATAAATACAAGAGCACCAATTGTGTGATAAAATGCGCTAATATGAGGATACAATATAAGGTAGTACACATCTTAATTATGTAGATCAACAACCAGACTCATAATTCACTGCACCAGGTGTACACACACCCTATAGATGCACTAGCCACTTCACTGCAAAAATGATGAAAAACCAGAGAACCACAGGAGTTTTCAATAAAAATATGCAAATCTTTATTGCTACATACAAAGGTAAAACGGCATTACAAATATAGACAATGCATTTTAATAAACACCAAAAAAACGGAATATATGACGCCAGCTGTCAAAAGGTAATAACCAAGATGCCTCTCCCCAAGTAGTGATCCCCCCTTACCCACATGGGTTAACCTAATAAATCTCCAGTAGAAAGTCACATGGCAGTAAAATAGGACCTGGCTAACCATATAGCCTCCACATTGTCCCACATGTCATGTCAATAATACCAGGGAACTAGTACCAAAACCCAACAGGGAAGGAGGGGGGGAAAAGAGGACGAGTGAATACTCACATCAATGGCTCAGCAGCGCCGTCCCTGGACACCCCGACGAGTGTTTTGCTACTCTCAGTTAGCTTTATCGAGGGGACGTGTGTGGTGAGTGAGCACATAGGACCCGATAACCACATGATAAGTGGTCATGTGACCATCAGCTGGCCCGTTTGCAGAGCGCTGTGTATAAACTGCGCATGCGCCGGTCCCCGGCATCCACAAGCCCCGAAAACCCGGCGGTGCCCTGCCGGCAAGCGAGCGGGGGCGGAAACGCCCCCAGTCACATACCGACCCGGGCCGTGCCGGATGATCCAGGCCGGAGGAAACCGGGCGAACGGCGCAGGCGCACAACAACAACGCCAGGCGCAGGCGCACTACAGCAGTACCCGGTGCCGACATAATGAAACAGCAGAAGTGCACACATTAAAAACAATGAATGGATCATGACGAGATCTAGTGGGTATGTTGTAGGGATTATTGTCAACAATCTCCAGTCGTCATCTTCATCTTCAAAGGGATCCATCATTTCAAATCCATTATAAGATTTACTTTCATTCACGGATAAAAGTGGAAACTTATTAACAAATTTAACTGAATAGAAAAAAGAAAATTAACAAAGATCAAAATCATAAAAAACAAAGAAACAAAAAAACCCACACCTCGAAAAAAAAAAATACAAAAATGGAGGAAATATGTCAATGCGAAATAACATTATAGAGAGGCGCCAAAATTCAGGGAATCATTCAGGCCAGCAGGCTTCTTGATGCCCAACAAAACGATCCATTTTGATTCTCGCTGAGCAAGCAATTTTTTCACATTGCCACCCCTTAGCCCAGTGTGTACGATCTCAATCCCTCTTACCAAAAGCCCAGATGGGTCACAGTTGTGCACTGCTCTAAAATGTCGAGGGATTGTTTTGAGATCCACATCCTTCTCAACTTTTTTCGCCGCAACAATGTCACGAACGTGCTCTCTCACACGTACTCGAGGAGGAGGAGCAAAATCCCACGAAAGAAGGTGGGTGGCCTAAAAAAATACTCCCCAAGTCAGCAAGGTTTCCCCCCCTTGTCACTGTGCCCGGCGGTAGAAATATTCACTAAGATGGTGACAGAGGATCTAAAAAAATTACCAACGTATCGCCAGTTTAATAACTTAATGTTTAAACAGAGACAGGGGCTTCAGGAATTACAATCATTCAATGATGTGGTATTCAAGGCAGCTGACAAGGGGGGAAACATTGTGATTTGGCCGGTGGTCAAATATGAATGGGAAGCATATTGCCAACTTCGGGATGGCGAGGTATACAATAAGTTGACCCATAGTCAGGTGGCCTCTTTTTCAGCAGCTCTCCAAAAAATTCTCCTTAGAGCGTTTGATCTTGGGATCATTAATAAGAAAGTGCTGGAAGGTTTAACTGTTTCCTTCCCAAAAGTACCGACATTCTACCTACTCCCTAAAATACATAAAGATTCCGGCAACCCTCCGGGACGTCCGATTGTGTCAGGAATCGATGGGTTATGTGATCCCATCTGTAAATTTATAGATCACTATCTCAAAGGATTGGTGGAGACTTTGCCCTCCTTTGCTAAAGACACAATGGACGTCCTGACAAGGGTTGACGGAGTCTGTGTTGATGCAAGGACAATAATGGTTCCCGCTGATGTAGAGGCATTGTATATCTGCATCAAACATAAAGATGGCCTGCGGGCGGTCTGCTTTTTCCTCGAGGCCTCCGACCTGGATGGCCCTCTATGTGAGCTAATCCTAGAACTGCTGCACTTTGTCCTGACACATAATTTTTCTATTTTTAAGGACCAATTTTATCAGCAGAAACGTGGCGCGGCCATGGGGGCGGCCTGTGCACCAGCGTACGCCAACCTTTTCTTGGGGGTTTGGGAGAGATTGGTGTTTGGGGACGTGGGTGTGGAGGCTGCCGACCATGTGCTGCATTGGCTACGTTACATTGATGATATTTTGTTATTTTGGATTATTATTATTATTATTATTATTGAGGATTTTATGGCTATGTTAAACACCAATTCTTTCAACATACGATTAACATACAAGTATGATGTTGCTAAAATTGACTTTTTGGATATCAGTCTGGAGGTGGACTCCTCATCTTTGGTCCAGACTGATGTTTTCCAAAAAATGACATCTGTCAATGCATTATTACATGAAAAATCTGCACATAGCCAAGCCACGGTGAGGGCCGTCCCGGTCGGACAGTTTTTGAGGATACGGCGGATCTGCTCCACGGACCAAAAATTTGAGAGACAGGCCTTGGATATGAGGGAAAGATTCAGACAACGGGGCTATAGTAGGAGAAGTATTAAGAATGGGTACAATAGGGCCAAATCTACAACACGTGATCAACTGCTGTATTCTAAAAGCAGGCCAAAGAAGGATGGCGAAATTGTACGTTTTATTTCAGAGTACAATCATGAAAGGGACAGCATGAGGGACATCCTTCAGAGATTTTGGCCCATCTTATACACTGAGCCCTCCCTGAAATCCTTTTTAGCCGACCGACCGCAGATAACCCCTCGGAGGTCCAAAAATCTAAAAGATCTACTTACTAAAAGCCACTATGTGCCACCCAAAGAAAATCTATTTGGACATACTAGGCAGTTAGGAGGATGTTTTAAGTGTGGGCACTGTTTGGTGTGCAACAATGTCCTTCAAACGGTCTCGTTCTCCTCAGCTGATGGCTCAAAAAATTATACGATCAATGAGTACATTTCTTGCAATAGTGTTAATGTCATCTACTACGCTACCTGCGGGTGTTCCCTGGTTTATATAGGTTTAGCTTCAAGGGAATTGCGAGTACGTGTGAGAGAGCACGTTCGTGACATTATTGCGGCGAAAAAAGTTGAGAAGGATGTGCATCTCAAAACAATCCCTCGACATTTTAGAGCAGTGCACAACTGTGACCCATCTGGGTTTTTGGTAAGAGGGATTGAGATCGTACACACTGGGATAATGGGTGGCAATGTGAAAAAATTGCTTGCTCAGCGAGAATCAAAATGGATCGTTTTGTTGGGCACCGTGAAGCCTGCTGGCCTGAATGATTCCCTGAATTTTGGCCCCTTTCTAAAATGTTATTTTGCATTGACATATTTCCTCCATTTTTGTTTTGTTTTATCGTGGTGTGTTTTTTTTTGCTTCTTTGTGTTTTGTGATTTTAATCTTTGTTAATTTTCTTTTTTCTATTCAGTTATTTGTTACTAAGTTTCCACTTTTATCCGTGAATGAAAGTAAATCTTATAATGGATTTGAAATGATGGATCCCTTTGAAGATGAAGATGACGACTGGAGATTGTTGGCAATAATCCCTACAACATACCCACTAGATCTCGTCATAATCCATTCATTGTTTTTAATGTGTGCACTGTTGCTGTTTCATTCTGTCGTGACCGGGTACTGCTGTAGTGCGCCTGGCGTTGTTGTGCGCCTGCGCCGTTTGGCCGGTTTCCTCCGGCCTGGATCATCCGGCACGGCCCGGGTCGGTATGTGACTGGGGGCGTTTCCACCCCCCCGCTCGCTTGCCGGCAGGGCACCGCCGGGATTTCGGGGCTTGTGGACGCCGGGGACCGGCGCATGCGCCGTTTATACACAACGCTCTGCAAACAGGCCAGCTGACGGTCACATGACCACTTATCATGTGGTTATAAGGTCCTATGTGCTCACTCACCACACACTTCCCCTTGATAAAGCTAACTGAGAGTAGCGAAACGTGCGTTGGGGTGTCCCGGGACAGCGCTGCTGAGCCACTGATTTGAGTATTCACTCGTCCTCTTTTCCCCCCTCCTTCCCTTTTGGGTTTTGGTACTAGTTCCCTGGTATTATTGACATGACATGTGGGACAATGTGGAGGCTATACGGTTAGCCAGGTCCTATTTTACTGCCATGGGACCTTCTACTGGAGATTTATTAGGTTAACCCATGTGGGTAAGGGGGGATCACTACTTGGGGAGAGGCATCTTGGTTATTACCTTTTAACAGCTTGGTGTCATATATTCCGGTTTTTTGGTGTTTATTAAAATGCATTGTCTATATTTGTAATGCCGTTTTACGTTTGTATGTTGCAATAAAGATTTTGTATATTTTTATTGAAAACTCCTGTGGTTCTCTGGTTTTTCATCTTAATTATGTAGCAGGGGTTGGGGTAGCCCCCTCATAGAATATAAAATAGCCCCCTCATAGAATATAATGTAGCCCCTTCATAGAATATAAAGTATCCTCCCTCATGGAATATAATGCAGCCCCCCTCATAGGGCATAATGCAGCCCCTTCATAGAATATAATGTAGCTTCCCTCATGGAAAAAAATGCAGCCCCTGTGCATAGAATATAATGCAGCTCCCCTCATAGGGTATAATGCAGCACCCCACAAAATATAATGAAACCCCCCATAGAATATAATGTAGCACCCTCATATGATATAATGCAGCCCCCCATATAATGTAGCCACCCATTGAGTATAATTCAACATCCTCATAAGGCAGCACACCAAAGACTATACTGTAGCCCCATGATAGGGCATAATGCAACCCCCCTCATATAGTATGATGTAGCCCCTTGAGAGAATAATGCAGCCGCCACACATAATATAATGCAGCCCCCCACAGAATATAATGTAGCCCCCTCATAAAGTATAACGCAGCCCCTCATAGGGTATAAAGCAGCCCCCCTCCACCTCCATCATTGTTCTCCCCCTCCACCACATGATTGTTCGTATCACCTCCTGTGTCATTGCCTTCTCACCCACAACCCCTATCATTGCCATTTCCACCACCTCCATCATTGCCCTTTCCACCACCTGCATCATTGCCCATTCCACCACCTCCATCATTGCCTCCTCCCCACCACCATTCTTACTCTTTCCAACACAACAATCATTGTGTTCTCCCCCACCACCCCATCATTGCCCATTCCAACACCTCCATCATTGCCTCCCCCCACCACCACCATCATTGTCCTTTCCACCACAACAATCATTGCTTCCTCCCCCCACCCCTATCATCCTTCCCACCACCATCAACACTGCGCTCTCCCATACCACCCCATCACTGCTCTCTCCATCACCCACATCATTGCCAATCTCAATACACACACACAAAGCACCGCACCACATACACACACACACATGCACACAGACAGACATACACAGCACCACTCACTTCTATCCACACGTTCCCCACAGCCACAGCTCATCCTGGCAGCTTTCTCTCTGAAACAGCCTCACTGAATGATGATGTCATTCAGCTGTGCTGTGTCAGACAGGAAGTGCCAGGGCAGGTAGGCAGGAAGCAGCACAGCATCGGTTCCATGCAGCTCTGCTCCATTGCCCAGCTGCAGGGATTGCTCCCTGCCTGGCAATTGCTCTCAGTTAGCTGCCACGAAGGTGGCCCCGATGCAGCTGCACTGGCTTTACATGTGGGCAGTGTAAGCCGCAGCCTGTGACTAACACTGCCCACTATTAAAGTGAAATGGTATTCACTCCTCTCCACGCCCACTTGGGAGTGGAGAAGCATGAACATTCATTTCTCTTTAGCAGCAGCGACAGGCCCCTTTCTCCAGCTGCTGCTACGCTGGTACAGGGAGGGCCCCCCTGACTCAGGGGACCCATATTAGCTGGGTGTGCCACTATTAGCAACACACCACTGGCTAGGGGCCCTGTTGTGAGTTCATTTTCCGGTCCACCAGTTGTGAGTTCTCCTTCCCGGCTCCCTCTGGTGGTAACTGGAGGTAGTGAGGCTGATTTAATCAGTAGAGATCTGCCATCTGATAATGAGGATGACGATTGGACCTCAGGAATCTCAAACTGGATTTAAGACAGCCGACGCCCTAGTCTGGTGCTGGTGATTCCTTCTGGCTTTTCAGGTCCTGGTTTTCAGCTCTGCTCCAGTCATTTCAAGATAAGTTTTTCTGCTAATGTTCACACTTGATTTTGTTGGTCTATTCAGTTTTTTGTGTGGTCAGCCAGCCCCGGCTGGGGCTGTGCTGAATTTCCACTCTTTTTTATCTGTATTTGCCAATTTGATTTAGTGGGAGAAGTCTAGTGACTTCAGGGTTAATTTTGCTATCAGAAGTGTTGGACATTATTTTTGTAGGGTTTTTGGCAGATTGCAGACAGTGTCTTTCCTTTCCTATCCTTTCTAGTTAGTTTGGGCCCCATCATTTGCTCAGCCTATTTTCCTGCCTGTGTTTGTGCTTTCATCTTGTTTCACCATAAATACATGTGAGGGGGCTGTCTTTCCTTCGAGGTCTGCTCTGGGGCAGTTAGTTTTCCCCTTTTCTTGCTTTAGGCTTATTTAGCCATCCGGCTGTGACGAAGTGTCTATGACCATTGTAGGTACGCTCCACGACTGCTGCTAGTTGTTGTGGTTAGGATCAGGGATCTGCAATCTGCATAGTTACCAACCTCTCTGATTTTCTGGGACTTAGCTTGTTTAGTCTTTTCCTCCTCGGTGACCAATTCATAACAGAATCACCAGCCATACCGCAGATTTTAGGGTACTCAAAAGCAGGAAAAAGTTGCTAAAAAAAAAGTGTCAGAATTTTTTTTTTCATTATTATTTATTTTTTCCTCTTTTTTTTCTGGGGCCGTAGGAGGATTTTTTTTTCCTAATGGAGATTTAGCAATTGTCTGATCGTGTGGAGCAACTTGCTGCTGAAGTGCAGGGAATTTCCACCTACCTCATTCAGTCACATGCTGCTGAACCTAAGATCCCTATTCCTGATGTGTTTTCTGGGGATCGGTCTAAATTTCTGAATTTTAAGAAGAATTGTAAATTATTTCTTGCCTTGAAGCCTAACTCATTGGGGAGCTCTGGTTAAAATTGTCATCTCCTTGCTGTGTGGCAATCCCCAGGATTGGGTTTTTTCTCTGACACCTGAAAATCCTGTTCTGACTAATGTGGATGCATTTTTTCAGGCCTTGGGGTTGTTGTATGATGAACATAATGCTGTTGATCAAGCTGAGAGAACCCTGTTGGCATTAGACCAGGGTCAGGATTCTGCAGAGTTATACTGTCAAAAATTTCAAAAGTGGGCGGTCCTTACTACATGGAATGATACTGCATTGGCAGCTCTCTTTCGGAAGAGTTTATCAGAGACCATAGAAGATGTTATGGTGGGATTTCCAGTTCCCTCTGGTCTGGATGATTCTATGTCATTAGCCATTCAAGTTGATCGGCATTTATGTGAACGTAAGACTACATGGGAGGTGCTGCCACCTTTTGAACAAACGTCTGAACCTATGCAATGTGATGGGGTTTTGTCTAGGGCGCAACATCAGGAGTTTAGAAGGCGTAATAAGCTGTGTTTTTTTCTGTGGAGACGCCTCTCATACTATTTCTGTCTGCCCTAAACGAGAGAAACATTTTGCACACACATTTGTGTGGGCAGTGTGCAACCTAAGTTCCTTTTGGCAATTACTCTAATCTGCTCCTTATCCACGCTTTCTACTAAGGCTTTCGTGGATTCAGGAGCAGCGTTGAATCTGATGGATTTGGACTTTGCTAAACATTGTGGTTTTTCCATGACGCCTCTGCAGTCTCTTATTCCTTTGAGGGGTATTGATGCTACTCCTTTGGCGGAAAATAAACCTCAGTTTTTGACCCAGGTGATAATGCGAGTTGCCCCAGACCACCAAGAAAATTGTACATTTTTGGTGCTGCATAATTTGCATGAAACTATTGTTCTGGGTTTTCCCTGGTTGCAAACTCATAATCCAGTTTTGGATTGGACGTCTGGGTCTGTGGTGAGTTGGGGTTGTCAGTGTGTTCTTAGGGACGTTCCTGTTTTCTCCACCTCTCCTCAGTCTCATGATATTCCTGATTATCTAGCCGATTTTTCTGATGTATTTAATGAGAGTAAGTCTGCGTCTTTGCCTCCTCATAGGAGTTATGACTGTGCAATTGAGTTGATGCCTGGGTGTAAATTTCCCAAGGGTCGGCTTTTCAACTTATCAGTACCCGAACATGATGCTATGCGGTCCTATATTAAGGAGTCGTTGGAGAAGGGTCATATTAGACCATCCTCGTCACCTTTAGGTGCTGGGTTTTTTTGTGTGGCCAAGAAAGATGGTTCATTAAGACCGTGTATTGATTATCGTTCCCTTAACAAGATGACGGTTAAATATCAGTACCTGTTACCTCTGATGTCTGATTTATTCTCCAGAGTTAAGAGTGCCTGCTGGTTTACTAAGCTTGACCTCAGGGGGGCGTATAATCTTATTTGCATCAAGCACGGGGATGAATGGAAGACGGCGTTTAATACTCCGGAGGGACATTTTGAGTACCTGGTGATGCCTTTTGGGCTCACTAATGCCCCTTCTGTCTTCCAGTCCTTTATGAATGATATTTTCCATGACTTTGTGGATAAGTTTTTGATCATCTATCTGGATGATATTTTGATCTTTTCTAGTGATTGGGATTCTCATGTGGAACACGTCCGGACTGTGTTCCGGATTTTGAGGGAGAATTCCCTGTTTGTTAAGGGATCAAAATGCCTCTTTGGTGTACAGAGGATTTCATTTTTGGGATTTATCTTGTCTCCATCGACTATTGAAATGGACCCGGCCAAGGTACAGGCCATTTACGATTGGGTTCAGCCTACTTCTTTGAAGGCCCTCCAGAAGTTTTTGGGTTTTGCCAATTTCTATTGTAAATTTATTGGTAATTTTTCTGGTATTGTCAAACCACTGACTGATCTGACCAAGAAGGGCGCTGATGTGCTGAATTGGTCTCCTGAGGCTGTCTCAGCATTTCAGGAGCTTAAGCGGAGATTTATTTCAGCTCCAGTTTTACAGCAACCTGATGTATCACTTCCATTTCAGGTAGAGGTAGATGCTTCTGAGATTGCTGCAGGAGCCGTTTTGTCCCAAAGAGACCATGTGACTTCTAAGATGAATCCCTGTGCCTTCTTTTCTCGAAAGTTCTCCCCTTCTGAACGCAACTATGATGTGAGGAATCGGGAATTGTTGGCCATTAAATGGGCATCTGAGGAGTGGAGTCATTGGTTGGAGGGAGCTAGACATCAAGTTGTGGTCCTCACCAATCACAAAAATTTGATTTATCTGGAGTCAGCCAAACGCTTGAATCCTAGACAGGCTAGATGGGCCTTGTTTTTAACGCATTTTAATTTTGTGGTCTCTTTTCTTCCGGGCACTAAGAATGTTAAGGCAGACGCTTTTTCTAGGAGTTTCTTTGTCGATTTTGAAATTTTTGAACCCCTCTCCATAATCTTTGAAAATTTTTGGAGAACAGGAGAAGTCCCAGAAGACTGGAGAAGAGCAAATGTTGTTCCTATCTTCAAAAAGGGGAAGAAGGTGGACCCAGGCAACTATAGGCTGGTGAGTCTGACTTCTATACCAGGAAAGATCTTTGAACAAATTATTAAACAACATGTATGTCAGTACCTGGATAAGAATGAAGTGATTAAACAGAGTCAGCATGGGTTTGTAACTAATAAGTCATGTCAGACTAACTTAATTTCCACTGATCAAGGAAATGCTGTAGATATAGTATATCTTGACTTCAGCAAAGCATTTGACAAAGTATCTCATACAATCCTTATTGAAAAAATGACTAAGTATGGAATGGACAAGGCAACTGTTAGGTGGATTCATAACTGGCTTAGTGATCGGACCCAAAGAGTGGTCGTAAATGGCTGCACATCCAGTTGGAAGAATGTCTCAAGTGGGGTACCACAGGGCTCTGTCCTGGGCCCTGTATTGTTCAACATCTTTATCAACGATTTAGATGAAGGAATTGAGGGTAAACTGATAAAATTTGCTGATGACACAAAGCTAGGAGGGATAGCTAATACTAAAGAAGAGAGAGGATTAAAAAAGATATAAATAAACTGGAGAAGTGGGCAGCAACTAACAGAATGGTTTTTAACAGGGAAAAATGCAAAGTACTACATCTGGGCAATAAAAATGAAAAAAGCATATACAGAATGGGAGGAATAGGGCTAAGCAACAGCACATGTGAAAAAGACTTGGATATACTAATAGATCACAGACTGAATATGAGTCAACAGTGTGATGCAGCAGCAAAAAAGGCAAATGCAATTCTAGGATGTATTAACAGAAGCATACAGTCTAGATCACGTGAAGTCATTATTTCCCTGTACTCCTCTTTGGTCAGACCTCATCTGGAATATTGTGTCCAGTTTTGGGCACCAAATTTTAAAAAAGACATCAACAAACTGGAGCAAGTTCAGAAAAGAGTGACCAGAATGGTGACCGGTCTGCAAACCCTGTCTTATGAGGAAAGGTTGCAGGATTTGGGAATGTTTAGTTTGCAAAAGAGAAGACTGAGAGGAGACTTAATAGCTGTCTACAAATATCTAAAGGGCTGTCACATTGTAGAAGGATCACCTTTATTCTCATTTGCACAAGGAAGACTAGAAGCAATGGGATGAAACTGAATGGGAGGAGACACAGATTAGATATTAGAAAAAACTTTTTGACAGTTAGAGTGATCAATGAGTGGAACAGGCTGCCACGAGAAGTGGTGAGTTCTCCTTCAATGGAAGTCTTCAAACAGAGGCTGGACAGACATCTGACTGGGATGATTTAGCGAATCCTGCTTTGAGCAGGGGGTTGGACCAGATGGCCCAGGATGTCCCTTCCAACTCTACGATTCTACGATTGTATGATTCTACGATTCTATGATTCTACGATTCTCTTAATGTGACCGAGCCTAATACCATTCTAGGTGAGTGGGTAGTTCTTTCTGCCATTTTGCCTGATTTGAGACGCGCCCTGGAGGAATTTCAGGAGGATAAACCTGAGCGTTGACCTATGGGAAAATTGTATGTTCCTGACCAGTGGAGAAAGAGAGTGATGTCTGAAATTCACAAGAAGAAGAAAGTTCGTTCGGCACACCGGCACAAATGAAAAAAAACTTTATTAGGCTAATATGCCATATTAAAATGCAAAAAACACCTGACGCGTTTCTGGTGCACAAAGGCACCCTTAGTCATAGGTAAATAAAAACAATATGCATAGAAAAATATATACAGGTTACAAACCAATCACAAAGCTTGCAATTAATTACAAAAAGTGGCAACACATAAAAGGAAGAGTGAGCGGTTCCTTGCAAAGATACAGATCACTCCAGGATTGAAGTTCCCAAGGAAAAAAAATAAAAAATAAATAAATCATAGAGTCAAACATATAATTAGTCGATATTAGACAGATCATACTTGAATATTAGACAGATCATACTTGAATTTTATACAACTGGAGAATTTAATTGTACATAGAGAAAAAAATAAAAATTTAAATAAAATAATTTTTTTTTTACAATAATATAAATGGATATATCTAAAAGTAATTAAATAACTCCAAAATGATCTTCCAATGGAAAATTGATTTTCTGCGCAGAAATAAATGATTCCATGCGAAAGGTGTGAATGAGTGCCTTCGGACAATATATAGAATTAGTCAGAATCAAAAGGAATTTTTTACACCTCAAAAATAAATTATAGATGCGCAGGAATGAGTGGTTCCATGCAAAACGTGTGAATAAGTACCTACAAACAATATATGAAATTAATAATAATCAGATGGAGTTTTTTGCACATGAAATAAAATATTTCATGCAAAGAGTATGAATGAGTGCTTGCTAGCTATATATAGAATTAGTCACAATAAAAAAAAAAGGTTTTTTGGGGCTTAAAAAATAATTTATAGATACGCAGGAATGAAAGGTTCCATTCAAGAGGTGTGAATGAGTTCCTACAAACAGTATATAAACTTGGTGACAATCAAATGGAATTTTTAGCACTTAAAAAATAAAAAATAAATTATAAACAAATAGCAATCAATGGTGGAACTATTGCAGAATGCTTGATAACATATGAATAAAATAGGAGCTATGAGATAAATTCTATGCTTTCCTACTATAACAAAATAAATGCGCAAAATAAACTAAATGCGGATCACTGTAAAATTATTTTTGCTAGAAAAAACTAATAAGTACATCAATTTCATTAATAAATATAGAACAAATCGTTCCTAAAATTCATACCGTTTGGAGATTTAGTGTCTAATTTTAATATCCAAAAAGCTTCACGTATATTTAATAGCTTGTGTCTATCACCACCTCGTGCGGGAGTTTTAACCTTTTCTAGACCATAGAAGGCAAATGAATCCATATTGCTATGATGAGCATGACCGAAGTGTTTTACCGCTCCTGAATAGGAGGCGTTTCTTTGTTCTATATTTCTGATATGTTCAGCTATTCTTTTTTTTAGTTTGCGTATAGTACAGCCGATATACTGAATCTTACACTCTGTGCAACAAATGCAATAAACGACAAACTGACTGTCACAATTGATAAAAGATGTAATTTGTTGAGAAAAACCTTGGTATGAAAAAATAAATTTAGATTTGTCTATTGCATATGTGCAAACATTGCACCTGGAACCAGCGCATTTGTAAAATCCAGTGGAAGTAATCCAAGTACGAATTTCTTCTGGTGATTTTAAAAGACTGGGAGAAAGATAATTCACCAAACTGGTTCCCCTTCGGGCAACATAACGGCAGCCAGATTGTATGATTTGTCTTAATTTAGTGTCTTGGTTTGTGACGGGCAGATATTTTTTCACAATTTCTTTAATTCGATTGAATTGGGGGCTGAATGGCATTGAAAAAGTCACCATATGATCAGCGCAAGCTGAGGATTTTTCCTTTAAACTGGTAAATCTTGGTTTATTCATCACTTTGTGGAATGCATTGCTGACAATTTGAATATTGTAACCTCGATCAAAAAGACTTTTTTTATGACTTTACTTTCTTGTAAAAACAAGGCATTGTCTGAACATAAACGTTTTGCCCATTTTGACCCCAGCACAAATTGATATCTTGCAGAAAGGATTGAACTTTGTTCCCAGTATAAAATGTGACCTTTTACAGAAAATCAAAGATGTGAACAAGTTTACCAGACTCCTTACAGTGAAAAGACATTTTTTCCTGAATGATTCCAGTGACAACATGATTGACAACTCTGATCCTGTTAACTTCCACGATGAATTATTTGCTTCGCTTTCCTTCAGAGAGAAATTTGCATTAACCACTCTTTCTTCCTTACAGGATCCACATGATAATCCAGATCTCATACATGACAGAGATGTTCATGTTGTGCCACACAATTCTTCATACTATCCATCGCAATCGAGAGTACCCAGCTTGGATCTTTTTCAATCCTTGGTGGAGAGAGATTTACGAGAATTAGACAAGAGCATTAAATCCACTGATTTTTTTCATAATTTGAGCATCACTCAATCTCAAGCCATCAAGGATTTGCAGAATAACCCAAATTTATTAATCAAACAATCTGATAAAGGCGGCTGCACAGTCATTTTAGACACTGATTTATATATTAATTTTGTTCTCAGTGTGTTAAATGACACCTGCACATATTCTACATTGAGCCATGATCCTTCCTCCACTTTCAAGTGTGAATTAACTAACTTGGTACAGGATGGTCCAAAAATGAACATATTTTGTTCAAAAATAGCTAAATGGTTGTTACCTGACCTTCCAGTAATTCCTATTTTCCATGGGTTACCCAAAATCCACAAAAATCAATTCCCTCCTCCACTCCGTCCTATCATTTCTAGTATTGGTTCACTAAATTAAAATTTAAGTGTTTGGGTAGATACATTTTTGCAACCATTAACCCTTCGCATTCCAGGGTATTTGAAATATTCTGCATCTGTGATTCATGCATTTGATAATTTTATTTGGCAGAAAAATTTCAGCTTTTTCACTTGTGATGTAACCAACTTATACTCCTCGATTCCTCATTCTCTTGCTTTACAGGCTTTATCGCACCATATGGATAATTATAGGAATTATTCGGGTGAGCTAAAATCTTTCATTATCAGATCGTCCGCATATCTACTGAGTCACAATTATTTTATGTTTAATAAATCATTTTTTCTTCAAATTTAGGGTGCCCCTAAGGGGTTAAATTTCTCACCTTCTTTAGCCATATTATATATGGCTTGGTGGGAAGAGCAATTTCTTTTTTATGATCTCAACCCATTCTTCAATGACATTTTTTGGTTTGGTAGATATGTGGATGATCTGATGTTCGTTTGGAAGGGTAATTCCACAGACTTGTCCCTTTTTCATTCTTATCTCAATTCTAACAATCTAAATTTAATATTCACTATTAGTGGCACAGGGAATCAAGTTTCCTTTTTGGATTTATTGCTCACAGGTGATTCTATCAATGGCAAAGTTCACACTACCATTTTTGGAAAGGAAACTGCAGGTAATTCACTTTTACTCTCTTCTTCATGTCATCCCCAACATACCATCCAGTCCATCCCCTATGGGGAATTCAATAGGGCTAAACGTTTATGTTCAGACAATGCCTTGTTTTTACAAGAAAGTAAAGTCATAAAAAAAACGTCTTTTTGATCGAGGTTACAATAATCAAATTGTCAGCAATGCATTCCACAAAGTGATGAACAAACCAAGATTTACCAGTTTAAAGGAAAAATCCTCAGCTTGTGCTGATCATATGGTGACTTTTTCAACGCCATTCAGCCCCCAATTCAATCAAATTAAAGAAATTGTGAAAAAATATCTGCCCGTCACAAACCAAGACACTAAATTAAGACAAATCATACAATCTGGCTGCCGTTATGTTGCGCGAAGGGGAACCAGTTTGGTGAATTATCTTTCTCCCACTCTTTTAAAATCACCAGAAAAAATTCGTACTTGGATTACTTCCACTGGATTTTACAAATACGCTGGTTCCAGGTGCAATGTTTGCACATATGCAATAGACAAATCCAAATTTATTTTTTCATACCAAGGTTTTTCTCAACAAATTACATCTTTTATCAATTGTGACAGCCAGTTTGTCGTTTATTGTATTTGTTGCACAGAGTGTAAGAATCAGTATATCGGCTGCACTATACGCAAACTAAAAAAAAGAATAGCTGAACATATCAGAAATATAGAACAAAAAAACGCTTCCTATTCAGGAGCGGTAAAACACTTCGTTCATGCTCATCATAGCAATATGGATTCATTTGCCTTTTATGGTCTAGAAAAGGTTAAAACTCCTGCACGAGGTGGTGATAGACACAAGCTATTAAATATACGTGAAGCTTTTTGGATATTAAAATTAGACACTAAATCTCCAAACGGTATGAATTTCAGGAACGATTTGTTCTATATTTACTAATGAAATTTATGTACTTATTAGTTTTTTCTAGCAAAAATAATTTTACAGTGATCCGCATTTAGTTTATTTTGCGCATTTATTTTGTTATAGTAGGAAAGCATAGAATTTATCTCATAGCTCCTATTTTATTCATATGTTTATCAAGCATTCTGCAAAAGTTCCACCATTGATTGCTATGTGTTTATAATTTATTTTTTATTTTTTAAGTGCTAAAAATTCCATTTGATTGTCACCAAGTTTATATACTGTTTGTAGGAACTCATTCACACCTCTTGCATGGAACCTTTTATTCCTGCGTATCTATAAATTATTTTTTAAGTCCAAGAAAAACTTTTTTTTTATTGTGTCTAATTCTATATATTGTTCGCAAGCACTCATTCACACTCTTTGCATAAAATATTTTATTTCATGTGCAAAAAACTCCATCTGATTGTTATTAATTTCATATATTGTTTGTAGGTACTTATTCACACCTTTTGCATGGAACCACTCATTCCTGCGCATCTATAATTTATTTTTGAGGTGTAAAAAATTCCTTTTGATTCTGACTAACTCTATTTATTGTCCATAGGCACTCATTCACACCTTTCGCATGGAATCATTTATTTATGCACAGAAAATCCATTTTCCATTGGAAGATCATTTTGGAGTTATTTAATTACTTTTTGATATATCCATTTATATTATTGTAAAAAAAAATTATTTTATTTAAATTTTTATTTTTTTCTCTATGTACAATTAAATTCTCCAGTTGTATAAAATTCAAGTATGATCTGTCTAATATTCAAGTATGATCTGTCTAATATCGACTAATTATGTTTGAATGTATGATTTATTTATTTATTTATTTTCCTTGGGAACTTCAATCCTGGAGTGATCTGTATCATTGCAAGGAACCGCTCTCTCTTCCTTTTATGTGTTGCCACTTTTTGTAATTAATTGCAAGCTTTGTGATTGGTTTGTAACCTGTATATATTTTTCTCTGCATATTGTTTTTATTTACCTATGACTAAGGGTGCCTTTGTGCACCAGAAATGCTTCAGGTGTTTTTTGCATTTTAATATGGCATATTAGCCTAATAAAGTTTTTGTTTCATTTATGCCGGTGTGCCGAACAAACTTTCTTCTTCTTGTGGATATCTGCTGTGCTCACCAGCGAATTCGTGCACCCACCTGTGGATTAATGAACTCAGCCCAAAGTGGTTTTCATTTGGATGCGATGCATGCTCCCAGTCCTCCCTCTCCTGATGTCTGAAATTCATTGCTCTGCATTGGCTTGTCATCCAGGTATTTTTGGTACCAGAGATTTGGTGATTCGGTCTTTTTGGTGGCCTGCCTTATCTCATGACGTCAGGAATTTTGTACAGTCCTGTGGGACTTGTTTTCGGTCTGAACCCTGTTCTCGTTCTAGTGGGTTGCTGATACCCCTGCCGGTGCCCAAGAGGCCATGGACCCATATCTCAATGGATTTTATTTCTGATCTTCCTGTTTCTCAGAGAATGACTGGGTGATTTGTGATAGATTTTCGAAGATGGTCCATCTTGTACCACTCCCAAAATTGCCATCTTCCGCTGAGTTGCTGCCCTTGTTTTTACAACAGGAGGTTCGGTTAAATGGGATTACTGAGAACATTGTGTCCGACAGAGGAGTCCAGTATGTTTCCAGATTCTGGAAAGCCTTTTGTTCCAATCTGGGAATTCAGTTATCTTTCTCCTCCGTGTTTCATCCTCAGACCAATGGACAGACTGAGAGAACAAACCAGACCTTGGAGTCTTATTTAAGATGTTTTATATCTGCTGATCAGGATGATTGGGTCTCATTTTTGCCCTTGGCCGAATTCGCACTGAACAATAGAGCTAGTTCTGCCACTTTGATGTCACCCTTTTTCTGTAATTTTGGGTTTCATCCTCGATTCTCTTCAGGGCAAGTGGAATCTTCGTCCTGCCCAGGTGTGGACACTGTGGTTGAGAGAATGCAGCAGATATGGGACCAAGTGGTGGATAAGTTGTCACTCTCTCAGGAAAAGGCCCAGCGATTTTCCAACTGGCATAGGACCATTGGTCCTCAGGTTAAAGTTTGTATTATGGTTTGGTTGTCGTCTAAGAATATTCCTATGAAGGTTGCATCTCCAAAATTTAAGCCAAGATTTATTGGACCTTATAAGATTTTGGAGATTCTTAATCCTGTTTCTTTTCGACTGACTCTTCCAGTTCCGTTCAAGATCCATAACGTATTTCACAAGTCTCTGTTAAAGAGGTTTGTTGAGCCAGTGGTTCCTATGGCAGCACCCTGTGTTGGTTGAAGGCAATGTGGAATATGAGGTAGAGAAAATATTGGATTCTCGTTTGGTTAGATGGAGACTCCAGTATTTGGTCAAATGGAAGGGTTATGGCCAGGAGGATAATTCTTGGGTCTCTGCCTCTGATAATCATGCCAATAGATTGGTTCATGCTTTTCACTGGGCCCATCCTGATCGGCCTGGTGGCATGGATGAGGG
Source organism: Dendrobates tinctorius (assembly GCF_039654945.1). Classification (NCBI taxonomy): domain Eukaryota; kingdom Metazoa; phylum Chordata; class Amphibia; order Anura; family Dendrobatidae; genus Dendrobates; species Dendrobates tinctorius. The sequence goes on along the minus strand of NW_027361728.1, from coordinate 3,906,695 downwards.
TTCGGTGGCCCATCCTCAAGGGGGGTATTGTTGTGAGTTCATTTTCCGGTCCACCAGTTGTGAGTTCTCCTTCCAGGCTCCCTCTGGTGGTAACTGGAGGTAGTGAGGCTGATTTAATCAGTAGAGATCTGCCACCTGATAATGAGGATGACGATTGGACCTCAGGAATCTCACACTGGATTTAAGACAGCCAACGCCCTAGTCTGGTGCTGGTGATTCCTTCTGGCTTTTCAGGTCCTGGTTTTCAGCTCTGTTCCAGTCATTTCAAGATAAGTTTTTCTGCTAATGTTCACACTTGATTTTGTTGGTCTATTCAGTTTTTTGTGTGGTCAGCCAGCCCCGGCTGGGGCTGTGCTGAATTTCCACTCTTATTTATCTGTATTTGCCAATTTGCTTTTTGTCCCTTATTAGATTGGCCTCTTTTTGGTCTGTCTCAGAATATTTCAGAGTGCTGATATAGTGGGAGAAGTCTAGTGACTTCAGGGTTAATTTTGCTATCAGAAGTGTTGGACATTATTTTTGTAGTCTTTTTGGCAGATTGCAGACAGTGTCTTTCATTTCCTATCCTTTCTAGTTAGTTTGGGCCCCATCATTTGCTCAGCCTATTTTCCTGCCTGTGTTTGTGCTTTCATCTTGTTTCACCGTCAATACATGTGAGGGGGCTGTCTTTCCTTTGGGGTCTGCTCTGGGGCAGTTAGTTTTCCCCTTTTATTGCTTTAGGCTTATTTAGTCCTCCGGCCGGCTGTGACGAAGCATCTAGGACCATCTTAGGTACTCTCCATGGCTGCTGCTAGTTGTTGTGGTTAGGATCAGGGATCTGCAATCGGCATAGTTACCAACATCTCTGGTTTTCTGTGACTTAGCTTGTTTAGTCTTTTTCTCCTCGGTGACCCATTCATAACACAACTCTGTATGTGGCACAGTCTCTCTGTACAGGTCACTGCCCCATTAGTGAATGCCCCTTCATCACAGGGGAGCATCTCAGCACATAACCAGGTCTCTCTGCGGGGGAGCGTCCGGTCGCGGTACATAGTCTCTCTGTGGGGCATTGTCTAATCACGGAGGGGAGTCAGCAAACTTCCTGACCGTGCAGTCCCAGGCTTCACATACTGCCCACTGTCTTTGTCCACGGTCTCTCTGACTCCAGTGGCTGTACCCGTGTACTCTCCCCTCCTGCATCAGTGTCCTCTCCTCTCAGGTCTTTGCGCTGCTCTGAGGAAAGCACGTGCAGTTTTCCCGCTCCTAGTCCTCCCCTCTTCCTGCACCTTGCTGCAGTCCAGTCTCTTAAAGTGTCCCCCAGGGAACCTAACGCCCTGCTCAATGGTTCTCGGCATGGAGCTGGGAAGACAACCCCCCCTCGGCTCCTTCGGTGCTTCACCCCCTTACAGGTGCATTGATTTCCAGGGGGGAAGCATCTGGCAAAAATTTTCATTTATATTGTGGATAGAACACACTGCTAACCCAGTAGTCATCACTATTTTGAATCATAACTATACGGGTAACAATCATGTAGCAGATATTACTGAGAGAAGGCGTTCAATGGTGGGTCTCTTTAATGAGGTCCAACTCCACAGTATGTTGTGGCAGGTTAACACTAAAGCTTCCTTCCTCCATCCCCTCCTGACAACCACTGACAACATAGAGGGAATCATTATCGTCTTCAACTCACAACGGTTGCACATCCATCACCTCTCCCTTCTCGTCCTTTTCATGGCCTTTCTCCATTATTTCTACCATTGCAACCACCTGTGAGATCACAGGCCTGAACGTATAAATATTTTTAACCCTAAAGGAATCCTCTTCTGCTTCCTCTTATTACCCCAGGACCACCACCACCACCTCCTCACCCAGACTATTTAAAGTGTGCTCCAGCATGTAGATGACAGTAAGGCTGGAGTCATGCTAAAGAGGAATACGGACTAGTGCTATGTGAGAAAAAATGCATACCACTCGGACCACTGTTAATCTATGGGGCAGCTCCCATCACCTTTTTTTTCTCGGCCATATTATACGTGTGAATGAAATCGAAGCATGCTGCGATTTGCAGCGTATATTGGCCAAGACTCACCAATGCAAGTCTATGGGTGCGAGAAAAACATTGCACACCACACGGACCATCCGTGTGACTTGCGAGAAATACACACAATGTCCTTTGAAAAGCCAGCAATTCATGTGCTGTGTACAGTAAAAACACACTGACAGGTTAGAATAGAATAGATAGAATAGATATATACACATAGACATAGAATAGATGTGTGTATATATATATATATATATATATATATGTCAGTGACACACACACATATATATATATATACATACTGTATATGTTTTTATATTTCATAGAGATACATTGATTCACACTGTAGGAATTGAGAAAGTGCAAATAGGGTCTTATCTGATAGACAGGGTACAGACAATATTATAATTCCACTCACCTGATGTAGGAGAGGTAAAGCGCATGGAATTGTCAGTCAGCTGCCGCACATCCACAGGTCAAACCAGTGACCGCAAGAATATTCAGATTAATGGAGCTTTTTGTGGATTTACTGAATTGCAGATTTATTCATAGGCCCAACGCGTTTTGAAGTTAAAAACACTTCTTCCTCAGGGGATGATATAAAGGTACAATAGTGTTGCTTGCAGGTTAAAAACATTTGAAAAAAACTGTCACCAAGAATCACATGTTCAAAACAAGCCAAAGTTCATATATTGACCTATACACACACCATCACATGATTTTAACAGATTATTTTCTTTTATATAAAGCAACTCATAAAATAACATTATTTCTTTATTTAAATTGCAGATAAAAATATATATCTATATTGGTGCCAGTTTTTTCAAATGTATTTAATCTGCAAGCAACGCTATTGTACCTTTATATCATCCCCTGAGGAAGAAGTGTTTTTAACTTCGAAACGCGTTGGGTCTATGAATAAATCTGCAATTTTTTTCATGAATGAATGAATCTGTGTCATGTCTAGCAGCACAGTAAATCCATGAAAAGCTCCATTAATCTGAATACAAAGATACATAGAATAGCCAGTAATTCATTTGTCGGCTTCTGTAAAGTCAGTGCAGGAGCCGACAGGATAGGAGACATACAGTAAATCCATGCAGAATAGTTAGATATATAGATGTCAGTGATAAATACCATTAATATAGTGTGTGTGTAAATTAGGGGACATGTATGTATTTAATAAAAGATTATTTTCTGGGAAAGAAATGGCATGGGCTCCCTCGCAGTTTTCCAAGCCAGAGAGGGAAAGCCAGTGAAGGAGGGCAGATATTAATAGCCTAGGAAGGGACCATGGTTATTGCCCCCCCGGCTACAAACTTCTGCCCCCAGCCACCCCAAAAAAAATGCATCTCTAAGATGCGTCAATTCCGGTACTTAGCCTCTCTCTTCCCTCTGCCCTGTAGCGGTGGCATATCGGATAATAGTTGGGGTGATGATATCGCCTTTGTATTGTAAGGTGACATCAAGCCTGGCTTAGTAATATAGAGGTGTAAATAAGACACCTATCCATTACTAATCCTATAATTGTTAAGGGGTTAAATAAAGACACAGCCAGAATAAAGTCTTAATGAAATCAAACACAACAGTTTCCCATCTTTATTGTACAGCTAATCCATGCAAAGCCCTTATTCTCTTGTAGTAAGTAAAAAAAATAAACCAAAAATATACCATACCTGTCCGTCGTTTTGTCCCACGCTGTAATCCATATTTGGGGAATATATAGTTTACAACCAGGAGCGATGCTAAGATGCGACCGCCCTGGCTGTAAACCACTGCTGAATTAATGAAATGATGTCAGGGCAGCATCAGTGTCTAGTGGCGATGTCACTGATGTTGCGCTCCCTCACAGGCTGAACTGCGATGACCTCTTGAGTGTGGGAAAATGCCAGTTGATTTCCCCACGCTCAAGAGTTGGGCGCGGGTCAGGCTGTGAGGGAGTGCAGCATCAGTGACATCACCTCTATTCTGAAGCTGTACTTGCAGCCAGCCTGAACTGCTGTGACCTCAGGACCGTGGAAAAATGCCAGGGAAGAGGTCACAGCACTTCACGCCAGCTGCGAGAACAGCTTCAGTGAATAGTGGTGAAGTCACTGATGCTGCACTCCCTCACAGCCTGAACCGCACTCAACTCGAGCGTGGGAAAATCAACTGGCATTTCCTCATGCTCAAGAGGACAAGGTGTCAGAGGTTGAGGGTGCAGGTGGAGGCCCTAGAGGAGGTAGAGGAGGCAGAAGCACTGGAGGAACAGTTACATACAGCTGTTTTTCTGCAAGCCCTGGAGATTCCAAGACTTGGTGTCTAGTGACACCTTGGTGTCTACTACTTTAGTTCTTCATCCCCTGGTTTTTACTAGTTTAGTTCTCCAATCCAAGATGTTTAGTAGTTTAGTTCTCCAACCCCTGATGTCTATTAGTTTAGTTCTCTATGTTTTGGTATGTAGTGATTTAGTTCTCCAATTCAAGCTGTTTAATAGTTTAGTTCTCCAACCCCTGATGTCTATTAGTTTAGTTCTCAATTTTCTGGTGTTCATTTGTTTAGTTATGCAATCATAACTGTTTGGTAGTTTAGTTCTTCAACCCCTGTTGTCTAACAGCTTAGTTATCCATCTTATGGAGTATAGTGGTTTAGATCTCCTACCCCTGTAGTCGTGTAGTTTAGTTATCCATGTTATGGTTTGTATTGGTTTATTTTATTTTTCTATCTCCAAGCTCCCTGCAAGCCTTGGGGATTGCAAGACTTGTGGAGCAGCCCCTTCCCCAATTCCCCCCACAGCCACCAGAGTCACCCAGTGCCCAGTCTTCGAGATGTAACTCCCCTGTCCATTCTTGCTCGTCCAGGTGTCATTGTTGAAATGCACCATCAGACATAGAATTTATCAGGGAATGGGTGATGTTGTCTGTAGAGATGAGAGACTTTGCCTTTTTTCTAAAAAGTCGGGTCGAACGAAATCGGCTGACTATAGGGAAAAGTCAGGGTCCGACTGAAACACGAAACCCAATGCAAGTCATTGGGGAAGCAAAGTCGGCAGGGAGTGGAGGACAGTAAACACACCTACAGTGCCCATTTCAATGCCAACTACATCAATTCTTATTACTTAAGCTTGGCAACCTTAATTTACTTTATAATAATAGTTTGCACATTGAAAACTGGGGGTTATTTGGCTAAAGTTGTGGGGGGTAGGACTGGCTCCAGGTTTTCGTGTGCCCTGGGCCAAAGAGTGTCAGTGCGCCCTATTAACACATACCACAATTCATAATGCTCCGATACGGCACAGAAATATAGGTATAGTACAATGAAAAATACTTCACTGCTTACATGACATGACTGATATTATCTATTTTAAATTCTACAATAGCTCAAAAAATGGACAGTATATTACTCCATACAGTATAATGGCCACCACCTAGTGCACCATATAGAATAATGAGCCCCATATATTTCTCCAAACAGAATAATTGGTCCCATATAATGTTCCATACAGTATATGATGAGCTCCACATAATGCTACAGTATATGTTGGTCCCCATGGATGATGCTCCATTGTCTTATGGGCCCAAATAATGCTCCATAGAGTCCATACATAATGGGCCCCATTTCTAATGCTCCAGTGTATAATGGGCCCCGTAAATGCTGCTCCAGTGTCTGATGTCCCCCATTTGGAAAGCTCCAGTATATGTTGGTCCCCATGGACGATGCTCCAGTGTGTTATGGGCCCAAATAATGCTCTATATATAATGGGCCCCATTTCTAATACTTCAGTGTATAATGTGCCCCGTAAATGCTGCTCCAGTGTCTGATGTCCCCCATTTGGAATGCTCCAGTATATGTTGGTCCCCATGGACGATGCTCCAGTGTGTTATGGGCCCAAATTATGCTCCATATATAATGGGCCCCATTTCTAATCATCCATTGTATAATGGGCCCTGTAAATGCTGCTCCAGTGTCTGATGTCCCCCATTTGGAATGCTCCAGTTTATGATGGGCCAAATGGATGATGCTCCAGTGTATGATGGGCCCCATATATCATTCTCCAGTGTATATTGCTCCCCAAAAAATGCTCCCAACATTTTAAAAAAGTTAAATACCTCTCCTTGCTGGGCACTGCTCTACTCTGGACTCCTCAGCATTGCCATTTTAAAGCTCTCTGCACTTGTACTGTTTCTGTAGAGGGCATACAGACATGATATCATCGCGCTCTGTAACCTGAATGTCACTGTCAGGAAAGGTGGAAGACGTCACGGTGGTGAAGCAGGGAGAGGTAAGTATTGCAAGTGCTGTGGCCCTGAGCAAGCATGGGGGGCCCAAACGTGGGCGACGGCACTGGCACAGGGCCCCTCATAGTATGACGGTATGTGTGACGGCGAGTGGGCCCTCCCACCGGCAGAGACAATTTTGCATACTATGAGGGGCCTGTACCACTGCCATCGCCCATGAGTAGGACCCCCCACCTGCTCAAGGAACCGGCACTTTCATCTGCACCTTCCTCTGTGTCACCGTGTAAGGTGGTATAGTATGCGGGAAGGGGCACCTGAGTTTCATCAGTGTCACATTCTGGCTCTATAGAGTGCGAGAGGAATGTAGTGCTGTGGGTGAATGTACCAGCGGAATCATCTAGCAGTGGCTGTGCATCAGTGCACTCCATCTCCGATTCATGTTGGACTGGGGAATTCAGAATTTCACTTGATAACACAGGCATGGCCTATGAAAACAGCTCCATGGAGTAATCTGAAGTGTGGGCTGCCGCATCCTTCACTTTTAGTGGGGGTGAAGGAGACAAGGAAAGGGGTGGTTGCTGACCAGAAGCCTGCACTGACGACTCTGAGCTTGCAGTTTTTGTAACTTCAGAAGAGGAGGCAATAGAGCTGGAGGCTGTTTCAGCAATGTAAGCCAAAACCTGTTCCGGATGATCCGGCTTTAAAAGCAGTTTACCTAATCCCAGAAAAGGGAGCCTTAAAGGCCTTCTTGTGCCAGCTGATGATGCAGGCTCAACACCTCCTGCCTACGCTGCTATTGTGCTTTTGGCAATACCAGCAGATGCACCACCATCAGTACCAGCTGGCCCCCCCACACCCACGTCCGCGGCCTCTTCAACCATACATAATAATTTTTGTGAAAATGGACTAAAAATACCAGCAGATATATGGTACTGATTCAGAAGCGGACAGCTCTATACAGTCTAGGGATAATTGCAAATCTCCATATATATTTAAAGAGTCAGACACAGATGGTCACAGGCTCAGTATGGATTAGACAATCATCTAAAAATTTGCAAAAGGGTACAGTATCACTAGATACAAGGTATATATAGTATAGTTTAAACATACTGACTCTCTGTATACATTTCAGGAGGCAAACACAGACGCTCTCAGGCCCAGTATGGATCCGACAACAATATCGAAAGTTGAGAAAGGGTACTATGGCGCCCCTGAGGGTACAGTCACCACAGAGGTACTGCACCTCATCCAAAGGTGTGATATCCCACCCTCAGGTAAGGAGGGATCACCACTCAGGACTCCTAACCCTGTACTCAACACACACTAGTTAGTCAGTGCTTTCTGGGTGTACACGGCGGAAGGATGGCCTCATCCCAGACTGACTAGGAAAGGGTGTTGGGGGTAAGTGTGGAAGGTAGGTACAGTGGGAGGAGCTTAGGCAGTGGAGTGATTGTGGGCATCCAATCAGAGAGAGCAAGCTGACAGTTGATGGGTGTAGCTAGTATGAGGTAAATGGATCTTTCTAGAGAGTTGTCAGTCGGTGACAGGACCGAGTAAGAGCAGGATTGCTGTGAGAGGGCTGAGGGTCAGAAAAGAGAGAAAAATCTTGTACAAGCTCAAAGACTGGAAGGAAGGGGTCCTTGGGGCACGGGAAGTGCAATAAGCCACCTGTGAAGCCTGTTTCTGGAGAAGGAAGGACCAGGCCTCGTTGGTGAAGGTGGCTCCTGAAGGTAGTGGAGAAATACAGTACTCAGTTAGAAAGATGGAGGCTGAGGTAACTTTAAGTGCCTCAGTCGCAGCAGCATTCAATACTCAAAAAGGTAGCTGTTGGAATAAAGGACCCCGGAGCCTGACCCTCATCGCCCGCTGTCATCCGTGGCTGCCGGCTTAGGACACTGTTTGCGAAGGCACACAGCAGGAAGGAAGGGAGATATCAGCGCAGAGACATGGCCTAGAAAGGATACACAAGGAGGAGTCTTGAACAGGTGTTCCTGATCTAGCTTGGAGTTTGCCGGACCCCTCCCTCGGATGACACAGTACCAATCAGCTCATCTTGTGCACAAACCTTTAGAGGAAAAACTCAGAAACTGCACCCAACTGTGTCCTTGTTGGCTTTTACAACTCGCCTGCTACACACATTACACTCACCATCACCGTCAATGGCTCACAATCACCATCTCAACTGCCCTGCGATACAGCTCTGCCCGTGGAGAGCTTAATCATCTTGGCTGCTTTAACACCGGCCCAGAGGATCTGCATTGCAGCGTCGGCTACCCTAGCTGATTACCACTTGTGGCGTCATGATCCCCCTTTTCCAAATTAATTATCATACCATCTTCCACCTCATCTGAACTGTCATCTTCTTTATTGGACACCCAGGGTCACGGACTGGGTCCAAATCACCACCGTGACATACTTCCCCCTTAAAAGAGCCTGAAAGGCCCGGCACTGAGTAACCCCTGGCCCTGCGTGGCGTTTCTGTTGTGAGTTCATTCTCTGGTCCACCAGTTGTGAGTTCTCCTTCCAGACTCCCTCTGGTGGTAACAGAAGGTAGTGAGGCTGATTTTATACCACCTGATAATGAGGATGACGATTGGACCTCAGGAATCTTAGACTGGATTTAAGACAGCCGACGCCCTAAGTCAGTGCTGGTGATTGCTTCTGGCTTCTGAGGTCTTGGTTTTCAGCTCTGTTCCAGCCTTCTCAAAGCTAAGTGTTTTTGCTAATGTTCACACTTGATTTTGTTGGTCTAATCAGTTTTTTGTGTGTTCAGCCAGTCCCGACTGGGGCAGTGTTGAATTTCCACTCTTATTTATCTGTATTTGCCAATTTGCTTATTAGTTCCTTATTAGATTGGCCTCTTTTTGCTCTGTCTCAGAATATTTCAGAGTGCTGATATAATGGGAGAAGTCTAGTGACATCAGGGTTAATTTTGTTATCAGAAGTGTTGTACATTATTTTTGTAGGGTTTTTGGCAGATTGCAGACAGTGTCATTCCTTTCCTATCCTTTATAGTTAGTTTGGGCCCCATCGTTTGCTCAGCCTATTTTCCTGCCTGTGTTTGTGTTTTCATCTTGTTTCACCGTCAATACATGTGTGGGGGCTGTCTATTCCTTTGGGGTCTGCTCTGGGGCAGTTAGTTTTCCCCTTTTCTTGCTTTAGGCTTATGTAGTCCTCCAGCGGTGACGAGGCATCTAGGTCATCGTAGGAACGCTCCACTGCTGCTGCTAGTTGTGTGGGTAGGATCAGGGATCTGCAATCTGCATAGCTACCAACCTCTCTGGTTTTCTGGGACTTGGCTTTTTGTTGTCCTCCTCGGTGACCCATTCATAACACGTTTCATTTTAACACCAGATAACAGGGATATATTGTATAGTTTCAACATTATAAATCTAAGTATATATTTGTGGAGGCAGACACAGACGCTGTCATGGCCAGTATGGATTCGACAACAATCTAAAAAGTCAAAAAAGGGTACACTTTCACCAGACCCAAGGTATATATAGTTTAGTTTCAACATTCAAAATCTCCGTATTTATTTCAGGAGGCAGACACAGATGCTCTGAGGCCCAGTATGGATTACACAACAATATAAAAAGCAGTAAAAGGGGAATGGATCCCAAGCGTACTGCTGTACACAGTGTTGGAGTGATTTGGAGATCTACATATACAGTGGGGCAAAAAAGTATTTAGTCAGTCAGCAATAGTGCAAGTTCCACCACTTAAAAAGATGAGAGGCGTCTGTAATTTACATCATAGGTAGACCTCAACTATGGGAGACAAACTGAGAAAAAAAAATCCAGAAAATCACATTGTCTGTTTTTTTTTCATTTTATTTGCATATTATGGTGGAAAATAAGTATTTGGTCAGAAACAAGCAATCAAGATTTCTGGCTCTCACAGACCTGTAACTTCTTCTTTAAGAGTCTCCTCTTTCCTCCACTCATTACCTGTAGTAATGGCACCTGTTTAAACTTGTTATCAGTATAAAAAGACACCTGTGCACACCCTCAAACAGTCTGACTCCAAACTCCGCTATGGTGAAGACCAAAGAGCTGTCAATGGACACCAGAAACAAAATTGTAGCCCTGCACCAGGCTGGGAAGACTGAATCTGCAATAGCCAACCAGCTTGGAGTGAAGAAATCAACTGTGGGAGCAATAATTAGAAAATGGAAGACATACAAGACCACTGATAATCTCCCTCGATCTGGTGCTCCACGCAAAATCCCACCCCGTGGGGTCAGAATGATCACAAGAACGGTGAGCAAAAATCCCAGAACCACGCGGGGGGACCTAGTGAATGAACTGCAGAGAGCTGGGACCAATGTAACAAGGCCTACCATAAGTAACACACTACGCCACCATGGACTCAGATCCTGCAGTGCCAGACGTGTCCCACTGCTTAAGCCTGTACATGTCCGGGCCCGTCTGAAGTTTGCTAGAGAGCATTTGGATGATCCAGAGGAGTTTTGGGAGAATGTCCTATGGTCTGATGAAACCAAACTGGAACTGTTTGGTAGAAACACAACTTGTCGTGTTTGGAGGAAAAAGAATACTGAGTTGCATCCATCAAACACCATACCTACTGTAAAGCATGGTGGTGGAAACATCATGCTTTGGGGCTGTTTCTCTGCAAAGGGGCCAGGACGACTGATCCGGGTACATGAAAGAATGAATGGGGCCATGTATCGTGAGATTTTGAGTGCAAACCTCCTTCCATCAGCAAGGGCATTAAAGATGAAACGTGGATGGGTCTTTCAACATGACAATGATCCAAAGCACACCGCCAGGGCAACGAAGGAGTGGCTTCGTAAGAAGCATTTCAAGGTCCTGGAGTGGCCTAGCCAGTCTCCAGATCTCAACCCTATAGAAAACCTTTGGAGGGAGTTGAAAGTCCGTGTTGCCAAGCGAAAAGCCAAAAACATCACTGCTCTAGAGGAGATCTGCATGGAGGAATGGGCCAACATACCAACAACAGTGTGTGGCAACCTTGTGAAGACTTACAGAAAACGTTTGACCTCTGTCATTGCCAACAAAGGATATATCACAAAGTATTGAGATGAAATTTTGTTTCTGACCAAATACTTATTTTCCACCATAATATGCAAATAAAATGAAAAAAAAACAGACAATGTGATTTTCTGGATTTTTTTTTCTCAGTTTGTCTCCCATAGTTGAGGTCTACCTATGATGTAAATTACAGACGCCTCTCATCTTTTTAAGTGGTGGAACTTGCACTATTGCTGAATGACTAAATACTTTTTTTCCCCACTGTATATTTCAATAGTAACACACAGTCTCTCACAGGCTCAGTATGGATTATACAAGAATATAAAAACTTGAAAAAGGGTAATGTTTTACAATAGCTCAGCTGCATACAGTGTTGGTGTCATTTTAAATCTCCTTATATTTTACCAGAGTAAGACACAAACACTCACAGGCTCAGTATGGATTACACCAGAATATAAAAATGAGAAAAAGGGAAATGTATTCAAAATGTACACCAGTAGACAGTGTTGGAGTACTTTGAAATCTTCGTTTATATTTCAGTGTCAGTTTGCCAGTCCAGACTCTCCGCTAGAGGAAGGTAGATGGATAAAAGTACAGATGTAAAGTCGAGTGAGTTTAGATGTTTTTGAATTATTAATCACGGGAAAATCTCCTGGGAGAATTCGCAGAGGCGATGCTGACTCTCAATAACTTTAACTGTGGATACAGCTAAAAGTGAACAAAGGGTTGCTGTATCGCAGTAGCGTTGATCCCATCACAGTAACTCGTCTCCATCAAATTGTTATCACAGGGAGAGCTGTAGACATGCTCCTCACTGCCTATCATGATCTGTCTGGACACTTTAGAGTGCAAAACACACAAGCCACAGGCCGTAGGGGATTCTATGGGATTGCCATGAGAGTAGACAGTGAAAAATGGTGGCAGGAATGTCATACGTCTGTGACTATGAAAAATGTGAAAGGTGATCATAAAGCACCACTGCATCCGATTGGGAGTTGACGTCCATTACAAATGGTAGCCATTGATAATCTGAAGGTAGTGGCCAGCAGCACAGGATATAGCTACATCTTAACCATCATCGATCAGTACACCAAATTTGTAGTGGCTGTCAATGTGACGGATTTAACTGGCCAGACTACACAGCGGGGGAGCATGGAGAAGTAAGTATTGCAAGTGCTGTGTCCCTGAGCAAGCAGAGGGGACCCACTCGTGGGTTCCGGTACTGGCACAGGGCCCCTCATAGTACGTCAGTGTGTCTGATGGTGAGTGGGCCCCCTCACTGTCAGAGACACTTTATTGTACTATGAGAGGCCCTGTGCCAGTCCTGTCGCCCAAGGGTGGGGCCACACACCCGTTCAGGGCAACAGCACTTGTTCGGGTGCGACAGGTGTTGACCTTGGGCCTGGGGTGGGGGGCAGCTCATTTCAGGTGGTTTGAAAAATGGCATATGTTGATGTGTAGGCTGGACTTTCAGCTGCTGCAAATGGAAGAATTGGGGAAGTCAGAGGAAGAGGAGGACAAAAGTGAGCCTTTTTCTGCCAACCTGTGTTTCTGCCAACCAGGGGAAGGTGGGACAAAATCTTTTGAAACCCATGCATGGTTCATTTTAATGAAGGTTAGATCATCAACATTTTGGGTCGACAAATGGTCCTTTTTTCTGTCAGGATTGATCCAGCAGCACTGAAGACTCTTTCAGATAACACACTACCAGCAGGGCAAGCGAGCTCCTGTAAGGCATATTGTGCCAATTCAGGCCATGTGTCCAGTTTTGAGGCCCAATAATCAATGGGGAATGACCTGTGAGGGAGAACCTCGATATGGGAGGTGAAGTAGTTTGTAACCATAATTGACAACTGCTGTCTCCTGTCACTTGCAATCGATTCTATATTAGCTGTCGTGTGCACGAGACTTGAGAAATCAGACCACAACATGGTCAGGAAACCCCTGTCTCCAACGTCAGTTCGGCTGTGTGCACCACAAACACCTCTTCCATTGTGCCCACTACGGCTCGTGGGAGAACCAGCTCCGCTGCTGTATGCTGGAAATGCCTCAAACAATCTGTTTACCAGAGTTGCTTGTTTGTTAGCCAATATTATCTCCAGGCTCTCCTGTGGTATGATCTTGTGTAATTTGCCTTTATAGCATGGATCGAGGATGCTGGCCAACCAGTAGTCGTCATCCCTAATCATTTTAGCAATGCGGGGGTCCCTTTTTAGGATCCGCAAGGCATAGTCACACATGTGGGCCAATGTTCCTGGTGTCAATGCTGCACTGCCAGTGGTGGGTGGAGGAGCACTTTCTGGCAAATCCACATCCCTCCAGTCACGCACAAACCCAGTACCTGACCTTGGCACGCCCACATGTTCTCTTGCCCCCTGAGAAGAATCTTCCTCCCCAAAATAATCATCCTCCTCCTCATCTTCCTCTTCTTCTTCCAACTCGTCCACGCCAGTTCCCTGACCAGACAATGGCTGTCATCAAGGCTTCCCTCCTCCTCCTCCTCCTGTTGCTCCTCAGCTGCAGATGCATGATCCTTGATGTGCGTCAAAGTTTGCATGAGCAGACGCATAAGTGGTATGCTCATGCTTATGATGGCATCGTCTGCGCTTACCAGCCGTGTGCAGTCCTCAAAACACTGAAGGACTTTACAGAGGTCTTTCAGCTTTGACCACTGCACACCCGACAATTCCATGTCTGCCCTCAAACTGCCTGCCCGTGTATCCTCCCACAAATGCATTTCAGCCTGCCTCTGTTCGCACAGCCTCTCAACCATGTGCATGGTTGAGTTCCATCTTGTAGCAACGTCTATGATTAGGTGGTGCTTGGGGAGGTTGGGTGATCACTGCAGCTTCTGCATACGACTGGAGTGGACGTTTGAGCGACGGATGTGCGAGCACAGTCTTCGCACCTTATGGAGCAGGGCTGTTAACTCTGGATAATTATTTAGGAAGCACTGCACCACCAGGTTCAAGGTGTGAGCCAGGCAAGGTATGTGTCTGAGTTTTGAAAGGGCTATGGCTGCCACAAAATTCTGCCCGTTATCACTGACTACCTTGCCTGGCTCAAGATGTAGACTGCCCTGCCATGACTCAGTTTGTTGATGCAAGTAGTCGGCCAGTACCTCCGCGGTGTGTCTACTGTCACCCAAAGACATAATTTTTAAAACAGCCTGCTGCCGCTTACCACTAGCTGTTCAATAGTGGGACACCTCGTGTGCAACACTGACAGACATGGATGGAGTGCTCGTGCGAGTGCGCTCTGTCGACGAGCTTTCGCTTCTGGAGGAGGAGGAGGGTCGAACGCCTACAGCCAACTGTTTCCTATACCGTGGGCTAGGCAGCACTGTTCCACCGCCGCTTTCCCCTGTGGAGCCTGCATCCACCACATTAACCCAGTGCGCAGTGATGGACACGTAACGGCCCTGGCCATGCCTACTGGTCCATGCATCTGTTGTGAGGTGCACCTTTCCACTCTCAGATTGTTTTAGTGCATGGACAATGCGGTCTTTCACATGCTGGTGGAGGGCAGAGATGGCTTTTCGAGAAAAGAAGTGACGACTGGGTAGGTCATAGCGTGGGACAGCATAGGCTATGAGCTCTCAGAAAGCATCGCTTTCTACCAAATGGAAGGGCATCATCTCTAATGAGATCAGTTTGGCAATGTAGGTGCTCAAAGCCAGTGTACGCGGATGAGAGGATGAGTACTTTCTTGTCCTATTCAGAGTGTCTGATAGGGTGAGCTGGGCTTGAGAGCTGCATATGGGGGGAACTAGCTTTGGACATGACGGACTGAGAAGGGGTTGGTGAGGGTGAGGGTGTTAATGGCCTCGATTCAGTGCTTCCTCGCAAAAATATTGTGATTGCCTGATTGGTTTGGCCTAGCGACGACACCTCAACATGGTGGTGTGCTTAGCGGTGGCCCTACAGTGGGGGAAGCGATGGAGCGTTGCCGGCTAACTTCAGTCGGAGCAGGTGCACATGTGCTACCTGAGCATTTGTAGTCAGTCCACGCTTGCAAGTGCATGTTGGTTAAATGTCTAAGCAAGCAACTGGTATTCAAATTGCGTAGATTTTTCCATCTGCTAAAGGTCCTTCGGCACTTCTTACAGATAACCTTTGCATCATCAGTAGGATTTTGTTCAAAAAAGTGCCACACTGCACTCTTCCTACTATGGTGCAAATTTTCAGGGCTTGCACGCTGCGCTAATTTGACCGTCTGGCCAAGCTGTCCTGCAACTCTTAGTTTTCTTGCCAAGTCTTTTGAAAGCTACGGGCCTGCCGGATAACCGCTGTGGTGATGACGAAGCCTGCTGTGGATCCATCTCCTATTCTGACCTATTATCACCAGCACCCTCTTCCCCCAATGGATGCCAATCCGGTTCAGCAACTGGGTCATCCATGACCTCGTCTTCAATATCATCTGCACCTTCCTCTGTACCTTCCTCTGTGTCACCGTGTAAGCTGGTATAGTATGCAGGAAGGTGCACCTGAGTTTCATCAGGGTTTGCTTCGGGCTCAGTAGACTGCGAGGGCAATGTAATGCTGTGGGTGAATGTACCAGCAGATTCATCTAGTAGTGGCTGTGCATCAGTGCACTCCATGTCAGATTCATCTTGGACTGGGGAATTCAAGATTTTACTTGATAACCCAGGAATGGTATGTGAAAAGAACTCCATGGAGTAATCTGAATTGTGTGCTGCTGCATCCTTCACTTTTGGTGTGGGTGAAGAACACAACGAAAGGTGTTGTTCCTTACCAAAGGCCTGCTCTGTGCTAGCAGTTTTTGTAACTTCAGAAGAGGAGGCAATAGAGCTGGAGGCTGTTTCGGCAATGTAAGCCAAAACCTGTTCCTGATGCGCCGGCTTTAAAAGCGGTTTACCTACTCCCAGAAAAGGGAACCTTAAAGGCCTTCTTGTGCCAGACGATGACACAGGCTCAACACCTCCTGCCTTAGCTGCTATTGTGCTTTTGCCAGAACCAGCCGACGCACCACCACCATCAGTACCAGCTGCGCCCCCCTGCCCACGTCCACGGCCTCTTCCACCATACTTCCTCATGTTTGGGAAAATGTACCAAAAATACCAGAAGAGAGATGGTACTGTATGAGGAGTGTACAGCTGTGTAAGGCGTATTAAAAAAATTAAATCTCCGTACATATTTTGTTAGTCACAGACCCTCTAACAGTATGTATTGGACCGCAATCCAACAAGCAGATATATGGTACTGTATCAGAAGTGTACAGCTGTATACGTTTTAGTGAAACTAGCAATCTCCGTATATGTATTTACGGAGAGTCACACACACACACGCTGACTCTGTATAGATGTGACTGTAAAGCGAACAGCAGATATACAATACTATTTGTGAATCGGACAGCTCAATACGGTGTATGGAGAAATGGAAATGTCCGTATATGTATTTACGGAGTGTCACACACACGCTGACTCTGTATAGATGTGATCGATTCGCAAACAGTATTGTATATCAGCTGTTCGCATAACAGACAGCTCAATACGGTGTATGGAGAAATGGAAATGTCCTTATATGTATTTACGGAGTGTCACACACACGCTGACTCTGTATAGATGTGACCGTAATGCGAAAGGCAGATATACAATACTGTTTGAGAATCGGACAGCTCTATACGGTGTCTGTTTGGAAAATTGTAAATCTCCGTCTATTTTTATACAGAGTGACACGCGCTGCCTCTGTATAGATTTGACCGTAATCAAACAGCAGATATATGATACTGTTTGAAAAGCAGACAGCTCTATACGGTGTAGGTCTGGAAAAATGGAAAATCTCCTCGATTTGTTTTTCCAGAGTCACACACAGATAGCGTCACTGTTTGAAAAGCGGACAGCTCTATACGGTGTAGGTCTGGAAAAATGGAAAATCTCCTCGGTTTGTTTTTCCAGAGTCACACACAAATAGCTTCACTGTTTGAAAAGCGGACAGCTCTATACGGTGTATGGAGAAATGGAAATGTCCGTATACGTATTTACGGAGTGTCACACACACACGCTGACTCTGTATAGATGTGACCGTAATGCGAACGGCAGATATACAATACTGTTTGAGAATCGGACAGCTCTATACAGTGTCTGTATGGAAAATTGTAAATCTCCGTCTATTTTTATACAGAGTGACACACGCTGCCTCTGTGTAGATTTGACCATAATCAAACAGCAGATATACGATACTGTTTGAAAAGCAGACCGCTCTGTACAGTGTAGGTCTGGAAAAATGGAAAATCTCCTCAGTTTGTTTTTCCAGAGTCACACACAGATAGCTTCAGTGTTTGAAAAGCAGACAGCTCTATGCGGTGTAGGTCAGGAAAAATGGAAAATCTCCTCGGTTTGTTTTTCCAGAGTCACACACAGATAGCTTCACTGTTTGAAAAGCAGACAGCTCTATACGGTGTAGGTCAGGAAAAATGGAAAATCTCCTCGGTTTGATTTTCCAGAGTCACACACAGATAGATTCAGTATTTGAAAAGCAGACAGCTCTATACGGTGTAGGTCTGGAAAAATGGAAAATCTCCTTGGTTTGTTTTTCCAGAGTCACACACAGATAGCTTCACTGTTTGAAGAGCAGACAGCTCTATACGGTGTAGGTCAGGAAAAATGGAAAATCTCCTCGGTTTGTTTTTCCAGAGTCACAGACAGATACAGCTTGTATTTATCCGTGATACCAGCCGGTACATGGTAGTGTGTGAGGAGCATACACCACTATACGGTGTGTGAAAAAATGAACACTCGGTAGCTGAGCAGAACAAAATAATAAAAGTTGGAGTGCATTGAAAAAAGCAGTTTGAAGAGTAGTGTGCACACACCAATGCAGCTATCAGGTAGCCTTAAAAGGCAGCCTAATCACCACCAGCGCTGCTGCACACAACAAAAATCCTCCCCTTTCACTGCACACTAACTGTACAGTGAAAAGCGCTAGCAGCAGAAGCTATTTTTTTTTCTTCTTCCCTGCCTAACGCTCTCCCTATTCAGAATCAGCAGCAGCACCTCTCCATGTTCTAAGATCGGCAGAAGTAAGATGGCGGTCGGCGGTCATGGCCTTTTATAGGCACTGTGACTCCACACAAAGCCAGCCAATCACTTGCATGCCCTTCTCTAACATGGTGGAGGTCACTGCCGACGTAATCGCGTTGCCCACACTAAGCGTCCTTGATGATTGGCAGAGAAAAGGCACTGGAAGCATTATTTGAAACGCGACTTGGGCGCTCAAGTCGGCGACTTCATGGCCGACCTCACGCTATGGTCTGGTTTCGATCAGCGAAACCCGACTTTAGCAAAAGTTGGCGGATTCTGAATTTGGCCAACCCGTTTCGCTCAACTCTGGTTGTCTGCGACTTGCTGCTGCAGCGTAGGCACATCTCTCTTAGAAAAGTAATGGGTACTGGAGGACTGCGACGGCCATCAGCTTTCAGAAACCATCTGTATCAACAAAGCAGAAATGCTGCATTTCCATGGCCATGTAATAATTACAGAGATCACAGGCCATGAATCATGCAGAAACAAGTGCTGTGATCTTTGTAGCGAATCACTTTCAGCTGGCTCCTATCGTCCAGACAATAACACGATTCTTGGAGACTTCAACATCCCCAAATCCCCAACTGTATCCCAGCTTCTATCTTTAGCCACTTCTCGTGGCCTCTCACGACTTTCAATCTCTGAGACATACAAAGACGGTAACACTCCTGATCTGAACTTTGTCCTGCTCAGTTTAATCTTCTACCTAGATAACGCATCTCTTAACTTTTGTCCCCCATGAAATTAGGAGTATAGCCAAAACTTAGACATTTTTAAGCGCTGTCTAAAAACACATCTGTTTAGGGCTGCCTATCATGTTCCCTAATCAAATTAATATATATAATATCAACATACAGTACAGACCAAAAGTTTGGACACACCTTCTCATTCAAAGAGTTTTCTTTATTTTCATGACTATGAAAATTGTAGTTTCTCTCTGAAGGCATCAAAACTATGAATTAACACATGTGGAATTATATAATTAACAAAAAAGTGTGAAACAACTGGCCTCCACAGTCACCAGACCTGAACCCAATCGAGATGGTTTGGGGTGAGCTAGACCGCAGAGTGAAGGCAAAAGGGCCAACAAGTGCTATGCATCTCTGGGAACTCCTTCAAGACTGTTGGAAGACCATTTCCGGTGACTACCTCTTGAAGCTCATCAAGAGAATGCCAAGATTGTGCAAAGCAGTAATCAAAGCAAAAGGTGGCTACTTTGAAAAACCTAGAATATAAGACATATTTTCAGTTGTTTCACACTTTTTTTGTTAATTATATAATTCCACATGTGTTAATTCATAGTTTTTATGCCTTCAGAGAGAATCTACAATTTTTATAGTCATGAAAATAAAGAAAGCTCTTTGAATGAGAAGGTGTGTCCAAACTTTTGGTCTGTATTGTATATACAGTGGGGCAAAAAAGTATTGTCAGTCAGCAATAGTGCAAGTTCCACCACTTAAAAAGATGAGAGGCGTCTGTAATTTACATCATAGGTAGACCTCAACTATGGGAGACAAACTGAGAAAAAAAAATCCAGAAAATCACATTGTCTGTTTTTTTTTCATTTTATTTGCATATTATGGTGGAAAATAAGTATTTGGTCAGAAACAAGCAATCAAGATTTCTGGCTCTCACAGACCTGTAACTTCTTCTTTAAGAGTCTCCTCTTTCCTCCACTCATTACCTGTAGTAATGGCACCTGTTTAAACTTGTTATCAGTATAAAAAGACACCTGTGCACACCCTCAAACAGTCTGACTCCAAACTCCACTATGGTGAAGACCAAAGAGCTGTCAAAGGACACCAGAAACAAAATTGTAGCCCTGCACCAGGCTGGGAAGACTGAATCTGCAATAGCCAACCAGCTTGGAGTGAATAAATCAACTGTGGGAGCAATAATTAGAAAATGGAAGACATACAAGACCACTGATAATCTCCCTCGATCTGGTGCTCCACGCAAAATCCCACCCCGTGGGGTCAGAATGATCACAAGAACGGTGAGCAAAAATCCCAGAACCACGCGGGGGGACCTAGTGAATGAACTGCAGAGAGCTGGGACCAATGTAACAAGGCCTACCATAAGTAACACACTACGCCACCATGGACTCAGATCCTGCAGTGCCAGACGTGTCCCACTGCTTAAGCCTGTATATGTGCGGGCCCGTCTGAAGTTTGCTAGAGAGCATTTGGATGATCCAGAGGAGTTTTGGGAGAATGTCCTATGGTCTGATGAAACCAAACTGGAACTGTTTGGTAGAAACACAACTTGTCGTGTTTGGAGGAAAAAGAATACTGAGTTGCATCCATCAAACACCATACCTACTGTAAAGCATGGTGGTGGAAACATCATGCTTTGGGGCTGCTTCTCTGCTAAGGGGCCAGGACGACTGATCCGGGTACATGAAAGAATGAATGGGGCCATGTATCGTGAGATTTTGAGTGCAAACCTCCTTCCATCAGCAAGGGCATTGAAGATGAAACGTGGCTGGGTCTTTCAACATGACAATGATCCAAAGCACACCACCAGGGCAACGAAGGAGTGGCTTCATAAGAAGCATTTCAAGGTCCTGGAGTGGCCTAGCCAGTCTCCAGATCTCAACCCTATAGAAAACCTTTGGAGGGAGTTGAAAGTCCGTGTTGCCAAGCAAAAAGCCAAAAACATCACTGCTCTAGAGGAGATCTGCATGGAGGAATGGGCCAACATACCAACAACAGTGTGTGGCAACCTTGTGAAGACTTACAGAAAACGTTTGACCTCTGTCATTGCCAACAAAGGATATATCACAAAGTATTGTGATGAAATTTTGTTTCTGACCAAATACTTATTTTCCACCATAATATGCAAATAAAATGAAAAAAAAACAGACAATGTGATTTTCTGGATTTTTTTTTCTCAGTTTGTCTCCCATAGTTGAGGTCTACCTATGATGTAAATTACAGACGCCTCTCATCTTTTTAAGTGGTGGAACTTGCACTATTGCTGACTGACTAAATACTTTTTTGCCCCACTGTATATAGCTTATAATGATGAGCAAGTATGCTCATTGCTCGGGTGGTCTCCGAGTATTTTGGCGTGCTTGGAGATTTAGTTTTCATAGCCTCAGCTGTATGATTTGTAACTGCCAGACAGCTTGAATACATGCGTGGAATGCCTGTTTGTTAGGGAATTTCCACATGTATTCAGCCTGTCTACAAGTCACAAATCATGCAGCTTAGACGACGAAATCTAAATTTCCGAGCACGCCAAAATACTCGAAGATCACCCGAGCATGCTCGCGGAGACCCGGGCAACAATGCTACTCGCTCATCATTAATAGCTTATTCTCTACTTCTCTGAACATAATTTGCCATTAAATTCAACCGTACCAAAAAGGCTCATGCAGCCTTTACCTTCCCCCGATTTCCTCATGATGGTTGTGCCATCATTGCAAATAAGCACCTGTAATTGATGTCACCCCCACCTCATTTTAAATTGTAAGCTCTGAAGAGCAGGGTCGTCATTATTTTTGCTTTGTTTCATTTTCTGAAACTTGGTAACTTTTGAATATTTTATATGAACTCCTGAATTGTAAAAGCTTTGCAAAATATGGTTGTGATATATAAATAAAGGTTATTATTATTAGTAGATTGAAGATGTTGAAGTTCAAGCTGTTAGCTTTGCCATGAGTAGGAGTAAAGGGCTCGCTGCTTTGCTGACACAGGGTGAAGTATGGTGAACACGACAAGCTGCTGGACTATAAGAGATGTGCAGGCGAAGATGCTACGGTGGATTGCGAAAGATGGGATGTGCTTGGTATGTAAGATCAGTCAAAAACAGCAGGCATATCCAATTCCATATCAACTGCTAAGTGACAGCACATGTGAAAAAGACTTTTGTATACTAATAGATCACAGACTGAATATGAGTCAACAGTGTGATGCAGCAGCAAAAAAGGCAAATGCAATTCTAGGATGTATTAACAGAAGCATACAGTCTAGATCACGTGAAGTCATTATTTCCCTCTACTCCTCTTTGGTCAGACCTCATCTGGAATATTGTGTCCAGTTTTGGGCACCACATTTTAAAAAAGACATCAACAAACTGGAGCAAGTTCAGAAAAGAGCGACCAGAATGGTGACCGGTCTGCAAACCCTGTCTTATGAGGAAAGGTTGCAGGATTTGGGAATGTTTAGTTTGCAAAAGAGAAGACTGAGAGGAGACTTAATAGCCGTCTACAAATATCTAAAGGGCTGTCACATTGTAGAAGGATCAACTTTATACTCATTTGCACAAGGAAAGACTAGAAGCAATGGGATGAAACTGAATGGGAGGAGACACAGATTAGATATTAGAAAAAACTTTTTGACAGTTAGAGTGATCAATGAGTGGAACAGGCTGCCACGAGAAGTGGTGAGTTCTCCTTCAATGGAAGTCTTCAAACAGAGGCTGGACAGACACCTGACTGGGATGATTTAGCGAATCCTGCTTTGAGCAGGGGGTTGGACCAGATGGCCCAGGAGGTCCCTTCCAACTCTACGATTCTATGATTCTATGACAGGGTCCCAGTCAACACAACTGTAGCGGGTAAACAAGTGGAGGTTCTGTGGCCGGAGTCCTGTGTGACAACATTTTGCCATGGTGAGGGAGGAGAATGAATCACAATATGCGGTTCATAGGGTGCATTTTAGCACAGTGATATTCCCAGACTAACGCTTGTTGATCGCACATGTGCCAGTTCATGCATGAAGTTGTGAAATTTTCATTTTTTTTTTACGCTACTATGTTGTTTTTAAAAAAGTTAACAGATAACATGATTTTTTAGAATTTTCCTGGTCTGAAAAAGACCCAAGCTAGGCAACTGCAGAACCACAAATGCTGCTGTCCATTGCCAGAGTTGGGGCTCATGATGCATTGGTTTTCGTGGTTGCATAACTCTGTGTCTTCATAATCTCCTCGTCTTCCTTCTCCTTTGCTGAGCTAAGCAACATGTGTTGTGAATTCCTTGGATCTGACTTCTGAGTTGGGGCTCCCTCTAGTGGTTACTGTGGGTAGTGGAGCTGGCCAGGTCGATAGAAGTCTGCCACCTGACGACGATGATTGGAAATCAGGGGTTACTGATTGGGAGGATATAAGTGAGCAGGCTTCCCTCAGTTGCTGCTGGTGATTAGTTTCTTCCACTTGATCTTGAGTTCTGCTGTCTCCTGCCTGATCCTGCATTTTTCAGCTAAGTTGTTCATTTGCTAATCCTTTGCATCTGATCTGGTTTTGCCTCCTTCTGCTTTGCTGTGAGGGTTCAGCTTGCTCCTTGCTGGGGCTGTGCTGGACCCCGCTCCATATGTTACAGCTTGTGTCAGTTTGTTCAGTCCTCTGTTACATTAGTCTCTTTTGCTTTGTTGCC
Source organism: Dendrobates tinctorius (assembly GCF_039654945.1). Classification (NCBI taxonomy): domain Eukaryota; kingdom Metazoa; phylum Chordata; class Amphibia; order Anura; family Dendrobatidae; genus Dendrobates; species Dendrobates tinctorius. The sequence continues at coordinate 3,883,027 of NW_027361728.1, read as the reverse complement.
AGTTCACACCAGAATGCTGACATAGTGGGGGAGAGGTCGTGAGACATCAGTGTTTTTTGTACATCAGATGTGTTGGATTTTTTAGGGTTTTTGCATGATTGCAGACAGTGTCTTTCCTTTCCTATCCTATCTAGACAGTTTGGGCCCCATCATTTGCTCAGTCTATTTTCTGCCTGTGTTTGTGCCTCATCTTGTCTCACCGACAATATATGTTTGGGGGCTATCTATTTCTTTGGGGTTCTACTCTGGGGTTGTTTAGATTTCACCTTTCTTGCTTTAGGTTTAATAAGTTCTCCGGCTGTACCGAGGCGTCTAGGGCATCGTAGGTATGCTCCACGGCTACTGTTAGTTGTGTTGTTAGGATTAGGGGTCTGCAATCCGCTAAGTGACCAACCTTTCTGGTTTCCTGGTGACCTAGCCTATTCCTGCCATCCTCCTCGATGACCTATTCATAACATACATGCCTCTGGGTTTACACCAAATGTGATCTACTACCTCATCATCATCCTTTCTGTTCTCTCACTCCTCACCCTGAGAGTCACCCTCCTCCTCTTCCTGCACTGACAGCACAGTAGCTTGCTGGTGCCTTAAGTATGTGAGTCTCATCACAAATGGATCACCTTCACCCAATGTGGTTAACGTCTGTTGACGAGGGTTTGGATTACGCTCAGACCAAACTTTCTCCAGCCATGGATAAAACCGAGAAAAAATTTGGGCATCTGTGCAGATGATTTCCTCCTCTTGACTCTGTGAGTCTTTGGAGTGCACTTGCCCATGGCATACAATGTGTGAAGAGATCTGCAGACTCAGCCATCTGTCATTCCCAACAGTCAGTTGGGTGGTTGGAGAGTGGAGAGTGGAGAGTGGTTGGAAAACAAGGGTAATTGGGGTGCCAACACTGAGAACTGTACTGTGTGTGATGTCATTGCTGACGAAGAAGGTCCGTGCACCTTCAAAACACGTAGGCGATTTGTCTCTCTCAGCCTCCGTTCCCCCTGCATTCAGTTCCCTGCCCTAGGTGACATCACCCAGACCACGCCCCCGACACCCCGGCACTGTCAGCGGTAGCTGCATATTCACTGGCTTCCACTCCCCTGCTCCAGCGCACAGAATCCTCTGCTGAAGCCACTTCTGTGGATTTTTTGGTGGATCAGGAATCTCCTTCATAGGATCACCTCATTTACACTAGACCATTTCCTCACCGTAAGGTAGGCAGACGACTCTCTCATCCACTTGTTATACCTCTTTGATTTTTAGTCACTACTTTTGAGAGATTGACTCACATTAATAGAACTCTAGCGTGGTGCTCTTTTGTCCTTATTTTGTAAATTCCTTTTTTTGACAGCCACCAGCACAGAGGCTGTCTCAGCGCCTGCAGCTCTAGTTTGCATTAGGTGGAGCACCAGTGTACATCTTTTGATAAGTTTCAATTCTTGCTGCAGATTCTCAATGGGATTTAAGTCTGGACTTTGACTGGGCTACTAAAAGCACATGCATATGCTTTGATCTAAACCATTACATTTTAGCAACTACAGTATGCTTTGGGTTGTTTTCCTGCTGGAATGTAAGCCTACGCCCCAGTCTCAAGTCTTCTGCAGCATTTAACAGGATTTCCTCCAGGATTTCCTTGTATTTAGCTCCAGTCATCTTCCCGTCAACTCTGATCAGCTTCTCTGGCCCTGCTGATGAAAAGCATCCCCACAGCACAATGTTGTCACCACAATGGTTTACATTAGGGATGGTGTTTTCAGGGTGATGTCCAATATTAGTTTTCTGTCACATATAGCGTTTTGTATTTAGCCTAAAAAGTTCTTCTATTATCTGCAATTGGGTTGTATTATGGCTTGCTTTCAAAAATGGCTTTCTTTTTGCTACTCATCCATAAAGGCCAGATTTGTGAAATATATGACTAATAGTTGTCCTGTGGTCAGATTCTCTCATTTGAACTGTGGATCTCTGCAGTTTCGCCGAAGTGACCAAGGCCTCCTAGCTGCTTCTCTAATTATAACTCTCCTTGCTTGAGATGTCAGTTTTTATGGACCACCATATCATGGTAGGTTTGCTGTTGAGCCATATGCCTTCCATTTTTGCATGATGGATTGAATAGTGCTGCGTGAGATGTTCAGAGCTTGGACAATTTTATATAATCTAACCCTGCTTTACTCTTTTCCACAACTTGTCTAAGCTTTTGCCCTGTCTCCCCCACATACAGACCCCCAGTTGGACATTTAGTACAAATAATTAAGTACACCACATTAGATGTAATGCAGCTGAAAGTATCTGGGATCTTGTAGTCCTGATGTGAATTGGGGATCTTTATCGTGTCCGTGGTCATTATAAATGGACAGGTTTTACATTTTTTCAGGTTGCAAGGAAAGGTTCCTCCAGCTGTAGGAGAGGAAAGGGAGCTTCTGACAATGATGCTTCTTAGATTTGGGGGCTGCCTAAAGCACAGTAGTGGCATCTTTTTGTAGTAAAGGTTGTAATTTCCGTGCAGCTCCCCTTAGCACTTCCAGATTTGGGTTGGAGGTGACTGCTAGAGGCACCCGGTTATTTTCTTCTTTAGCTTTGTAATGTAGCTGGTGATTCCTTGACATTCTGGTGGCTCTTGTAATTTGGTTTTCAATTGTTCTTGGATGGTAGCCCTGATTCAAAAAGGTCTTTTTGAGGCGACCAAGGTGTTTGTCTCTATCCATGGGGTTGGAACATATACAATTGTATCTGATGTCTTGGCTATAGATAATAGAGTTCTTTTTGTGTTTTGGATGGAAACTGTCCCATTTAAGGCATGTTGGACGGTCGATTGGCTTCTGATACAGGGATGTCTCTATTTCATTGTTTTTTAGCTTAATGATGGTGTCCAAAAAGTTAATCTCAGTGCTGGAGTAGTTGAGTGTTAAATTAATGGTTGGATAAAATTGATTAAACTGTTCGTGGAACATCTTTAGCTGTTGCTCAGACTCCGTCCAGATGATTAAAATATCATCAATGAAGCGGTAGTAGGCCAGGGGCCTGATGGGGCATGAGGACAAAAATGTCGCTTTCAAGCTTGGCCATGAAAAGATTTGCATACTGTGGAGCCATTTTACTTCCCATAGCTGTGCCAGTCTCCTGTAGATAGATCTTGTTGTCAAATTCAAAGTAATTGTGGGTGAGGATGAATTATATAAGTTTCACCACAGCATCAGCATCAGTCCCTGTGTTTTCCATGAAGAATTTGCAGGCATTTAATCCATCTTGGTGTGGGATATTAGAGTACAAAGATTCCACATCCATTGTGGCCAGGATGGTTCCTTCTGGTATAGGACCTATTGCTGCTAGTTTATTCAATAGGTCAGTTGTGTCCTGAATGTAGCTAGGTGTATCCTTCACCAGTGGTTTAAGAATACCCCCTACCCATCCAGATACCTGCTCAGTGAGGGTGCCCACACATGAAATAATTGGTCTTCCTGGATTTCCAGATTTGTGGATTTTGGGAAGCATGTAGAATGTCCCTATTCTTGGACTCACTGGGAAGTAGTTTCCTTCTGCATCATGAGGAAGATTTACTGTACCTAGATAATCCAGTTTATGAGGGCATACCTAATGTCAATGATGAAACACTACCTCAAGTGTTACACTGGAATATGTTGCGGCTTGCTCCTCTGATGAGACCACCAAGATTAGGTCTGCAACAGGATTGGTCCTAGAAGATGAGGAAGGATGACTTACAGTGTTGTCGAGATCACTGGAGTTGCCGATGCTGCCCTCGAGTGGGACACACAATGAATCATGACTCGACTTACAATCCCAGGTGACTGGGTCTCCGATTGCCCCAGAAGTGCCCCTACAGGAAGAATTCTGCAGGACTGAGTAGGCAAACACCAAGTATTCCCCCACTGGTATGCTCCAGACTAATTTTTTTGGACACAGATACAGAAGAAAACCCAAGAGTGCACTTAACTGTTGAATGCACATCGGTTATCCTTTAAGAAACTTCAAACCCACAATGATTCCACTCGCCCGAGCATTGGCAAGCTAAAAAGGGAGAGAGATGTAAGAGGAAGTGATGGTTCCCTTGAAGAGCCACTGCATGATATGACATTAGTGGGAAAAGACTGCCATCTGCTGGCTGGACTAAACAGGTGTAACCAACAGACACCAAATGAATTACAAGGGGAGCTAGTTTTTGTGCAGGACCTGGTCAGGTGGCTTGCATGATAGAGTTCCTTTATATAAATTACTTGTATACCAAACCATAGGGGGATAGACTTTATCAGAAGACTTGAAGCCTAGCCGGAAAACCTAGTGACCCCCACTAGGGCCATTTTTTCCAGAATTGCCTAATATGGTAGTTCCCAGGAATGTGTGTACCACCCTTGTATGAAGAACATTAGTATAATTCTTGAGAGACTTTTCCCGTTATTACAATTGAATTATTGCATTGTTTATTGCTGTTTGCACTCTTTCATATCATTAGCTGTCTCCTGATTATTGTAAATTCCCCCCTGTATTTGACAAAACTGTTCATTGACTGTACCTAGCTCGAGCGTCCTGTGCATTGCAATTGGTCTCCTGCTTTACATTTTTATGGTGTGAATCTCTAAAATTGATTAGTGCCATCTAAAGAAAAATTTTGGACCTCATTCACCAAAACTTTTTCTTCAGAATTCTAGTATAAAAACTTTTAATATTTTAGCGATATGTGATGCTGAACAAAAATGTTACAACTTTTGAAGTTTTCACAAAATTTTTGCCAGGTTCTAACAATGTGGGCTGAGATGAAGCTTGACGGAGTGTGGTGATCCTTGCTCGTCAAATTAATGATGAGAGGCTGTGTTCACTGCACAACAAATCTTACTTTATCTGGCAATGGAGTAAGGGTCCTGTTACACATAGCGACGCTCCAGCGATCCCGACAACGATACGACCTGGTAAGGATCGCTGGTACGTAGCTACATGGTCGCTAGTAAGCTGTCAAACAGGCAGATCTACGTAACGACGCAGCAATGATATGACGATCCGTATAACGACCTCGGCGGTCGTTGGGACCTTGTCACACAGCAGCTATTCTGACGACTCAGACCTCGATAGGCGCGCTTCAACGAAGTCGCTCGTCGTTGTTGTAGCGTCAAACACAGCGAAGCATGCTGGCCAGCGGGACCCCAATGATCAAAAAATGGTCTAGGACATTCCAGCATGATCTGTGATATCGCAGCGAGGGGCCGGTCGCCGCTATGTGTCACACGTAGCGAGATCGCTTGCAAGGTCGCTTTTGCGTCACAAAACCTGTGACGTTTCAGCGATCTCGCTAATGATCTCGCTATGTGTGACGGGGCTTTAAGATTTTCGGTGAGGCGCTTATCTTACCTGGTTTTCACAACAACTGCGGAGGGCACCATCAAATAAATAGAACTAGTTAATAGGGATCCAACCACAGTATGTCCAAAACTACATGTATATCAAGAGAAAAAAGCCAAGAAGACATACACCAAAAGCAGGGATCACCATAGAAAGATTATCAATTTTATTGCATAGGATACACAAAAACACCAAAAAATATTAAAAACGTTTAAAAAGTGCAACGGTTATTTATACATAACCTGTAAACCTGAGAGCAGTGACAAGTCCTACATAACATCACACAGTAATACATATGTAATTTAAACAGCAAGTCCACATAGTAAATATTTTGCGTGCATTAAACTCAGCCCTAAAAAACAATCTAGATGTATGCTACTACTAGGCACAATACTTTCAATATGTCCACAAACGTGTCCTGAGAGCCAAAATATATAAGTAAATATGGGAAGAGCAAAGATGTAAGAAACACAAGTTGTGTATATTAGACTCTGTCCAATACAGCTCAATCTATGATACTGCTAAATGCATCACTCGCATAAAGAGATGAAAAAAGTGCATAGTGGGATTGAAATACAACACATCAAGACAAGGTATTGTGGCATCAAATATTAACCTGACATAATAACCTGTGGTAAATACCACTAATAGAATTCAATAGAGAGGCAGGCGATATAGGCTTAAGGAAAGCTAAAGCTCTTGTCAATTGACTCATAAAAAACCTCCCGGTATACTTTACCACTCAGAGTAGCAGACTGCTGAGATAATGAGGACATGCTCACTAAATGCAGATGATCATTAAACACAGATTAGTGCAGGAGGACGGGTTATAAATTCACATTTGACACTTTTTTTTTTTTTTAATAAATCACTTTAGTAAACTTATAAACTAGAAGTCCTTGCAAAAGCATTAAGGGGACTAACCTGGCAAACCTCCGACTCACAAAGAGTCATCTTACAGCACTCAGGAGAGGAAAAACCCCCTGTGGAGGAAACCTCTAGGGAACCATGGCTGAAGGATGGCCCTTCCCTTGGGCTTAGAAGGTTAATGCTGTTAACTCTTTATAGCCATGATAAAATTGAACCTGGAACAAAATATACAATGGTAAGTTCAAAAATACAATAAAGCATTCATCATACAAGCAATAATTAAAATATTTTAGGATAATGATTATAAACAGGGGCGGGAGGGCGGGAAATGCTTCCTCCTGTTCATCCCCTGTAAGAAAGAGGGAGAGACAGATTTCCTGTTCTATATAAGCCCCACCCTCCTCACAGTTACCCACCCAGGCACATATATACTGTGCTTCTTACTCTGAAAGCAACATCACTCGTGCTAAAAATCTACACCACTATACCAAAAAAGCTGCAGGAGTAAAGGTCCACCCATCCCCAAGTCATGTCCTCCTCCGCCTATGACTCCAGTGGTTTCTTGACTTATGGATATGGGACGGACCCCCACTCTATCTTAAAACCACCATAACTACAGTAAACCTAAGCACTAGAATAAATACACAACACATTATTTTGGTTGTCAAAATGGCCATAGCTTTATTTAAATCACAGGATTAAAACAATCACAGTAGGAGTCAGGTGAAGTGCTAGTACATTGGGATTCACAAGTACTGTGATATCCCAAGCTGTCTGACAAACAGAACCAGGACAGACAGCCATAAAGGGGCGGCACGCACTGGCTTGCCATTCAAGCAGAGCCAGTAAACTTTCAGGGCACCAATGACCCTATTATCCTCACTCCTGTGCTTAACCACTGTGCCCGCCCCTGATTGACATTACCATTACAACGTCCTTGAGGCTGGCCACCAAAGCCGAGCCTGTTCACCACCATGAGGTGTTACATCCTCTATTAGGTAAAATGAGTCCACCTTAACTTGCCTGCAACTTCCACCTGACTCCTAAACCGCCACCAGAGAGGCCATTTGACACCTTAAATGGACTCGACCCCCCTCAATTATGCCTAATAAAACCATCAAGCATTTTTACATGCTATGGAAAGACTGTGCACACAAGTAATAAAAATTAAAATTCCAGAGCTCCGACAGATTAATTTTATCAATTCCATGCTACCAAGTTATGATCAATAATACGATAACTACAGCAAAATAACAGTTGCTAATCATCCTGCAATGAGGATCCCATAATGGGGAATGTGGAAAGTAAACCATAATTAAGGTCGTAGCCACAATCTGAATACCTGTATAATGACATCTGTCATGCCTCAAAAAACTATTATACCACATGTATTGTAGCCAGCTCTAATAATTCACCAATTCACAGATTTTAGTTCTAGAAGCCACCATTATTTACAGTAGCTGTGCAGTAAAATTTCTTAAACCCACTTACTATCACTACCCGAAAAATGATCAATATATCAATAGAAAGTTGGGACCTGTTGAAGTGCATTGTGCACGAAACGGCTGTCGTCTTTTTGCATTTCTCCCGTGCCATTGCCTATGCTTTATTAATATGAAATAAAGTGAATCATTTCAAGAGAACGGTAAGTGCCATCCTGCTGTCTTTTTCTACTATGATATTTCATGTTTTTTCTTCACATGGAGAGCACCCGTTCAGCAAGGGTTACAGGTGTCACACTGATAGCGGTTATAAGTGGCTTTGCGGGTATTTCATTCTCAGGGACAGTGCCGGATGTTTCTTTTTTCTTTGACTGACTATATCAATAGATCAATAGAAAGATATTATAAATAGGGAGTAATTAAAAACTATACACAATATAACATCAACATTATAACCGACCATAAAATAACGTTCAGAATATCTGGAAGTAGTAATTTAAATAAACCTAAAGCAGAAAAAGTCTGCAAAGGCATGTTTTTCATGCACTTGATAACATTTACTGTTGACCTCTCCAACTGAGTCAAAGGCATCGGGAATAGGCATATTGTCCTTCATGTTAATGCACTTGATTACTTTACCCTTAGCCGCTCCCACTGGCTCAAGGGCACTGGGAGTAGGCACAGTGCCCTTTGTGTTAATGCACTTGGTTATAACCTTAGCCACTCCCATTGGCTCAAGAGCATCAGGAATAGGCATACTGCCCTTTGTGTTAATGCACTAGATTATACCCTTAGCCGCTTCCACCAGCTCAAGGGCATCGGGAATAGGCATATTGCCCTTCATGTTAATGCACTTGATTACTTTACCCTTAGTCACTCCCACTGACTCAAGGGCACACAGATTAGGTACATTGCTCTTCAGTTTCATGCACTAGAAAACTGCATTGTCCAGACGACAACCTTGTTCTCTTCTCCCCTCCAGCCGCTGTTCCTGGCTCAGAGGAGCCAATTTATTTTGTAGGCATGCAAAATATGATTGCCATGACCCCAGGAACTTTACCCTAACAGGGTCCTATAAAGAATAAATGCTTCTGGAGACCAGGAGGCCATACCGTGATGGTCATCTCTCCATACCAGGGGGCAATAACCGAGTTGGTTACCCCCTCCACACCAGGGGCCCATACATGAGATGGTTACCCTCCACACCAGGGGGCCATACCTGAGATGATCACCCCTCAAAACCAGGGTGCCATACCTGAAATGGTTACCCTTCCAAACCCAGGGGGGGGTCAGCGGCCAGTTTATTAACAAATAACATAAACATTTACAATAAGTATTAAATACACAATCTTATATGACATGAGGGGAGGGTTCTTGGAGCCCCAAAAATTCTGGCTAAATATTTGGCAAAAAACACAAGACCTTAAATCTCCACGTTACCCTCAGCCGTAAACCACCAGCTCGAGGGCACCAAACATCTCATTCTGGGAAGTCCAACCACCAAAAGCTTCCGGGTAAAACCCCGTCCAGAGCCGTAACCAAAAGCCAGATCGACCAAAACAATTTTCAACTGTCCAGAATTTTAACTTCCAATTCCTTTTCGCTGATTCAGCGTCAACTCCAAGAACCCCACCCCAGAGGTCCATACTTAATATGGTTACCCCTACTGACCAATTTATAAATAACTTCAAGGACCCACTAAAAGGAAAACAACTGTTTTTTTTTTTAAATTTGTAATTCATGTTCTTATTAAAATAAACATAAAATAAACATCAAAGCATAAATAACATTAACACGCTGGGGGGAGTCCTTGAAGCTCCCAAATCTGGTGATTACCAAACATAAAATGTACCAACAATTACTCCCCAGCCGTTACCCCACTAGCTCGGGAGCACCATAGCCACCATGTTCACTTGAATTTCCTGGGGATCCGACAAACTCTTGCTGAAACTCCCCTCCACCTTTCACCAGGTCCAGAACCATATTCACTTCCAAAAAGAGGAATCCATATCCCAATGGATCTCCCAGACCAATTTCTAACCAACTTCAAGGACCCCCCCAACCATCAGGCTCCAGGTAATCCACTCAGGCCTGTGCTATCCACCATCTTAAGTAACATAAAATAAGCACTTGGTGGGTATACACCGATCCCTTTTTTTTTTTAATTATTATTCACGCCTTTATTAAAACAAGCATACAATAAAACATCAAAGCATAAATAATATTAACACGCTGGTAGGAGTCCTTGAAGCTCCCAAAATCTGGTGATTACCAAACATAAAGTGAACATAAAATGTAGCAACAATTACTCCCAGCCATTACCCCACTAGCTCGGGAGCACCATAACCACAAGGGTTCCAATGTTCACTTGAATTTCCTGGGGATCCGACAAACCCTTGCCGAAACTTCCCTCCACCTTTCACCAGATCCAGAACCATATTAAATTCCAAAAGGAGAAAACCATATCCCAATGGATCCCCCAGACCATATTTAACCAACTTCAAGGACCCCTCCAACTGCACAAAATATGGGATAAGTGAGGGTGAAACCATGCAGGTTTACAACCAAGTTATACAACAGGTTAATAATGGAAAATATCCCATCGTAAGGTCCAGAAATAGACAGCGATGGGCAATGCTGTGTTATATGCTGCAACAATAAATGATAAGCTGCCTGCTCCTTTACAGCAGTTACAGACTCTAATCACCAGCTGCGCATAAATGGTAAGAAATATAATATGTAGGTCTAATATAAGCTGCCTGCAGCCATAGGTGTGTGTGCAGAAAACTGCAAGTTCTGTATCCCAGCCAGTCACTCTACTACATACACTTACAATTGACGAGAGACAGGGCTGAAAACTGGGCCCATGATGTGTTTTCCAGAGCAATGTGCAGCATCACACTAGGAGTGCCCACTCACTGCCCGCCATGTGCTGAGTGATTAGTGCCCACTCACTGCCCGCCATGTGCTGAGTTATTAGTGCACACTCAAATGTGCAGAGCTACTCCCCAATTATTTATTTTACACATGATAAAACATAAACCATTCTGGCCTGTGCTATCCACCATCTTAGGTAATATAAAATAAGCTCTTGGTGGGTATACTCTGATCATGCAACATACCAGGGAGACAATATACAGAAACAGAGAGGACTAAAGGCAGCAATAGCTACAGAAATTAAGCACTAAGCTGGAAGTCATGTCCAGATCATATGTACAGCCAGGAAAATAACCTGGAGACACAGGATGTCTATACCCAGCATGATCCGTATATAGCAGAGTGAGGAGTGATATCATGTATACAGACCTGTGGTACAGGTTAAGTATACAGCACAGGAATAGAGCACCACATATATAGTGAGTAACCTGGTTACATTGGATCTGCACACCCAGCCTCACAGTATGTAACAGAGATGAGGTCACATACAGATCATCAGACTCCATAACTCGAAGGGGGGATAATCAGCACACAGCAGGGTCAGTATACAGTGCACTGACATGAAGTGCAGCCTCTCATCATCATACATATATACCATCCCCCGACTGCTCCTCTCACCGGTGTCTCTAATACATGTGACTGCCCAGCTCCACCATAGTAATGGCAGACACTGTATGCGTCCCTCCTCTGTCCTATCATACATAAACCCAGAACTCATGAAGACTCTGTATAATACAGCAGTAATGTGGTATATCAGAAATGTCTGCAGGAGGACACACAAAAGCTGCCTCTGCAATAAGTGAGGGAACATGGCAGCTACATGAATTTCTGAGGTAATCTTGATCCCAGATATGATGTAGGAGCTGATACTACCCTAGTACACACTACACCATGTCTGAGGTGAATGCCGAGTAGTATATCAAACTTGTCTGCAGGGAGGTCACACAGAAGTTGTCTCACAGGCTGTGAGGAAAATGTAGCATGCTCATGAGGGACATGGCAGCTACATGAACTGCTGAGGTAATATTGATCCCATACATAATGTAGGAGCTGATACTACACTAGTACATGATGTCTGAGGAACATCAGGCCCATATAGACTGTGTGTTAAACTTACAAACCTGGAACTATAATTATTTGTTGTACATAGAGGAAAGACAAGCACATGGCTTATGTTAACATTTATCAGCTATTACCTGCAAGACACATCTTCCACTATTTTTTCTAAACATATGTTGATTGCCTATTTTTTTTCAGATGCGATGTCAATTTTGGTCATGTTGCAACTTGCGGCTTATCTGTTTATCCTCTTTGCTGATATGGAGTCAGTATACACTTCTATGCAGGTAAACTATTTTAGATTGTATATATTATGTAGTGTAATGACTACTGTGTCCACTAGGGGGCGCTGTGTGGATGTCCCAAGTGAGAGGATGAGTGGCAGAATACTGAGTGGCCGTTGTGTATCTCAAAGTGGGTGGCTTTGAGATGAAGGCTTGGTTATGTGCTGATCAGCAGAGCTGATCTTTCGTGCCCATGTGTTAGGGAGAAGCCTTCAGGCAGCTGGAGAGATGGGCGGGTTCTAGCTGCCTACTAATCCACCCAGGGGTGTGTCTGATAACACCTATAGTAAAAGGCTATGTGAGTAGGTCAAGGACCTGTGATGAGGTCATAGCCATGTGACCAAGTGGGCGTGGCTACAGACCATATATGGTGGCCAGGGTAGGTCACATGGGTGAATGCTGGGACCTGATTGGTCCAGTTTGGAAGGTCCCGTGAGGAGAAGGATCTCCTCACTAACAGCCTGTGGAGCGGCTGTGTGTGTAATGGCGGCCAGCGTCTGAGAGTCCCTGAGGAATGAGTGGATGTCTGCAGCCTGGAGAAACAGCCATATGGGAACCCTGACGTGGGTGAGATAACCCTGGGGCTAAATAGCCTGTTTAATGGACGCTATGCTGTAATGTGAAGCTATATAATGGACGCTATGAGGTGTATATTGCTGCTGTGGTTTATGATGACAAATAAACCTCATGGACTATGTTATGGCTTATGAAAACCCGAGCTGATTGTGTGGCTGCCAAACGAGTGTCCTCCAACCTTGAATGACAGCGCTACCTCACAATGATCAAAGCTTAAATCTTATTTTTTGCTCTTGCAAGTGTCTATTTTCTGTGTACAAGACTCCACGTAATACTTTAATTTTCTAGTATCTGTTTCATCAAGCGTTACAGCTCATAATTACTGCTCTTATTATCTATGAAGATAGGCAACTACAAATTAATATCTGAGCATCGATTTTACTTTATAAAGATTACTCAACTAATTCAATATATTAGACCATTGACTTCATTATTTTTCATTAAAATATGAAAAGAGATATAAATATAGCAAATAAATATCATGCATAAAAAGTTTGGTTCATATTTTCATCATTGTTGTTAGTAGAGTTGAGCGATACCGTCCGATACTTCAAAGTATCGGATCGGAATGGATCGGCCGATCTTAAAAAAAAGTATCGGTATCGCCGATTCCGATACCGGAAGTCCCATTCAAGTCTATGGGACTTCCGGTATCGGAATAAGAAAAATCCTGTTTTTCCCTTGTACAGCCTCTCTGGGGTCTGTACGGGCCTTTCGGGGGGCTGTGCCGGCCTGCCAGGGGGTCTGTGCAGGCTCCGGTGGTCTGTGCCGGCCTGCCGGTGGTCTGTGCCGGCCTGCCAGGGGGGCTGTGCCGGCCTGCCAGGGGGGCTGTGCCGGCCTGCCGGGGGGCTGTGCAGGCTCCGGGGGGCTGTGCAGGCTTCGGGGGTCTGTGCAGGCATCGTCCGATGGGACTACAAGTCCCATCGGGCGATGCCTGCTACCATGACAGTGATTGACACATTAGCCAATGATGGGACAGTAGTAGTCCCATCATCCGGCTAATGTGTTGAATGTAAAAAAAAAAAAAAATTACATGCTACATACATACAACATGCATACTACATACATGCTACATTCATACTACATACTACATACATGCTACATTCATACTACATATATACTACATGCAACATACATACTACATACATACTACATGCATGCAACATGCATACTACATATATACTACATGCATGCAACATGCATACTACATGCTACATACATACTACATATATGCTACATACATACTACATATATACTACATGCATGCTACATACATACATACTACATATATGCTACATACATACTACATGCTACATACATACTACATATATACTACATGCATGCTACATACATACTACATGCTACATACATACTACATATATACTACATACATACCACATACATACTACATACATGCTACATGCATACTACATATATACTACATGCATGCTACATACATACTACATGCTACATACATACTACATATATACTACATACATGCTACATACATACTACATACATACTACATGCTACATACATACTACATATATACTACATGCATGCTACATACATACTACATGCTACATACATGCTACATACATACTACATACATACTACATACATACTACATGCATGCTACATACATACTACATGCTACATATATACTACATACATACTACATATATACTACATACATACTACATACATACTACATGCATGCTACATACATACTACATGCTACATACATACTACATATATACTACATGCATGCTACATACATACTACATATATACTACATGCATGCTACATACATACTGCATGCTACATGCATGCTACATACATACTACATACATACTACATGCTACATACATACCACATACATACTACATACATGCTACATGCATACTACATATATACTACATGCATGCTACATACATACTACATGCTACATACATACTACATATATACTACATGCATGCTACATACATACTACATATATACTACATGCATGCTACATACATACTGCATGCTACATGCATGCTACATACATACTACATACATACTACATGCTACATACATACCACATACATACTACATACATGCTACATGCATACTACATATATACTACATGCATGCTACATACATACTACATGCTACATACATACTACATATATACTACATACATGCTACATACATACTACATGCTACATACATACTACATATATACTACATGCATGCTACATACATACTACATGCTACATACATGCTACATACATACTACATACATACTACATACATACTACATGCATGCTACATACATACTACATGCTACATATATACTACATACATACTACATATATACTACATACATACTACATACATACTACATGCATGCTACATACATACTACATGCTACATACATACTACATATATACTACATGCATGCTACATACATACTACATATATACTACATGCATGCTACATACATACTGCATGCTACATGCATGCTACATACATACTACATACATACTACATGCTACATACATACCACATATATACTACATACATACAATACATTCATACAATACATACATAGACATACAGTACATATAACATAACATAGAGTAACATACTTACCAATACTTGTCACATTGTTCCCCGAAGCCATTGTCTTTTACGGAATAAATATTAACATAACAAACCACAAAAATACTCACCCACGATCCGAAGCAGTCCACGAGTGTGTCCCACGACGATCTTGGGTAGAGAACTGCAGCATCAGCTGTTGCTGCCGTTCTCTACGGGCTGCAGGAATCCAATGACGGAAGGTAGGTATCCTTCCGCACTGTATTCCTCCGCCACTTAAAAAAAAAAAAAAAAAGTCCCTAGTCTCACTTTATGCCATTGCTGCGTGGGAATTTCCCACACAGCAATGGCATAAAGTGAGACTAGGGACTTTTTTTTTTTTAAGTGGCGGAGGAATACAGTGCGGAAGGATACCTACCTTCCGTCATTGGATTCCTGCAGCCCGTAGAGAACGGCAGCAACAGCTGATGCTGCAGTTCTCTACCCAAGATCGTCGTGGGACACACTCGTGGACTGCTTCGGATCGTGGGTGAGTATTTTTGTGGTTTGTTATGTTAATATTTATTCCGTAAAAGATAATGGCTTCGGGGAACAATGTGACAAGTATTGGTAAGTATGTTACTCTATGTTATATGTACTGTATGTCTATGTATGTATTGTATGAATGTATTGTATGTAGTATATATGTGGTATGTATGTAGCATGTAGTATGTATGTAGCATGCATGTAGCATGCAGTATGTATGTAGCATGCATGTAGTATATATGTAGTATGTAGCATGTAGTATGTATGTAGCATGCATGTAGTATATATGTAGCATGCATGTAGTATGTATGTAGTATATATGTAGTATGTATGTAGCATGCATGTAGTATATATGTAGTATGTATGTAGCATGTAGTATGTAGTATGTATGTAGTATGTATGTAGCATGTAGTATGTATGTAGCATGTAGTATGTATGTAGTATGTATGTAGTATATATGTGGTATGTATGTAGCATGCATGTAGCATGCAGTATGTATGTAGCATGCATGTAGTATATATGTAGCATGTAGTATGTATGTAGCATGCATGTAGTATGTATGTAGTATATATGTAGTATGTATGTAGCATGTAGTATGTATGTAGCATGCATGTAGTATATATGTATGTATGATGTATGTAGTATATATGTAGTATGTATGTAGCATGTAGCATGCATGTAGTATATATGTATGTATGTAGTATGTATGTAGTATGTATGTAGTATGTATGTAGCATGCATGTAGCATGCAGTATGTATGTAGCATGCATGTAGTATGTATGTAGCATGCATGTAGTATATATGTAGTATGTATGTAGCATGTAGTATGTATGTAGCATGCATGTAGTATGTATGTAGTATATATGTGGTATGTAGCATGTAGTATGTATGTAACATGCATGTATGTATGTAGTATGTATGTAGTATGTATGTAGTATATATGTAGTATGTTTGTAGTATATATGTAGTATATATGTAGTATGTGTTATGTATGTGTTATGTATGTAGTATGTATGTAGTATGTATGTGGTATGTATGTAGTATGTATGTAGCATGTAGTATGTATGTAGCATGCATGTAGTATGTATGTAGTATTTTTTTTTTTTTTTTAACATTTAACACATTAGCCGGATGATGGGACTACTACTGTCCCATCATTGGCTAATGTGTCAATCACTGTCATGGTAGCAGGCATCGCCAGATGGGACTTGTAGTCCCATCGGACGATGCTTGCACAGACCCCCGGGCAGTCCACACAGCCCCCCGGCAGGCCGGCACAGCCCCCCGGCAGGCCGGCAGAGACCCCCGGAAGGCCCGAAATGACGGCGCATCATGATGCGCACACACCGCGCATCATGATGACGTCAGGCTGTCAATCAACTTTGAACTTCCGATTCCGATGCCGACTTCCGATATTGAAAAAATATCGGAAGTCGGTATCGGAATTCCGATACAGCAAGTATCGGCCGATACCCGATACTTGCGGTATCGGAATGCTCAACACTAGTTGTTAGCTGTAACAGAAACCATAGAGCAGTCCTGGATCAGTTATAGGAGAGATAGACCTACTGCCCAGTGATCCACTGACTACTGCTCACCATACCGCTCCTCTTTCTCGCCCTCCGCTCCTCACTATCCCCGCCACATCTTCTTATCAACCCCACAATTTATTAATCCACAGGCCTAGTAGATGGGTAATTCTGGTTCTGATGGGACCTGGGAAGTTCATGGCGCATATCATGACATCATGAACTTACATGAGCTTGTGCGAACCATCTCATGACTTGTGAATGCAGCGGCCGGAGACGTGAGTAGAGATGAGTAGTGTTGAGCGATACCATCTGATATTGTGAAATATCGGATCAGATTGGATCAGACCGATACCAAAAAAGTATCGGGTATCGCCGATTCCGATACCAGAAACCAATGCAAGTCAATGGGACAGAAATATCGGAATTAAAAAAAAACCTTTTCTTTCCATGTAGGTTAATTCTACATGAAGAAATACAACTAAGAATAATGTAGAATGTATTGGGGAGGTGGAGGAGACATTAAAGGCATAGAGGTTTAGCCCAATCAAATGGAATAGCAGGAATAAAAATTTTTTTTTAAAGACGTTCAGAGTTACAAAGATATTGACAATGTTAACCTTTTTAATATTTTGTCAGATATGTATGTTTCACTACTTCCATGCTCTTCACCTTCTTTTTTACTTCTCCCACACTTTCTCCTTCATGATCCTGCAGAGGCAGCACCTTTTCATCAATTTCTTCTTCACCTTATTCATCTTCTTTTTCTTCACCTTCTTCCTATTATTCTTTTTTTTTACATTCTTCATATTCTTCTTATTCAACTATTATTCTTCATATTCTACTTCTTCATCTTCTTCCTATTCTTCTTCTTCATCATATTCTTATTTGAGACAGGCATTCCTGTAGTTGTTATCTATAAAAGTTTGAAGATTACACCTTCTGTTTTGCCTGTCACAAAAGATTTACAACAGGATTTGTCCGCGTTCAGTTTGGCCTGCAGCAGCAGGCCTTTTCCAGGGGCACCACGAGGAGGAACGGACTCACCCCTGTTGTGAGTTGATTTTCCCCTTCACCATTGAGGTCTGATGAATTCCCTCTTCTGGTGAGGGAAGGTAGTGAGGCTGATTACCAATCACCTGGGCAGGATGATGATGACTGGGTGACGGGAATTACTGACTGGATATAAAGCAGCCGACGCCCTTCTGCCTTGCTGGTGATCTCTCTGAGGGATTCTAGGAGACCAGTCTGATTCCTGCTCCTCAAAAGCTAAGTTTTCTGCTCTACTTTTTGCATTTGTCTTTTGGTTTTGTTTTGCATTGTTTTCCTTGATTTCTGCCATTCCCTGCTGGGGTGAGCTGAATTCCTTTTTGCTCTGTCTTCAGAAAATAACTGAGTACTGATATAGTCTTTTTGAAGCCTAGCGTCTTCAGGGCTTTTTTCCCTATCAGCTGTTGGCTCTTGTTTTGATAGGGTTTTGGCGGATTACAGACAGCAGCTTTTCTATCCTGTCCTATCTAGTTAGATTGGGCCCCATCATTTGCTCAGCCTATCTTTCTATCTGTGTGAGTGTTTTTTTCATCTTGCTTCACCGTCATTATATGTTGGGGGCTGCCTATTGCTTTGGGGTCTGCTCTGGGGCAGTTTAGATTTCCCTTTCTGCCTTTAGGCTATGTAGTTCTCCGGCTGTGATCGAGCGGTCTAGGGCACCGTAGGAACCCCCCACGGCTACTGCTAGTTGTTGTTGATAGGTTCAGGGGTCTGCAATCCGATAGCTGCCAACTTCTCTGGTTTTCTGGACTTAGCTAGCATTTCTGTTTTTGCCTCCTACGGTGACTCATTCATAACACACCCCCATACACTGCTTAGTCTTCTTCTGCTTATAAATTTGATAATCTCATTTGCTCTAATTTTTAGTCTTATGCTTAATATTCTTCTGCTTTTTGTCCTGCAGCTTCTTGGTCTTCTGCTTCTTGGTCTTCTGTCTCTTGTTGTTCTGTATCTTGGTGGTTGTCTTCATGTTCTTTGTCCTCTTGGTCATCTTCTTCAGGGTCATCTTTTTGGTCTTCTTTGGGGTGATGTTTCAGGTCATCATCTTCAGGGTCATCGTTTTCGTGGTCGTCGTCTTCTTCGGGGTGGTCTTCAGGGTCATCGTCTTCAGGGTTGTCATCAGTGAGATCCAGAGTGATAATAAACAAAAACCATTTCCAAAGGCTTGAACTTGGAAATGTAGCAGAAGGTACAAGAAGGCTGAGGAACTGCCGAGAACCAGCTGACGGTGCTGGAACCCGGATGGGTAGCCAAAGCTGCAAGAGCCAATAGAACTATCGAGGACCAGCTGACTGTGCTGGAACACGGTTACTAAGCAGGAGGTACCTGTGCTAGAAAGCACTACCAAGGACCAGCAGACATTGCTGGAACTCAGATACCGAGAAGGAGGCACCTAGGCCAAAGGCTCTGCCTGGAACCAGCTGACCGTGCTGGAACCCGGAGGGGTAGCAGAAGGTACCCATGAAAAACAAAGTTGCAAGGCCGCGAGTCGGCCGCAGTTACCGAAACCCACAGTCCTACAGGGGGTGCTTGTCCTATTGGCACTATGGAAACAGCCTTTGTTGCCAGATCCCGCAGCCCACATAGGAAGCCCATAAACTGCAGGCACCATAGAGTCAGCAAACCCGACCGCAACACGACAGGACAACATATTGGTGACAAAGTGACGGTGACACTTCCCGGAAACAGCTGGCGTGCTGGAACCAGGCTGGCAAGGAGGGAGTACCCGTGCCAAAGACACTGCCGAGAACCAGCTGACGGTGCTGGAACCCGGAGGGGCAGCAGAAGGAACAAGAGCCAATGGCACTACCGAGGACCAGCTGACGGTGCTGGAACCCCGTTACTAAGCAGGAGGTACCTGTGCTAGAAAGCACTACCAAGGACCAGCAGACGTTGCTGGAACTCAGATACCGAGAAGGATGCACCTCAGCCAAAGGCACTGCCGAGAACCAGCTGATGGTGCTGGAACCTGGATGGGTTGCAGAAGCTGCAAGAGCCAATGGAACTAGCGAGGACCAGCTGATGGTGCTGGAACCCGGAGGGGCAGCAGAAGGAACAAGAGCCAATGGCACTTCCGAGGACCAGCTGATGGTGCTGGAACCCAGTTACTAAGCAGGAGGTACCTGTGCTAGAAAGCACTACCAAGGACCAGCAGACATTGCTGGAACTTGGATACCGTGAAGGAGGCACCTCAGCCAAAGGCACTGCCGAGAACCAGCTGACGTTGCTGGAACCAGGATGGGTAGCCAAAGCTACCCATGAAAAACAAAGTTGCAAGGCTGCGAGCCGGCCGCAGTTACCGAAACCCTCAGTCCTAACAGGGGGTGCTTGTCCTATTGGCACTACGGAACCAGCCTTTATTGCCAGAACCCACAGCCCACATAGGAAGCACCTAAACTGCAGGCAACATAGACTCGGCTAACCTGATCGCAACACGACAGGACAACGTATTGGTGACACTACCCGGAAACAGCAGGCGTGCTGGAACCAGGCTGGGCAGGAGGGAGTACCCGTGCTAGTACTAGTAGTGGGAATGTGGAGAGAGCAGGAGACAATGCCGGACACACATCAGGGGATCAACTGACGTTACTGAGCCCCAGTAACACAGGAACAAGTGTTGATTGTGCAGACCGCACTTCTGAGCAGCAACTGGCGGTGTTGGAGGCCAGGGGAAATACTAGAGACAGTGGAACCAGAGGCCTAATTGGAGCACAGTTAAAAATCAGTTGTAGTCTGAATGTGGAGGCAGCAGTAGACATTGCCAGACACACAGCAGGGGAGCAGCTGGCATTACTGAACCCCACTAACACAGGAGCTAGTGTTTTTTTCTGTGCAGTCGGCACTTCTGAGCAGCAACTGGCTGCATTGAAGCCCAGGATCAATCATGGTGTAGGCTGAGGTCTAATTGGATCAAGTTGAAAATCGGATGTAGTTTGAATGTGGAGGCAGCAGGAGATATTGCCGTCCACACAGCAGGGGAGCAGCTGGCGTTACTGAACCCCACTAACAAAGGAGCTAGTGTTTTTTTCTGTGCAGATGGCACTTCTGAACAGCAACTGGCAGTGTTGGAGCCCAGGGTGAATCATGGAGCAGACTGAGGCCTACTTGGATCAAGTTGAAAATCGGATGTAGTTTGAATGTGGAGGCAGCAGGAGATGTTGCCGTACACACAGCAGGGGAGCAGCTGACGTTACTGAACCCCATTAACACAGGAGCTAGTGTTTTTTTCTGTGCAGACGGCACTTCTGAGCAACAACTGGCTTTGTTGAAGCCCAGTATCAATCATTGTGTAGGCTGAGGCCTACTTGCAGCAAGTGTAAAATCTGAGATAGTTTGAATGTAGAGGCAGAAGGAGACTTTGCCGTACACACAGCAGGGGACCAGCTGGCGTTACTGAACCCCACTAACACAGGAGCTAGTGTTTTTCTCTGTGCAGACGGCACTTCTGAGCAGCAACTGGCAGCTTTGGAGCCCAGGGTGAATCATGGAGCAGGCTGAGGCCTACTTGCAGCAAGTTTTATATGTGATGTGGTTTGAATGTGGAGGCAGCAGGAGATATTGCCGTCCACACAGCAGGGGAGCAGCTGACTTTACTGAATCCAACTAACACAGGAGCTAGTGTTTTTTTCTGTGCAGATGGCCCTTCTGAGCAACAACTGGCGGTGTTGGTGCCCAGGGATTACAGTTCAGGTGGTAGAAACATGAACACAACAGGAGACCTGGATACTGTTGCCAACCAATTATTTATTCTGGAAGAGGACTGGCAAATTCTGGCGAGATCCAGGCCTTGTTCATTTTCAGAAAAGTAAGCCGGTCAACGTTATCGGAGGATAGTCACATGCGACGGTCTGTTAGTACACCACCTGCGGCACTAAAGACGCGTTCCGATAATATACTAGCAGCAGGGCAAGCCAGCACCTCCAATGCATACTGGCTAAGCTCTGGCCATGTATCCAGCTTAGAGACCCAAAACTTGAAGGGGGAAGAGCCGTCTGGGAGTACACTGACAGGGCAAGACATGTAGTCTGTCACCATCTGACGGAAACGTTGCCTCCTGCTGACTGGAGCTGCCTGTGATGGTGTAGACATTTGTGGCGGGCACACAAAACTTTGCCACATTTGGGCCATACTGGTCTTGCCTTGTGCTGAGGCGCTGCCTCTGCTCCCTCTTTGTGCAGAGCTTTCTCCACTGCCTCGACGCACAGATCTGCTTTGTAAAGCACTAGCAGCACTGCTCTCGGGTGGAATGGAGAACATGATGGAATGCACCAGTGTCTCTTGGTACTCCCGCATTTTACGCTCCCGGTTCAACGGTCTTATGAGGCTTTGTAAGTTGTCCCGGTAGCGAGGATCTAGGAGAGTGTACACCCAATAATCAGCCGTGTTGAGAATGTGGGCGATGCGGCGGTCGTTTCTCAGGCACTGCAGCATGAAATCAACCATGTGCTGCAGACTCCCAACTGCCCAAGAAATGCTGTCCCCTGCTTGAGGCGTCATCTCTGCCTGCTCTGCATCACCCCACCCTCGCTGTACATACTGACTAGAGCATTGTGTACCTCCCTCCTCTGTAGAGATGTCTTCCTCCTCCATTGACTCCTCCTCATCCTCCTCACAAAGTATCCCATGCCTAGGCCTTTGTGAGGAACCACGTAGCGCAGACTGTCAAGAAGCAGATGACATTTGTGACTCCTCATCCTCCACCTCTTTCAAAACCTCCTCCCTTAGTGCTTGCAGTGTTTTTTGAAGCAGGCAGATAAGGGGGACAGTCATGCTGACTAGTGCATCATCTGCACTCGCCATCCGCGTGGAATCATCGAAGGCACGAAAAACGTGGCAGATGTCCTTCATAGAGGCCCACTCAGTGGTGCTGAAGTGTGACTGGCGCACAGTGCGACTTGTCTTGCGCCTGATGCAGCTGGTACTCCAATACTGCTGCCTTCTGCTCACACAACCTCTCCAACATATGTAACGTTGAATTCCACCTGGTGGGTAGGTCACATATGATGCGATGTTTCGGAAGGCGTCGGAAGGCGTAATCGGCGCTGCAGAGCTGCAATGCGCGATCTTACCATGCTGGAACGCCGCAAGTGAGCGCACTCTATGCAGACCTTGTGCAGCAGTGCATTAAGATCCGGATAGTCCCTCAGAACGCTCTGCACAACCAAGTTGAGCACATGTGCCAGACATGGGATGTGAGTGAGGTTGCCTAGGCCCAGAGCTGCCACCAGATTTCGGCCATTGTCACACACTACCAAGCCTGGCTGGAGATTCGCTGGCACAAACCACACATCGCTCTCCTGCGTGATGGCATTTCAGAGCTCCTGCGCTGTGTGGCTTCAATTCCCCAAAGAAATTAATTTCAGTACGGCCTGTTGACGTTTGGCCATGACTGTGCTCATATCGGTCGTAACAGGCTCCTGCAGCGCTGATTCTGAGGAACTGGAGTATGAGGAGGAGTCAATGTGTACAAACTAGATTCCTGCAATCCTTGGAGTTGGCAGAACACGTACAGCACCACTCTCAAGATCTGTACCCGGCTCCACAACATTGACCCAATGGGCAGTGAGGAAAAGGTATCATCCCTGTCCATGGTTACTGGTCCACGCATTGGTGGTCAGGTGGACCTTGCTACTGACTGCGTTTAGTAGCGCATGTTTAATTTTTCCCTCCACCTGCTTTTGCAGGGCAGGGTCGGCTTGCCTGCTGAAATAAAAGCGGCTGGGCACGGTGTATTGTGGGACTGCCAATGCCATGAAGTTCCGGAAGGTGTCTGTCTCCACCAGCCTGAATGAGAGCATTTCAAGGGCCAGTAGTTTGGCAATGCCAGCATTCAGAGCCTGTGCTCGGGGATGGTTTGCAGAGTATGGCCACCTTTTCTCCCATGCCTGTGCTACCGATGGCTGTAGAGTGGCCTGGGAGTGTGAGGATGAACGGGAACGTGGTGCTGTGGGTGGAATGTCACTGGGTCTCTGGACAACAGTGCCAGAGGTTCTTCCATGGTGATCCTGTGAGGAAGCCGAACCAGCTGTGTGTGAGCTGGAGGAAGAGGCTACAACACGAGCTGAAGAGGTGGTAGATGGTGCTGTAGGTTGGCCTACATCTTCAGTGTGTCTTTGTAACTCCACCACGTGCTTGGTCCACACATGTTTCCACATATTTGTGGTATTGAGGTTGCTGACACTTTTCCCTCTTTTGAATTTCTGGTGACACAGCTTGCATTTGACAAAGCAGATGTCATCTGCAACTGTGTCAAAAAAGGACCACGCACTGCAAGTCTTGGGAGCGCCCGTTTTGGCTTTTGGAAGAGGATTGCTCCTAACGGGTGCCGAAGTGAAGGCTATAGGCAACCAAGTCTGCCCCCTCCCTCTCCCTCCTGTTTTGGCCATTCGTGGAATCTCTTCCTCAGAGCTACTCCCACCACCTTCCTGTTCCTCACGCCATGATGGGTCAAGGACCTCATCATCTACACTCCCCTCTTCAAACACCTGCTTCTCCTGGGTAGTCTTGCCAGCACCTTGCGCACCATAAAGTGGCACTTGAGTCTCATCATCTAATGCGTACTGAGGTGTGCTGACCATAGGCACTGGCCCACCCGCCTCTTCAGATTCAGAGGGACAAAGCAGTTGCGCATCAAGGCATACTCCCTCTTCTTCACATTCTTGAATGCTGCTTGGCTGGCCCCCTCTTTCCAAGCCAGCATATTCAGAGAACAGAAGTAGAGACTGAGATGGCTCCTGTACAGGGCTCTCTGACTGCCTGGGCAATTTGGCAGGTGGTGAAGAGACAGATAGTTGCTCTTCAGTGCTCTGGCTCTGAGAGGATGTGGAAGTCATTGAAGTCGATGCGTTAGCTGCCATCCATCCGACAACGACTTCAATTTGTTCCTCCCACAGCAGTGGGGTACGGCAAGGTCCTACAAAGCTGCGCATAAAGGACTGTTGCAAGGTAAAACTGGGGGATGCTGACTCACTGGTGACCGCAGCAGGCACAGAATCCCCATGTCCTCTCCCTGCTGAATCCCCATGTCCTCTCCCTGCTGCAACTCCACGACCACGTGCCTTACTCCCTGCCTTCTTCATCTTGGTAGACTGATATAGATAGGCAGAAAAGTACAAAGGGGGGCTTAGTGTGTTTATTCCTGAAAAGCTGCTAACAGGTATAAGAAACACTAATTTTATACACTTTAATATGAGCTAATGTGGCCTACACAACTGTCAAGTGGAGTGTTTGGTGAACTTTATTTTGTTTTTTTTTTCAAAAAAACAAAAAGGATGTGACCAAAGATGTGAAAGCGATAGTATCACAACCTTTTTGGAGCTATTACAATGCCGGAAGGTAACCTACAATGCAATAGATGAGGCTCCAAAAAATAGGGTAATACTAATCTGGCTGCGGCTGCAGGGCACAAGCCAGAAAAAAAGCTCCTCTATCTACTCCTATATAGTGTTTGCAACCAACCAATGTATATGGATACGGATGGATGCACACTAATAGGAGAATTAATGAAAAATGAGCTGCAATAAAAGAAAAATATGTGTGAGGCAGTGACGCACGCTGAGCAGCCTACAACCAGATGTGGCTGCAGGACACACTATAGCGTGAGCTGCACTCACACAGAGACCTCTCAGACAGCTGTGAACAGTGCAGATAACTGGGCACTAGCACTGAAATGTTGCAGAAAGGCTCCGCTGTCTACTCCTATAGTGTTTGCAACCAATGTATATGGATACGGATGGATGCACACTAATAGGAGAATTAATGAAAAATGAGCAGCAATAAAAGAAAAATATGTATGAGGCAGTGACGCACGCTGAGTGGCCTACAACCAGACGTGACTGCAGGACACACTACACAGCATGAGATGCACTCACACAGACCTTGCAGACAGCTGTGAACAGTGCTGCAAGGCAAAAGAAAGCTACACTGATTGATAATGTAGCCTGGGTAAAGCACAATATTATTATGAAAATCGCTATCTCTAACTGTCCCTCAGAGTCTTGAACAGCAACCTGTCCCTAACTGAATTCACAGCAGAGTGAACCCGAAATGGCGGCGGCGGCTTTTATACTGCATCATGACATCATTTCAACAGCCAATCACAGCCATGCCTTTAGTTAACATGCCTACATGCCTAACAGGATGTGCCCACACTTCTGAGGATTGTCATTGGCTGAATCAAATCAAACTGGCTCATAGCATTATGGGAACTTCCGATTCCGGTATTCGATATGCAAAAAGTATCGGAACTCAGTATCTGAATTCCGATACCGCGAATATCAGCCGATACCCAATATTTGCAGTATCGGAATGCTCAACACTAGAGATGAGTAAACCTTTCAAGGTTCGGATTCACCGAACTGACCACCATTTGATAAATGGTTCGACGAACGTACCCGAACCCCATTACATTTAATGGGAGGCAAAATCAAACCAAAACCAAATTTTTGCTCATTCTTCTTTGCAAACTAGCTGTCACATACAGTGTAGGACAAACTAAGGGAGGGGGGAGAGGAGGTTCCTAGGCAGATCTAAAGTCACCCTGTCTGCCCTAAATGTCCCCAAATAGGTTCTGCACCTGTCACCGAGCAGGAACCTAATCCCTGTTTGATCCTGGCAATAAGCCCTGCTTAGGGAAAGACGGGGTGGGCATTAGTCAATCCTTACTACCACTAAAAACAGAAGGGATAGATAAACAAGGGGAACACTTACCTTGAATAGACTCAGAGATGTAACACAGACATCATCCAGCAACACCAAAGAGTAAAAGAGCTGACTGCTATATCTCCAAGCCTCAACAGGAAAAAGTGGAAATATCTCCGGTGATTCCCAGCAGCAAGAAGGGAGTCTATAAACAACCCATTTCAGATGTGTCAATTAGAGCTGGAGAAAGGATGCCACTGGGTCAAAGAGTCAGAAGGGTTAAGAAGGTGTCTGCAAAGCAAAACAAAGAGACCTTCTGCAGCTAGATGCAGTGTGACTGTCTGCAGCTTCTGACATACTTGTGACAGTACCCCCCCCTTCTACGAGTGACCTCCAGACACTCAGCACCAGGTTTCTCAGAATAAGAGGTGTGAAATGAATGAACCAGTCTTGGGGGAGTTCACCTCTGATGCTGAGACCCACATCCTTTCCTCTGGGTCATAACCCTTCAAGTGTAGCAAGTATTGTAGGGAATGGCGTTGATGGTGAGAATCTACAATCCTCGAAATCTGAAACTCAAGAATTCCATCAACCATTACTGGGGTGGCGGAAGGGGTGAGGGCTCAAGAGGTTCCATATAATTCTTGAGCAAAGACCTATGGAAAACATTGTGGATCTTTATAGCCTGAGGTAGCTCAAGAAGAAATGCTGCTGGATTTATGATGGAGGTTTAAAATAAAATTTTTTTATTAGGACCAAAAAATCTAGGTCCCAACTTCCAGGAAGGAACCTTCAGCCTGATATTAATGGTAGACAACCACACAAAGTCATTCACATTCAGGTCCAGACCTGACAAACGTTTTCTGTCAGCGATACATTTGTAATTGCCTCCCATAATCTTAAAATTATTCAGAACCCCCTGCCACACTGAAGAGAGCGACGAAGCAAAATGTTCCTCTTTCAGAACTCCCGAAGCCCTTGCCCCAGGGGTGGGATTCAGCGGGTTCTCCCCGGTTCGGTGGAACCAGTTGTTAAAAAAGCAGCCGGTTCCCCGAACCGGGGAGATCTAGAGCCGCGATCCGGTCCTCTGATGTCCTGGCGCTGCCTGGAGGCAAGGAGCAGAGGAGGACTCTTGCTCTGCTTCCCGCCGGATACCGCGCGCATTGATATGTGACGACGCATGCTGCTGCTCTGTCTGCTGACTAGTACTGGACAGAGCACAGCAGTCAGCACACCCCGGCGGCCCCCGCTGTCCGCGCACTGATTCCTGAGGCTGCCCAGTGAGCTGAGCCTGGACAGGACACTAGTCTGTGTGTGGTGGCCCGCCGCCCGCCTGCCTCACCTCACAACTTCAGCCTGTGTATGGTACGCAGGCCAACACCAGGTCAGTTACTGTATATGTGCAGTGCTACTGCTTATTGGGCGCCTGTGCTGTGCTGCCTACTAGGGACCTGTGCCTGCCTATTGAGGACCTGTGCCTGCCTATTAGGGACCTGTGCCTGCCTATTAGGGACCTGTACCTGCCTATTAGGGACCTGTGCCTGCCTATTTGGGACCTGTTCTGCCTATTAGGGACCTGTGCCTGCCTATTGAGGACCTGTACTGCCTATTAGGGACCTGTGTCTGCCTATTAGGGACCTGTGCCTGCCTATTTGGGACCTGTGCCTGCCTATTAGGGACCTGTGCTGCCTATAGGGAACAATGCTGCCTATTGGGGACCTGTGCTGCCTATTGGGGACCTACGCTGCCTATTGGGGACCTGCACTGCCTATTGGGGACCTATGCTGCCTATTGGGGAACAATGCTGTATATTGGGGAACAATGCTGTCTATTAGGGACCTGCACTGCCTATTGGGGAACAATGCTGCCTATTGGGGACCTGTGCTGTCTGTTGGGGACCTGTGCTGTCTATTGGGGAACAATGCTGTCTATTGGGGACCTGTGCTGCCTATTGGGGAACAATGCTGCCTATTGGGGAACAATGCTGTCTATTGGGGACCTGCACTGCCTATTGGGGAACAATGCTGCCTATTGGGGACCTGTGCCTGCCTATTGGGGACCTGTGCCTGCCTATTGGGGAACAATGCTGCCTATTGGGGACCTGTGCTGCCTATTGGGGAACAATGCTGCCTAATGGGGACCTGTGCTGCATATTGGGGAACAATGCTGTCTATTGGGGACTTGTGCTGCCTATTGGGGAACAATGCTGCCTATTGGGGACCTGTGCTGCCTATTGGGGACCTGCACTGCCTATTGGGGACCTATGCTGCCTATTGGGGAACAATGCTGTCTATTGGGGAATAATGCTGTCTATTGGGGACCTGCACTGCCTATTGGGGAACAATGCTGCCTATTGGGGACCTGTGCTGTCTATTGGGGAACAATGCTGTCTATTGGGGACCTGTGCTGCCTATTGGGGAACAATGCTGCCTATTGGGGAACAATGCTGTCTATTGGTGACCTGCACTCCCTATTGGGGAACAATGCTGCCTATTGGGGACCAATGCTGCCTATTGGGGACCTGTGCCTGCCTATTGGGGACCTGTGCCTGCCTATTGGGGAACAATGCTGCCTATTGGGGACCTGTGCTGCCTATTGGGGAACAATACTGCCTATTGGGGACCTGTGCTGCATATTGGGGAACAATGCTGCCTACTGTGGACCTGTGCTGCCTACTGTGGACCTGTGCTGCCTTTTGGGGACCTGTGCTGCCTATTGGGGACCTGTGCTGCCTATAGGCAACAGCTCCTTGACTGCGCCCCTACTTGTATATGTTTGATGAAAAGGTGCATGTAAATGGGTGTGGCGTAATAATGGGTATGGCTTAATAATGGGTGTGGCTTAAAATGGGTGTGGCTTTCCTACACACAAACACAGAACCTTTTGTTAAAAATTTGAATCCCACTACTGCCTTGCCCCACTAAAAGTATAAAAGTACCAAACTGCGAATGGTAACCATATGCAAAGAAGAATTGTGACATACCAGTAGATTCTTGATGATGATTATTGATAGCAAATTCTGCCAACGGTAAGTTAGATGCCAAATCCTTCTGATTTTTGTAGACAAAACATCTGAGGTAGGTGACCAAATTTTGGTTAATGCACTTGGTCTGTCCATTCGACAGGGGATGGAAGGCAGAGGAAAAGGACAGCTTCACCTCCAGTTGAGAACAGAATGTGCTCCAGAACTTGGAAACAAACTGGTTCCCCCAATCTGACACCATATCGGAGGGAACCCTGTGTAGCTTTACAATCTCATTTATAAACACCTGAGCAAGAGTCTTGCCATTTGGAAGTGTAAGTAATGCAACAATATGAACTATTTTACTGAACCTATCTACAACCACTAAAACCACAGTCTTGACTGCAGATACCGGTAGGTAAGTAATAAAATCCATGGACAAGTGTGCTCATGGTCTACTAGGTATAGGTAGTGGAAGAAGAGTACCAGACAGACAGGTATGTGATACTACAAGCAGTTACTTGTTCAACCACATTCTGATGCAACCCCGGCCACAAAAAAAGATGAGAAAGGAGGTTCACAGTTGCTTTACCACCTGGATGACCAGCAAGCACAGAGTTGTGATGTTCCCCAATTACTTTGAGGCACAGATTTGATGGCATAAAAAACCTTCCTAGAAGGCAGGAGACCGGGGCATCCCCCTGAGTCTCCAACACCTCACCCTCCAGCTCAGGGTACAATGACGAAATGACAACCCACATCTGCAAAATTGAACAGAGTCCCTGTGAAGAAACCAGATTTTATCTTAATTTCCCAGATGTTAGGGTTGGCGGATCACACCAAATATAAATAATGATAAATTGCAATCGTAACCTGGAGTCCACCATGCAGAGATGTTAAACTACTGCTAGTGTGAGCAATGGCGGTGCACACAGTGAGCGAATGCTTGTATTCAGCGAGTTAAAGACACACAGAGAAAATAAATAGTAGAGTTCCAGGCCCTGTTACTCCACAGATAGAAACAAAACAAATGGGTACAAAGTAAGTCCTGTTAAGATTCACATGACAAAGCACGTGGACAGAACCCACTTGGCAACTGAACCGTGTCAATAGCACACGGTTCTGAAACAGGCACTGTAATAAAGCCCTGACTATGGGTTTGACATGCTCCGTGAAATCCGGATGCTACGCCAAGCACCTAATTGCCCCCGCTGACGCTAGCTGCCTGCCTATCATGTTCAGTCCCAAGACATGGACGAATAGCACACATACAAGCCAAAAGGTAGAGGCTTCATACACATACGTGCAGACAAAGTGGTAGCGTATCCACTCACACACATCAACACAAATGAGCCCCACACAGCTTCTCCCATATGGGGCATGAGCCCCAAACAGCCTCCCTATATACTGCATGAGCCCCAAACAACCTCCCTATACATACTGAGTAAGCCCCAAACAGTCTCCCCCATATGCTGCATGAACCCCATACAGCCTCCCTATATACACTGTATGAGCCCTACACAGCCTCCCTATATAAACTGCATGTTGCCCCCATAGCCTCCACATGTGCAGTATGACGCCCCCATATGCAACACCATGTGCAGCAAGTCACCCCCATATGCAGCATCATTTCACCCCCCATGTGCAGCACCATGTCAACCCCAATTTGCAGCACCATGTAACCCCCATATGCAGTACCATGTCACTCCCTTATGTGCAACACCATGTCACCCCCTCATTATTATTATTTTTATTATTATTTATTGTTATAGCACCATTTATTCCATGGCGCTTTACATGTAAGGAGGAGTATACATAAAAACAAGTACAATAATCTTAAACAATACAAGTCATAACTGGTACAGGAGGAGAGAGGACCCTGCCCGCGAGGGCTCACAATTTTCAAGGGATGGGTGATAATACAGTAGGCGAGGGTAGAGCTGGTCGTGCAGCGGTTTGGTCGATCGGTGGTTACTGCAGGTTGTAGGCTTGTCGGAAGAGGTGGGTCTTCAGGCTCTTTTTGAAGGTTTCGATGGTAGGTGAGAGTCTGATATGTTGTGGTAGAGAGTTCCAGAGTAGGGGTGATGCGCGAGAGAAATCTTGTATGCGATTGTGGGAAGAGGACATAAGAGGGGAGTAGAGAAGGAGATCTTGTGAGGATCGGAGGTTGCGTGTGGGAAAGTACTGGGAGACGAGGTCACAGATGTATGGAGGAGACAGGTTGTGGATGGCTTTGTATGTCATGGTTAGGGTTTTGTAATGGAGTCTCTGGGCAATTGGGAGCCAGTGAAGGGATTGACAGAGGGGAGAAGCTGGGGAATAGCGGGGAGACAGGTGGATTAGTCGGGCAGCAGAGTTTAGAATAGATTGGAGGGGTGCAAGAGTGTTTGAGGGGAGGCCACAGAGCATGAGGTTGCAGTAATCAAGGCGAGAGATGATGAGGGCATGGACTAGGGTTTTTGCAGATTCTTGGGTGAGGAATGAACGGATTCGTGAAATATTTTTGAGTTGAAGTCGGCAGGAAGTGGAAAGGGCTTGGATATGTGGTTTGAAGGAGAGATCAGCGTCAAGGATTACTCCGAGGCAGTGAGCTTGTGGGACTGGGGAGAGTGGGCAGTCATTTACTGTAATTGATAGGTTCGTAGGGGGTGTCACGTGAGATGGGGGAAAGATGATGAATTCTGTTTTGTCCATGTTGAGTTTCAGAAATCTAGCGGAGAAGAAGGATGAAATAGTAGACAGACATTGAGGGATTCTGTTTAGTAGGGAGGTGATATCTGGTCCAGAGATGTAGATCTGTGTGTCATCAGCGTAAAGATGATACTGAAAGCCATGAGATTCTATGAGCTGTCCCAGGCCAAAGGTGTAAATAGAGAACAGCAGGGGCCCAAGGACTGAACCTTGTGGGACTCCGACAGATAGGGGGCGAGGTGAGGAGGTGGTGTGTGAGTGGGAGATGCTGAATGTCCGGTCTGTTAGGTATGATGAGATCCAGGATAGGGCCAAGTCTGTGATGCCGAGGGATGAGAGGGTCTGTAATAATAGGGAATGGTCCACTGTGTCAAAGGCAGCCGACAGGTCCAGGAGGAGGAGGACAGAGTAGTGTCGCTTGCTCTTGGCGGTTAAGAGGTCATTGGTGACCTTAGTAAGGGCAGTTTCAGTGGAGTGGTGTGACCGGAAGCCAGATTGTAAGCGGTCGAAGAGGGAGCAAGAAGAGAGATGGGAGGACAGTTCAAGGTAGACGTGTTGTTCCAGTAGCTTGGAGGCGTAGGGGAGAAGTGATATAGGGCGATATCTAGATACAGAGGATGGGTCAAGAGAGGGCTTTTTGAGGATAGGTGTGATGGAGGCATGTTTAAAGCTTGAGGGGAAAACACCAGTTGTTAGTGATAGGTTGAAGAGATGGGTTAGGGTTGGGATGAAGACTGTGGTGAGGTTTGGTATGAAGTGGGATGGGATCGGGTCGAGTGCACAGGTGGTGAGATGTGATCTTGAGAGTAGAGTGGAGAGACGATCTTCTGTAATGGTGGCGAAGTTGGTTTTGAAGGTGGAGGGCTGGGAAGTCGGGAGGAAGGGCTCTGGGGGTTGTTGACCAAAACTGTCCCTGATGTTATCAATTTTCTGCTTGAAAAATGAGGCAAAGTCTTCAGCTGAGATGAGTGGGGAGGGAGAAGGTGCTGGGGGGCGGAGGAGAGAATTGAAGGTGTTGAATAACTGTTTAGGGTTGTGAGACAGGGAGGATATGAGAGATGAGAAGTAGGTTTGTTTAGCTGTGGCGAGTGTGGTCTTGAAAGTAGTGAGGGACTGTTTGAATGCGATGAAGTGCTCGTTGGAGTGGGATCTTTTCCATCTGCGCTCAGCAGCCCTGGAAGCTCGCATCAGCTCTTTGGTCAGGCTGGTGTGCCAGGGCTGTCTGTTGATTTTGCAAGCTTTGGTATGTGTAAGTGGGGCAGCGGATTCCAAAGCTACAGCTATTGTGGTGTTATATAGAGCAGCAGCATCATCTGCATTGTGTAAGGAACTTATATCTGTGAGAGGGAGGAGGGATTCAGAGAATGAGTGTAGGTCAAGGTGTTTAAGATTCCTGCGAGGGTGTGAAAGTTTGTGGGGTGGGGATTGTAGACATGGAGTGAAGAGGGAAGAGAATGTGAGCAAGTTGTGGTCAGAGAGAGGAAGAGGTGAGTTAGAGAGGTTAGATAGGGAGCAGAGGCGGATGAAGATGAGGTCCAGTGTGTGGCCATCTTTATGGGTGGATTTAGAAGACTATTGAGTGAGGCCGAAGGAGGAAGTGAGAGAAGTTTAGTGGCAGCTGAGAGGGAAGTGTCAATGGGGATGTTGAAGTCACCCATGATGATAGTAGGGATGTCCGCGGAAAGGAAATGAAGTAACCAGGTGGTGAAGTGGTCAAAGAAGGTGGTGGCTGGCCCTGGGGGGCGGTAGATGACAGCCAGTTGGAGGTTGGAGGGGGAGTAGATGCGCACAGAGTGCACCTCAAAGGAAGGGAGGGTAACAGAGGGTGTCAGTGGGATTGGGGTGAAGGAGCAGGTATCTGACAGGAGAAAACCAACTCCTCCACCATGTTTGCTGCTGGGGCGGGGGGTGTGAGAAAGGTGGAAGCCGCCATACGAAAGTGCAGCAGGAGAGGCTGTGTCAGAAGGGGTGAGCCAGGTTTCGGTGATGACGAGGAAGGAAAGTTTGGTAGTAACAAAAAGATCATGGATGTAGGAAAGCTTGTTGCAGACAGAGCGAGCGTTCCACAGAGCTCCTGTTAGTGGGACTGGGGAAGCGGGGGCTGGGTGAATGGGTATAAGGTTGGAGAGGTTACGGAAGGTTGTGATAGAGCGTGGATGGGAGGTAGAAATGACTGTGGGAATTTGGTGAGGAGGACCAGGATTTGGGGAAATATCACCAGCAGTGAGAAGGAGCAGAGAAAGTGTTAGCAGGTGGGAGCAGGAGAGGGAATGAGGGGGCTGTCTGTGTTTGGAGACAGATGATTGTATGGTAAGGAACAGTTTTGAGACGGAGGTGAGGTGGATGGGGAGGATTGAAGAAGAGATGAACAGTTCCTTACTAGCAGTAGGGATTAGGGGAATTAGCAGAAAGTGAAGGATTATAGGGGTGAAAGTGAAAACAAACAGAAACATTGTTTACAGTGACTGTACAGTTACCTTCAGTTCCCTTCTGGTTCAATTCTGGTTTTAATTCTTAAATTAATCTTCACACTTCTAGAACACACTTATAGCAATCACACTGCAGACTGAAGTCTTTATGCAGACTTGTGCTCTGCAATATATGTACAACTAAGTGCAGTCAGGTGTGAAGCAGAGAGGAGTGGTCTCTGCTCTTCTTGGTCAGACAATTAAGAGTGGACCAGATGCATATGATCAAGCCAGAGTAAACAAGGTCATAAATAACACTGGGGTAAGCTGGGGTTAGCTAAAAGGCATACCATGTGAATGCTAGGTGCAGAGGCAAGTCTATGTGCAAAGCTGGGTGATGCACTGTGTGCCCTTCATAGACAGACAGCAGGATGTGCAGTATCATGTCACCCCCTTATGTGCAGCACCATAGCACTCTATCATGTGCAGCACCATGTTGTCACCCCATGTGTGCAGCCCCATGTTGTCACCACATTTGTGAAGCACCATGTTGTCACCCCCATAGCCTACCCATGCCCATCCCAATAGCCCAAACACATAAGAAAAAAAAACACCACATACTCACCTCTTCCCATTCCCTGGCACTGTGCTTCTCTCCCTGCCTCCAGTGTGCGAACTCTCTGGAGTAAACAGCTGACGCAATGATGTCATTTCATCGCATCAGCTGTTTCACATGCTGATTATTGGAGGAAGAGGCCGGAGGCCCCTCCTCCACCAAAGGAGGCACCAGCGCCATGGCTGTACATGGAAATAGCAAGTGGCCAGGCGGGCATCGTGCGGCCCGTGGACCACTGATTTCCAGCCCCACGGCTGTTTCGGTCCTCAGGCCAGACTGAGACAGCCAGAGGGCTGGATGTGGCCTACGGGCTGCACTTTGCCCAGGTCTGCACTAGGCTAATGTCCAGTCAGACAGGACCTTGCCCGTGGACCAATCCAGAGCTGCTAAATCACCAAATCAGCTGACGTCCAACCACCAATGAAAAGATACCACATCTTGGACATGCTCAGTAAGGTGATCTCTGGACTTACTCTCCAGGATGTGTGGCTGCACCTGTATAACATTGGTTACCATAGACTTGGCTGGAGAGCCAGCAGTAACCAAAGGTACACCATGATCCTGAGCTAAGCACAGCAACTGATGGCTATGCTGAGCAGGAGTTGCAGCGGCCAGACCTGAATGGGAGACCGCAGGGCAGGACAGCGCCTGGAATCCATTCCAAAAAGCGGGAGAATCCTGGCGCCTAACACAACCCCCCCAGCAATGTTTGCCACGCCTGAAAGTTGCCACAAACTGGGAGGTATGGATGTGTTTTTGCACACCAGCCGAAGCTCTCCATCGCTCTGACAACACTGAGGTCCTTTTGATATTAGAGAGACCTCCATATTTACAGATATATGCCCCAGAGTGACCCCCCAGCTGAAGATCAGATGGTACCAAGAACCCACCCGAGGGCACCTGGACTTTAAGACACAGAGTATTGCAGAAACTGCCCCATTTCTGTATGCTACCTACTGCCCAATCAATCTGGGAGGAATGGAGGCACTGCCAAGGCAACCCCAGAAGTACCTCATCTATACCCTCAAGAATGAAAAGAAGAGGGATTATCTCCTGATGTTTTGGAGACATAGTGAGATTAAAAAGTATAGTTTGATGGGAAATCAGAGTGGGTAAAACGGAACCATTAGACATCCAAAAGGACATTGACTTAGTAAGCATGACAACTGGAATTGCGTACCATTGGGTGAAGGTAGCAGACATAAAATTGCACTCTGCCCCGGAATCCACGCAAGCCTCAGCATTGAGAGTAATTGACCCAAGCGTTAAAGAAGCCCCAAGGGTCAATTTGAAGGACACATCAACTGGAACCAGTAAGCCTCTCCCTAAAGCCACTGGGCTCTGAGACTCCCTCCAAGGTTTGGGACATTTATTAGCATAATTACCAATCTGCTTGCAGGCAAAACAAGTCGGATGAGGAAGTACTGAGCGGGTGTTAGATTCCGCCTAGGAGATATTCATGGGCTCTACAGGGTCATCGACCAGAGTTGGAGGATTCTTCAGGTTAGCGAAGTACGGAGCTAACAGAATCCCAGATCTACTCTGAGCTCGCCCCAGATCCCGTTCAGCATGCCAGAGATCTATGCAAGTGGACATGGATATTAACTCCTCCAGAGTGAGGGAATTTCTCTAGTGGCCAAAGCATCCCTGACATGATCTGCTAAACCCCTCCAAAAAAATTTGTATCAGAACCTTATCAGGCCTGTCCAAGTCGGTAGCCAGAGGACGAAATTGGAAGACAAATTGGCTGACCATGGGTTGAGCACT
Source organism: Dendrobates tinctorius (assembly GCF_039654945.1). Taxonomy (NCBI): domain Eukaryota; kingdom Metazoa; phylum Chordata; class Amphibia; order Anura; family Dendrobatidae; genus Dendrobates; species Dendrobates tinctorius. The sequence goes on along the minus strand of NW_027361728.1, from coordinate 3,845,745 downwards.
GAGTTAATTCCAGGCGTTGGAGTGCAGCATCATGAGTAACTTGCGGCCCCAAAAAGACCTCTTTCAGGGCACCCAAAAACAAAAGACGTTAAGGATCACTTGGTCACCTCGTTCCCATAATGGCGTGGCCCACTCCAACGCCCTTCCTGACAAAAGAGAAATTACGAATCCCACCTTGGTACGCTCAGTTAGGAATCATGCGGCCTGTAACGCCAGGTGAATAGAGCACTGATGAACAAAACCCCTGAAAGCCTTGCTGTCCCCAGAAAATTTGTCGGGCAGGGAAAAATGCGGTACAGATGGAACAAACACTGCGAGCAGCAACCATAGTATCAGCTTTGCTGGTAGCTTGGGCAGCCACTGCGTTAATATCCACAGCTGTAGACGTCCGCTCAAGAGTGCACCTGCTCTCTAGCTGTTGGATATACTGCTTGAGTTGCTGCTCATCCACCATTGCTAGCCCTGGCACTAGTATATTATTAGGGTTGGCAGATCGCACTAATTAAAATAAAGTAATATAGTGCGATCACAACCCGGGGTCCATTGTGCAGAGATGTTAAACTGCTGCTAGAGTGAACAGTGGTGGTGCAAACAGTGAGCAAATGCTCATACTCAACGTGTTAAAGACACACAGAGAAAATAAATAGTAGAGTTCCAGGCCCTGTTGCTCAACAGAGAGGAACGTAACAAACGGGTACAAAGTACTAAGTCCTGTTAAGCATCACAGAACAAAGCACACGGACTGAACCCGCTCTGCAACTGAACCGTGTCAATAGCACACGGTACCGAAACAGGTGCTGTAATAAAGCCCTGACTATGGGTTAGACACTCTACGTGAAATCCGGATGCCTCGCCAAGCGCCAAATTTCCCCCACTGACACTAGCTGCCTGCCTATCATGTTCAGTCCCAAGACATGGACAAATAGCACACGTACAGGCCGAGAGGTAGAGGTTTCACACACATGCATGCAGATAGAGTGGTAGCATATTCACTCACACACACCAACACAAATGATACTAGCACACAGACGTTCACCTCTAAGAGCCTTTTATACACTAGGCTTAAGTCCAGTCACACAGGACCTTGCCCGTTTACCAATCCAGAGCTGCTACATCACCAGAGCAGCTGATGTCCGACCACCAATGAGAAGACACCACATCATGAACATGCTCAGTAAGGTGATCTCTTGACTTAGATTCCAGGACATGTGGCTGCACCTGTATAACACTGGTTACCATAGACTTGGCTGGAGAGCCAGCAGTAACCAAAGGTACACCACGAGCCTGAGCTAAACACAGGAACCGGACGTGAATGGTAAACCACAGGAAAAGAAAGCACCTGGAATCCATCCCGAACAGCTGGAGAACACCAGACAACCATTTTTTTGGCAAACCAAGAGAAATTGACTTGCAAGCTGATATACCATATACCATAGTGTGCGTTTATCTTTGACTATTGATGTCTGCTGATATGCTTATTGTGCATTGTATTGTGGGATCAGTTTGTTGACTTCGAAAGTAGATAGTGAAAGGCTGTGAGGGTGGATTGAAGGACACTGGGTTAATCTAAAAATACCACATGCCTCGGGTGTAAAAGAGAATTGTTTTCTTCTGATCGGGTTCTCTATTCAGGATCTCTGCTGAGGGTACATCGGACCCGGCTGAAAGAACACAGGTCTGCTCTCAGTTATCTCCCTATGCTTGAGGTTACCTTCTCTCTGCATGTGCATCACAGGTGTAGTAGCGACCCTTGAAGCTCGGACATAACATATACCATTATCTCGGTGAGTCAGCGGAAGGGTGAAACCCTGTAAAGTGCACCATCTTGGGGTAATTGCTGGGATTGTTCTGTTTGTTATGGGGTGTTGTGGTTCAATAAAGTATTGCCACACTGTTTTACCCTAATCCTGTGTTGCCTGTGTAGTGTTTTGCCCATGGGGAGAGAGGGAAGCTCCAGGACAATGCATCAGCTTTGACATTTTTTTACTCCTGGACAGAAAGTGACCACAAAATTGAACCTAGTAAAAAACAGGGACCATCTAGCTTGCCAAGTGTTGAGACATTTAGCTGATTAAAGATGTGACAAGTTCTTATGGTCAGTGATATCAGTAATGGGATGTGCAGCCCTCTCCAAACAATGTCACCAGTCTTCAAATGCTAATTTAATTGCCAAAAGCTTCCTATTACCCACGTCATAATTTCTCTCAGCTGAAGAAAATATTTTAGAAAAGAAGGCGCATGGACACCATTTACCAGTGGATGTATCAACAATGAGACAAGACAGCCCCAATCCTCACCTCCAATGCATCTACCTCCACAACAAAGGGCTGGGAAACATTGGGTTGACTAAGTAAAGGAGCAGTGGAAAAAACAACTCGGGAGGAAAACATCCGCAAGGCATCGTCCGACCATTTGGAAAAGTCCAAGCCCTTCCTTGTCATGTCAGTAAGGGGTTTCAAAATTACTGAAAAATTCCGGGTGAATTTCCAGTAAAAATTAATAAAGCCCAAAAAACATTGTAGGACCTTCAAGTTCTCAGGATGGTTCCAATCAAGGACAGCAAAGATCTTCTCCGGATTCAATTGAAAATCTGAAGATGACAACAGGTACCCCCAAAAACTGTACCTCCTGGATGGTGAAAAGACTTTTCTAGTTTGGCATATAATTAGTTATCTCTTAATATTTGCAGCACCTGTTTAACATGCCCCTGATCTGTCTCCAAATCAGGAGAGTAAACCAAAATATCATCTATATAGACCACCACAAACCTACCCACCAAATAATGGAAAATATAATTGATGAAATACTGAAAGGCATGACCAAACTCTCGAAATGGCCCTCAGGGGTATTGAACGCCATCTTCCATTCATCCCTTTCTCTGATTCTAACCAGTGCAGTGCAGCGGGGTTGGTGCAATGTGACAGACAGGTGGTGACCCAGGAAAATTCAAAGCAAAGTCTCTTTTAATAGTCAGCATACTCACAAACAGAAAGCAAGCAGTATCCTCCGGATCACAGACAGGAAAACAAGACAGTCTGTATCCGAGACCGGTTGCAATGAGTGACTGCACCGTCCTGTATGCTGAGGCATGCCAGGCCTTTTGGCTCTGCTTGGTTCCGTGTTGCTTCACACAGTCTGAATCTGCGGAGCCTTCTGCTCTGCAGGTTTACAAAACAAGGCTGACACACCCAACCCTCTGCTGCAAGCTTTTTACAAGGAACCTGTGGTCGTAGGCCACTTGGAAGACCAGGCCGGGAGGAATCGGACCGCCCCACTACCATCCTGTGGGCCACTTCAAAAATAAAAGCCCATGGCAGGTTTTCTAAAATCTGCCTTGAGCAAATAACTTACCCAAGACCAACACTTACTTTTATTCTGCATTGCATTCACAGCTATGCCTGTGACTGCAATGCACTCCGGTAGACCCAATATGCTTCTGTGCGCATTCTGGGGGACACATAGCGACCCTCGCATATAACACCGGTCACTTCCTCACACCAGGTTGTAGGCCCCCCTTAAATCCGACTTAAAGAACACTTTTGCTCCCAAAACCTAGCTGAACAGATCAGGAATCAGAGGAAAAGGGTAGAGAACTCGGATGTTAATGTAATTTAATTTCCAGAAACCTAAACAGACCTCCATCTTTTTTCTTCATGAAGAAGATCCCTGCCACCTCAGGCAAATATGAAGTCTGATGTATATCCCTTCTCCTGACTTTCCACAATGAAATCCTTCATGGCTTGTCTCTCAGGACCAGAAAGATTTTACAGTCTGGACTTTGTTAGTTTAGCTTTGGGGGTCAGATTAATAGGACAGTCATATTCACGATCACTTATCAAAGAAAATCTAAGGAGTGCTAACTTAATAAATATGATGCAAAATGTAGATTTATTAAATATAAATTACAGACAAGGTGCAATACATAATTCAATGGGAAGTAAACAAAGAAGGATTTATATTATCATCCTAGGAATATAATATTAAATACGGAGCTTTCATATTCACGATGAGGAGGCAAATCCTGACACCCTCTTTCAGAGAAAACATCCTCAAACCTTGACAAAAATGCAGGTAAAGTTTTTCTAGAGACTGTAGAAAGGGAAATATTTAAACAGTTCTCATGGCAGTAATCACCACTCTCAATGATTTACCTGGATTGCCAATCCACCCTCAGATTATGTTTCACCAACCAGGGATGACACAATACAATTGGGACAGGAAGACCATCCAAGACATAGCAAGAAATTATTTTAAAATGAACTGATCCCACCCTCAGTCTTATATTCTGTACAATTTGAGTGAGAGCTTTCTGTGCAAGTGACGCTGAGTCAATGGCGAAGGCAGGAGTGGGCTTAGCTAAAGTACAGCAAACCAGCCCTTGAGTTCTGGCCAACTCAGCATCAAACATGTTGACTCCAGCTCCACTGTCAGGAAACAAAGAAATCTCAGATTTGCTCTCCAGCACCACTGCTGCTGTCAGGACAAACCGAGAACTGCAGGATAAGGAAAGATGTACCCCTTGCTTATTCCACTCTAGACTACCAAGGGTTGAACAAGTCTTCTTTTGTTTAGGCATCAAAGGACAGGCCTCAATAAAATGTACCTTTTTTCCCCACAATGAAAACAAATACATTCTTTTTCCAAACATCCCAGAAAATGTACAATGCAGAGGCACCCCCTAACTGCATTGGTTCCTCCACCCTCTCCCATACAGGTTCACCGCTAGACTGCTCCCCTGGCAAAGTTGCAATATCCCAAAAAAGAGGCTCTGGAGAAGGTGGTCTTATCCACCCATCCCAAAATCATCTGTCAACACGTATAGCCAATGACATAGTGGCCTCCATAGACTCAGAGGTTTCATATACAGCCAAGGCATCTTTCAACCTTTCAGTGAGACCCTGAAGAAATTGGCATCTTAGAGCTGGGTCATTCTATTTAGTATCAGTTGCCCACCTGCGAAATTTGGAGCCATACGTCTTCACTGACCAATTCCCCTGCTGAACGCGATGCAACCTGGACTCAGACAAAGAGAATCAGTCAAGGTCATCATAGATAAGGGCTAGAGCCCCCCAATAATTCCTCAACAGAGACAAACCAAATCCTGCGGCAAAAAGAAAGTAGAGGACTGCAGGTCTCACTGTAGTACAGAGATCACAATACCGACTCTTTGCTCTTCATTTCCGGAGGACTGAAGATGAAGTTTAAAACAAAGTTTGCAAGCTTCCTTAAACACAAAAAACTTGTTTCTTTCTTTGGAAAACCTGTCTGGGAGCACAACTTTGGGTTCAGGTTGGACCAGCCTACCTGCAGAGACCTTGCAAGTCAGAGGTCATTCACCTCCAAAGACAGACAGCGTAGCTATTCTCTCAGCCCTGTGACCGAATCCATACCAAGAGACAAAAATAAAAATAAAAACACACCAGAAAAAAAATACACAAATAAAACCATGTGTCAATTTCAGCTTTTTTTTTAACCCCTTTCTGACATCAGATGTATAATATTCCGTCCATGTGCCCTGGGCCAAATGGACTATGGACGGAATATTACATCTGATATCATAAAGGGTTTGGCGGGGGGAGTGCGGATGATTGCTGACGGGTGTCAGATGACTCTTACAGCTGACACCCAGCACTAAGTGCGAGGAGCAGTCACAGACCGCTCCCAGCACTCTAACCCTCGGAATACTGTGATCAAACAAGATCGCAGCATTCCAAAAGCCGGCACAGGGGCAGCCCCTCTGCCTTTGGATCGGAGACTACGCGGCGTGACACAGGGTTCTGATCGTTGCCATGATGAGCGGATGTCATCAAGATGACATCCAGCTCACCAGAGCTAAGTAAACTTGCTGATCATGCACAGTGCATGATCAGCAAGTCTCTCTCTGTCAGTGCAGCGCTGAAAGCTTTTATGGCATGCAGATGGTGCTTCATCTGCATGATATAGAAGAGGTCAGCCTGCAAAAATGATTGTCGCATTGTGGGACTAAATAAAAATGTTAGGAAAAAGTAAAAAAAAAATGTTTTAATAATTATAAAAATATTTTTAAAGAATCAAAAATAATAAAAAAATCAATATAGATTATACAGTATCACTAAATAAATATTTGAGTGAAAAATCTATATAAACAATAAAAGTACACATATTTGATATCGCTACATTGGTAACGACCCGACCTATAAAACTGTCCCGCTAGTTAACCACTTTAGTGAACACCATAAAAAAAGAAGGTAAAAAACAATGCTTTATTATCATACCGTCAAACAAAAATTGGAATAACACGCGATCAAAAAGATGGATATAAATAAACATGGTACCGCTGAAAACATCATCTTGTCCCACAAAAAATGAGCCAAGGAACAGCTCCATCAGCAGAAAAATAAAAAAGTTCTAGCTCTCAGAATAAAGTGATATAAATACAATTATTTTTTCTATAAAATAGTTTTTATTATATAATACCGTCAAAACATAAAAAAAATTGAGATTTCGCTGTAATCGTACTGACCCAAAGAATAAAACTGCCTTACTAATTTTACTACACACGGAATTGCATAAACCCCTCCTCAAAAAAAAAGAAATTAATGAATTGCTGGTTTTTTGCTCATTCTGTCTCCCAAAAATCGGAATAGAAAGCCATCAAAATCGTCATGTGCCCAAAAGTTGTACCGATAAAAACATCAGCTAGTCCCGCAAAAAAACAAGATCTCACATGACTCTGTAGGCCAAAATATGGAAAAATTATAGCTCTCAAAATGAGGTGATGCAAAAACTATTTTTTGCAATAAAAAGCATCTTTCAGTGTGTGACAGCTGCCAAATATAAAAACACGCTATAAGGCCTCTTTCACATATCCTGAAATTTCCAATACCGGAGGTGTCAGTGTCTGTGTTTTTTTAATATGAATAGCACATTTGTGGCGTGCGTGTGCCGCATCAGTACCACACGGACGGGCACCAGGGAAGAAGCATTACAGTAAGCGCTGTTATCCAGCGCTGGGTGCTGAACACAGCTCTCATCATTCTCCCCTGCTCTGCCAGCGATCGGTGCGAGCATGGAAGAATGATGAGATTTACATGCAAGTGATAAAAGAGACTGCAGGCAGCAGCTGATGGGACTATTAGTCCCATCAGCCTACCCCTCCTGCTGCTAATAACAGTGACAAAAGGCTGATGGAGGTATTCATAAGCTGCCGCCTGCACTATAAAAAAATAAATGAAAAAAACGGTGTGGGTTCCCTTATATAATCAACCAGGCAAAACTCACAGCTGGGGGCTGCAATCCTGAGCAATCAGCTTCAGCAGGGTTGGTTATCAGGAATAGAGAGGTCCCCACGCCGTTTTTTAAATTATTTAAATATATTAAAAAAACAACATGGGGTACCCTCTATTTTTGACAACTAGCCTTGCTAAAGCTTACAGCTGGGGGCTGGAATTCTCAGGCTGGTAAGGGGCCATTGATATAGGCCCCCCTAGCTAAAAATAGCAGGCCACAGCTGGCCAGAAAAGGCAGATCTATTAGATGCGCCAATTCTGGCACTTTGCCCTGCTCTTCCCACTTGCTCTGTAGCGGTGGCAAGTGGGGTAATATTTGTGGATTTGATGTCACCTTTCTATCGTCGTGTGACTGTAGGGAAGGTGACCTGACGGACGGATGGGCTAGTCAGAGTGAAGAAGGAAAGGTTTGCACAGTGTAGGTAGGTGTCAGTTATTACAGTGGGGAAACAGCTAGGAAAGTGTAGTGGACGTGCAGTACCTTGGGTTGACCATTAGATGGCAGGGAGGAGTGTGAGCAAAGGACTTGACAACAGCTTAGGGCTTTAGAAACCGTTGGTCATGGGGGGCGGAGTGACAGTTTCAAGGAACCGGGTTGGTTATAAATACTGAGGGAGGGTTCCAGAAAGTTCCAGTCCCCAGGGGGAGCTCCAGTGACAGGAGGACTGCGACAGTCTGTGCGCTGTGAGGAGAATCCACACCAGGGGGACTGAGGAGAGAGAACGTCAGGGGGGTGGTCCTGACAGGAAGAACCGCAGAAGGGACGAGGCACTGGGTGTGAGACACCGTATTTGACACGACGACTGATCAGTGCAAGCGCTGTTGGTTTACGGGCCTAAGGCGGCCACAGTGACGGACCTGTCAGGAGCGTCGACGAGTGAGGAGGGGACGGTGTGTGCAGACACGTGCCTAGTATAAAGTACGGTGTGAGAAGCGGCTCTGGAAACGGAGGGCCGACAAGGGAAGCAAAGTAAAGTGCATTGCTTTGGAGTGCGGTATTCTTTGGAGGCTGTCAAGTGGACGGCCAGAGAATAAAGCTTGGACCTGTTGCACCCAGAATCTGCCTCCATCGTGTCTCTGTTTTTATCTCTGCGCGGTAAGAAGAGGGACCACCCCCCTAGTCCGGCCCACCGACTCTACATTTGGCGTAGTCGGCAGGATCGCCGCCACTAATACATCATCTTCTGCGGCAGGCCTGCCTTAAAGGATGGAGAAGGACTTGGACTGTGCTGCTTGGATTATAAATACCTGTGGATTACAATTGGCTTACCTGTGGATTACAAATTGGGAGCGCTGTGGTGACTCAGTGGTGCTGACAGAAGATCCGGGGCGGCATCAGGTGCTGCACAAGATGGTGGCATTACTACAGCGCAGGGGAGAGGTCTGAGTGTTTGCAGTCATGTTGAATGGACTGGGGCCTCCTCCAACGTACCCCCGTGGACAGCAGTATGTGCCCGGAGGCCGACGCTCCCATGTACTGGACCCTGGCAGATGGGTGGAAAGGCCTGCTGACGCCCCACCCAGCAAGAGGAGTGGCACAGAAGAAAAACTTGGCTGTGGCTGTCTGACGCCATTCGAGTGCTGCCCAACGGACGGTATGAGACGCTGTGGGTGTCGGGGCATTGGCCGCCTAGAGTGGCAATGGCGGTGAGAGATGGAGCTGCACCAGAAGTCATCTTCAGAACCACGGGCAGGCAGCGGGATGCTGAGCCGGGGAGCGGAGCCTGAGCAGAGTCAGCGAGAACGGCCGCCACCAATACCAGCAGAGGACTTCTCAGCGGATCCCCCGAGTCCGGAGGGAAGGCCCGCAGAACAGTGGAGCAAGGAACGGAGGCTGCGGGGGAAACCGCGTGATGATGGGACGGAGGCCGCAGCGCCGGGGAAGGTGAGAGTACCCCCGGCCCTACCAGTGCCTCCGCAAGCGGCCCCCTGCGCACCGGAAGGCCTAGTTACCACGGGCCCCGTGGTGTATGCGGAGCTGAGAGAGGACCCCGCTCATGTCCCCGAACTACCCCGCCCGGAGTCACCAGTGCAGAGCTCACCCAAAGAAGACGCTGCTGCGCTTCCCCTGCTAATAGCAGCTGCATCATTGAAATCGGCCGTTACTCCGGCTCCGTTGGAAGTAGTGGATGTGGCCTGTCCTGAGGCCGTGGTTATGCCGCTGCTGGAGTCGGCTGTGGCCGACTTAGCGGGCCCTGTGATTCCAGCCCCCAAGGACCCGGTTGTCCCCATTTGCCACCTGACCCCAGCGGCTGCTGGGCCACAGAAATTTTCGGCCGTTTCTGTCTTGCGGTCTTTTTCAGCGGAGTCCCGCCCACCGGACTCCAGGGCCCGTGCTGTTCCATCCGTATGGGTAGCGGAGGTGATCAGGAAGAAGAAGGCCCGGGAGCAGGAAGTGTGGAACCTGCTCCACACTCAAGGAGAGGCCGGCATGGAAAAGAAGAGGACTTGAATGGACGCCCTCAGTATCCCCAGGGGCTCCACGGCTGTGGGGTCCCTCACTACTAGCCACTGCGTAGTGAAGTAGACTGTCGAGAGTTCGGTGCACTGTAGTGCAGGTTCTGAAGAACAGTTCAAGTTTTAAAAAAAAAATATTTGATGTGCTGAGTTTATTTTTAGTATGTTCCTCTTACAGGATGTTATTTGCTGATTTGAAACTTGACAGAATGGGGATACGGAGAAGTGGAGGAGTGTTCAGGTCCAAGGAAGGGGGGAGGAAGAAGACATGCAATGTTATGTTGTTATATGTGGGTTTTAAAATGAGCAAAAGAAAACAAAAAAAAATATAAAAATAGGAACTTGTGCTATTATAAAGTTGTTTAATGTATAATATGCCAAAGTAAAATGCAACAGGTCCGGGTAAGGGAAGGTCTGCGGGACCAAAGGAAAGTGTGAGATCCGGTAGCGATCTAAGAGTTGAGGAGGTCTGGGAGACCGGGACGCCGACCATGACATGTTATTGAAAGAAAGGAAAATGAGTTGGAAGACGTGAGAGAGACAGCCGTCCTAGGTCAGGTCCCCAACACCACGGACACCCCTGAAGGAGGAAGGCGGGCGCTGGTAATGATCTGGAAGGTAAGAGACCTCGATCATGGCGTACCGAATAGTGGAAGGTGACAGTAGGGGAGAGTAGGGGAAGGTACACGCCATAGAGAGAATATGGGTGTACCTAGCCCAATTTGAAAGACGTTGCCATGTGGTGTGCGCGCTGGTGAGTAGCAGTAGGCTGCTCAGAGCATAGTGCTCCCAGTATGGTTCGGCCCCCGCAGATAGTGGGTTTGGCTCAACAGCTGGTCCGACAACAGAATGTAGGTGTAGCTTCAGAACGACGAAGGCAGGGATGACGATTGTCGAGGACGACAATGGACAAAGGAAGGGAGAGTGTAGGGAAGGCGACCTGACGGACGGACGGGCTAGTCAGAGTGAAGAAGGAAAGGTTTGCACAGTGTAGGTAGGTGTCAGTTATTACAGTGGGGAAACAGCTAGGAAAGTGTAGTGGACGTGCAGTACCTTGGGTTGACCATTAGATGGCAGGGAGGAGTGTGAGCAAAGGACTTGACAACAGCTTAGGGCTTTAGAAACCGTTGGTCATGGGGGGCGGAGTGACAGTTTCAAGGAACCGGGTTGGTTATAAATACTGAGGGAGGGTTCCAGAAAGTTCCAGTCCCCAGGGGGAGCTCCAGTGACAGGAGGACTGCGACAGTCTGTGCGCTGTGAGGAGAATCCAGACCAGGGGGACTGAGGAGAGAGAACGTCAGGGGGGTGGTCCTGACAGGAAGAACCACAGAAGGGACGAGGCACTGGGTGTGAGACACCGTATTTGACACGACGACTGATCAGTGGAAGCGCTGTTGGTTTACGGGCCTAAGGCAGCCACAGTGACGGACTTGTCAGGAGCGTCGACGAGTGATGAGGGGACGGTGTGTGCAGACACGTCCCTAGTATAAAGTGCGGTGTGAGAAGCGGCTCTGGAAACGGAGGGCCGACAAGGGAAGCAAAGTAAAGTGTATTGCTTTGGAGTGCGGTATACTTTGGAGGCTGTCAAGTGGACGGCCAGAGAATAAAGCTTGGACCTGTTGCACCCAGAATCTGCCTCCATCGTGTCTCTGTTTTTATCTCTGCGCGGTAAGAAGAGGGACCACCCCCCTAGTCCGGCCCACCGACTCTACATGACAACAAGCCCACAGCTTAGCAATTGAGAAGCGTCTATAAGACACCTATCCATTACTAATCCTATACTTGTATTGTAAATAAATGCACAGCCAGAATAAAGTCCATTAATTGAAAAAATGACACAGACCCCTTTAATATTCTCAATAAAACCATACTTACAACCTTGCCTATTCCACCGAAGCCCTCAATCTCCTGTAATAAAAGTTAAATAAAAAAGCAACAATATACCATACCTGTTTATCGTTCTGTCCCACGTCGTAATCCGTATCTGGGGGATAATTAGTTTTCAACCTGGATGGTGCCAAGATGTGTCCGTTTGCGCTGAGAACCACTGGTGAATGAGCTGCTGGGAAATCAGAGTCAGTAACCAAGGGTGACATCATAGAGGCTACCTCCAGTTACTGGGGTCTGTTCCCAGCCACGATGAGCTGCGGTGAGATCAGGGGTCACTTATAAAATTCACATACCAGGAAACAGGAGATTAGTTCCAAAAAAGGGCACTTGTTGAGTATTGCCACTGTTAATGCACATCTAGATAATTTCCTTGGGGGGTCTAGTTTCCAAAATGGGGTCACTTGTGGGCATTTCCACTGTTTAGGCACATCAGGCGCTCTCCAAATGCAATATGACGCCCGCAGACCATTCCTTCAAAGTCTGCAATCCAAAATCCTTCAGAGCCCTGATGTCTGCCCATAAAGTAGTTTTCTCCCACATATAGGGTATTAGCACACTGAAGAAAAATTGGACTGCAACTTTTGTGGTCCAATTTCTCCTGTTACCCTTGGGAAAATTAAAAATTGGGGAATAAATGATCATTTTTGTGGGAAAAAATATGTTTTTTTTTAATTTTCAATACCGGGCGTTATAAACTTTAGTGAAGCAATTGGGGTTCAAAATGCTCACCACACACCTAGATAAGTTCCTTGGGGGTCTAGTTTCCAAAATGGCACCTCTGCCATGCACCCAAACAGTGGTTTACCCACATATGTGGGGTATCAGCGTACAATAACTTTTGGGGTCTAATTTCTCCTGTTACCCTTGGGAAAATAAAAAATGGGGCTGAAAAGATCATTTTTGTGGATAAATATATTTTTTAATTTTATAGCTCTGCGTTACTTATAAAGTTCTGTGAAGCACTTGGGGGTTCAAAGTGTTCATTACACATCTAGATAAGTTCCTCGAGTGGTTTAGTTTCCAAAACGGTATTAAATGTGGGGAGTTTCCACTGTTTATTCACATCAGGGGCTCTTCAAACACGACATGGCGTTCGATCTCAATTTCAGCCAATTTTGTGTTGAAAAGTCAAACGGCGCTCCTTCCCTTCCAAGCCCTGCCATGAGCCCAAACAGTGGGTTATCTGCACATACTGTATGTGGTATCATTGTACTGAGGACAAACTGCACAATAAGTTTTGGGGTCCAAATTATCCTGTTACCATTGGTAAAATAAAAAAATTGGATCTGAAGTAAATTTTTGGTGAAATTTTCTTTATTTTTCAAACTTTCCAAAAATTAATGTGAAGCACAAGATGGGTTAATAAACTTCTTAAATGTGGTTTTGAGCACATTGAGGTTACAGTTTTTAAAATGGTGCCAATTTTGGGTATTTTCTTTCATATAGACCCCTCAAAGTGAGAAATGTTACTTATTAAGTATTTTGTATGACCTATTTCTGTGATTTAAGGGCATGAAAATTCAAATTGTGCAATTTTCAAAATTTTGACCAAATTTCCTTTATTTTTTTTACAAATAAATGCAAGTCATATCAAAGAAATTTTACCAGTACCATGAAGGACAATAAGTCATGAGAAAACATTGTCAGACTCACCGGGATCCATGGAAGCGTTCCAGAGTTATTACCTCATAAAGGGATAGTGGTCAGGATTGTAAAAATTGGCCTGTACAGTAACATGCAAACCACCCTTAGGAGAAAAGAGGTTAAATATGCACAGCCGGTGATAATGTCAAGCACAGTGTAGGAAAGACTAATGGCAACACAAAGTGATGAGGGGAAAGTGTTGTGAATTCGCTTTCTGGTCTCCCTCTGGTTATTACTGAAGGTAGTGGAGCTGGTCAGATTGACAGAGGGGTTGCGAGTTCTCTTTCTGGGCTCCCTCTGGTGGTTACTGGAGGTAATGGAGCTGATCTGATTGACAGAGGCTTGCCAGCTGATAGTGAGGATGACGATTGGAGATCTGGGGTTTCAGATTGGGATTTAAGACAGCCGACTCCTTCTATCCCTGCTGGTGATTTTCCTGTGCCTCTTGAGGTCTGATGTCTCCAGCTCTTTCCCTGCATGTTCAGCTAAGTGGTTCATTTGCTATTCTGTTTGAATTTGATCTGGTTTTGTCCATCTTTGCTTTGTGCGGGTCAGACAGCTCCGGCTGGGGCTGTGCTGAATCACTGCCCATATGTTACTGCTTGTGCCAGTTTGCTTTGTCCCCTGTTAGATTGGTCTCTTTTTGCTCTGCTTTCAGAATATACCAGAGTGCTGATATAGTGGGGGGCAAAGTCGTGCGACTTCAGTGCTTTTGTGCATCAGACGTGTTGGACTTTTTGCAGGGTTTTTTGCGTGATTGCAGACAGTGTCTTTCCTTTCCTGTCCTGTCTAGTCAGTGTGGGCCCCATCATTTGCTCAGTCTATTTTCCTGCCTGCGTTTGTGTTTTCATCTTGTCTCACCGACAATATATGTTTGGGGGCTATCTATTTCTTTGAGGTCTGCTATGGGGCAGTTTAGATTTCCCCTTTCTTGCTTTAGGCTTAGTTAGCTCTCCGGCTGTGCCGAGGCGTTTAGGATCATCGTAGGTATGCTCCAATGCTACTGCTAGTTGTGTGGATTGGATCAGGGGTCTGCAATCTGCTTAGTTATCAACCTCTCTGGTTTTCTGTGGCCTAGCCTGGGCCTGCTCTCCTCCTCGGTGACCCATTCATAACAGGAAAGGATCCCAACATTAGGGGAGTGTAGACCGCTAGGGAGATCTGTAGTCACCCTGTCTGCCCTAAACGTCTCTAAATAAGTTCTGCACCTATCACCGAGCAGGAACCTAATCCCAGTCTCACCCTGGCAATAAACCCTGGTTAGGGATGGATGGGGTAAGCATTAGTCAATCACCACTACCACTAAAGACTGCTGGAATAGACAAACAAGGGGAACACATATCTCAAGTAAACTCAGAAATGCAACACAGACATCCTCCAGCAGCTTCAAAGAGGGAGATAGTCGACTGCTATAGCTCCAAGTCTCAACTGGAGAAAATGGAAATATCACTAGCGATTCCCAGCACCAGGTTGCCACTGGATCAAAGAGTCAGAAGGGTTAAGAAGGTGTCTGCATAGCCAAGTGCAGAGACCTTCTGCCGCTAGATGCAGTGTGACTGTCTGCAGCTTCTGACATACCCTTGACACCTCATCTTACTTTGATATTCATTTGAAAGCTGTAACTGTTGGCCCAGACCCCAATACCTCATATACCAGCACTGTGGGTGAAATGAGGCCACTTTCCCGGTGTCTACACATAATTTGATGTGTTTTGGCAGGTTTGGGGTTGTTTGAAGATGTGGTGCATACGTTTGTTTTTGCCTCTCTTTGACTTGAATGGCGTTTGGTTTTGTATGGTGATTATTCAATGAATAAATCGGCGAATATTGCAAATTCGGCGATCATAATCTGAACCGAACATTGAAATATTCGCTCATCTCTATTCACAACGAATAACTTCTCTGTAAATCAAATTTCATGAGAAAATCTGTGTGGACAAGAGAATTAAAAATGTTCCTGATCCTCTCATCGTTAGTCGAACAACGTTGTAGCAGAGTTTCCAAACGCGAACTCAGACTAAACGAGATAAATGTGATGTCATTTTAAATTTGCTATTGGAAAAAAAACAGTGGCTGTAAGGAAATCCTTCTTTCATTAAAAGACTCTGTCACTAAGTTTTTACAGCATAAAATAGAGGCAGAGATCTTTATTTCAGTGGTGTGCCAGTTGTTGGGCTTCTTACTGTAGTTTTGATAGAACATCATTTTTCTGCAGTTTCTTCATTATGAACTGCTGTTGTGTAGTCCTTGATATTCATGACCTCCTGCCATCTCTACCCCTCACCATTGATTGGCATCTTTCTTCCTATGAACAGTGTACAGAGAAATCTGTCATTTAATAGTTTAGGCAGGATAATGTAAAGCACTTCGTTGAGATAACTAGCAGATCTGCAACAGATAGAACAGTGGAAGTGGAATCAGAGTTTCTGTCACTATTTTATGTTACCTTCAGATTGGGAAACATAAATCTGATGACAGGCTCACATTATTGCCCATTGCATGCACATATATTTCATATTCGCACAAGCCATCTGTTGAATTAAGCTAAATTCAAATATGATGTATTTTCATTTTTTGTAAGAATCTGTGTCAATATGGTTAATTATAACATTTGTCAAATTTATGTAAATTTTCTGATTGGTAACTTATCCCAATCAAATCCACATGATTCCTTCTGAATTTTTTAAGCATTATTGTTTGTATAAATCATTGCTCACTCATGTCTTTTTATTCATTATTCAGATTCTGTGTACTCCATATTACTGGAGAGTGTACATCTTCGTCATGGAGCTTGTTCTCTTCATCGTGTCATACACTGCGGAGGTAAATATTCCTGGGGCATTTTATTCATCAACTATTTACTATAAAAAAAAATTTAGCAGACAAAATATTGCAGTACTTGCCATATTTTTCAAAATATAAAGAGTGGAAAACATACTTGAGAAGCTTATGTTAAAACGGTTCTCTGTTTAAAATGAAATCTGTCAGAAGGTTTTTGCTATGTAATCTGACAGCACCATGAGCTGAGACCCTGATCACACCGACATTAGTTTACTGGGTGCAGCAGTTAAGATTGATTCACAGTTTTTCTCTGTGGCAGTTCTTGCAAAGCTCAGTTGTTGAGCTATGTATAACCCCATCCACAGCAAAGCTTTCTGTGTACATTTTATAGTGACAGAGAGCTGCTAATCAGTACTGGGATGTGGTTGGACTAGGATGCATGAAGATAGTTGTCCTGTAGTTATAATCTCCAGCTGATAAAACACTGATTGTATTGAAAAAGCAAAACACAGCCCAGTAAGTGACATCATTGTAATCAGTGTCTCTACTCCTTCATTATGTTAGATCAATGGTGACCAAATAGTAGACTGCGATTAACTGAGAAACCATGAGTTGTTGAATGGTAGAGCTTGTAAGGGTATGTTTCCATGATCAGGAAACACTGCGTGTTTGACGCTGTGAACAGCCGCAGCGTCAAACACACAGTGTCCAGATGTTACAGCATAGTGGAGGGGATTTCATGAAATCCTGTCTCCATTATGCGTTAAAAGACTCAGGTGGCAGACCCGCGTAAACGGACATGAGGCGCGTCTTTTCAGAACGCAGAAACGCTCCGTCGCCGTCTCGTAAATTTCCCATAGACAATCATTAGATGCTGTAAAACTATCTATCTATCTATCTATCTATCTATCTATCTATCTATCTATCTATCTATCTATCTATCTATCTATCCCATATCTATCCAACTATCTACCCCATATCTATCCATCTATCTATCTATCTGTTTGTGTAATGGAGTGTGGGTTGGACAAATGTTAAAGAGGAGAAATGACCAGAAATGTCATTGCAAATGTTTTTTGGTTAAATAATATATCTTTATTTAGCTTACAAAAAAACGCATACAAATCTGCATGAAAAAACGCATCGAAAACACATGTAAAAAACACATAAAAAATGCAGGTGACCTGCCAGTGACCTCAGATGCAGATTTGATGCAGATTTTACCTGCGTCGAATCCTGAGCAAATACTGAGCCTATCCTGACCATGGAAACATACCCTAATCTCCTGACTCCCAACATGCCAAGCTTATTTGCCTCCTCACAGGTTTCTTTTTTCGTGTCTCTACCACCACCTAACATTCATTGAAGATATTATAGACCCTTGTGAGTCTTGATGTGAAAACAAATGTGTACTGATGTAGATGTAGATCCCTAAGACACTTTTCCACCAGCTCTGTGAAAAAGATATGGCCGATTACAGCAGGTGAAATAAGTATTTAACGAGTCACCAATATTTTAAGTACTGTATTTTTCTGATTTAAGATGCTCTGAATTATAAGATGCACCCCAAATTTTGAAGAGAAAAATCGAAAAAAAACTTTTATAATATAATGGTGGTGCGTCTTATATTCCATGCGTCTTATTGCTTTCTGGGGGTTGTGGCTGCGGAGAAGCAGGGTCGCTGCTGGAGGAGGCAAGAGTAGAGTGTTGCTGCAGGCCACAAGCTGGGATGAGGGAGTGTTCACATTTGGGGTGTGCCGCTGCGGGTGTCTGGTGCTCTGGGTGTCCGGTGCTGCTGGTGGGCTCCGGTGCTGCGGGGGCTCTGCCAACATTTTGTGAAAGGCCAAGATCTCCATCTGCGCATGTGCCCGCCCCCGGCAGCCATTTTCCCAGAGTCCACCGCATAACAAACTATGGAACTGCGGGGGCTCTGGCCATGAAGAAAGAGAGGTGCAAACAGCCATGGAAAGTCATGACAACAGCTGAAATCTATCAGTAATTATTAAGCAATCTTGCCACTTAATGAAAATAATATCAGTTGGATTAACAGATGGATACCAAGGTACAACATAAACAACATCTCATGATGTTACTCATCAACAGTGAGCTGTCTCAAGACCTTTGCAACCTTATTTTTTTTTAAAACATTGGTTACAGAAGAATTTCTAAACTATTCAAGGTCTCGGTGAGCACTCTTGGGGTCATAATCCAGAAAGATCATCATTTCACCATAAAATGACCACTAACAGGTGCTCCCTACAACGTTTCACACATAGGAGTTAAAAGAATTATCAGAAGTGTTGTCCAAAAGCCAAAGATCAGTTGTGGAGAGCTACAGAAAGACCAACAATCAGCAGGTGCAATTGTTTCTGAGAAAACTACAGGTATTGTATTCAACCCCATGGCCTGAATACACTTTCCATCATGCATGACTCCACTGCTGAAAAAAAGTATGTTCAAGGGCATATAACCCCTTTACACTGGAAAGGTGGTTTGCATGCTAATGGCCAGGCCAATTTTTGCAATTGCATCATCAGGTATTTTTGCACCTGTGCCATCTTAATGGGTCCGCTGCACCTTGTTTAGTGCATTTGTTCTGTGTTTTTGGCAGGTAAACATCTTTGCCTGCTTGTTGGTGTTTTTATTTAACCTAGTCCAAACGTGGGCGCAATATGTGGTTTAGATACACTGTGGGGCTCAGAAGGGAGGGCGAATTTGGATTTGAGAGCAAAGAATTTGCTGAATTTCTTTTGGAGGGTTTGGAGCCATTTTTCTTTTCCAGAGATTTTGTATTAACAGTAACCTGGAAGACCCCTACAGTATATTTTCTTTAAGAGATGACAGACCTGAGCGAGGGCTTACTTTTTTTGTCGACTGAGTTGAAGCTTTGAGGCTATGTGCACACGTGCGGAATTGCGGTGGAAATTTATGCGGCAATTCCGCAACTCCCTGCCGCGGGAAATACGCTAGAATTCCGCATGCGTAATTCCAGCGTAATTCCCACAAAAAACTAGCATTTTGCAAGCATAATTAGCTTGCAGAATACTATCGTTTTAAAAGCGATCTGTAGCATTGCTTGGAAAACTAATTTACAGAGTGGTCACACTCGACAAACATAGTGTTTGACACGTGTGACCAACTTTTTACTACTGAGGCTGCCTTTACAGCATCAGTAGTAAAAGATATAATGTAAAAAATAATAAAAAAAATTAAAAATCATGATATTCTCACCTTCCGGCATCTCACGCAGGATCCCCAGGCCTCAGTGACACTCCCGGCAAGTCCCCTTCCTAGCGATGACTTGCGACAATGACCTCAGCATCACGCAAGACCGTTGCGTCATCACAGGTCATTGTCGCAAAGCATCACTGGGAACGGGAGCTGCCGGGAGTGTCGCTGAGGCCTGAGAGCAATGCTTGGGATGCCGGAAGGTGAAAATATCATGATTTTTTATTTAATTCTATTTTTTACAGGGATATGGTATCCAAGGCCTGGAGGACAGTCTTCTCTTCTCCAGACCGTGGGTACCATCCGCACATTTTCCGCTTACTTTACGCATGGTAGGCATAGCCACATGCAGAAAGTAAGTGGAACAATGCATTTCCATGTGTGCGGAATTTCCGCGATTCCGCAAAAAGAATGAGCATGCTGCGTATCTTTCCGCGATGCAATTTTACTGTGGAAAAATATGCTGCATTAGCACAGCATGTGCGGAATGCCATTGAATTCAATGGGTTGCTTATTTTATGCGTTTTCGCGGTGAAAAAATGCTGCAAAAACACATAAAATCTGCTGGAATTCTGCACGTGTGCACATAGCCTGATTGGGAACATTTTCCATAACATTTGGGATCACATTTATCTGGCGCTCTATGCTGAGTACTTACTTTGGGGTTTCCAATTAAATCTCTGAGTGATGTGATTCAGATGAAATCCCAGAGGGATTCATTCACTATTATGAGGCAGCAGAGTTTTTCTGGACTCCGTCTGGCCTCTGTTCAGCAGTGTCCTCCTTTTCAGAAGTGCGCAAAACTGTGGCCTACGGCCCTTTTATGCAATCTTAAAAAGACGGACACCATCGCATTACAGGTCAGACGGCATCCGCAGTGATTCCATCTGCCTCATTATAGGGAATCTTTCACCAGAGGTTCCATCTGAATCACGCATTTCAAAGATTTACACGGAAACCCCGGTCCAAGCGTTCAGTGCTAAGCGCAGAATAAATGTCCACCGAGGCTTACTGCAAATTTTGAAAGGCAGAATGAAAAAATAAACAGCAGTTGAAGAATTGGTTTTATTTATTTTTTACACCATTCGTCGTGCGGTATAAGTGATTAGGCAACTTTATTCTTCGGGTCGGTACAATTACAGCGATACCAGATTTATATCGGGTTTTTTTTGTGTGGCTGCTGTCACACAATAAAAGACGCTTTTACTGCAAAAATTTGTTTTTACATCACCATATTTTGAGAGCTATAATTTTTCTATATTTTGGCCCACAGAAACATATGAGGCTTGTTTTTTGTTGGACATGTTGGCGTTTATATTAATACCAATGTCGGGCACATGACATTTTTTGATCGCTTTCTATTCCGATTTTTGGGAGGCAGAATGAACAAAAACCAGAAATTCAAGATTTTTTGGGGGGTTTTATGCCATTCCGTGTATGGTAAAATTGATAAGGCAGGTTTATTCTTCGGGTCAATACGATGACAGCGATACCTCATTTATATCTTTTTTTTATGCTTTGGCGCTTTTACACAATAAAAACTATTTTATAGTAAAAATAATTATTTATGCATTGCCTTATCCTGAGAGCTATAACTTTTTTATTTTTCCAGTGATGGAGCTGTATTGCGGCTTGTTTTTTTGCGCTACAAGATGACGTTTTCAGCTGTACCATGTTTATTTATATTTGTCTTTTTGATTGCATTCTATTCCACTTTTTGTTCAGCGGGATGATAATAGAGCATTGTTTTTTTGTTCGATGGGGTTATACGATCTGACATTTGCAGGAACTGGCATATTTTGGAGCGTGATAAGGATATCGTAGAGGTGGCAGCAAGGGGTCCCATTATTTCTAATAGACGGGGTACTACCTTGGGTGACATAGTAGTAAAAAAACAGATGGTGAAGCAATGAAGTAATTGGTTTAGCAAGAGTGTTCCACATGGTAACTTTAAGTGTGGACATTGTCCATTCTGTAGTTACCATATTGTAGATAGAACACTGTGCATCGGGGGGAGTGGCTCATGTTATTAAGGATTTTATCACCTGCAAAACAACTCACGTGGTTTATGTTGTTTTATGTTGCTGTAAAGCTTTTTACATCGGTAAGACAATTCGCCCCCAATATGTGAGATTCAGGGAGCATTATAATTCAATTGGATCAGGTAAAGGTGTCCCAAGCCTAATTATGCATGTCAGGGAATCTCATGGAGGAAATCCAGAGGTACTTTCTTTTGCTGGCCTGGAAAGGGTGTCTCTTCCAGTACAAGGGGGAGATTTACATAAACTTCTATTGAAAAGAGAGGCCATATGAATCATGCACACTCGGGCACAAGAATCTGCTGGTAGAAATGAGAGATTGGATATGTCTGTTTTCCTGTAATTAGCTTTCATGATTGTATCTGTGCTTTTTTACTTGTTTTTCTAAAATATTTTAGCTGTCATTGATAATTGCTGCATATGTGTTGAAGCAGTGGGGGTGGGGTTTGATTGTCTCCCTCTGTTAAGAGGTGAGACTGGGCTCACTCCCCTTTGAGACCAGTAGAAGCGCCACTGCAGCGCGAAGCAGCTGTCGTCATCTCCACTCCTGCTCCCATCCTCCCTATGCCAATGTTTTAAAGAAATAGAATAAAGAAGATTTTAACCGGTGAGTCGTGAGTGCCATCTGTATTTCTTTGTTGGTGAAGTTGTTATGCTTATTGCTTCGGAGTGGCACCCCGGTCCATGGAGAACTTCTTATACTGCACGCAATTCTAGGTGGCAGTTCACACAGGCATGTGCACAATGAATGCATTTTCTTGCTGTGCGGCTTAATTCCTTGTTGGAGAGCATTGTTTTTTGCCTTGGTTTTTATTTATTTTTTTATAGTGTTTGCTAAAGGGGTTAACTAGTTGGATAGTTATATAGGTCATGTCTTTGCAGACACTGCAATACTAAATGTGTGTTAGGCGTCGGGCTCCTGCCACTGCACAGCAGGAATCCAGAGCCTTGCACCCAGTGGTCTCCCATTCTTCTTCGGCCACAGTGGACCCTGCTCAGCAGATTTGTCGGTCCCGGCGCTCTGCCCAGGCCAACTCCGTGGATTTGCTTGCTGCTGCCACCTCTGACATAGCTATGACAATGCATGCTGCTCAGCCGCGAGATTCTCCAGGGACTAAGTCCTCATGTCGGGCCACTGAGCATGCCCATGGAGTGATCTCCCATTGGAGATCGAGGGTCACGTGCTCAGGTCCTGCTCGTGTTCGGATTGGCCCATCTGAGAAGCCAGGAAGGTCCCGGACGTCCGTTGCTATAAAAGGTTCGCATGGCCGCTCGCCCATGCGCTAGTATAGACTGAAATAGTTTGGAGTGTATGATGATGGATGCATGTATCTGGTGACTGACTCATTATGAAACCCCTTCCCTCTGATAATACAAATGTGGTTAGGGTTTAGAGTCCGAGTCAGCGCCTGTCAGTGGCTAGTCTATAGACCACAGTGCATACCATCCATCTGCACACTAGCGTCCGATGGTGTCGCCCACTGCAGGGCACTATCGAACAGCGGCAAGTGACAGCCACGCCGGTGCAACGCCTTGCGCAACCTGTGCGCTTACCTGGCCCAACCCAGGGCGATTAGAGGCGTCCACCTGAGTGGCACAGTGCACACTTGCACACGTGATTTAACCCTTGCTGGCATCGCAGTCGTGGTGCTGAGCGCTAGTGGTCTAGAGAGACTTCAGTCCTGCGGTCTAAGGGCTGAGTTCTGTGACTATACGCTAGCGCTCACACTGCCGAGCTCTGTGAGCAATAACAAGCTTTGTCATTTATTATTTGGTGGTTGTCCACCTCTGTACACATTGGGTGAGGTTAACCCCGTGTGTCCCGTTATTATACCGCCATATAGCATCCGCCATTACCGAGCAGCAGTTAACACCTCTGCACGGTGGACCCCGGGCTGCGAACCCACCTGAATGCCATCTTTATTATTTGGTGCGTTCCGCCAGCCCGTAACAATATGTGTACTATTATTATTTATAATAATATTTATTTTTATATAGCGCTAACATATTCCGCAGCGCTTTACAGTTTGCACACACTTATATTTTTTTTCATGCAAATATTTATTGATGGATACAATATCTTTTTATTTTCTTTATTTTTTATTTTTTCATATATTTTTACAATTATTTAATTTTTTTTTTTACTTTGTTCCACTATGGCGCTACCATTTTTTGCAGGCTGATCGCTTGTACGGCATGCCCTCTGCACTGACAGGGAAAGCTGCTAATCATACACTGCATGATCAGCAACTTTCCTAGCTCTGGTGACCCCGTTGTCATTACATTGGGTCATCATGGCAACAATCCAGATCCCGTCTCATGCCACGGAGTCTCCGATCCACCGAACCAAAGGCAGAGGGGCTGTCATCTCTCTATGGGCTCCCCAAATGGTGTGATCACATTCAATAGTGGTGCGTGTCTGCTCCTGGCACTTAGTGTCGGGTGTCAGCTGTCAGCATCAGCTGACACCCGGCAGCGATTGCCTGCACATAGCCTGTGTTCGCGCATGATCACCATGCTGTAATAATACATCCCTGGTCAAACAGGCCCAGGGCACAGGAAATGTTTTATTATGACAAATTTCAGAAAGGTGTTAAAGTTTTCGCAACAACATTTAGACAGGCTTGTTAAATACTTGAAAAGTATAGACTTTTTAGATGAAACCAAAATTGAACTCTTTGGATGACATAATATACACCATATTTGGAGGCCAAAAGGCATTGCATATCACCCCAAACACCATACCAATAGTGAAGTTTGGAGTTGGTAACATCATGGTGTGGGACTATTTTTCATCATACTGCACTGGGAAACTTCATATAATTAATGGAAGGATGAATGGACAAATGTAAACATACAATCTGGATAAAATTCTGCTGCCATCTACCAGGATGATGAAGATGAAATATGGGTGGACATTTCATCAAAACAATGATCCCCACAACACAGCAAAGGAAACTCTCAATTGGTTTTACAGAAAACAATTTAGCTGCTAGAATGGCGCAGCCAATCACTTGACCTGAATCCAATAGAACATATATGAAAGGAACTAAAGTGTGAAGAGTGTTTGTGTGGATGAATGGACCAAAACCACACCTGAGCAATGCATGCAACTAGTTTCACCATAGAAGAGGCGTCTTGAAGCTGTCATCACCAACAATGGCTTTTGTACAAAGTAAAAAATTAATTCCAGTAAGCGTGTTGAATTCATTTCCCTGTGTCATTCCTCATTCTCACACATATCTCAATTTATGGACATCTATGTCTTGATTTCTTTGCACGTATGGATTGAATGGTTTGTTACTGATGTCTGGTGAGATTTTTTTTTTGTCAATAGTACCTTTAGAAATATATTTACTTAGAAAATTGATGACTTATTTAATTTCACCAGTTGTATAAGCTAAAAGAGTTTCACTTTGCATAGGTCAGAAACCCACAGACCCTTACAACTCTTCATAGTTCAGTGATAAGATACCTTGAGCGTAACTTCGTCTCTATTGGATTTGGGAATGTATTCTTGCAATAACCATTTAAATTACTTGGTACTGCTTTTGCTGATAAGAATAGAGCACCACAAGAGCTAACCATTTGGAATAAATTCTATATACCAAAGAGTGCAAGCTCCTTATAATGCTATTTATGACCAACTGTTTTTTCATCTTTATTTTTCCTAGATGTTTTTTATTGATAATAGAAAACTCTGGCTCTGGATAAAGCGACTCTGTAACTACAAATCAAAGAGCAAATACAGAAAGTTGCAAAGAAAAATACAGAATGATCCAGAGTGGCCTCCACAGAACAGAACGGACTATGCCGTCCAAAATGTTGCTGCAGAGGATTGCAGCATTTTAACTTACCGTATCCCCCATTGTAACATTGCACCAAATGAATCTGATACAATTATTTTATCTGTAATGTAAATGCAGCAAACCTGATAAGAAATACTTATTTTGCTAGTGAATCTAATAAATAGGATAGGTCATACATTTGAGATCATTTAGGATCCTACATCCAGCACTCCATGATGCAATTGCAATTAGTAAGAGTTCAAGTTTAGTACTTGGCAGCAGCCGCTAAGCAATGTATTCCGCTCCTGAGGTTTGTCGCCGAAAATCGCTAATATCCAGTCACTGCAGATTTTACTCGTTATTCCCCGATCTCTTAGTGACGGCCTACACCATGATTGTGTCAGTCTGGGGCAACCCCTATAAGAATGCTTGGAGCTGAGCGAGGCAGAATATCCTTATGTAATTAGCTGTAGTTGTTTTATGCATATATTAGCAACAATCTATATACAATTTTGCTCAAATGTGAGTTAAATAAGATGCTGCATACCCATAAAAGAATGCTATACCCACTTTTAGGCCTCATTCATAAATCCGTCTTTTCGCATGTGTTATATTGGTGACTTTTACTTATAGAACACAAACCTATTACCATATTTTTCGGACTACAATAAGCACCAGACCATAAGATGCACCTAGGTTTTAGAGGAAGAAATTAGGAAAAAAAATTGATGCAATAATTGTGGTCAATTCTCTACTTAATATCCCCTATCCTGGTATATATGGTCCCCTTATCCCCATCCTGATGCACATATCCCCTTCATCCCTACCCTGGTATGCATGGCCTCTTCATCTCTTATCTTGGTATACATGGATCCCTCATCCCTATCCTGGTATGCATGGCCCCCTCATCCCTGTCCTGGTATACATGACTCCTCATCCCTGTCCTGGTATGCATGACTCCTCATCCCTATCCTGGTATGCATGTGCCCTCATCCCTATCCTGGTTTGCATGCCCCCTCATCTCTATCCTGGAAGGAATGGTCCCCCTCATCCCTATCCTGCCAGGAATGATCACCCTCATCCCTATCCTAGTATGCATGGCCCCCATCTCATCCTAGTAGAATCATTGAATGAAAGAATGGTAGAGTTGGAAGGGAGCTCCTGGGCCATCTGGTCCAACCCTCTGCTCAAAGCAGGATTCACTAAATCACCCAGACAGATGTCTGTCCAACCTTTGTTTGAAGACTTATATTGAAGGAGAACTCACCACCTCTTGTGGCAGCCTGTTCCACTATTGATAACCCTAGTATGCTTGGCCCCCATCTTTACCCTAGTATACAGGGCCCCCATCTCGTCTTAGTATGCATGGCCCCATCCATATTCTTGTATGATTGACCCCCATCCCGGTCCTGGTATGCATAGCCCCATCCTTATAATTATCCCCCACTCCCATCCTGATATACTTTGCCCCATCACAAACATTAAAAAAAAAAGAAAAAATACTACACTTGCCTTCCCTGTGCTCACTCACAGAGTTCTGCTTTGTTGCCAGCAGCTGCTTTATGCTTGTCAGCAGCGCATGGCAGTGACATCATGCACTGCTCACAAGCAGAGCACAGCTGCCGGAACTCTCACTGCTCTGCACACCAGGACTGTGCACGCAGAGAGCAATGAGTATTCATTGTTCTTCAGTAGCATGCACAGTGTCAGCCGGAGCCTTTCTGCAGCTGCTGGTGGTCACGTGTGCCTCTACTTAGGAGAAATGAATATTCATGTGAAGAGAGGTGAATATTCATATCTCTTAAGTTGCGGCACACGTGACCACAGGCAGCAGCAGGAAGCCAGCGTCTGACACTGTGCATGCTACTGAAGAGCAGTGGATACTAACTGCTCTCTGTGGACACAGTGAGTATTCCGGCAGCTGCTCTTCGGCTTGCAAGCAGCACATGACGTCTCTGCCATGCGCTGCTTACAAGCATAAAGCAGCTGCTGGCATAGGAGCAGGACTCTACGAGGGTGTGCCGGGAAGGTAAGTGTAATGTTTTTTTTAAATGCTTTCTGATGGGGACATGCATACAAGGATGAGGGTGGGGGCCAATCATAAGGATGGGACCATGCCTACCAGAACTGGAGTTAGGGGTGAATCATACCAAGATGCTATTAAAGAGAAATTAATATTCATTGCCCTCCATGCCCATGTATGTGGAATGTCGTGAATATTCAATTCTCTTTGGCAGCGGGCACTGGAGTTAGCCACAGCCACCGGCTCCAGCCTCCTGTTATCCGCTGTTCTGCCGATGCTGCTCCCCCACCTACCCACCCCAGTCAGGCTTAGTTCACACATAGCTTTTTTTGCGTTTTCGCGGCATTTTTAAATGCACGTTTTTGCCATGAAAACACAAAAAAAGCATCCCATACAATCCTATGGCATTCCGCACATGCTGTGCTAATTCTACTACTCATGCCGCATAGTGGTCACACTCGTCAAACACTATGCTGTATGTGACCAACCTGTCAATCAGTTTTCCAAGCGATGCCACAGATCGCTTGGAAAACGCTAGTATTCTGCAAGCTCATTACGCTTGCAAAATGCTAGTTTTTCCGCGGGAAATACGTGGGAATTTAAATTGCAGATTTCTCTTATTTTTCCCATGGAATGGAATTCCGGAATTCCACACGTGTGCACATAGCCTCAGAGCCGGCCAATACATCTGGACTATAAGGCATAAAAAGCTAGACATAATTGCATGAATCAATAGTAATTATAAGCACAGTACAAGCATTAGGATCAGGTAGAAAATGGCTACAGTGTCCTCATAAATCCAGACATACATATGAATAAAGTGTCAACGTGCCAATATAAGTACCTTGGAGATGCATTAGCGAAATGCACGTCGATTGGTGGCATGGCGCGTGTCCTGTCCTTATAAATTATGGGTAAGCTCTTATAAACTTTTATAGGTTATGGGGGACTGACAATTGAAGAATCCTTATGCATACTTGGGCGATTACATGGGTTTAATATTGTACCTCCCCCACTTACTCTTAGGCTGAGTGCACACGTACTTTTTTGCCCTGTGGATTTTTCCGCGCGGAATTGAAGAAATCCGCAGGTCAAATGACCTGCATTTTTCCTGCGGATTTCTTCCTGTTTTTTTGCGGCTTTCTTGCGTTTTTTTGCGGTTTTCCCCCTGCGGATTTGGAGAATGGAACAGGTGGAAAACCACACAAAAGAAGTGACATGCTGCAGATTTTGAACCACAAGAAAACCGCGCGGAAAAATCTGCAGTGTCTGCACAGCGTTTTTTCTTTTCTATTGATTAACATGCTACTGTACATCACAATGCGGATATGCAGCGTTTCTGCTCGGAAAAATCCGCTGCGGATCCGCTGGAAATCTGCATCGTGTGCACATGGCCTTACTTATATTGGCACGTTGACACTTTATTCATATGTATGTCTGGATTTATGAGGACGCTATAGCCATCTTCTACCTGATCCTAACGCTGTTACTGCACTTCTAATTACTATTGATTAATGCAATTATGTCTAGCTTTTTATGTCAAATAAATTTATACCTTTTTATTAATTAATGTGTTTTGGACATTGTACTCCATTTTTTCTGGTTATTGTTTTATCAGGAGTATCCTATTCAATTTTTGTGTCATAGACCTAACCAAAGGGTTATTGGTCTATTTGGCTGTTTGTCATCGATGGTTCCAATTTTGGTTTATATTTGTAAGATGCACCTCCCATTTTCCTTCACATTTTTGGAGGAAAAAAGTGCATCTTATAGTCTGAAAAAAACAGTATATTCTATGTGGCTGTTCATGTCTATATTTTTTTTTTGTTGACTGTGTGTCAGTATCAAAAATCAGAGACATCTTTTTTACCATCATCTCTTACGAAAATCGTTTACAGCACATGGATGCCATCAATGCTGCCTGCGCGCTGTCCATGTGCTACCTGTGATTAACAATCTAAGGTCACGTTCAGTATTTGGTCAATATTTGTAAGCAAAAACCAGGAGTGGGTGAAAAATACAGAAGTGGTGATGTGTTTCTATTATACTTTTCCTATGATTGTTTCATTCGTCATTTTTCCTTACAAATACTGATGCAAAACACTGACCCAATACTGAGCGTGTGAATGTGGCTTCAAGAATAAGAAAAGCTTTGTCATTTATGTATTTATTTTTCCATATGTGAAAGTCACTGATGAAACACTGATGGTAAAAACTGCCCAAACACTAATGAATCTTGGATCGAAAACACTGATGACACTTGTACCAATTTTTTGCATACGTGAACAAACACAAATGTCTGAATGAGGCTTTAAGGAAGTGGTCTGTGATATAACCCCTTAAGAGAATATTTCTTTACAACATGACTACATGTAAACATTGCAGTGTTGCTTATTTTTCATCTGCAGTCTTATATTTCAAAAGTAATTGGGCTCAACTATACAGCAACCTCTTTGATGTAATTTCCTATGACTGGTATGCGTCATCTTTTTGAGACTCGGACCTTAGACTACTAATGTATAACTCAGATGTAAGCCTATGCTTAAACTGTTCACCACCAGTATCCCCCTCTAAACTGTAATATGTGCACAATCCTGCAGAATGAGCAAATATTCATACAAAATTATATACCGTATTTTTCGCTTTATAAGACGCTCCGGATTATAAGACGCATCACAATTTTTGAGGAGAAAAATAAGAAAAAGATATTTTTTAATAAAATGGTGGTGCCTCTTATAATCCTTGCATCTTATTGCTTACCAGGGTTGGTGGCTGCGGTGTAGCGGGGTCCCAGGCTCGCTGCTGGAGGAGGCAGGCGTGGAGTGATGCTGCAGGCCGCATTCAGGGATGAGGGGGGGCTCCGATGTGTGCCGTTGCTGCTGCAGAGTCTTGTGCTGGTGTCAGGTTTCTCCACTTGTCCGGCGGTTGGAGGCCGGTGCTGCGGGTGCCTCCGGTGCGGCGTTGTGTGCCCATCGATGCCCGGGGCTCTGCCGACATTGTTCGACAGACCAGAGCCCCAGCATTTCCTCAGTTCCCTGTATACGTGCGCTGAAGTGCCGGTAAAAAAAAAAAATTGCCGCCGGCGCGTGCGCAGATGGGATCTCGGGACCCAGTTCTCGAGAGATGAGATCTGAAATCTCATCTCTCGAGAGCTGGGTCCCGAGATCCCATCTGCGCACGCGCGGCGGCCATTTTTTTGCAGGCACCACCGCGCGCACACAGGGAACCCAGGGAAAATGGCCGCCGGCGCGTGCGCAGATGGGATCTCGGGACCCAGCTCTCGAGAGATGAGATTTCAAATCTCATCTCTCGAGAACTGGGTCCCGAGATCTCATCTGCGCACGCGCCGGCGGCCATCTTTTTACCGGCACACAGGGAACCGAGGAAATGCCGGGGCTCTGGCCTGTCGCACAATGTTGGCAGAGCCCCGGGCATCGACGGGCACACAACGCGGCACCGGACACACCTGCAGCAGCGGCCAGCAACCGCCGGACGCCCCCGATCACAGCCTAGGTAAGGCATGTCCGCTTTGTAAGACGCACCCCTGTTTTCCCCCCAAATTTTGGGGAAAAAAAGTGCGTCTTACAAAGCGGAAAATACGGTATACATAACATAAATATGCTTTGCTTTTATTTTTATTTTTCAAATGTCCATAATGTTACATTTTTACATACAGAACATTATAATTTCAAAGACGATGACTTATATTATCATTGGAAAAAGTACAAATACATATATGTAACATGTACATACATTCATTAGGCGTAATCTTTGCAAGTGATCAGAGGCCAAAGGTGCACAGAGGTATGGTAACATAAATTCATGCATACAGAATAAAAAAAACTCGGTGTTTTAGTCTATGGTTAAATTTTGAATCAGCTCTGTCTCATACTTTTTATTGCCTTGGGTCATTTCAGTGTACTGCATCTTAAGTTCCTGCTCTGTGAACTGTCCAATAAATGACATGTTAGAACTGATTACAAATAATAAATCTGTCCAAAAGTCTCATGCATTTGTTGTACCGGAATTTTAATTTAGCCAAAATTGGACTGTGTCACATAGCATGCAAAAATATTGCAATGTAGAAACCGTATTTTTAGAGTAATTATAGTTTTTCAAAATGATCACTTGATAGTTTTAGAAGTCTTTGTGCAAAAATGGGCATGGTTAGAGGATCACCAAGATGAGTTTTCACTTAAAAGCATTAAAAGTGATCCGGCATCATGCAGATGCTGACAGCTGGACGTCTGATGCAAATCTTTGCTGATCACCTGATCCATAAATGTTGGTGCTGTCAAGGATAAGTAGGGTTCTGGCAGAGTCATAGAATATTTTTAAGAAAAGCTGTTATTTCATTCTGATTGCTTATTTGGATCTGAGGTAGAAATATGCAATAACCATAAACACTATGCAGATGACAATCACTCCAACAATGACGCCAATCACTATGTAGATAACTATTTTCTTGGAAAGAAAAGAGGCATAAACATTTACTTAACCCTGCTGTTCTGTTCTGCTCAATATGACCCGAAATTAAATTTGAGACCCTGCAGATTATTTATTATGCGGAACTGAAACTTGTGATTAATTGACTTTTCCTCATTTGAGGGGTTCTTACAATGAATATTGTTTTTTTTTGTTTACTTTTTGCTACGTGCTGATTGTTACACTTGTACTGTTCGGGTCAATATGACCCGATAACATTTTATACTGTTCAACAAGTCACTAATTATTTCTGCCTGCAAAATGTATTTGTTTTCCTGTGTACTCCATCTCATTATTCAAAAGGGTGGAGGTTTCACTGTTCTGCTGTTACATGTGACAACTTTATCACATCCTACCAACTGGGCCAGATGTTGCGAAAAAGACAAATTACCATACTGGGTGCTATAAGGAAAAACAAGCTAGAACTGCCACAAGGTATCCTTGGTAAAAGAGATGTGTATACATTAGTTCTACTTTTTACTTTACTGGAGATACAACAGTTGTGTCTTACGTTCCCCAAAAAACAAGCAAACATGTAATTCTACTTTAATGAGCACAATGCACCATGGCAATCCAATAAGTAATCGAGAATACAGAAAGACGGACATGATATTAGATTATAATGTCACAAAAGGGGCAGTAGATACAGTAGATCAAGCAATATCAACATACACATGCAAACACAAAACTAATCGTTGGCCAATGATAATATTTTTACAACATTCTGAATGTTTCGGCATACAATGCATTTGTTTTATGGAGAGAAATCGGCCCCAATTAGAACATAAATAAGCTGCATAGAAGAAAAAATTTTATTGAAGATTAAGGAAAATTCCTAGTTAGGCCATATATCAAAGCCAGAAAAGTAAACCCCAGAAGTGAAGGAGCAGTAGCCATTGTGAAGAGTGTCCAGCAGCATGCTCAAGAAAGAGACTCCACGGCCTCCACCAGCACAGCTACCAGCCAAAAAGGAAGAGATGTAGCTTCTGTCCATCTTCTTGTGACAACAGTAAAACATATCTGACATTTGCTGGGTGTGCAAAATATCTATGTAAAAGACATGTTTTATTATTGTCTTCAATGTAAAAATGCATGAACCTGTTAAACCTTTCTAGAGATAAAAAAGAAAAAGTGAAGTTTATTATTTTTCATGTTGTTTTATAAAATATGTTAACACGAAGTTATAATTAGTTAGATTTCATATTATAATATCGTATTTTCCGGCGTATAAGGCGACCTTTTAACCCCTGAAAATCTTCTTAAAAGTCAGGGGTCGTCTTATACACCGGGTGTTATACACCGGAACAATCTGCATATGGTGGGGGCGAGTGGTCCCAATGACAAAGGAAGGGGGCATCTTGCGGTGGCGGCGGCTCCTCTTTCAGCAGCGTGGGGTCTCTGTGCTGGGGGGCGGCGGCAGTGGCTCTTTGTGCAGGCCACCGCATCACAGCAATGGAGCTGCAGTGGCCTCTGAGCTTTGGAGAAATGCCGGTGCAGCCCCGATGCTGCACAAAGAGCCGTCACCGTCCCCAGCACAGAGCCCCCATGCTGCTGAAAGAGGAGCCGTTGCCCCATCACAGAGACTCCACACTGCTGAAAGAGGAGCTGCCGCCACCCTCCAGCACAGAGAACCCACACTACACAAAGAGGAGCTGCCGCCGCTGCCCCCCAGCACAGAGACCCCATGCTGCTGAAAGAGGAGCTGCCGCCACCCTCCAGCACAGAGAACTCACACTACACAAAGAGGAGCCGCCGCCGCCCCCCAGCATAGAGACCCGCAGAGAGCACCACTGCCACCAGTGAGGTAATAGGGGGGCTACTCCACTTACACCTTCCCTGTGAGACGCCCCCTCCCTTCATCATCAGGACCACTCCCCCCACCATATGCAGATTGCTCCTCACCCGCCCAATAAGATGACACCCGGAGTATAAGAAGAACCCTGACTTTTAAGAAGATTTTATATTTTTACTGGAAAAGTTGGCGGGTCATCTTATACGCCAGAAAATATGGTAATAGAAATCTAAAGTATGTTATTTGTGTGCATAATGCTATAAAGGGAACGTAATTGCAAACAGCCCATGTAACCTTTTTCTTTGAAAAATAAATAAAAATTAAGTTTTAATTTCATTTTATTGTGATCAACCATGTTCACATACAGTTTAATAATAAAATAGGTATTCAAATAAAACACAGTAGCAAAAAATCAACATTTTAATAGGACGGGTCACATAGGTCTGTTATCTGACGGATCTCTCAAGTGTTTGCTGAATGAGAAGGAGCCTATGTCATGACTCCGGATCGCGGACGCAGCCCAGCCGGCGCCCCCACGCCGACCGACTATGCCGACATGGGGTGGACGTCCCAGGTGGGGACGGAATTTGGACCCACTGGACCATAGGGGGGACCCGGGCCTTCCCGGACTAGGGAAGGGTAGCGACCGGGGTCTGTGGCAGCTGAGCATGTGGATGAGGTAGCAGAATGACATGACATCACTCAACTTCAGGTATAGACGTAAAGTTTACTTGAACAAGAACAAAATACAAACACGAAACATAATGATGCCAGGCTCCCGATTCCACACATCAGGGAAGGATACACTTCTCAGGACCACAGACGAAGGCAGGAGGACATCACGGGTTGATGCAGTCGAGGGTATACTAGAGTGGCCTCTCTCTCAGACCTCAGGCGTAGCACAGGCTCAGCAGGAGAACATGAGACACCGAACTCAGACATACTACAGAAGATGGCAGGGGTCATCATGGGTTGATGCAGTCCAGGGTCATATGGCACCGGACAAACACTTGAGAGATCCATCAGATAACAGATGAAAAGGGTCAACGTTAGCGCCAGGCAGACCAGGCAGCTGCCTAGGGCTCCTGGCATGCCCGTGAGTCAGGGGGGCCCACTTGCCACAATCGCTAACTCCCCCTGCCACCACCGCATTGAACTATACTGCTGTCATTATGACGCTGATACATTTCAAAGCAATGATGGAGGAGAGAGTGTCAGATGACGCTCCCTCTCCCATCATTACCCTCTGCCTCTTACACTGCACATCTGCAATGACATCACTTAATCATGCACCCACTGAGTGCCGGGTCCGGGCAGTGCAGCATCTGAGACCGGAGTCGAGCCTAGGACAGCGCGGGGCCCAAGGAGAGGTGAGGATTGTGGTTTTTTTAATATATACCAGTGAGTACTGGACTGGAGGGCCATTCTCGGGGGGGGGCTACATTATATTTTATGGGGAGGAGGGCTGTATTATATTCCATCTGGAAAAACAGAAAAAAACTAGACCAAAAACATCCAACAGCTCTTAACCTTTTTACCTCCAAGGGTGGTTTGCACGTTAATGCCCTGGCCAATTTTTACAATTCTGACCACTTTCCATTTATGAGATCATAACTCTGGAACGCTTCCATGGAACCAGGTGATTCTGACATTGTTTTTCTCGTGACATATTGTACTTTATGCTAGTTGTAAAATCTAATTCATATAACTTGCGCTTATTTGTGAAAAAAATGCAAACTTGGAGAAAATTTAGCAATTTTCAAATTTTGAATTTTTATGCCCTTAAATAACAGAGATATGAAACACAAAAATCTAAATAAGTAAGATTTCCCACATGTTTACTTTACATCAGCACAATTTTGGAACCAAAATTTTTTTGTTAGGATGCTATAAGGGTTAAAAGTTGATCAGCGATTTCTCATTTTTACAACACCATTTTATTTTTAGGGATCTCATCACATTTGAAGTCACTTTGAGGGGTCTATATGATAGAAAATACCCAAAAGTGACAACATTCTAAAAACTACACCCATCAAGGTGCTCAAAACCACATTCAAGAAGTTTATTAACCGTTCAGGTGCTTCACAGGAATTTTTTGAATGTTTAAAAAAAACGAACATTTAACTTTTTTTCACAAAAAATTATGTCAGGTCCATTTTTATAATTTTCCCAGGGGTAACAGGAGAAATTGGACTGCAAAAGTTAATGTGAAATTTGTCCTGAGTTCGCTGATACCTGATAAGTGGGGGGAACCACTGTATCGGCGCACGGCAGCGCAAGGAAGGGAATGAGTGCAGTTTGACTTTTTCAACGCAAAATTGGCTGGAATTGAGATCGGGCCCCATGTCGCACTTGGAGAGCCCCTCATGTGCCTAAACATTGGAAACCCCCCACAACTGACTCCATTTTAGAAACTAGACCCCCCAAGGAATTTATCTAGATATGTAGTGAGCACTTTCAACCCCCAAGGGCTTCACAGAAGTTTATAACTTACAGTCGTACAATAAAAAAAATCATATTTTTCCAAAAATGATCTTTTCACCCCCAAATTTTATTTTCCCAAATGTAAAAGGACCCCAAATGTTATTGTGCAATTTGTCCTGAGTACGCTGATACCCCATATGTGGGTGTAAGCCACTATTCGGGGCATGGCAGAGCTCGGAAGGGAAGCAGCGCCATTTGACTTTTTTGACTGGAATTGAGATTGGATGCCATGTTGCATTTGGAGAGCCCCTGATGTGCCTAAATTGTGGAAACCCCCCACAAATGACTGCATTATGGAAACTAGACCCCCCAAGGAACTTAACTAGATATTTGGTGAGCACTTTGAACCCCCAAGTGCTTCACAGAAGTTTATAACACCCTGGCATGAAAATAAAAAAATCATATTTTTTCCACAAACATGAACTTTTAGTCCCCAATTTTTTTATTTTCCCAAGGGTAACAGGAGAAATTGTACCCCAAAAGTTTTTGTACAATTTGTCTTGAGTACGCGGGTACCCCATATGTGGGAGAAAACTACTGTATGGGGCTCAGAAGGGAAGTAGTGATGTTTTGGAATGCAGACTTTGATGGAATGGTCTGCAGGTGTCATGTCGCATTTGGAGAGCCCCTGATGTGCTTAAACTGTGGAAACCCCCAACAAATGACCCCATTTTGGAAACTAGACCCCCAAGGAACTTATCTAGGTGTGTGGTGAGCCCTTTAAACCCCCAAGTGCTTCACAGAAGTTTATAACGTAAAGCCATAAAAATAAAAATAATTACATTTTTTCCACAAAAATGATATTTTTGCCCCTAGTTTTTATTTTCACAAGGGTAACAGAAGAAATTGGACCCCAAAAGTTGTGCAATTTGTCCGGAGTAGGCTGATAACCCATGCATGGGAGTAAACCACTGTTTGGGTGCATGGCAGAGCTGGGAAGGGAAAGAGCGCCATTTGACTTTTTCAACGCAGAATTAGCTGGAATTGAGATCAGACGCCATGTTGTGTTTGGAGAGCACCTGATGTGCCAAAACAGTGGAAACCCCCCAATTCTAACTCCAACTCTAACCCCAACACACCCCTAACCTTAACCCTAGCTGTAACCCTAGCCCTAACCCTAACCCTAGCCCTAACCCTAATGGGAAAATGGAAAGAAATACATTCTCTTTAATTTTATTATTTTTCTCTAACTAAGCGGGTGAAAACGGGGGGTATGATTTACTATTTATGGTGGGTTTTTATGTTTGGCAGCTGTCACACGCTAAATGATGCTTTTTAAAGTAAAAATAGTTATTGCATCACCACATTTTGACAGCTATAATTTTTCCATATTTTGGCCCACAGAGTTACGTGAGGTCTCATTTTTTGCTGGACGAGTTGACGTTTTTATTGGTACCATTTTCGGGCATGTGACATTTTTTGATCGCTTTTTACTCTGATTTTTGGGACAAAGAAGAACAAAAACCAGCATTTCATGAATTTCTTTTTTTGAGGGGGGCGTTTACACTGTTCTGCATCTGGTAAAATTGATAAAGCAGTCTTATTCTTTAGGTCAGAATAATTACAGCGATACCTCATTTATATCATTTTTTAATGTTTTGTCGCTTTTATACAGTAAAAACTATTTTATATAAAAAATAATTATTTTTGCATCGCTTTATTCTGCGAGCTATAACTTTTTAATTTTTTTGCTGATGACGCTGTGGGGTGGCTCGTTTTTTGCGGGACAAGATGACGTTTTCAGCCGAACCATGTTTATTCATATCCGTCTTTTTGATCGCGCGTTATTGCACCTTTTGTTCGGCGGTATGATGATAAAGCTTTGTTTTTTGCCTAGTTTTTTTTTCTTATAAAGGGTTCACTAAAGGGGTTAACTAGTGGGACAGTTTTATAGGGTGGGTCGTTACGGATGCGGCGATAGTAAATATGTGTATTTTTATTGTTTTTTTATTTACAGAAAAAATAATTTATTAGGGATTTTTTTTTGTATTATTTATTTAGGATTTTTTAAAAATTATTTTTCCACTTGTTTTTTTTTTCCACTTTGTTATATTGTCCCAATGTGGAACATTACAATAAAGTGGCAGATCGCTGATCTGACACTTTGCAGAGCCCTGTGTCAGATCAGGGATCTGAGAGGCGCTGCACAGACTTTTTCAGTGCCTGCTCTCTGAAGACCTCTGTGGCCATATTGGATCTGGGGGCCTGCAGGGAGGAGACCCTCTGAGGGGCTCAGGGAAGCAAGGAGGGAGCCCCCTCCCTGCACGATGCTTCCCTAATCCTTCAGTACACTGCGATCATGTTTGATTGCAGTGTGCCAGGGGTTAATGTGCCAGGGGTGGTCCATGACCGCCCCTGATACATAGTGCCCAGTGTCAGCTGTGATAATCAACTGACACCCGGCTGTGATCAGCGGCGCCCCACCGGGGGCGCCGCTGATTGCTGTGACGTACTATCCCGTCCCCAGTCATACGGGCCCTGGTACCATGGACAGGATAGTACGTTGGATGTCAGAAAGGGGTTAAAAGAAAAATGTATACTTTATTAGGAATCTTTTTACATAAAGGGAACAGGTAAGTAGGGGTGAACAAAGTGCACATGTGCGTCAAAAAAGGAACCATCCATAGAGGGCAGGGAGCTAACGGTAAATATATAGGAACAGAGTAGTACATACAGTGGGGAAAAAAAGTATTTAGTCAGTCAGCAATAGTGCACGTTCCACCACTTAAAAAGATGAGAGGCGTCTGTAATTTACATCATAGGTAGACCTCAACTATGGGAGACAAACTGAGAAAAAAAAATCCAGAAAATCACATTGTCTGTTTTTTTTTCATTTTATTTGCATATTATGGTGGAAAATAAGTATTTGGTCAAAAACAAAATTTCATCTCAATACTTTGTAATATATCCTTTGTTGGCAATGACAGAGGTCAAACGTTTTCTGTAAGTCTTCACAAGGTTGCCACACACTGTTGTTGGTATGTTGGCCCATTCCTCCATGCAGATCTCCTCTACAGCAGTGATGTTTTGGCTTTTCGCTTGGCAACACGGACTTTCAACTCCCTCCAAAGGTTTTCTATAGGGCTGAGATCTGGAGACTGGCTAGGCCACTCCAGGACCTTGAAATGCTTCTTACGAAGCCACTCCTTCGTTGCCCTGGCGGTGTGCTTTGGATCATTGTCATGTTGAAAGACCCAGCCACGTTTCATCTTCAATGCCCTTGCTGATGGAAGGAGGTTTGCACTCAAAATCTCACGATACATGGCCCCATTCATTCTTTCATGTACCCGGATCAGTCGTCCTGGCCCCTTAGCAGAGAAACAGCCCCAAAGCATGATGTTTCCACCACCATGCTTTACAGTAGGTATGGTGTTTGATGGATGCAACTCAGTATTCTTTTTCCTCCAAACACGACAAGTTGTGTTTCTACCAAACAGTTCCAGTTTGGTTTCATCAGACCATAGGACATTCTCCCAAAACTCCTCTGGATCATCCAAATGCTCTCTAGCAAACTTCAGACGGGCCCGAACATGTACAGGCTTAAGCAGTGGGACACGTCTGGCACTGCAGGATCTGAGTCCATGGTGGCGTAGTGTGTTACTTATGGTAGGCCTTGTTACATTGGTCCCAGCTCTCTGCAGTTCATTCACTAGGTCCCCCCGCGTGGTTCTGGGATTTTTGCTCACCGTTCTTGTGATCATTCTGACCCCACGGGGTGGGATTTTGCATGGAGCACCAGATCGAGGGAGATTATCAGTGGTCTTGTATGTCTTCCATTTTCTAATTATTGCTCCCACAGTTGATTTATTCACTCCAAGCTGGTTGGCTATTGCAGATTCAGTCTTCCCAGCCTGGTGCAGGGCTACAATTTTGTTTCTGGTGTCCTTTGACAGCTCTTTGGTCTTCACCATAGTGGAGTTTGGAGTCAGACTGTTTGAGGGTGTGCACAGGTGTCTTTTTATACTGATAACAAGTTTAAACAGGTGCCATTACTACAGGTAATGAGTGGAGGAAAGAGGAGACTCTTAAAGAAGAAGTTACAGGTCTGTGAGAGCCAGAAATCTTGATTGCTTGTTTCTGACCAAATACTTATTTTCCACCATAATATGCAAATAAAATGAAAAAAAAACAGACAATGTGATTTTCTGGATTTTTTTTTCTCAGTTTGTCTCCCATAGTTGAGGTCTACCTATGATGTAAATTACAGACGCCTCTCATCTTTTTAAGTGGTGGAACTTGCACTATTGCTGACTGACTAAATACTTTTTTTCCCCACTGTATGCACATCAAATATCTATATAAATAGGTAATAGCAAAAGGGGTAAGTATATAACACAAAATTCATCAAATGATAAGCTCATAAAGGGTATATGATATAAAAATATAAGAGCATATATAATTCTTACCACAAATTGCTAAATCTGGAATACTGTAGCGCCCGTAGTGGGGTGGGTCCTTTATTTTGTTTAGTTTTACACATATATAAAAAATGTTCTGTATGTTTTATATATTTACATTATTGATATAATAATGGTGCATAACTTTTTGCTGGATTTTATTTTGTATATTCTATGGGAGGCTACATTATATTCTATGGGGAGGTGGGCTGTATTATATTCTATGGGGGGCTGAAATATTCTATGAGGGAGGATTGCATCATACTCTTTGATGGGGCTGCATTATATTCTATGAGGAGGTGTGCTGTATTCTATTCTATGGGGGGCTACATTAAATTCTATGGGGGACTGAATTATATTCTATGAGGGAGGATTGTATCACACTCTTTGATGGGGCTACATTATATTCTATGGGGAGGTGGGCTGTATTATATTCTATGGGGGCTACATTATATTCTATGGTGGGCTTAATTATATTCTATTAGGGACGATTGCATCATACTCTTTGATGGGGCTACATTATATTCTATGGGGACTACATTATATTCTATGGGGGCTGTATTATATTCTATGGGATAGAATATCCGAGACCCCAGAGAAAATCCGACGCTGGGGGCGCTATTCACTTTCTCCTGTGGTTTAAGTACCGTTTAAAGGCATATCGGCAGTTGTTAAGGGGTTAAGGAGTTGTTTGATAGAATAATGACAGATGAAAAGGACTGAAAAAAATTCATCCAGAAGACCCTTTTCATTATTTTTTTTCTTTCTTATTTTAACGCTTATGGTTGTTCAGTGGCTAGCATTGTAGGCCAGAAGTGTGGCGGTGTTGGCTTCACCAAGGACATCTTCAAGGCGTTTGTATGTTCTCATGGTGTTTTCTTGGGTTTCCTCCTGGTGCTCTGATTTTCTCATACATTCTAAAAACATACTCATTGATAAGGATTTTAAATTGTGAGGCCCAATAGGGACAGTGATACTAATGTGTCTCAAGGGTAAAGGGCTGTGAATTTAGTGATGCTAAAAAAAAAATGCAAATTATACTATTAAAATTAAGAGAAATATAATTGGTCTAAAAGCATAAATGTAGCAGCAGTCTGTATACACCAATTTTTTTGATTGTTTTGTGTTCTATATGTATGAGAAATTTACACAAACAGAATATCAATTACTCATTTAGGCTGTGTGCCCACGATGCGATTTTTAAGCGTTTTTTCCACGATTTTCGGTGCAAAAGCGCTGCAAAAACGTTTAAAAATCGTGTACAGAACGCCCCCATGCATTCCTATGGCATTCTGCACATGCTGTGCTAATGCTGCGCTTTTTTCCGCGGTGGAAACGCATCGCAGAAAAAATCGCAGCATGGTCATTCTTTTGTGCGGAATCGCAAAGAATTGCCATGATTCCGCACCCATAGGAATGCATGAGAATTGCTTACTTCCCGCATGTGGCTATGCCCACCATGCGGGAAGTTAAGCGTCTCATGTGCGGTTGGTACCCACGGTGTGGAGGAGAGGAGACTGTCCTCCAGGCGCTGGGTACCATACCCCTGTAAAAAAAGAATAAAAAATAAAAAATCGGGGTATATTTACCTTCCGACGTCCTACGCTGCATTCCCGGCCTAAGCGTTCCCAGTAATGCCTTGCGGCAAGGTCCTGTGATGACATGGTCTCGCGAGATCGCTATAGTAACGCGAGACCAACGTCATCACAGGTCTCGCAAGGCATTACTGGGAACGCTGTGGCCCGGGATGGCAGCGCGGGACGTCGGAAGGTAAATATACCCCGATTTTTTATTTTTTTTTAACATTTTATCTTTTACTATTGATGCCGCATAGGCGGCCTCAATGGTAAAAGCTGGTCACACTTGTCAAACACTATGTTTGACGAGTATGACAAACCTGTCAATCACTTTCCAAGCGATGCTTCAAATCGCTTGGCAAGTGCTTGAGAAAATCGTGGCAAAATCGCGAACAGAATCGCGGTGAAATCGTGCGGGAAAAAACGTGCGATTTCTGGGAAGGCGTCCGGTTTTTAGTGTGCGTTTTAACACGCAACGTGGGCACATAGCCTTAAACTTATATTACACCTCTATAAAGCAAATAAATATATAATCTTAGTTATTATGCTAAAGTGAGAAAAATAAAAATACACACTTTACAGCTAATACAATTCATAGGTTAATTGTCATATGATTAGGACATAGAGTTCTCTAACAAACAATTTCGTTCTCATTTCAGGAACAGAAAATAAAGCAAACTAACAAAAACAAGTCCAGGAATAATAAAGCAACACAAACAAACTACATAAGCACATGGAAACTAGCTGAACATAACATTTTGTGTAAAAACATTATTGGCATTTTTAAAAAGCTTGGAAAGGTTAACTAAAAGAAAAGAAGCAAGTTTTATATTAGTGCAGGTACAACTGGAAGTAAACTTAATGTTGATAAAGAAACTGAAGATAAACAAAAGGGTGATGCAGTCAAAGTTGTTGTCAGCACTTTTATACTCTATATGAAAAAAACACCTTCTAAATCCTCCATAAAATTTCAATAAAAAAAATGTTGAAGTCAGCTCACCTTTCTCCTATGTGCAGCTTATCTCACCATCAGCCAACACCCTGCACAGATCCAAGTGAGCTTAAGGAAACATCAGTACAAAAATGGAAGGATCCAGCGATGTCAGGTGAAGGTTAAAAAACAATATTTATTA
Source organism: Dendrobates tinctorius (assembly GCF_039654945.1). NCBI lineage: Eukaryota > Metazoa > Chordata > Amphibia > Anura > Dendrobatidae > Dendrobates > Dendrobates tinctorius. Next base: position 3,802,760 of record NW_027361728.1, on the reverse strand, counting down.
TCAAAATGGATCTTGGAAAAACAGTTGATTCTTTAACTCTGAGGACTGTTTTTTCCAGCAGGACACACTATATGCAGAGTACAAAAATTATCAGAATATACAACATTTGAATAATAATATATCAGCAAAGCTTAACAGCACATTCAAAGAAAAACCGAGAGATCAATTCTGTCATTCAGACCGAGCGGACCTTGTGCATTAGCTCTTAGGATCCAGCGGGCTTCCTGTCTCAATAAAATGTTATCATAATTACCTCCTTGCGGTGGATAGTCAATCTTCTCAATACCTGCAAAACTTAAAGTTTCAGGATTACAATTATGCTTTTCATGGATATGTTTAATGAGACGTAGTGACCCTTAGGCCGGGGTCACACTAACCGACACAAAATACGGTCCGTAGTTTACAGGCGTAATACGGATGAATGACCCCCTAAATAGTGCTCCGTATGTCATCCGTAATCAAGGTGTGGTCGCGTATTTTGCGCATGTCACCATCCGTATGTAATCGTTATGGCATCCAGATGGTGAGATCTTCTCGCAGGCTTGCAAAATGGACATATAATGGAGCCCTATGACAGGGTTTCTAACAGAAACCAAAGAATAGATATAGACACATAAAATGCATAATATATATATATATATATATATATATATATATATATGTATTCTATGTGTATATATCTATTCTTTCGTTTCTTTATTAATACTGTCAGTGTGAGTTTACTGTATAGCGCACTGAATTGTCGGCTTTGCTAAAAGACACCGGGTGCGTATTTCTCGCAAGTCACATGTGTGGTCCATGTGTAATCCGCATTTTTTGTGCACCCATAGACTTGCATTGGCGTATTACGGGTGTAGTACGCTGACAATCGCAGCATGCTGCGATTGGCACGGACCGTAGAATACGGATGAGAAATATACGGCTGTTGGGAGCTGACTCAGAGAATCATTGGTCCGTGTGTAATGCGTGCTTTTAACGCCTCTCACTTGTCAGTATTCCTCGCCAGTTTGACCCCGGCCTTACCTGTACTAATGGAGCAATAATGTTCACTAAACCGCATGATCAGCGGTCGAATTGTCTTACCTATATAGAAATAGCGGCATGGGCAGAATAAAATATAAACTACCCCTTTAGTTTGATAAGAAATATAATTATGTACCATATGTTTAGCAGAGCCATATTTGTATTGGCATTTGCCATATATGTTGAATGCAAATGGCAATATTTGCAATGCCCACATTTATAATTACCTTTTGGTAGGCTAGAACGCAGCCAATTATTATCAGAAGGGAGCAAGCGATTATGCACCACCAAATCCCCTATATTATGCACCCTCTTGTATGCAAATTGTGGAGTTAGCATACCCATCTGTTGGAAGACTTTATCTGAATTAATAAGGTGCCAATTCTTCCTCATAGCCACATGAATAAACTTATCCATAGGGCTATGCTTAAAGCAAAAGGAGAATTTTTGTGTTTTTTCTCTTTGAGATGGAATATCACATTTTTTCCTTTTTGTTATTATTCAAACAAATCTGTGAAAAAAATTTTATTCGTTCATGGGCTTCATCTAACAGACTTTCAGGATAACCTCCCCCTTAAGGTTCATACTCACTGGAGAGAAAAACGGACAAGTGCAATACGATAAAAAAAATGGATTACTTACTGGTAATACTCTTTTATAGAGTACACCACAGCACCCACCAAGACAGGGAATCCGCTCCTAGGAGCAGGAAACCTACAGAGAGATAAAAGGGGTGGTCATCCTCTCTCCCTCAGTTGGATTACAGAGAATGAAATGACCGTCACACAAGCTTTAGTGAATTTGTTCCATAAGCCATTTAAAGTACATACATATTTATACTCTTTCGCAATATACAGTCACGTATCTATATACAATTCATCCCTCAGCCACCGGAGTGAACCATGTGTAATTATAACTAAGGGAGGGGAGTGAGTGGGTGCTGTCGTGGACTCTATAGAAGAGTATTACTGGTAAGTAATCCGTTTTTTTCTCTTCACCACTACAGCACCCACCGAGAGATTTCCAGAGACAATCACCTGGGAGAGACCACCGTGTCAAGGACTGATCTACCAAAGACTAAGTCGGCAGAGGAAGATAAATCTAGCCTGTAGTGACTATAAAAGGTAGAAGGTGAAGACCAGGTTGCGGCCTTACATATTAAATCAATCGGGACATCCGCTCTTTCAGCCCAGGAGGAAGATACGGCTCATGCAGAATGTGACCTCACGCCCTGCGGTGGATCTTCTCCTTTTGCCAAATATGCCAATGTAATCGCTTCTCTGATCCATCGAGACACCATGCCTCTCATGACTCTAGACCCCTTCTTGTTACCCTGGAAGGAGACAAAAAGATCTCTGCTCTGCCTCCAGGGCTTAGTCCTATCTAAATAGGCTAAGGCAGCTCTCTTCATGTCTAAGGTGTGATACCTTTCCTCCTCTGGTGTTGCCGAGCTATCACAAAATGAGGGACGGTAGATTTCATGGGATCTATGGAATTTAGTAGCCCTTTTAGGGAGATAGGACGGGTCCGTCTTTAACACTATTCTGTCCTGAAATATTGACAGGAAGGGGGGGGATCTACTGACAAGGCCAGGAGATCACTCACTCTTCTTGCTGATACCAAAGCTACCATTAAGGCGATCTTTAATGAAACACACTTTATTGAGGCTGAGTGTAAGGGCTCGATTGGGGCCTGTGTGAAAGTATCTAAGGACTAAGCTAAGGTCCCAAGGTAGTATCTGAGGAATATGCAATGGGTCTGCTCGCTGGCAAGCTGAGATAAATCGAGCTAACCATCTGTTGCCTGCAACATCATAACTATACAAGGTCCACAGAGCAGAAACTTGGACTTTTAGAGTGTTAACTGAAAGCCCTAACTCACGACCTTTCTGTAGGAACTCTAAGATAGCGGGATAGGCACCTCTCTGGAAAGGCATGCTGAATGGAAAGTTAAAAAAATTTCCACACCCTGGTGTAGATTTTGGTTGTGGCTTCTTTCCTACTATGTAAGAGGGTATCAATTAGATTATCTGAGAATCCTCTCAGTTTCAGTAGCTGCCTCTCAAATTCCATGCCATGAGGTGTAGGCACTTGACCTGAGGGTGGTAACAGGGTCCTTGCAAGAGTAGGTCCCGATCCCAAGGGAGGATTCATGGGTCGGAGACTGACATGGCCCTCAGCCATGAAAACCATGGCTTCTTGGGCCAAAACGGGGCTATTAAGATGACTCTCGCTCCTTCCTCCCTTATCTTTATGATGACAATCGGTAACAGTATCATTGGACGGAAGGCGCAGGCCTGGTGAAACATCCATGGGGTTTGAAGGGCGTTGAGTATATCCAGATTGACTGTTCTGTACAGTGAAGCGAATCTTTCGACCTTCCTGCTGTCCCTTGTAGCGAACAGGTCTATCTCCGGCATGCCCCACATGACCATTATCATCCTGAAGATACACCGGCTGATCACCCATTCCCCTTGATGCAGGGCATGGCAGCTGAGAAAGTCTGCTCTGGAGTTGTCCACTCCTCTTATGTGCAGAGCTGATAGGGACAGGAGATGTCTTTCAGCCAGATTTAGGATTTTGTCTGCAATAGACATGAGAGGCTCTGATCGTGTGCCTCCTTGGCGGTTTAGGTATGCTACTGAGGTGGTGTTGTCTGACTGAATCCTTGTATGGGTTCCTTGCAGCTGTGGGAGAAAATTACATATGGCGTGATATATAGCCTTTAACTCCCTCACATTTGACGAATCCTCAGCTTCGGCCTCAGACCACTGTCCCTGAACTATGTTCTCATCTATATGTGCACCCCACCCAAGGGGGCTAGTGTCCGTAGTAGCTATTTTTGAGGGATCAACCACCCATGGGACTCCTGCCAAGAGGTTGTTTGGATATAGCCACCTTGCCAGGGAGCTGGTTACCTCTGACTGTAGGGACATTATGCCCTCCAACTGTCCCTGCAGTCTTTCCTCTGCTTTCAAGATGGCCCACTGCAACCTTTTAGAATGGAACTGGGCCCATTGAACTGCAGGGATACATGACGATAGGGAGCCAAGTAAGGACATACCCTCCCTCAAGGACATTCTAGGACTGCTGATTGCAGTCTGCATTTTATTAATTATAGCTACTTTCTTTGTTTCCGGTAGGAGGCATTTTTGACTTACTGAGTTCAGATGAAGGCCTAGGAATGTCTGGCAGGTTACCGGGTGTAGCCTGGATTTTTTCCAGTTGATCAGCCAACCTAGAGTAAATGTAAAGGTGAGATTATATCAGCCAGCCTTTGTTTACATTGGAAGGTAGAATTTCCCATTACCAGCAGATTGTCCAGGTATGGGACTATTAGGGTGTCCTTTAATTGTAAGTGTGATATCACCTCTAGCATCAATTGGTGAAGACGCGGGGTGCCATGGACAACCCGAAGGGCATCGCCGTAAACTGAAGATGACATATTTGGCCTTCTAACATGACCGCCACTCGGAGGAACTGTTGATGCGATACATGTATTGGGAGATGGTAATAGGCATCCTTAAGATCCTGGCAAATAAAAGTTGTCCTGGCAAATAAAAGTTTTATGGCTGATCGTATAGACTCCATTTTGAAGGTTCGAGGTCTCAAAAAGGTATTTAGCTTTTTTAAATTAATTATGGTTCTAAACAAGCCAAAGAGACCAGAAACAAGGGGGAGTAAAAGCCCCTTCCCCTTTGATCTGCCGGAACCTCTACGAGAGTGTGTTTTGTCAATAGACCTCTAATTTCTAACTCTAATGCCTCCTGCTGAGCCTGGGACTTCAGAGAGGTCAATAGGAAGGAGTCTAGAGGATACCGGACAAACTGTAATCTTAAGCCAGATGTCACGATGTTAATGGCCCAGGAGTTAGTCGTTATTGCCCTCCATTGATGGCAGAAATGCAATAACCTGCCACCCACCGGTAGTTTGGAGCTACCGGGATCTGTCTCCGGATTTGAAGGGACGTTTACCAAACAGGTTTCCCTTCTGTTTGGAATCTTTATTGCCCCACTGGTCTTGGGTTCTATAATCCTTCCTTTTGCCAAAGAAGGCTTCCTGAAGGCCCTTCTATAGAAGGGAACATGTGAATTAGGGAACCCCTTCTTTCTTTCCCCTGCTTTGGTCAGGATTTCATCCAGTACTGAAGCAAACAGGCACTCACTCTGACAGGGCATAGTGCAGAGTTTGGATTTAGTCTGCGTGTCACCTTTCCACCCTTTTAACCACAAGGCCCAGTGGGCTGCATTGGTTAATCCTGCCGTTCTGGATGCCGGGCGGAGAGAGTCGGCCGAGATGTTTGATAGGAAGGCCGCTGCACCTCTGATTAGAGGGATGGAGGAACGCAGTGTGTCTCTGGATGTTCTGTTCTTTATATTCTCCTCCAACTGGTCTAACCTTATCAGCATGGATCTCCCAGTACACGTGGCCGATATTGCTGGCTTTAAAGCCCCTGTGCATGTTTCCCAGAACCTTTTGAGGAATGCATCTGCTTTGCAATTTAAAGGGTTGGAATCAAAAGGTTTCACGAATCTTCCACTGGCAGGGAAGATTGGCGGAAGTGGAGGCTATGGCTGCATCGACCTTGGGGTCTTTAGCCCATGAGGTCAGATCCTCATCATCGGATATTGCTGCTTGGAAGTTGCGGGCATGAATCCTCTCTGCCTCTGCTTCTCCCATTCCTTCTTCACCAAATCCTTTATTGCTGGGATTACTGGGAATGCTCAGACTTTCCATTGGGAGAGGCCAGCAAACATTATCTCCTGAGGGGTCTTGGGGTCTTTAGTTTCTGACAACCCCATAGTGTTATGCACTGACTTGACCAGGTTGTTAATGCTGTTGGTAGGAAAACACACGTGTTCCTCTTCCTCTGAGGACAATGATTTCGGGATACATCTGAATCAAGTTCCCCGCTGTCTGAAGGCAATCTGGACCTAGGTGAGGCAATCTCTCTGCTGGGCTTTCGCCCTCTGACACTACTAGAACCTCCCAGGGCCTGTAGCTCTTCTCTAATCATTAGATGGATGTCCTCTGCCCTTGCTGAGGACTCTTCCTGCAGGGTTTGCCCAATGCAGATTTAACACAACCTCTGGGGATAACTATCCGGAAGGTCCTTCTCTAGGCTAATAATATCTGCCCTCACTCACTGGCTTTCCCTCTCTGAGAAATTACCGCGGGAGCCCATGCATTTTTTTTTTCAATGAATTAACCCCTTAATTTAACACCTACATGTCCCAAATTTTACACACATACCCTAATCTAATTATTAGTCAGGGACATATGTAAATCTTACTGACATGCAATGGTTCACTGTATGTTGCATTTGCAATTATTTTACAAAAGCTGATAAATGAATTAATGGCTATTATGCTATCTCTCAAATATATACAGTGCCTTGCGAAAGTATTCGGCCCCCCGGAACTTTTCAACCTTTTCCCACATATCATGCTTCAAACATAAAGATACCAAATGTTAATTGCTGGTGAAGAATCAACAACAAGTGGGACACAATTGTGAAGTTTATCAAAATTTATTGGTTATTTTAAATTTTTGTGGAAATGCAAAAACTGAAAATTGGGGTGTGCAGTATTATTCGGCCCCTTTATTTTTAGTGCAGCAAACTCACTCCAGAAGTTCATTGTGGATCTCTGAATGATCCAATGTTGTCCTAAATGACTAATGATGATAAATATAATCCACCTGTGTGTAATCAAGTCTCTGTATAAATGCACCTGCTCTGTGATAGTCTCAGGGTTCTGTTTGAAGCACACAGGGCATCGTAAAGACCAAGGAACACAACAGGCAGGTCTGTGATACTGTGGTGGTGAAGTTTAAAGCTAGATTTGGATACAAAATGATTTCTAAAACTTTAAACATCCCAAGGAGCACTGTGCAAGCGATCATATTGTAATGGAAGGAGTATCATACCACTGCAAATCTACCAAGACCCGGCCGTCCCTCTAAACTTTCATCTCAAACAAGGAGAAGACTGATCAGAGATGCAGCCAAGAGGCCCATGATCACTCTGGATGAACTGCAGAGATCTACAGCTGAGGTGGGACAGTCTGTCCATAGGACAACAATCAGTTGTACACTGCACAAATCTGGTCTTTATGGAAGAGTGGCAAGAAGAAAGCCACTTCTCAAAGATATTCATAAAAAGAGTTGTTTAAAGTTTGCAACAAGCCACCTGGGAGACACACCAAACATGTGGAAGAAGGTGCACTGGCCAGATTAAACCAAAATCGAACATTTTGGCAACAATGCCAAATGATATGTTTGGCGTAAAGGCAAGACAGCTCATAATGCTGAACACACCATCCCCACTGTCAAACATGGTTTGTTCCTGCTTTTCTTCAGCAGGGTCAGGGAAAATGGTTAAAATTGATGGGAAATGGATGGAGCCAAATACAGGATCATTCTTGAAGAAAACCTGTAGGAGTCTGCAAAAGATCTGAGACTGGGACGGAGATTTGTCTTCCAACAAGACAATGATCCCAAGCATAAAGCTAAATCTACAATGGAATGGTTCACAAATAAATATATCCAGGTCTTAGAATGGCCAAGTCAAAGTAGAGACCTGAATCCAATTGAGAATCTGTGGAAAGAGCTGAAAACTGCTGTTCACAAATGATCTCCATCAACCTCACTGAGCTCAAGCTGTTTGCCAATGAAGAATGGGCAAGAATTTCAGTCTCTCGATGTACAAAACTGATAGAGACATACCCCAAGCGACTTGCAGCTGTAATCGCAGCAAAAGGTGGCGCAACAAAGTATTAAGATAAAGGGGCCAAATAATATTGCACGCCCCACTTTTCAGTTTTTGAATTTCCACACAGGAAAGATGTATATCTTTGTACCGTGTTAGCCAGTAGATAGAAAAATATTCAGAATTGAGAGTCCTCAGTGGTTGATACCTTTTAATGGCTAACTGAAAATATGGTAACACATTGCAAGCTTTCGAGACTACTCAGGTCTCTTCTTCAGGCTAGACTAATACAAAATCTGAAGAGTCACATATTTATGCACAGTACAACACAGAAAATAATTTGTGATGTAATGTGAATTTCCACAAAAATTTAAAATAACCAATAAATTTCTTTCAACTTCACAATTGTGTCACACTTGTTGATTCTTCACCAAAAATTTACATTTGGTATCTTTATGTTTGAAGCATGATATGTGGGAAAGGTTGAAAAGTTCCAGGGGGCCGATTACTTTCGCAAGGCACTATACAGTGTATATATATATATATATATATATATATATATATATATAGTAAGGTAGCGCTTACTGTTAGTGATGGGAGACACTCACTTGGCAGCGGATTAATATGGTAAGGCATGGTTTTTCATATAAACAGTCCATACGGTTTATTTTTCACACATCATAAACCATGGAAGCATGAAGAAAAAAAAGCAACAGTCTTACATCAGTCTAAACACAGAAAAAAACAATGAAACAAAAGTATAAAAATACTCTGTTGTAAAAAAGTAAAAGTAAACAGCAAGTGCTAGTAAAAAGATGACAACAAAACAGGGTATTTGTTTAATACGCTTTTTGCAAAAAATGTATACTAAGCCGCTCTACCAAACATCAAGGTATACACATTAGAGCAGTCCCTAACCGATGTATTTAAAAACCTGATCATGTGCACAGTACCTATATGAGCAGGAATCAGGCAGGTAATGTCTGATGTGGACACGCTATGGAAGATGGCATAAGGGAGGGGTGGAACCTCCCCAGTCTTGCAGAAACAAGAAACCAATTACACAGAAACACATGGGCCATGCACACAGCAAACAAGTCTGTATGACAGTGTTAACACCACCAAAAAACTTAAACACAGAAAAACACAGTAAAACAAACGTATAAAAATGTTCTGTTTTTAAAAAGTAACAGTAAACAGCAAGTGCTAGTAAAAAGATGACAACAAAGCAGAGCATTTGGTTGATACGTTTTTACAAAAATTGTATACTAAGTCGCTCTACCAAACGTCAAGGTACCCATTAGAACAGTGAGATGAAAATAGTCCAATGAACATAGTGGATAAGAAGAATAGAACAGTCCCTAACCGATGTATTTAAAAACCTGATCATGTGAACAGTACCTATATGAGCAGGATTCAGGCAGGTAATGGAACACAGAGAAACACAGTAAAACAAACGTATAAAAATACTCTGTTGTAGAAAAGTAACAGTAAACAGCAAGTGCTAGTAAAAAGATGACAACAAAACAGGGTATTTAGTGGATACGTTTTTTTGCAAAAAATGTATACTAAGCCACTCTACCAAATGCCAAAGTATACCCCATCACAGCAGTGCTATTCAATGTATTTGAAACCTGACCATGTGAACAGTACCAATATGAGCAGGATTCAGAAAGGTAATGTCTGATGTGGACACGCTATGCAAGGCGACTTTTTGTGTGCATGGCCCAAAAGGGAGGGGTGGAACCTCCCCAGTCTTGTGGAAACAAGAAACCAATTAGACACAAACACATGGGCCATGCACACAGCAAACAAGTCTGTATGACAGTGTTCACACCACCAAAAGACTGAAACACAGAAAAACACAGTAAAACAAACGTATAAAAATACTCTGTTTCTACTTTTCTAAGACCTTCACACCGGCAGAGGGAAACTATTCCATTGGGGACAGGGAGTCACTGGCAATGAAGTTAGCCTTCTCTAAGTAGAGACTTCTTCTAGAGGGAGCCCGTTATCACTTTCAAGTGTTTACCGACCACAAGAATCTGACCACAAGACGGCCCAGCGACTGAACTCTTGCGAGGCCAGATGGTCCTTATTCTTCTCCCAGTTTAACTTAACCCTTCACTTTCTCTCCGGGAAGAAGAATTTACGTGCCAATGCCCTATCCCGTTCTGTTGTCTCATCCGAGGAGGGGGACGAGCCATGGCTCATTGCCCCATCAGAGAGTCTTCGAACGGTGGCTCAGTTGTCTCTGGAGCAGGTGCATCTGGGCAAATCCTATTTACCACCTAACCTGCGCCCGGAGGTCCTATCTTGGGCTCACTCCTCCAAGATAAGAGGGCATTTCAGCATCAAGAGGACCATTAAGTTGTAGACATGAACTTAATGGTGGCCTTGGATGGTGCAGGGACTTTAGGGATAAGGTTCAGGCTTGCGTTTCATATTCAAGGAATCGATCTTCCCAGTAGAGACCCACGGGCTTGTTACATCCTTTGCCATGGGCGATAAGCCTTGGGAGATGGTCAGGATGGATTTTATTGTGGATTTGACCAAATCTTATAACAACAGGGTTATTTGGGTGGTCACCGACTCTATCTCCAAAATGGTACATTTGGTCCCTCTTCTAAGCGTGCCTTTGGCACAGGATTTGGGGGTATTGTTTGGAAAACACATCTTCCACCTTCATGGGATGCCTGACAAGATTTTCAGCAGAGTCCCCAATCCGCATCTCAGTTCTGGAGGGAGCTTTGTCGGCTGCTTAGTATAGAGCTCAGTCTCTCTTTTTTGCCATCCGGAGATGAATGGGCTGGTGGAGAGGGCCAAACAGACTCTCATCACGTACCTACGGCATTTTTGTTTCTTCCAGTCATGATGACTGGGCATCCTTGCTGCCCTGGGTGGAGTATGCATTAAATAACTCTGTCTGATTCCACTGGGCAGACGCCTTTCCTCCTCAAATATGGTCAGCATCCGCATGTACCTGTGCCCATGCTCGTCTCTTCCGCCAATCCTAGGGTGGTAGATTGAACAGTGGATGCGTGTGACATCTGGGACTGCATGCAGGATGCCATTAGGGCTTCTAAGGAGAGGATGAGGGTCTCTGTGTCTCTATGTGGTGGCTGATGTCACGGCACTTTCTTCTGTGCCTGGCGCCACCCGCCCAATGATGCGGACACTGTCTGGCATCCTGGTAGTCTGGCATCCCGGTAGCCATGACAACGGATGTGTCACCTCTGGTCCGTGGCCCTGTCCCTTCCGGTCTGGTCCGCATTTAAGCTGCCCGGTATCCACTCGTCTCTATACATCCTGACGAAGCATAAAAATCCGAAACGCGCATTGGGGCAGACACGCGAACCCAGGGAGCCCCTGTCTGCCACTCACTTGAGGTGATACTGTGATGCCATGGCACCTATTCTGTACACTCATATGCTAGTTATTTGCACATTCCTGTAGTGCCAACCATGTGTCCGTGGCTCATTTATATGTAGTCTACATTGCAGATTTTCCCACATATATCCTTTGCTTGTTTACTATGATTTGATATGCACCTTCTATTATTATGCCTACAGTGTGAGATTCATTACCTCCCTTGTCTCTGTGCGCCCTTTTTGCAGTCATACATTTGTGCATTTAGATTGTACTTCACGGTGCATGTTTTCCCCCACCTATGTTGTTCACTTTTTCAATAAAGTTTTTAATTTTTTTTTAATTTACGGACTCATTGGTCGCTTTTTGTAATGATAACAATGCAGTTTCAGCAGTAGTGAGACGATTAGGATCATCAAACATCATAGACATTGCAGCTAGAAAATCATCTAAATTTTTCAAATGGGAGTCACGAGTCTCGGTAAGTGGATTTGCTCAAGCAAAAGATAAGCAACCTGATTATACAAAGAACCTTAGACAGTACGAAATTGGGCAGCATGCACATCAAAATACAAAATACAGTACATTGATTAATAAACCCACCAAATTTTTAGCTGTCTCCATTAAATCTAAACAGTGGTAACTTGGGTTTGCTAACTGGCAGTGGCTACACCGGAGGCCTAGGCGCCTGTGTTGTTAATTGATTAATTAAGTCCTGCAGAGCCTGTCCGATACGGACCCCCAGTTAGCAACCATGTTTTGCAGAGCCTCCATTTCCTCTTGTAAAGGGTTAATCATGGAGAACTGATCCAACCTTGCCTCAGTTGTCATTATCCCAAAAGATTCCTTATTGGGCATGAGTATCCTATAACAATTAGGCCGGGATCACACATGCGAGGAATACGGCTGAGTCTCGCATGTTAATACTTGGCACTGTCGCCGGCACTCCGATCGGAGCGTGTGGCAATACATGGAGCCACATGCTCTGCTCCTGAGTGCCGGCAGCACTGCCGGGTATTAACATGCAAGATACTATGAAATCTGAGTGCATAGGGTAAGAACGAATCTGAGACCAAAATTGTGACAAAATAAACTGTATCAACAAGCAAGATGTACAACATAAGCTTATAGCTATAATCCTGAATTTACAGCGAAGTTCAAACATCACAAAGCGAAAATGTCCAGCAACTACGTTAATTGACGCTAAGTGCGACCGACACTTATAAGTATTGAAAATGTCCAGCAACTTTCATGGCAGTACAGAAATATGTATGTGATGTTCAGCAATAAGGAGGATTTCCAGTGTACTACTTTAGGGCTTAAAAAGTCCAGCAAAATCCAGCACCGCAGCCCGCACAGACACAGTTCAAAAATTAGTACACTGATAGTGATGAGGGAACATACTCGCCACTACTCGTTACTCGCCCGAGTATCACTGTACTCGGTGTAGTCGGTGAGCACCGAGTATTTCCTGGATTACTCGGCGGGAACTCGGGTCTCCACCCAGCAATTTTGGTGGACTTTAGGGACCCATTCATGGTGCAGTGATTGTCTGCCAGGCCATGAAACGCCACAGCCATCTTTCTTGTGGTTGTGCAGTGATTGGCTGGCCGCACAGTATCATCAGGGGTATAAGGGACCGGACGCCGCCCTGCTCGGCCCATTCAGCTCTGGATTCAGAGAGTGTAGGGAGAGCAGCTGCCTTTATAGGGTCAGAATATGGCATTTCTTAGTTAGTGTGGGGTCTACCATCGTAAATACGGCTTTTTTCTCTTTTTTGCCTGGCTGTTATTTTTGCTTAAATAAAGCAGTATTTAGACCCCAAAAAAACATACAGACCACCCATTTTTTTGATGCGGTATCTTTGTGCCAGCTGTTATCTGTGCGTGGCGAAAGTTTAGCCAGTTTGCAGATTTTTTCTCTTTTTTTGCCTGCCTGTTATTTTTGCTGAAATAAAGCAGTATTTAGGGCAAAAAAAGTTACCCATTTTTTGGTGCGGTTGTAGTAAGGTGGCCCAGCTTGGGGGGTGGTCCCCTAATTACCGCAAACAGACGTCACAGACACGAGACGGAGGCAGATTTCGGGTACAACAGGTCCAAGTTTATTGGCCGTCTGCCTGACGACCTCAGCAATACACCGCAGCACTTCCACAGCTCTTCGTATTCTGATCCGGGTACACACACCTTTCTTCTGTCGTTGTGACGTTTCTCACGGCTCTGTCACTGGGGCCGCCCTAGGCCTATCTACTGCCAGCACTTCACCAGTCAGAGGTCGTTGTCAATTTGGTACCCCCGGGGCCTCATCTGTTCTGCGGTTTTTCGTGTGGGGGCCACCCCCCTAACTCCTTTTCTCCTCAGTCCCCTAGTTGAGCTCTCCACACTGCTCGTACTCCCTCACTGACTCCTCTCCTTCTGAGCTCCTCCCGGGACTGGAACTTTCTGGAACCCTCCTGTCCTATTTATAACCTTCCCGGTTCCCTGAAACCCCGCCCCCCATAATTAACGGTTTCTAGAGCCATAAGCTGCTGTCAAGTCCTGTACTCACACTCCCCCTGCCTTCTTGTGGTCAAACCAAGGTATTGCACCCATTCTACACTTTTCCTAGCTGTTTCCCTTCTGTCATAACTAACATCTGTCTAAAGTGCACAAACCGTCCCTTCTTTCTTCTGACAAGTCTGTTCGTCCAGTCACCTTCCCCACATTCTTTCTTCCTTTGTCCATTGTCATCCTCGACAATCATCCCTACTTTCATCGTCCTAAAACTTATCTACATTCTGTTGCTGGACCGGTTGTTAGGCCAAACCCACCGCATGCAGGGGCCGAACCAAACCGGGAGCACCATGCTCTGAGCAGCCTACTGCTACTCACCGGCGCGCACGCCACATGACAACTTCTTTCAAGCTGGGCTAGGTACAACCGGACTACTCTACGGCGTGTACCTCCCACTACTCTCCCCTTCTGTCACCTCAACTGTCTTCTGGGGTGTCCGTGGTGTCAGGGACCTGGCTTGGGACTACTGTCTTATCCTATATCTTCCATCTCTTTGTCCTTTAATTTAAAAAGTCATGGTCGGCGTCTTCGTCACACATACCTCGTACCCGGGACCTGTTGCATATTCCTAATGCATATTATACATGAAATCAACTTTTTTTGTAACTAGATTTTACTCAAAGCATAAGTAACCCCTTTTTGTGTTTTTTTTTTTTACTCTTTCTTTAAACCAACATAAAAAAAACAAAACAGGTGTACTCCCCCTTCCTTTAACAATAGCACTTCCCGTATGCATCCCCGCTGTGTCAGGAGAAAACTATAAACTACTAAAAAAAACACATTTCTCTTAACGTGGATGTAAAACTGTCATGTAGACTACACAACGGTGCACGTCAATCCCGGTGGTCCGGGCCATCTCCTGATGGCCGATGTTCCACCAACTCAGCAGGGAACTCCACAGCCATGAAGTCCCTGGGATACTTAAGGTGTCTCTGTGAGTCCTTTTACTTTGGCTCGTAGTCTTCCGGATAGGCGTCCACTGCAACAGCGTAGTAGCTGCGGGGGCAGTACTCCTTATAGTAGGAGACCAAGTCTCCTTCCTGCAGAGCCCGGCTGTGACGGATGGAAGTCACATTCAAATACACTTTTTGGCCAGTGGCGAGGTCCCGGATGAACCCATAACCTTTTTCCACATTGGTGTATACCAGCCACCCGGTGGACCGTGGAGCCGTCATGCCAGCCTCTCCTTTCTCATGGAGTAGCCCCCAGATCTCCCACTCTCTGGCCTTATTTCCCTCAATGACCTCCGCAACCCAAGCAGATGGCCCGGTGTAGGCCTCAGAGTCCGGTGGGCGGGCCGCGGTCGTGGTCAAGAGTGGAGCAGAGGCGGCCACAGATTCCAATGAGTAGGCCGCAGAGTCCGGTGGGCGGGCCGCCGTCATGGTCGAGAGTGGAGCAGGGGCGGCCACAGATTCCCATGAGTAGGCCGCAGCCGGCTCTGGGAGTGAAGTCGGAGTGGCCGCGTGAAAGGCAGTAGATGGAACCAAGGTGGCCGCGGGCATCGGTAAGTCGACCGCAGTCAAGGCCGCAGATGGAGCAGTGACCGCAGATGCCGGTGAGTCAACCACAGCGGCTGATGGCCCGTTTACAGCAGAGACCGGGAGTGGGACCAACGTGGCGTCAGGCCCCGATGTATAGGCCGCCACCGGAAGGTGGAGTGCGGCAGGGGCGGCCGCGGGTTGGTTCCGCACGAGGTGTCGAAGGGCGGGGTGGCTCGGGATCGATGTAAGTGGCGAGGGTCGGCCTGGCGAGGACCATGTAGTCATCTGGAGCCGGAGACACCAAAGGGCAAGAAGTCGGGCATGGAGGCTGAGGACCGGTGCGGGGCCCCGAGGTCTATCTGGTACACGGAGCGTGGGAACGGGGTTTGCCTGGGGTACCGCCGGCGGGGCCGGGGACACGCTCACCTTCCCAGGCGCCGCGGCTCCCAGCAGGCTTTCCCTCCGCTCCTTCCCCAGCTGTTGATCTTCACCCAGCTGTCCGGCAGGGTCGGCCTCCAGGCTCGGTGGTTCCGTGGGGAGGCTCCCTGGGCAGGTCTCCCGATGAGGCTCGATTTCCTGGCACCACCGCCATTCCAGGCATCCGATACCACGACAGCCGCAGCGTCTCATTCCGTACGGTGTCCAGTAGCTGAATGGCGCCAAACAGCCGCAGCATGTCTCTCCACATAGGCCACTCCCGTTCTTGGGTGGTGCGACGATCGGTTTCTCCACCCATCTTCCAGGGTCCAACATGAGGGGGCGGTTATCTCCAGATGAACACCAATCTCCCCAGGGGCAGATCTGATATAACCCTGGATCATCCAGTTCAATTAGCAATGTCGGTGTCTCTTTTTGGCGCCAAATTGCCACAGCCATCTTTCCAGTTCTGGTACCGCTCTGGTTCTTTTGGTGACAGAAACCAAGTCCCAAATTTATAATCCACCAATAAAGCAGCTCAAGTCCTTTTACTTTCTTCTGTCGCAGGTCTGCCGCTGAAGTTGAAGTATTGGCGGCAGCGATCCTGCCGACTACGCCAAATGTAGTAAGGTGGCCCAGCTTGGGGGGTGGTCCCCTATTTACCGCGAATGGACGTCACAAACACGAGACGGAGGCAGATTTCGGGTACAACAGGTCCAAGTTTATTGGCCGTCCACCTGACGACCTCAGCAATACACCGCAGCACTTCCACAGTTCTTCGTATTCTGACCCGGGTACACACACCTTTCATCTGCCATTGTGACGTTTCTCACGGCTCTGTCACTGGGGCCGCCCTAGGCATATCTACTGCCAGCACTTCATCGGTCAGAGGTCGTCGTCAATTTGGTACCTCCGGGGCCTCATCTGTTCTGCGGTTTTTCATGTCGGGGCCACCCCCTGACTCCTTTTCTCTTCAGACCCCTAGCTGACCTCTCCACACTGTTCGTACTCCCTCACTGACTCCTCTCCTTTTGAGCTCCTCCTGGGACTGGAACTTTCTGGAACCCTCCTGTCCTATTTATAGCCTTCCCGATTCCCTGTAACCCCACCCCCCATAACTAACGGTTTCTAGAGCCATAAGCTGCTGTCAAGTCCTGTACTCACACTCCCCCATGCCATCTTGTGGTCAAACCAGGATACTGCACCCATTCTACACTTTTCCCAGCTGTTTCCCTTCTGTCATAACTAACATCTGTCTAAAGTGCACAAACCGTCCCTTCTTTCTTCTGACAAGTCTGTTTGTCCGGTCACCTTCCCCACAAGGTGTCTTCGTGCCAGCTGTTATCTGTGCGTGGCAAAAGTTTGGACTGTTTAATGCTTTTTTTCTCTTTTGCCTGGCTGTTATTTTTGCTGAAATAAAGCAGTATTTAGGGCCCCCTAAAAAAAAATGCCACCCATTTTTTGGTGTGGTATCTTCGTGCAAGCTGTTATCTGTCCATGGCAAAAGATTGGCCAGTTTTTGGCTTTTTTCTTTTTTTTTTTGCCTGTCTGTTATTGTAGCTGAAATAAGCCTCTTTCACACATCAGTATTTTTGATCAGTATTTCATCAGTATTTGTATGCCAAAACCAGGAGTGTCTCCAAAACAAAGAACAGACATCAGTCTTTCAATTATATTTTTTTCTTGGTAAGTTCCATTCCTGGCTTTGGCATACAACACTGATGCAAAATACTGACCAAATACCGACGTGTTAATGAGCCTTAAAGCAGTATTTAGAGCCCAAAAAAAGGCCACCCATCTTTTGATGCGTTACGTTCGTGCCAGCTGTTATCTTTGCATGGCGAAAGTTTGGCCAGTTTATGGCTTTTTTCTCTTTTTTGCCCTGCTTTTAGTTTCGTTGAAATAAAGAATTATTTAGGCCAAAAAAAAAAAACATACAGGCCACCCATTTTTTGGTGCGGTATCTGCGTGCCAGCTCTTTTCTCTGCTTGGTGAAAGTTTTGCCAGTTTATGGCTTTATTCTCTTTTTTTGCCTGCCTGTTATTTTTGCTTAAATAAAGCAGTATTTAGGTCAAGAAAAAATAGGGTTACCCATTTTTTGGTGCAATATCTTCGTACCAGCTGTTATCTGTGCGTGGTGAAAGTTTGGCCAGTTTACGGCTATTTTTTCTTTTTTATCTGGCTGTTATTTTTGCTGAAATAAAGATGTATTTAGGCCCCCCCAAAAAAAGGCCACCCATTTTTTGGTGCGTCAGATTCCTGACAGCTGTTAATTTGTGCGTGGCGAAGGTTTGGCCAGTGTACGTCTTTTTTCTTTTTTTGCCTGGCTGTTATTTTTGCTGAAATAAAGCAGTATTTAGGGCTCCCCCCCAAAAAAGGCCACCCACTTTTTGGTGCGGTATCTTCATGCCAGCTGTTATATGTGCGTGGCAAAAGTTTGGCCAGTTTACAGCTTTTTTTCTTTTTTTGCCTGTTATTTTAGATGAAATAAAGCAGTATTTATGGCCCAAAAAAAGACCACCCATTTTTTGGTGCAGTATCTTCTTTCCAGCTGTTATCTGTGCGTGGTGAAAGTTTGACCAGTTTATGGCTTTTTTCTCTTTTTTTGCCTGGCTTTTAGTTTTGCTGAAATAAAGCATTATTTAGGCCAAAAAAAACCCCATACAGGCCACCAGTTTTTTGGTGCTGTATCTTCGTGCCAGCTCTTTTCTGTGAGTAGTAAAAGTGTTGCCATTTACAGCTTTTTTCTCGTTTTTGCCTGCCTGTTATTTTTGCTGAAATAAAGCAGTAATTAGGGCAAAAAAAGGCCACCCATTTTTTGGTGCCATATCTACGTGCCTGCTGTTATCTTTGTGTCGCGAAAGTTTGGCCAGTTTACAGCTTTCACTTTTTTTGCCTGGCTGTAATTTTCCGGAAATAAAGCAATATTTAGGGCCACCCAAAAAAAAGGCCACCCATTTTTTGGTGCGGCATCTTCGTGCCAGCTGTTATCTGTGCGTGGCGAAAGTTTGGCCAGTTCACGGCTTTTTTCTCTTTTTGCTTATCTGTTATTTTAGCTGAAATAAAGCAGTATTTAGAGCCCCACCAAAAAAGGCCACCCATTTTTTGGTGCGGTATCTTCGTACCAGCTGTTATCTGTGTGAGGTGAAAGTTCGGACAGTTTACGGCTTTTTTCTTTGTTTTGCCTGGCTTTTAATTTTCCTGAAATAAAACATTATTTAGGCCCAAAAAAGCATACAGGCCACCCATTTTTTGGTGCGGTATCTTCGAGCCAGCTGTTATCTGTGCGTGATGAAAGTGATGCCAGTTTATGGCTTTTTTCTCATTTTTGCATGACTGTAACTTTTGCTGAAATAAAGCAGTATTTAGGCCACAAAACAAAAAAATGGCCACCCATTTCTTGGTGCGGTATCTTCGTGCCAGCTGCTATCTGTGCGTGGTGAAAGTTTGCCAGTTTACTTTTTTTCATTTTTGCCTGATTGTTACTTTTGCTGAATTAAAGCTGTATTTAGGCCACAAAACAAAAAAAGGCCACCCATTTCTTGGTGCGGTATCTTCGTGTCAGCTTTTATCTGTGCGTAGTTAAAGTTTGGTCAGTATACGTTGGTTTCCTTTTTTTGGCCAGGCTTTCACAATCGTTATATACAGCAATCTTTGGTATCCCAAATTTAATAAAAAATACACAGTCAGTTATCTCAGGCTGAGGCCTGTTGTATCTGTGGTGGAAAATTGTTTGCTTTGCAGGCGGACTTATCTCATCTAATTTTTCAGTAGTCCATTTAAAATGGGCAAGGCAAGGGGCAGGGACGGGGAAGTGGACGTGATGCTGATGGTGCATGTAGAGGACGAGGCCATGGTCAAGCAGAAAGTTGGCAACAGCAAAGACCCACATCTTCGCGCTCGACCTTCCTGTCCCAGTTTCTAGGGGACCGCACCACACCTCTATTGAATCCAGAGCAATGTGAAATGGTTGTTGGTTGGATAGCAGATAATGCTTCCAGTCACTTAGCCACCACCACCATGTCTTCCACACGGTCAAGTGTGAGTAGCCGTGAGTGTGGACTGGATATTACTCACCCTGATCCTCCTTCCTCCCACCATGCCGAGTGCTCTGAGACAACTGATCCCACACTCAGATACTCCGAAGAGCTCTTCAGTACTCCATTGGCAGATTTGTGCCTCTCGCCCGCTTCACTTGAAGCGGGGCAAGATGATATTCAATGTAGCAATGCACAAATCTTTGAGCAGCCACGGTCAACTCAGGTGGATGATGATGAGACAATTGCCGGAAAGTCATGAGGAGGAGCATGGTGCGAAAGTGGAAGACAAGGTGGTGGATGACATAGTGACTGACGCAACCTGGCAGGAGGACAGGCAGAGCGAGGAAAGCAGCACACATGGGGAAGGAGGCATAGCATCCCAACAGGCAGGAAGAAGCAGTGTGGTGGCCGCAAACAGAAGGCGTGCATCCATTACTCATAACACCAACAGGACGGAAGTTGCCATTCCTTCTGTTAGATCTTCCCTAGTCTGGTTATTTTTTAAGGACTCTGCTGATAAACCCAAATAGGCCATATGCAGCACTTGCCATGCCTGCATCAGCAGGGGTAGCAAAACTACAAGCCTAACCACCACCAGCATGGTTAGGCACATGGCAGCAAAGCATCCAACTTTGTGGGCCGAACCTCAGGCTCTGGGAACACCGTCTGCAGGTGACAACACTGCTTCTTCCACTGTTTCGCGTCCAAGCCAATCCCCAGTTCACCGTGCCTGTGAAGATGCCTTGGGCCCTGCACCTGTTGTTGCCCACAGTTATCCAGCAACATCATCAAGCCAATCCACATCCTTGTCCCAGCCCAGCCTTGTCTATACTCCAGTCATTGGAATGCAAGTGGAAATACGCAGCCAATGCCCCACAGGCCACAGTACTTAATTTGCACATTTCTTGTCTGCTTGCATTTGAAATCTTGCCTTTTAGGCTTGTTGAGATGGAAGCTTTTTGCAACCTTATGGCAGTGGCGGTCCCAAGGAACTCGATCTCCAGTCGCCACTATTTCTCTCATTGTGCCGTACCTGCATTACACCAGCATGTGCCCCACAACATTACCAGTGCCCTCAACAATGCTGTTTCTGGGTAAGGCCACCTAACCACAGACACGTGGACAAGTGCCTGTGGGCAGGGACTGTACATCTCACTGACGGCACCCTGGGTTAATATAGTGGAAGCTGGGACCCTGTCGGACCTTGGAATGGAACACATCCTCTTCATGCCAAGGATTGCGGACCCTACGTCAATCAGGGTTGCCCCCACAGTCTACAGCTCCTGCACCTCCTCATCCTTCTCTTCAGCCTCCATCTCTGAAATGAACACATCAGTCAGAAGCTGGAAGCATTGCAGCACTGCCTCAGCCAAGTGGCAACAGGCTATGTTGAAGCTAATCGGCATAGATGACACCGCACAATGCAGAAGAGTTATGGACAGTGCTGAAACAGCAGTCAGATATTTGGCTGACACTGCTGAACCTACAGCCAGGCATGGTCATGTGTGACAATGGCTGGAATCTGGTGGCATCTGAGGCAAGGTGAGCTCACACACGTACCCCTGACTCATGTGCTCAACCTTATGGTTCAACGTTTTCTCAAAAGCTACCCGGAGCGGTCGGATCTGCTAGTGAAAGTACTCCATCTGTTTGCCCATTTTAGAAAGTCAGCTAAAGCTTCAGCTGCACTTGCCGGGTATCAGCAGCGTTTGGATCTTCCGGCTCTCTGACTGATGAGTGATGTCCCCACACATTGGAACTCTACACTGCATATGTTGGAAAGGATTTGTGAGCAGAAGAGGGCAGTTGTTGACTACCAACATCAACAAGGCCATCAATATTCAGTTCAGACTCCACACATAAGACCTCAGGAGTGGACATGGATGTCAGACATATGTACCATCCTCCAGAACTTTGAGGACTGCACCAAGATGGTGAGCGGCAATGACGCCATCATTAGCGTCGCCATCCCGCTTGTCAGCATTCTGAAAACCTCTCTGCTCACAACTAAAGTCCGCTTCCTAATTGGGGATGTTTGGTGTGTTATCCTCTTCCTTATCCTCATCCACAACCAGTAGAACACCAGGATCAACGTATTCCATGATGCAAAATTCACTATATTTTTATTTATATCCCAGTCTCTGAGCTGTTGCTGGGGACAAACATATCTCTTTGGACACATTGTGACTTCATATCTATGAACCTGTGTTCGCCCCTCCCTTTTGATATTTTCTTTCATAGGTGGATTCAAATATATTTCTTTGTTTGATTTCAGTATGAATTCTCATTATGTCTCCTCATTATCCACCACTAGATCACCAGGGTTAACGTGGTCTGGGCTGATACAGGCATTTTAATTTTTGGCAAGGGTGTCTATGATGCCCATAGTATACTTTTAAAAAATGTAACCCTCATGGGGAAATGTTTGTCAGCCCATGCACTGCGTGTATGGGCGCTCCAAGTGTAGGAGACCCGCTCCTTTACTTTGGGCCTAGTGTTTACTGAGGCCTTAATCAATGTCTCCTCATTCTCCACCACAAGATCACCAGGGTTAACGTCTTCTGTGCTGCCAAAGCCAGTCCAATTTTTGGCAAGGGTGTCTATGATGCCCATAGTATACTTTTAAAAAATATATCCCCCATGGGGAAATGTTTGTCAGCCCATGCACTGCATGTATGGGCTTTTCAAGTCTAAGAGACCCTCTCATTTACTTTGGGCCTAGTGTTTACTGAGGCCTTCATCAATGTCTCCTCATTCTCCACCACAAGATCACCAGGGTTAACGTCTTCTGTGCAGCCAAAGGCAGTCCAATTTTTGGCAACAGTGTTTTTATCATGCCCGCTTGTAATTTTAAACCAAAATAAATGTTACTCCCCAGGGGGAAATCTCATACAAAGGAGATGTACGTATATTCTTCCAATTTATTCTTATATTTTCCATTTTTCCTATCTGTTGAACATCCTCTTATGACCTAGTGTATACCTCTCCAATATAAAAATAGTGAAATCCTATTAGATTATATTTTAATATATATCCCTATCTCTGAGCCATTGCTAGGGACAAACATATCTCATTGAACATATTCTGGCTTGATATCTATGAATGTGTGTTCATTAGAGTTGAGCGAAACGGGTCGAAAAATTTCAAAAGTCGCCGACTTTTGGCAAAGTCGGGTTTCATGAAACGAAACCCGACCCTAGGATGAGGTCGGCCACGAGGTCGGCGACTTACGCGCCAATGTCGTGTTTCAAAAGTTTGTTTTGCGCTCTTTTTCAGCCAATCAGGATCCAAGGACACTGTGGGCAACGTGATGACATATGCAGGGGTCACCACCATCTTTCAGAAGGGCATGCAAGTGATTGGCTTGCTTTGGTGGGCGTCACTGGGTTTATAAAAGGGCGTGCACGCCGACCGCCATCTTACTTCTGCCGATCTTAGCATAGGGAGAGGTTGCTGATTCTGTAGGGAGAGCGTTAGGCAGGGAAGAAGAAAAAAAAACTGCTTCTGCTGCTAGCGATTTTGCCTGTACAACACACCAGTCACTGTGTGTGCAGTGCAAGGGGAGGCTATATTGTGGTGGATCAGCGATGTTGGTTGTTAGGCTGCCTTCTAAGGCTTCCTGACAGCTGCATTGCTGATTACCCACTGCTCTGCAAACTGCTTTTTTAAAAGCAATCCCAATTTTTTTTTTGTCCTGCTGAGGTACTGAGCGTGCATTTTTTCACACCATACAGCGTCAGTGGGCCTCACACAATCCAAAAGTGTCCAGTGTCCACTAGTGTCTGCAGAAATTCAAAATCTCCCTTATCCTGTAGTCACTTTTTTCACACCTGTGCCATCGAGCCTGTGACATAGCGCTCTGATATTCAGTGGGCCTCACACAATCCAAAAGTGTCCAGTGTCCACTAGTCTCTGCAGAAATTCAAAATCTCCCTTATCCTGTAGTCACTTTTTTCACACCTGTGCCATCGAGCCTGTGACATAGCGCTCTGATATTCAGTGGGCCTCACACAATCCAAAAGTGTCCAGTGTCCACTAGTGCAGGGTTTCCCAACTCCAGTCCTCAAGGCACACCAACAGATCATGTTTTCAGGATTTCCTTTGTATTGCACAGGAGAAGCAATTATCACCTGAGCAATACTAAGGAAATCCTGAAAACATGATCTGTTGGTGTGCCTTGAGAACTGGAGTTGGGAAACCCTGCACTAGTGTGTGCAGAAATTCAAAATCTCCCTTATCCTGTAGTCACTTTTTTCACACCTGTGCCATCGAGCCTGTGACATAGCGCTCTGATATTCAGTGGGCCTCACACAATCCAAAAGTGTCCAGTGTCCACAAGTGTCTGCAGAAATTCAAAATCTCCCCTGTCCTATAGACACCTTGTACCTTGTTTTACATTACTATATAGTTTGTTGGATTTTGTCTACATTTCTACCAAAAATGAGGACGGCTGGTGGAAGAGGCCGTGGAATTGGGCGGGGGTTGCCAGCTGGTAATGATGGTGTTGGTGGTGGATCTGATGGTAGTGGCAAAAGCAAAATAGGACCGAATGCAGGAGGTGTTGAGCCTGCATCATCGTCTGGCTCCACAAGGCCTCGAAGGCTTAGTTTTCTAGGAGTTGGCAAACCGCTTTTAAAGCCAGAGCTTCAGGAAAAAGTTTTGGCTTACATTGCTGACTCAGCCTCCAGCTCTATTGCCTCCTCTTCTGAAGTTGTAAAAAATAAAAGCACTGAGTCGTCATTGGAGGCTCATGTTCATGAACCACACCTTTCCTTGTGTCCTTCACCCCAACCAAGATTGAAGGATGACGCAGGCCATACTACTGATTACTCCATGGAGCTGTTTTCACATACCATGCCTGGATTATCAAGTGAAATGGTGAATTACCCAGGCCAAGATGAATCTGACATGGAGTGCACTGATGCACAGCCGCTGATGGATGATTCTGCTGGTACATTCACTCAGAGCACTACATTGTCCTCGCAGTGTACAGAGCCAGATTCTGACCCTGATGAGACTCAGGTGCCCCTTCCCGCACACTATACCACCATACACGGTGACACAGAGGAAGGTGCACATGACATTGAAGAGGAGGTGATGGATGACCCAGTTGTTGACCCAGATTGGCATCCATTGGGGGAAGAGGGTGCTGCTTCCAATAGCTCAGTTGAGGAGGAGCATCCACAGCAGACATCGACATCGCAACAGCTGTTATCTGGCAGGCCCAGAGCACTCCAAAGACAGGTTCCAAAAATCAAAAGAGTTGCTGGACAGCTTGTCCAGAGGGTCAAAAGATCACAGCGTGCTAGGCCGCAAAATGTCTGCCAAAGTAGGAAGAGTGCAGTGTGGCACTTTTTTGAACAAAATCCTCATGATCAGGCCAAAGTTATCTGTAAGAAGTGCGCAAAGACCTTTACTTGAGGGAAAAATCTGAAAAATTTGAATACCAGTTGCATGCTTAGACATTTAACCAGCATGCACTTGCAAGCGTGGACACAACACCAAACCTCAAGTGCCACATGTGCAACTGATCACAAAGAAGGTAGTCAACAACGCTACATTGTTTCCCCCACTGTAAGCCCACCGGTTAGCACAGCAGCAAATGTTGAGGTGTCGTTGCAAGGCCACAGCAGTCAGGGAATCCCACTGTTATATCAACGAAATACTGAATCTAGGCCATGAGAAAGAACACCAACTCCATCACCATCATCAACCCTCTCTCAGTCCGCCCTGTCCACCGCTACTTCCACCATATGCAGCTCTCAAGTCCAGCTCACCCTCCCAGACACTATGAGTAGGTCAAGAAAGTACTCAGTCTCTCATCCGCGTACACTGGGTTTGAACGCCCACATTGCCAAACTAATCTTGTTTGAGATGATGCCCTATCGGTTGGTGGAAAGCGCAGCTTTCCGCGAACTCATGGCCTATGCAGTACCACTCTATGACCTACCCAGTCGCCACTTCTTCTCTCGCAAAGCCATCCCAGCCCTCCACCATCATGTAAAAGACCGCATTGTCCATACACTCCAGCAGTCAGTGAGTGGAAAGGTGCACCTCAACTGATGCATGGTCCACTCGGCATGGCCAGGGCCGTTACGTGTCCATTACTGCGCACTGGGTTAAAGTGGTGGATGAAGGGTCCAGAGGGGACAGCGGTGGTGGGACAGTGCTGCCTAGCCCACAGTATAGGAAACAGTTGGCTGTAGGCGTTGACCATCCTCCTCCTCCATCAGAAGCGAAAGCTCGTCCACAGACCGTAGTCGTACGAGCACTCAATCTGCAGCTGCCACTGTTGCACACGAGATGTCCCCCTATCGAGCAGCTAGTGGAAAGCGTCAGCAGGCTGTGTTGCAGATGATGTGTTTGGGCGACAGACACACCGCCGAGGTGCTGGCCGAGTACTTGAAGCGACAAACTGAGTCATGGCTGGGCAGTGTACATCTTGAGGCAGGCAAGGTAGTTAGTGATAACGGCCATAATTTTGTGGCAGCCATAGCCCTTTCAAAACTCAGCCACATACCTTGCTTGGCTCACAACTTGAACCTGGTGGTGCAGTGCTTCCTCAAAAATTATCCGGAGTTAACAGCCCTGCTCCAGAAGGTGCGAAGACTGTGCGCGCACATCAGCCGGTAGCCTGTACACGCCGTTCGAAAGCAGAAGCTGCAGCGATTGCTCCACCTTCCCAACCACCGCCTCATTATCGACATTGCAACAAGGTGGAACTCCACCCTGCACATGGTTGAGCGGCTGTGCGAGCAGAGGCAGGCCATAATGCATTTGTGGGAGGATACACGGCCAGGCACTTTGAGAGCAGACATGGAGTTGACAGGTGTGCAGTGGTCGAAGCTGAAAGACCTCTGTATAGTCCTTCAGTGTTTTGAGGAATGCACATGGCTGGTAAGCGCAGATGACGCCATCCTAAGCATGAGCATCCCACTTATGCGTCTGCTCATGCAAACTTTGATGCACCTTAAGGAGCAGGCGTCTGCAGCCAATATTGATGAGGAGGAAGAGGAGGAGGGAATCCTTGATGACATTCAGCCATTGTCTGCTCAGGGACCTCTCCTGGACGAGGTGGAGGAAGAAGAGGAGGAGGAGGATGATGATGAGGAGGATGCATCTCGTGGGGCAAGTGAAAATGTTGGCGTGGCAAGGTCTGGTACAGGGTTTGTGCGTGACTGGAGGGATGTGGATTTGCCAGAAAGTGCTCCTCCACCCAGCACTCGCAGTGCATCATTGACACCGGGAACATTGGCCCACATGTCAGATTATGCCTTGCAGATCCTAAAAAGGGACCCCCGCATTGCCAAAATGATGAACGATGACGACTACTGGTTGGCCAGCATCCTGGATCCACGCTATAAAGGCAAATTACTAAACATCATGCCACAGGAGAACCTTGACCTAATATTGGCTAATAAACAAGCAACTCTGGTAAATCGGTTGCTTGAGGCATTCCCAGCACACAGCAGCGGTGATGGTTCTCACACAAGCCGTACGGGCCGGGGGCAGCTTGGCAGAGGTGTTCATGGTGCACACAGCAGAAGTGGCGTTGGAGACAGGGGTTTCATGACAATGTTGTGGACTGATTTTTCAAGTACCGCTCACACAACTGGTAATACTGCATCGATGGAAAGTGACAGGAGACAGCAGTTGTCAACTATGGTTACAAACTACTTTTCCTCCCATATCGATGTTCTCCCACACAGGTCATTCCCCTTTGACTATTGGGCCGCTAAACTGGACACCTGGCCTGAATTGGCACAATATGCCTTACAGGAGCTCGCTTGCCCAGCTGCAAGTGTGCTATCGGAAAGAGTCTTCAGTGCAGCTGGATCAATTCTGACAGAAAAAAGGACCCGTCTGTCAACCCAAAATGTGGATGATCTAACCTTCATTAAAATGAACCATGCATGGGTTTCCAAGGATTTTGTCCCACCTTCCCCAGATGAAACATAGGGTGACAGAAAAATGGCTTGCTTTGGTCCACCTCTTCCTGGGACTTGACCTATTTCGCCTTTTGCATCAGCTGAATGTCCAACATCAACATATGCCACTTTCTAAAACTCCCTAACTGTGCTGCCTCCCCCCCCCATGGCAGGGGTCACCACCTAGCGCACGACACCATGCGAGTGCCGTTGCCCTGGACAGGTGGGTAGGCCGACTCTTGGGCGCGGGCACTGGCACAGGGTCCCTCATAGTGCAATCAAGTGTCTCTGACGGTGGTGGTGCACACCCGCCGTCAGACACACCGCCGTACTATGAGGGGCCCAGTGCCTGTACCGACGCCCACGAGTGGGCCCCCCTTGCTTGGGCAGGGCCCCAGCATTTGCAATCTTTACCTCTCCCTGCTCCTCCACTGTGTAGTCTGGGCCGTCAAATCCATACTGTGACTGACACCGTCTGAGCCTGCCTCCTGATGTATAGACATATATTTTGAATGTGTATGCTATCCATACATGTTATCCAGGGATACGGTACCCTTTCTCACCTTTGTGCAATCACGTGCAATCCATACTGGGCCTAACACCGTCTGAGCCTGCCTCCTGATGTATAGACATATATTTTGAATGTGTACGCTATCCATACATGTTATCCGGGGATACGGTACCCTTTCTCACCTTTGTGCAATCACGTGCAAGCCATTCTGGGCCTAACACCATCTGAGCCTGCCTCCTGATGTATAGACATATATTTTGAATGTGTACGCTATCCATACATGTTATCCGGGGATACGGTACCCTTTCTCACCTTTGTGCAATCACGTGCAATCCTTACTGGGCCTAACACCGTCTGAGCCTGCCTCCTGATGTATAGACATATATTTTGAATGTGTACGCTATCCATACATGTTATCCGGGGATACGGTACCCTTTCTCACCTTTGTGCAATCACGTGCAAGCCATACTGGGCCTAACACCGTCTGAGCCTGCCTCCTGATGTATAGACATATATTTTGAATGTGTACGCTATCCATACATGTTATCCTGGGATACGGTACCCTTTCTCACCTTTGTGCAATCACGTGCAAGCCATACTGGGCCTAACACCGTCTGAGCCTGCCTCCTGATGTATAGACATATATTTTGAATGTGTACGCTATCCATACATGTTATCCGGGGATACGGTACCCTTTCTCACCTTTGTGCAATCACGTGCAAGCCATACTGGGCCTAACACCGTCTGAGCCTGCCTCCTGATGTATAGACATATATTTTGAATGTGTACGCTATCCATACATGTTATCCGGGGATACGGTACCCTTTCTCACCTTTGTGCAATCATGTGCAAGCCATACTGGGCCTAACACCGTCTGAGCCTGCCTCCTGATGTATAGACATATATTTTGAATGTGTACGCTATCCATACATGTTATCCGGGGATACGGTACCCTTTCTCACCTTTGTGCAATCACGTGCAATCCATACTGGGCCTAACACCGTCTGAGCCTGCCTCCTGATGTATTGACATATATTTTGAATGTGTACGCTATCCATACATGTTATCCGGGGATACGGTACCCTTTCTCACCTTTGTGCAATCACGTGCAAGCCATACTGTGCCTAACACCGTCTGAGCCTGCCTCATGATGTATAGACATATATTTTGAATGTGTACGCTATCCATACATGTTTTCCGGGGATACGGTACCCTTTCTCACCTTTGTGCAATCACGTGTAATCCATACTGGGCCTGAGAACGGCTGGCGAGCTGTTAAGCAAGCTACAGCACCTGTGGTTTGCACACGTAAGTTTTTCATTTTTTCAGGAATGACGGTTAGGCCTAATTCCGGAACTGCGGTTGACCTGCACTTACTGGGAAATCATCGTTCGCGGGTAATAATTGTAATCAGTGATCCCCATCACTAACGTTGTTCAGCGGGTTATCTGCACCTGTAAGCGACAAATGCTGGCCTTTTCAGTGTAGCGCACATGCAGCCACGGACATGTAAGGGCATGACACACCAGTTATTAGCCAATCTCATGTGCCAGAGCCTCACGTGTCCCTCTAGTAAGCCGGACTCGGACCGCGGGGCATGACGGAGTCTCGTTCTTTAACGGAATTAAGCTTGCAATGTGTGCATCTGTTCTGTAGCTGGCATGGTTGAGGTTTCCCAGGTGGAGTCGAATTTAACCGTAGGCTCCACTCCTGGTGGTGCCCTTCTGGACATTCCTTTAAGGTTCAGCTTTGCAACCATACTGCCCACGTAAAACAAACACTTTGCCTTTGACTCGTGGGAATAACGCCGCCCAATCAGTTAACCTGCTAGAGAGATCCTTCGTTGCTCCCAAGCATGACATCACACTCCCTAGGAGGAAGGTAATGCCACTGTGGCGACCGTACTCCTGGGGGCGACACAAGTGCACTGATGCCCAGCCACTGCTCGATGAATCTGCTGGTACATTGACCCAGACCACTACATTCCCCTCGCACGCTACACGGCCTGAATCTGACCCTGATGAAACTCAGGTTACCCTTCCCATATACAGTTCCATCTTACACGGTGACAAAGAGGAAGCTGCAGATGAAAGTGCAGGTTCGGCCCACCCGCCATCAGACACACCACCGTACTATCAGGGGCCCTGTGCCAGTGCCGTCGCCAACGAGTGGGCCCCCCCTGCTTGCTCAGGATCACAGCACTTGCAAGGTTGAAATACTGTGCAGTGAGATGGAAGATGGGGACGACGAGGAGTCCAGACTAGTACAGGGATTCCCTAGCGAGGAGACTTATTTGATTGTTTTCAATGTTGGGACAGCAATTTTTGGGGAGCACTATACTCTGGAGAATGATAGATGGGGCCCACCATACACTGGAACATTCCAAAGGTGGACATCAGACACTGGAGCAGCATTTACAGGGCCCATTATACACTAGAGCATTAGAAATGGGGCCCATTATGTTTGGAGCATTATTTGGGCCCATAAGACAGTGGAGCTTCATCCATGGGGACCAACATATACTGTAGCATTATGTGGAGCTCATCATATACTGTTTCAAACATTATATGGGACCAATGATTCTGTATGGAGAAATAGATGGGCCTCGTCATGAGATGTAAAAAGTGAAGTATTTTTCATTGTACTATACCGCTATTTCTCTGCCGTATCGGAGCATGATGAGTTGTGGTATGTGTTAAAGGGGCGCTCTTTGGCCCAGGGCACATGAAAACCTGGAACCAGCCCTACCCCCCCACAACTTTAGCCAAATAACCCCCATTTTTCAGTGCGTAACTTGTATTATGAAGTTAATTAAGGTTGACAAGCTTAAGTAAGAAGAATTGATGCTTTTGGCATTCAAATGGGCACTGTAGGTGTGTTTCCTGTCCTCCTCTCACTGCCGACTTTTATTCCCCATTGACTTACATTGGGTTTCGTGTTTCGGGATGACCCCGACTTTTCCCTATAATCGGCCGATCTTGCTCGACCCGACTTTTGGAAAAGTCGGGTTTCACGAAACGAAACTCGACCCTAAAAAACCAAAAGTCGCTCAACTCTAGGGTTCATCCCTCCCTTTTGTTTTTTTCTTTCATAGGTGGATTCACATTTTTTAAATTATTTGTTTGATTTCAGTATGATTTATCATCAGGTCTCCTCCTTCTCCACCAGTAGATAACCAGGGTTAACGTGTTCTCTGCTGCTACAGGCATTCCAATTTTTGGCAAGGGTGTCTATGATGCCCATATTAGACTTTTAAAAAATGTACCCCCATGGAGAAAGTTTTTCTGCCCATGCACTGCGTTTTTGGGCATTATGAACCTAGGAGACCGGCCCCCATTTTTTTTTTAGGAGGCCCTCCTCCATGTTTCGTCCAAGGGAGGATTGTGGTGTATACAAATTTGGGTCAATGCTGCCCTTGCATTCAATGCATAAGGAAACTGTATGGCAGGACCCACTGAAGACTGAAGTGGGTTTTCATGTGGCTTTCCAGTATGTGGGTTCAAAAGCTTATTGGGGTGCATATGACATGGCAGCAGTGCAGGCCTTGCTGTCAATGCATAAGAAAAGAGTACGGGAGTACAAAATGAATTATTTGAATTGGATTTTCTGGGCACATCCAGTATATGGGTTCAAAGGCTTATTGGGGTGCATATGACTTGGTAGCAGGTCAGGCCTTGCATTCAATGCAACCTTTTTTATGGAGGCTCTCCTGGACATCTCGTGAAAGGAATATTGGGGTGCGTCATAATTCTTGGCAGCCCATCCACTCACTGCATATGCTACAACAGTTTAGGAGACCCACCGTTTAATAATGGCCCTTTAAGCAGATTAATGCTGACTGATGCCCCTGTAAAAGTAGGCTCTGTGACTTTAAGAGTCCCGCCTTCATAAATGAAACAAGATGTGTCGGAAAATGTTTCACACACGACATGGCCAGCTAGGGTTGTTAAATGACATTTCCCAGTGAATGCATTTGTATTGGTTGAAAGCAGTTAAAGTTGAAAATTGCTTCAAAATCGCTACATCTGAACATAGCCCAAGTGGGGGAGGAACATTTTGGTCTGGGGTTAAATATTTTCCCTTATATACAAGTCATTAACCTGGCAAGGATGCACCTTAACATATTTCCCAGCAAAATCCATTTTGGTTTCCTTTTGGTATGCTTTTTGGTGAACTGGTAAAAATTGTTTAAAGCTGTGAACTAGGAGTCTGGAATGCTTCCAGGCGTGGTCTCCATGATGTCCCCGTCTCATTTGAGCAGTGTTTCCATCATTTTCAGATGTTTTTAGAGCCTAAAAGGACCCCCGGGAAGGTCACGGTAAAAATACTCAGGTCTCCCATAGACTTACATTGGGCTCGTTGTTCTGTCCGAGTACCTGAGTATTCCAATTTGCTCGACCCAAATAACGAGCACCCAAGCATTTTAGTGTTCGTCCAGTACTATAAACTGATAATAATGTCAAAGGTTCTTATGGACACAGCCGTTCCAGAAGAGTATAACACCTCACTTAGATGTCCGAACAAAGTTAACCACAGCCAGGATCAGGAAGCAGCACAGATGACTGATGGCGGCTGGAAAGAGCGAGGCAGAGCACTGGGTAACGAGCAGCAGTAGGAACTGCAGAAGTAAGCCAGGAGGAAGCTCAGGAGCCAGCAGCACACAAAATAATCAGGCAAGGAGTGTTTCACAACCCGGACTTAAATAACAGGACAAACAGGAAGTTCAAGGGCAGGACAAAGTACCAGACTCCATCTTGGACAAGGGCAAAACAGTCTCCATTGACCATTCGGAATCATTACACAGTTGTACCACTGGAGAGTTGGGATGTGGGGGGAAGCTTCAGGAAAGCTTACAGCCTGCAGTAGCCATTCTGCTGCCTCACCACCACCCGAGCTGCCGCCTCATCACCACCAGAGCTGCTGCATCCCCGACTTTCTGTCTCTTCCCGTCTATCCCGTAGAATGTAAGTCCACAAGGAAAGGGTCCTCTCCCCTCTGCACCAGTCTGTCATTGTAAATTTGTTAACTGTTAACTAGAGATGAGCGACTTTGCCTTTTTTAGGGTCGAGTCGGGTTTCATGAAACTTTCGCAAAAGTCGGGTCGAAAGAAATCGGCCGACTATACAGAAAAGTCGGAGGCCGACTGAAACACGAAACCCAATGCAAGTCTATGGGGAAGCAAAGTCAGCAGGGAGTGGAGGACAGTAAACACACCTACAGTGCCCATTTCAATGCCAAAATCATCAATTCTTATTACTGAAGCTTGTCAACCTTAATTTACTTCATAATAGTTATGCATTGAAAACTGGGGGTTATTTGGCTAAAGTTGTGGGGGGGGGTAGGGCTGGCTTCGGGTTTTCGTGTGCCCTGGGCCAGAGAGTGTCAGTGCACCCCTTTAACACATACCACAACTCAGGATGCTCCGATACAGCACAGAAATATAGGTATAGTACAATGACAAATACTTCACTGCTTACATGACAAGACTGATCTATTTTAAATTGTACAATAGCTCAAAAAAGGACAGTATACTACTCCATACAGTATTATGGCCACCACATTGTGCGCCATACAGAATAATGAGCCCCATATAATTCTCCATACAGAATAATTGGTCGCATAATGTTCCATGCAGTATATGATGAGCTCCACATAATGCTACAGTATATTATGGTCCCTATGGACGATGCTCCAGTGTGTTGTGGGCCCAAATAATGCTCCATATATAATGGGCCCCATTCCTAATGCTCCAGTGTATAATGTGCCCTATAGATGCTGCTCCAGTGTCTGATCTGCCCCATTTAGAATGATCCAGTATATGATGGGCCCCATGGATGATGCTCCAGTGTCTTATGGGCCGAAATAATGCTCCATATATAATGGGCTCCATTTCTAATGCTCAAGTGTATAATGGGCCCTGTAAATGCTGCTCCAGTGTCTGATGTCCCCCATTTGGAATGCTCCAGTAGATGATGGGCCTCATGGATGATGCTCCAGTGTATGATGGTCCCTAATAATGCTCCATATATAATGGGCTCCATTTCTAATGCTCCAGTGTATAATGGGCCCTAATAATGCTCCATATACAATGGACTCCATTTCTAATGCTCCAGTGTATAATGGACCCCGTAAATGCTGCTCCAGTGTCTGATGTACCCCATTTAGAATGCTCCAGTATATGATGGGCCTCATGGATGATGCTACTGTGTATGATGGGCCCTAATAATGCTCCATATATAATGGGCTCTATTTCTAATGCTCCAGTGTATAATGGGCCCCGTAAATGCTGCTCCAGCATCTGATGTCCCTCATTTGGAATGCTCCAGTGTATGATGGGCCCTAATAATGCTCCATATATAATGGGCTCCATTTCTAATGCTCCAGTGTATAATGGGCCCCATAAATGCTGCTCCAGTGTCTGATGTCCCCCATTTGGAATGCTCCAGTATATGATGGGCCTCATTTTTAATGAACCCAGGCATGGTATGTGAAAAGAGCTCTATGGAGTAATCTGAAGTGTGTGCTGCCGCATCCTTCACTTTTGGTGTGGGTGAAGGACACAAGGAAAGGGGTTGCCCCTGACCAGAAGCCTGCACTGACGACTCAGTGCTTGCTTTTTTTGGAACTTCAGAAGAGAAAGTGATAGAGCTGGAGGCTGTTTCAGCAATGTAAGCCAAAAACAGTTCCTGATGCTCCGGCTTTAAAAGCAGTCTACCTACTCCCATAAAAGGGAGCCTTACAGGCATTCCGGAGCTACACCATGATGCAGGCTCAACACCTCCTACCTTAGCTGCTATTGTGTTTTTGGCACTACCAGCAGATGCACCACCACCACCACAAGTAACAGGTGGCCCCCCATGCCCACGTCTGTGTCCTCTTCCAACATACTTCCTCATGTTTTGGAAAATGGACCCAAAATACCAGCAGATATATGGTACTGTATCTGAAGCATACAGCTCTATACAGTCTAGGGATAACAGTAAATCTCCATATATATTTCATGAGTCATACACAGACGCTCACAGGCTCTGTATGGATTACACAAAATAAAAAGTTGAAAAAGGGTACAGTATTACCAGATACAAGGTATATACCGCACAGTGTAAACATTCTGAATCTCCGTATATATTTCAGGAGGCAGACACAAATGCTCTCAGGCCCAGTATGGATTACACAAGAATCTGAAAAGCTGTAAATGGGTAATGTAACACAAGTGTACAGCTGTATACAGTGTTGGGGTAATCTTAAATCTTCAAATATATTTCCGGAGTAGCAGACAGACGTTCACAGGTTCATTATGGATTACACCATAATCTAAATAGCAAAAAAGGTTACTGTATCAGAAGCATACAGTTGTATACAGTGTTGTCCAAATTTGAAATCTTGGTATATATTTCCGGAGTCACCCTCAGACGCTCACTCAGTCTGGGTTTGACCATAATAAAAAATGTTGTAAAAAAGGTACTGGATAAGATATCAAGTAAATATATTATAGGGTACAATTGAAATGTCCGTATACATAGTCCCATTGTCACTCTCAGACGCTCACTCAGTATGGGTTTGACCGTAATACTAAATGTTGAACAAAAGTACTGTATAACAAGATACAAGCTGTATCGAGTAAAGGGTAAAAAGTGGTACCTCCGACTCACCGTATATATAAAAGGCATAAACCACACATGCTCACTCACTATGGATGATACCGTAATAAAAAATTTTGAACAAAGGTACTGTATCAGCACATACCCGGTGTATCCAGTCTAGAGGTAATTGTAAATTTCTGTCTATACTTCCGGAGTCAGACACAGACACTCACAGGCTCAGTATGTATTACACCAGAATTTAAAATGTAGAAAAAGGGAAAGGTATTTGAAGCGTACACCAGCATACAGTGTTGTGGCACTTTTAAATCTTCGTATATATTTCAATATCCGTAAGCCAGTCCAGACTCTCCGCTACTGGAAACTACATGGATACAAGTACAGACGGAAAGTCGAGTGTTTGCAGATATTTGGGAATTACTCATCGCGGGAAAACCTCCCGGTCGATGTTGCAGAGGCGATGCAGGCCCTCAATTACTGTGTCTGTGGAGACAGCAAAAATGGTTCTTTGTGAAGAAAGGATTGCTTTATCGCAGTAGCGTGGATCACATCACCGTTACTCCTCTCCATCAAATTGTGATTACAGGGAGAGATTTAGACATGGTCCTCACTGCCTATCATGATGTGTCTGGTCATTTTGGAGTGCAAAAGACAGAAGCCACAGGCTGTAGGCGATTCTATTGGATTGGCATGAGAGGAGACATTGAAAAATGGTGGCAGGAATGTCACACGTCTGTGACTATCACAACTGTGAAAGGTGATCATAAAGCACCACTGCATCCGCTTGTAAGTTGACGTCCATTACAAATGGTAGCCATTGATCATCTGAAGGTAGAGGCCAGCAGGACAGGCCATAGGTATATCTTAACCATCATCGATCAATACACCAAATTTCTAGCGGCCGTCACTGTGAAGGATTTAACTGCCCAGACGACACAGCGGTAGAGCTCGGAGAGGTAAATATTGCAATTTGCAAGTGCTGTGGCCTTGACCAAGCAGGGGGGGCACATTCGTGGGCGACGGTACTGGCACAGGGCCCCTCATAGTACGCTGGTGTGTCTGACGGCGAGTGGGCCCCCCCACCGTCAGGGACACTGTATTGTACTATGAGGGGCCCTATGCCAGTGCCGTCGGTCATCAGTGGGAACATCCACCAGTTCAGAGCAACGGCACTTGCCCGGGTGTGCCAGGAGTTGACCCCAGCCCTTTGGGGGGTGGGCAGCCCAGTTAGGGAGGTTTAAAAAATGGCATATGTTGATGTGTAGGCTGGACATTCAGCAGCTGCAAATGGCGGAATTGGGCAAGTCCGAGGAAGAGGAGGACAAAAGCGAGGCAGTTTTCTGGCAACCTATGTGTTATCAGGGGAAGGTGGGACAAAATCCTTTGAAACCCATGCATGGTTCATTTTAATGAAGGTTAGATCATCTACATTTTGGGTCGACAGACGGGTCCTTTTTTCTGTCAGGATTGAGCCAGCAGCACTGAAGAGTCTTTCAGATAACACACTCGCAGCAGGGCAAGCAAGCTCCTGTAAGGCATATTGTGCCAATTCAGGCCAGGTGTCCAGTTTAGAGGCCCAATAGTCAAAGGGGAATGACTTGTGAGGGAGAACATCAATATGGGAGGAGAAGTAGTTTGTAACCATATTTGACAACTGCTGTCTTCTTTCACTTTTAATCGATGAAGTGTTAGCAGTCGTGTGAGCGGTACTTGAGAAATAAGTCCACAACATGGTCATGAAATCCCTGTCTCCAACGCCACTTCGGCTGTGCGCACCAAGAACACCTCTTCCATTGTGCCCACTACAGCTCGTGGGAGAACCAGCACCGCTGATGTGTGCTGGGAAAGCCTCAAACAAACGGTTTACCAGAGTTGCTTGTTTGTTAGCCAATATTATCTCTAGGTTCTCTTGTGGCATGATGTTGTGTAATTTGCCTTTGTAGCGTTGATCGAGGATGCTGGCCAGTCATTAGTCGTCATCCTTCATCATTTTGGCAATGCGGGAGTCCCTTTTTAGGATCCGCAAGGCATAATCGCACATGTGGGCCAATGTTCCTGGTGTCAATAATGCACTGCCACTGCTGGGTAGAGGAGCACTTTCTGGCAAATCCACATCCCTACAGTCACGCACAAACACTGTACCTGACCTTGGAACGCCAACATTATCTCTTGCCCCCTGAGAAGCATCCTCCTGCCCAAAATAATCATCCCCCTCCTCCTCTTCATCTTCTTCCTCCACCTCATCCAGGATAGCTCCCTGACCAGATAATGGCTGACTGACAGCAAGGCTTCCCTCCTCCTCCTCCTGTTCCTCCTCCTCTGCTGCAGACGCCAGATCCTTAATGTGCGTCAAACATTGCATGAGCAAACGCATAAGTGGGATGCTCATGCTTATGATGGCGTTGTCTGTGCTTACCAGCCGTGTGCATTCCTCAAAACACTGAAGGACTTTACAGAGGACTTCCAGCTTTGACCACTGCACACCTGACAATTCCATGTCTTCCCTCAAACTGCCTGCCCGTGTATCCTCCCATTACAGCCTGCCTCTGTTCGCACAGCCTCTCAACCATGTGCAGGGTGCAGTTCCACTTTGTTGCAACGTCTATGATTAGGTGGTGCTTGGGGAGGTGGAGCAATGGCTGCAGCTTCTGCATACGACTGGAGTATACGGCTGAGAGGCGGATGTGCGAGCACAGTCTTTGCACCTTATGGAGCAGGGATGTTAACTTCAGATAATTATTAAGGAAGCACTGCACCACCAGGTTCAAAGTGTGAGACAGGGAAGGTATGTGTGTGAGTTTTTCAAGGGCTATGGTTGCCACAAAATTATGGCAGTTATCACTGACTACCTTGCCTGCCTCAAGATGTAGACTTCACAACCATGACTCAGTTTGTCACTGCAAGTAGTCGGCCAGTACCTCCACGGTGTGTCTGTTGTCGCCCAAAGACATAATCTTTAACACAGCCTGCTAACGCTTACCACTAGCTGTTCCATAGTGGGACACCTCGTGTGCAACACTGCCAGCTGCGGATGGAGTGCTCGTGCAACTGCGCTCTGTGGATGAGCTTTCGCTTATGGAGGAGGAGGGTCGAAAGCCTACAGCCAACTGTTTCCTATACCATGGGCTAGGAAGCACTGTCCCACCACCGCTGTCCCCTGTGGACCCTGCATCCACCACATTAACCCAGTGCGCAGTGATGGACACGTAACGGCCCTGGCCATGCCGACTGGACCATGCATCTGTTGTGAGGTGCACCTTTCCACTCACTGACTGCTTGAGTGCATGGACAATGCGGTCTTTCACATGATAGTGGAGGGCTGGGATGGCTTTGCGAGAGAAGTGGTGACTGGGTAGGTCATAGCGTGGTACTGCATAGGCCATGAGTTCGCGGAAAGCTGCGCTTTCCACCAACCGATAGGGCATCATCTCTAACGAGATTAGTTTGGCAATGTGGGCGTTCAAACCCAGTGTACATGGATGAGAGACTGAGTACTTTCTTGACCTACTCATAGTATCTGGGAGGGTGAGCTGGACTTGAGAGCTGCATATGGTGGAACTAGCGGTGGACAGGGCGGACCGAGAGAGGGTTGATTATGGTGATGGAGTTGGTGTTCTTTCTGATGGCCTAGATTCAGTCTTTCGTTGATATAACAGTGGGACTCCCTGACTGCTTTGGCCTTGCAACGACACCTCAACATTTGCTGCTGTGCTAACCGGTGGGCTTACAGTGGGGGAAACAATGTAGCGTTGCTGACTACCTTCTTTGTGATCAGTTGCACATGTGGTACTTGAGGTTTGGTGATGTGTTCATGCTTGCAAGTGCATGCTGGTTAAATGTCTAAGCATGCAACTGGTATTCAAATTTTTCAGATTTTTCCCTCGGCTAAAGGTCTTTGCGCACTTCTTACAGATAACCTTGGCCTGATCATGAGGATTTTGCTCAAAAAAGTGCCACACTGCACTCTTCCTACTTTGGAAGACATTTTGCGGCCTAGCACGCTGTGCTATTTTGACTGTCTGGACAAGCTGTCCAGCAACTCTTTTGATTTTTGGAACCTGTCTTTGGAGTGCTCCGGGCCTGCCAGATAACAGCTGTTGCGATGTCGATGTCTGCTGTGGATGCTCCTCCTCCTCCTCATCTGAGCTATTGGAAGCAGCACCCTCTTCCCCCAATGGATGCCAATCTGGGTCAACAACTGGGTCATCCATCACCTCCTCTTCAATGTCATGTGCACCTTCCTCTGTGTCACCGTGTATGGTTTTATAGTATGCGGGAAGGGACACCTGAGTCTCATCAGGGTCAGAATCTGGCTCATTACACTGTGAGGACAATGTAGTGCTCTGAGTGAATGTTCCAGCAGAATCATCTATCAGTGGCTGTGCATCAGTGCACTCCATGTCAGATTCATCTTGGCCTGGGTAATTCACCATTTCACTTGATAACCCAGGCATGGTATGTGAAAACAGCTCCATGGAATAATCAGTTGTATGGCCTGCGTCATCCTTCAATCTTGGTTGGGGTGAAGGACACAAGGAAAGGTGTGGTTCATGAACATGAGCCTCCAATGACGACTCAGTGCTTTTATTTTTTACAACTTCAAAAGAGGAGGCGATAGAGCTGGAGGCTGAGTCAGCAATGTAAGCCAAAACTTTTTTCTGAAGCTCTGGCTTTAAAAGCGGTTTGCCAACTCCTAGAAAACTAAGCCTTCGAGGCCTTGTGGAGCCAGACGATGACGCAGGCTCAACACCTCCTGCATTCGGTCCTATTTTGCTTTTGCCACTACCATCAGATCCACCACCAACACCATCATTACCAGCTGGCATCCCCCGCCCAATTCCACGGCGTCTTCCACCAGCCTTCCTCATTTTTGGTAAAAATGTACACAAAATCCCACAAACTATATAGTAATGTAAAACAAGGTACAAGGTGTATATAGGACAGGGGAGATGTAGAATTTATGAACACACTTGTGGACACTGTTGGATTGTGTGAGGCCCAGTGAATATCACACCGCTATGTCACAGGCTCAATGTCGTAGGTGTGAAAAATGTCACTGTAGGACAGGGGAGATGAAGAATTTCTGAACACACTTGTGGACACTGTTGGATTGTGTGAGGCCCAGTGAATATCACACCGCTATGTCACAGGCTCAATGTCGCAGGTGTGAAAAATGTCACTGTAGGACAGGGGAGATGTAGGATTTCTGAACACAGTTGTGGACACTGTTGGATTGTGTGAGGCCCTGTGAAAATCACACAGCTATGTCACAGGGCCAATGTCGCAGGTGTGAAAAATGTCACTGTAGGACAGGGGAGATGTAGGATTTCTGAACACACTTGTGGACACTGTTGGATTGTGTGAGGCCCAGTGAA
This sequence comes from Dendrobates tinctorius, assembly GCF_039654945.1. NCBI lineage: Eukaryota > Metazoa > Chordata > Amphibia > Anura > Dendrobatidae > Dendrobates > Dendrobates tinctorius. Next base: position 3,761,758 of record NW_027361728.1, on the reverse strand, counting down.
TATCACACCGCTATGTCACAGGCTCAATGTCACAGGTGTGAAAAATGTCACTGTAGGACAGGGGAGATGTAGAATTTCTGAACACACTTGTGGACACTGTTGGATTGTGTGAGGCCCAGTGAATATCACACCGCTATGTCACAGGCAGAAATTGGCTAGTGTATGACAAACTACAAGGTGTATATAGAATTGGGCAGAATAGGAATCTCCCTAGAGTGTAGGTCTGTAAGAACGGAACATGTCCTCGACTTATCCTTACAGAGTCACACACAGATAGCTTCACTGTGGCCGTGATAACAGCCGTTACACGGTACTGTGTGAGGAGCGTACACCGCTGTATGGTGTGAAAAAATGCACGCTCAGTACCTCACCAGGACAAAAAAAAAATTTGGATTGCTTTTAAAAAAGCAGTTTGCAGAGCAGTTGAAAACAGCAATGCAGCTATCAGGAAGCCTTATAAGGCAGCCTAACAACCAACACAGCTGATCCAGCAAAATATAGCCTCCACTTGCACTGCACACACAGTGACTGGTGTGTTGTACAGGCAAAATCGCTAGCAGCAGAAGCAATTTTTGGTGTCTTCTTCCCTGCCTAATGCTCTCCCTACAGAATCAGCAACAGCTCTCCCTATTCTGAGATCAGCATGAGTAACATGGCGGTCGGCGTGCACGCCCTTTTATACCCCCTGTGACGCCCCCCAAAGCAAGCCAATCACTTGCATGCCCTTCTCAAAGCTGAAAAAGGGCGGAAAATTTTGAAACGCGACTTTGGCGCTAAAGTCGCCGAGCTTGTGGCCGACCTCACCCTAGGGTCGGGTTTCGTTTCATGAAACCCGACTTTACCAAAAGTCGGCGACTTTTGAAATTTTTCGACCCGTTTCGCTCAACTCTAGTGGGTACAGATTTCACAGGAGGACACAAAGCCAGCGATGTGAGAAGTCAGCGAGGGCCACCAGAACAGCCTAGTGATGGCTTTACGAGTGGCCGAGAATCCAGGATTCCCACTCAGAGCCGAGTTGTGGAACTCCCGAAGCACCCTTAATCGATCCTGAACAGGCACAAAGAGCTTATTTTCAGATATGGACGGAGGAGCAAGAGATTAGGCCTCACGAATCTCCTGCTCCAATCTCGGGGACACCACAGCCACCACCACCCTGTGCTGAAGAATGGAGGAGGGAGGCTCAGGAGGCGATACTGGATCTAGGCTGCGACACAAGGCATCCTCCTTCACATTCTTGGAACCTGGTCTGAAAGTGATGGAAAACTGAAATCGGGAAAAAAAAAAAAGTGACCACCTTGCCTGTCTTGGAGTCAGACGTTTGGTGGACTCAATGTAAGAAAGGTTCTTGTGATCTGTAATGACAGTGATACGATGGACAGCCCCCTCCAAAAAATGCCTCCATTCTTCAAAAGCTAAGTTAATGGCCAACAACTCTCGGTTACCCACATCATAATTCCTCTCCACAGAGGAAATTTTTTTAGAAAAGAAGGCACAGGGTCTTAAGTTAGTTAATGTGGTGGGGCCCTGGGACAACACAGCTCCCACTCCCACCTCAGAGGCATCCACTTCTATGATGAATGGTTTAGACAAATCAGGTTGAACCAGTACCGGAGCAGTCATGAAACTTTTTTTAACAAAGAAAATGCCGCCACAGCTGGAGCTGACCAGTTTTTGAGATCAGCCCCCTTTTGGGTGAGATCAGTGAGGGGTTTGACTACTTGAGAGAACCCCTTGATGAATTTTCTATAGTAATTGGCAAAACCAGATATCGCTGAAGACCCTTGAGATCTCTGGGTTGCACTCAATCCACAATGGCCTGTACCTTCCTAGGGTCCATACGAAACCCCTCAGCGGACAGGATGACCCCTAGAAAGGACAATTCTTGAGTAAAAAATGAACATTTCTCCAGTTTGGCAAAGAGTGAGTTCTCCCTGAGCCTCTGGAGAACCGCACGAAGAAGACCCATGTGACTTTGTCTATCAGAAGAATATATGAGTATATCATCAAGATAACCTACTACAAAGCGTCCAATAAAATCAGAAAAAACATGGTTAATGAAATTCTGGAATACCGCTGGTGTGTTAGTCAAACCGAACGGCATAACCAAATTTTCAAACAGACCCTCCGAGGTGAGAAACGCAGTTTTCCACTCATCCCCCTCCCACATACAGATGAGATTGTATGCTCCCCTGAGGTCTGACTTAGAGAACTGTGAAGTACAGTATTCAGATGTACGAGACATCTTGTTCTCCAGGATCCATTTTTGTGCTTGCGATGCCATTTTGTTGTTTACAAGATACATTTTGTAATTAGGTGAAAGTTCTCAGCTGTTATGAAACTAGACTGTTCCAGCTTGAACAAGGTATAAGATATGAGACTCTGAAGAATGTACTATTATTCTATTTTCTACTTCATGTAACTAGGGACATATTCCGATTTCCTTGCAATGCCATTGGCTTATAAAGTGAAATGATGCTATTGGTAGTTGAGAACTTTGCATAATTAAGCAAAATATTATAAAAGAAGTGACTAAAATAAAGGGGACTAGCAATCTGTCTTGATCCTCCCATACAGAGATCCCCGTCTCCGTGTGGTCATTCCCAGTTGCTAGCAACGCCCTGTGAATTAATTTGGAAATCACCTGGTCAACCGTGAAGGGTTAATTTAGCCCTCCCTCAACAGAACCACCTGGCACCCGACAATTGATTGTACAAATCAGGTATCAGTGGGAGAGGATAAGTGTTTCTAATGGTTATCTTATTCAGTTCTCGAAAATCGAGGCATGGGCGTAAACCACCATCCTTTTTTTTTTTTTTACAAAAAAGAACCCCGCCACCACAGGAGAGACAGATGGCCGTATACGGAGGCTCTCAGAGATATACTCCTTCATAGCAGCCCACTCAGGGCCGGAGGGATTGTACAGACGGGCTTTGGGCAATTTGGCATCGGGAACCAGATCAACAGCACAATCGAATGGGCGGTGCGGTGGTAGAACCTCAGCCTCCTTTTCAGAGAACACATCCTCAAAATCCTTCAGGTATTCCGGAATACCCTCCAGACTGACGGATGACAGACACAGTGGCAAGACAATTTTCAGATCAAGCAGGTCCCCATTTAACAATATCCCGGGACCCCCAGTCAATAACCGAGTTATGCCATTGCAACCAGGGAAACAATAACACCAGGCCAGCAGGGAGGTTATCCAAAACAAAGCATGACATGCGCTCCTGGTGTAGGGCCCCCACCATGAGGGTGAATTCTTTAGAACTGAAATGGAGACCATCCTTAGTGAGAGGTGTAGCGTCAATAGCCACAATTTTTAAGGAGTCTCCAACCTAGCTGTCCCTAATCTACAGCCGGCCACCAGCTTAGAGTCAATCAGGTACAAGGATGACCCACAGTCTACAAAAGCCGAAGTATGGAAAAAGCCATTCTCAACACCAAGTTCCACCTTTAACAGTATCTTTGAAAATGAAGAAAAAGGTACCTGAGAGTCTGGGTGACCTCCACGATGATCACCCAGACTCAGTCGCTTGTTAGTCGGTGGACAGGAGGGGCAGTCTTTTTTCCAGTGTCCGGGATCTCCGCAGTAAAAACATAACTTTCCATTACGTCGCCGTTTACTTTCTTTCTTTTTGGGGTTGGTGGCTCCCACCTCCATAGGTTCAGATTGAAGCAAAACATCAGGGTTAGCAGGGAACAATGGAATCCCTCGCTGAGTAACACCTCTCTCCCGCAGTCTCCGATCCATACGGATAGCCTGAGTCATAGCCTCCTCCAATGAGCTGGGAGGTGGATGTAGAGCCAGAGCGTCCTTCAAGCAATCCGACAGTCCCTTTCTGAACAGACATCTCAGTGCAGAGTCGTCCCAGGACACCTCAGTGGACCATCGATGGAATTTGGAGCTGTACCATTCGGCTGAGTGCTTCCCCTGCCCCAGACCCATAATAGTGTCCTCTGCCACCCTAACACGGTCTGGTTCGTCATAGATAATTCCTAGGGCCTCAAAGAACCTATCTACCGAGATCCGTTCAGGGTCAGTAGGGGGCAACGAGAAAGCCCAGGATTGGGGACCCTCCCTAAGTAAGGCGATAATAATCTCCACCCGCTGAGTCTCATCCCTAGACGATTGGGGTCTAAGAGAAAGCCATAATTTACAACTCTCCTTGAATATGTGAAGTTTATCTTTTTCACCAGAAAACGTGTCAGGAAGGTTAACTGAGAGTTCAGGAGAATGCAAAATAACATCTACAGAGTCACCTGGTGGACTAACAATATGAGAGGTGTTTCCTTGCATGGTCTTAATAGTCTCAGTCAGTTCTTTCTGTAAGTGGGTATGAGACATGACAAGGGACTGATGATTCACAGAAAAATCCTGCGCCATCTGCGTCAAACTGGACACTTGATCTGCCAAGTTATGCAGCAGATCCATGACCAGAGGAAAAAAAAGTGCAAAATCCCGTTTAAATATATGGGTTAGTGATAATGTACTGAAACCTCCACCAGGGGGAGCTGGTGAGGGAAGAGAGGTTACACACTAAGAGTAGCAAACACTGAGCAATAGCACAGGTGTGACAGGTACCGAGAGAGAATGGTCAGACAAACCGAGTCAGAAACTAGCAGGAGCAGACGTACCAGAAGGAGCAGCAATACACGTAGTCAAAATACCAAGCCGAGGGTCAGAAAGCCAAAACATGAGCACAGGCTCCAGAAGCGTGAGGCGAAATACGTGGTCGGGGTACAAGCCAGGAAGTCAAATGCCAGAGAGGAAACGTAGGAGCAGAGACGAATACCAAAAGAAGGGGTCAGAGATCAGTCCGGGTCATACACGTGGATACTAGTCAGAGGCAGGAGGATCACCTAGGTACATGGGTCAGAGGCTCTAAACTGGAAGCTTGAGCTATCACTAACACTGGTCAGCAGGCTGTGAGAGACTGAAATAGCCCAGCTAGCTTCAGAACGAGGCTTAGGAGCTTAACCCCCGCTGACCAGTCCAGAGTGAAGACATCAGAAAATAAACTCCGGACTGGACCATGACACAAACTTGATGACTGATGATTTAGAGTCTGGGGCGAAACAGGCATTGCTGGGGGTCACCTGAAAGAGGGATTGTCGTCGCCTGGGAAGACCCCAGAGGAAGCTGAATCTGGAGATGCAGGTATGCAGAAGAGAAGAGTACATTTTTCTGCAGGGGAAGGACTGGACCATGATTTAGCAGTTATCCAGGTCATGAATGCAGTCCTGTCCCTTACATATGTACGGACTATATGTGTGTACGGTATATGTATGTGTATCTGTGTGTGTGTGTATGTACGGTATATGTATGTATGGCATATGTGTTTATGCATGTATGGTATACATACGATATATGTGTGATTCATCGGATCGTGGATAACTTGCTAATCACTAGGGATTCAACCACTGGGCTCTCCAGAGATTCTGAGAACAGGGGTCTGCAGTCTCATCCTAGATGGAGTAGAAGCTTGGCCTCTTCTCTATTAATTATCTATAGAGCTACTGAGTGCTTCGCTCGGCTATTTCCGTCAGTTCCATAGACAATGAATAGAGCAGATACCAGGTAGTACAGATACCAGACATATAATGTAATATAAAATATACATGGTCGAGCTCTGCCTGTTCCAGCAGTAGTCACATAACCACCAGGAGGCACTTTGCACACTTGCTGTCATGTGCCAACTAGAGTGTCAGCCACATGTGCAGTGTTCTACTCACTGACAGCAGACACTAGTTGTCACCTGACAGCAAGTATGACTGTGCTGGAAGCAGCAGAACCGAATGCTAATGTAATATATACAGTACTGTACATATATTTATTATGAGCAGGGATCCAGTATCTCTCCTCTGGTCCATATCCCATCCAGTGGATGAGGTACTGGAGGGAATTATGGACCCTCTGAAAATCCACAACCCTCTGAACCTCATACTCCAGGCCACCATCTACTGAAAGTGGAGGAAGCGGGGATGAAGGAGATAATGCAGAAGGGACATACTCCTTTAACAGGGATTTATGGAATACGTTAGGGATGCAAAGGGATGGAGGAAGCTTTAATCTAACTGCCACAGCATTGATCACCTCTAGGTTCTCATATGGATCAATAAACTTTGGACCCAACTCCCCTGACGGCCATTTAAGTTTAATGTTCCTAGACGACAACCAAACCTTATCCCCATTCTTAAAAACAGGACCCACTTAAAGTCTATTGGTCTTTGGTTTTTGGCGAATCTGAGCAGTCCCAATATTCTTCTGAACCTCCCTCCAGACATCCCCAAATCTCTGTATGGTGAACGCCACCCCAGGGCATTCAGAACTGATCCTAGAAAATTCACCAAAATGGGGATGAAAACCATAATTACAGAAGAATGGTGATGATCATGTAGATTAATTTACTCCACAGTTAAAAGGAAACTCAGCTACAGGTAAAAACAAAGACCAGTCCTGTGTCGCTACCACAAAGCACCTTAAAATTAGTTCCAAAGATTGATTTGTCCTCTCAGTCTGACCACTGGTTTCAGGGTGATAAGCAGATGAAAATGACCAAGTCAATCCCTAGTTTACTGCAAAAAACACTCCAAAATTTAGAGATAAATTGTACTAGAAGAAGAGGGGATGGGAGGAAAAACAGCAGACAAGAACATGAAGCAGAAGGACAAACTAATCAAGGATACTAGATGTGGTAAAGAGGACAAAAGACAGGGTACTCAGAAGGAAGCTAAGAAAAAGGAAGCAAAACTTATTTCCTGCATGCTGACCAACGCAAGAAGCCTGACCAATAAGATTGAAGATCTGGAGTTGGTAATGTATGAGGAAAAATACGACATAGTAGGAATAACTGAGACATGGTTAGACGACAGCTATGACTGGGCGGCTAACTTGCAAGGATATGATTTGTTTAGGAGGGATCATAAGAAAAGGAAAGGGGGGTGGAGTCTGTCTATATATAAAGTCCACTTTAAAGCCCACACTAAGAGAAGATATACAAGAGGGAAAAGTAGAGGAGCCTAAACCAGGAAGAAGTGCAGAACCGCCTTAGTAAAATTGACAAATCACCAGGCCCTGAAGTAATGTGATAGACAGGCCTCTATTCCTTATATTTAAAGACTCTATAGAAACAGGGTCTGTTCCTTTTGATTGGCAGCAAGCAAATGTGGTACCAATATTCAAAAAGGGGTGTAAAAGGGAACCTGGAAACTATAGGCCGGTAAGCTTAACATCTGTTGTGAGTAAAATTTTTGAAGGGTTTCTAAGGGATACCATTATGGAATATCTCAATGTTAATAAATGTTTAACTCAATATCAACATGGATTTATGAAGGATCGCTCCTGTCAAACGAACCTGATCAGCTTCTATGAGGATGTAAGCTCTCGAATGGACGAAGGAGAATCATTGGATGTCATTTATCTCGACTTCTTTAAAGCATTTGACACTGTCCCACATAAATGATTGGTAAGTAAGATGAGAAAGATTGGGCTAGGGGAAAATGTGTGTAGATGGGCAGGTAGCTGGCTTAGTGATAGAAAGCAAAGAGTGGTTATTAATGGTGCATACTCAGATTGGGCCAGGGTTACTAGTGGGGTACCACAGGGTTCTGTATTGGGCCCCCTACTATTTAATATATTTATTAATGATCTAGTGGATGGCTTACACAGTAAAATATGAGTATTTGCAGATGATACAAAACTATGTAAAGTAGTTAACACAAAGGAGGACAGTTTGCAACTGCATACAGATTTGAGTAAATTGGAGAATTGGGCTGAAAAATGGCAAATGAGGTTTAACACAGATAAGTGCAAGGTTATGCACATGGGAAGGAGAAACAGATGCTACAATTACTTACTAAATGGGAAACTGCTGGGGAAATCAGACATGGAAAAAAGACTTAGGCATCTTAGTCAATAAGAAGCTAAATTGGAGTGCCCAGTGTCAGGCAGCTGCCACCAAAGCAAATAGGGTCATGGGATGCATTAGAAGAGGTCTGGGGACACGAGATGCAAACATAATTCTCCCTCTGTACAAATCACTCGTCAGACCACACTTGGAGCATTGTGTGCAATTTTGGACGCCGATGCTCAAGAAAGACATTACTGAACTTGAAGGGGTTCAAAGGCGGGCTACTAAAATGATAAATGGAGTTGGTTCACTACAATACCCAGAAAGGTTATCAAAATTAGGTCAATTTACTCTAGAAAAGAGAAGACTTAGGGGAGACTTAATATATATGTACAAGTATATCAGAGGGCAATACAGACATCTCTCCAGTGAACTGTTTGTACCAAGGACTGTGACAAGAACAAGGGGGCATTCTCTTCATTTGGAGGAAAGAATTTCTGCACCAGCATAGAAGAGGGTTCTTCATGGTAAGAGCAGTGAGGCTCTGGAATTCTCTTCCTGAGGAAGTGGTGATGGCCAACTCACTGAATGAATTTAAGAAAGGAATGGATGCTTTTCTTGTGAGTAACAGTATAGAAGGTTACGAATACCAAAATATTATAGGTAGATGGTTGACCCAGCTTAGGGGGAAGGAATTTTTTTCCCTATGGAGAAAATTGGCTTCTACTCTGTGGGTTATTTGCCTTCCCCAGGATCAACAATGCAGAACAGCTGCACTAAAAATATGCTGAACTAGATGGAAATAAGGTCTTCCTTCAGCCTTCAAAACTATGTTACTATGTTACTTCCCTATCAGACACAATGTTCAGAGGGATCCCATGTAGCCTTACAATATGAGAAATAAACAACCTGTAGAGTGTGTCTGCATTAGGTAATCCTGACAAAGGAACAAAATGAGATTGTTTGCTGAATCGATCAACTACCACCTAAATAGCAGTTTTCCCATCAGACAGGGGTAAATCTGTAATGAAATCCATGGATACGAGCCCATGGTTTCTCAGGAATAGGCAATGGAACCAATTCCCCAGTCGGCGGCTATGACTGACTTTGTCACCTGAGCAGACTTCACAAGCAGATACAAAATCTTTAATATCATTATGCATGGACAGCCACCAAAAAAGTCTAGCAATCTCTTTCCTTGTGGCAGTAACCCCAGGATGACCAGTTAAAGCGAATCATAAAATTCATGTAACACCCACAATCTTAGGTACACAGGCACAAATAATTTAGACTCTGGGGAAGTGGAAGAAGCCAATGACTGAACTTTACAAATCTCCTCTTCGAATACCGAGGTTACTATAGACACCACAATACCTTGATGAATAATGGAGGATGGGGGTTCTGGAGGAGAAATGGAATCTAGACTACGAGATAAAGCATCATCACATTCTTAGACCCTGGCCTGAATGTAATAGAAAAATTAAATCGAGAGAAAAACAAGGACCATCTGGCCTGTCTAGGAGATAACCTTTTAGTCGATTCAATGTAAGCTAAATTCTCGCGATCCGTGATCACCAAAACCGGATTAACCGCCCCCTTCAAAAAATGCCTCCATTCCTCAAAGGCCAATTTGACAGCAAGTAACTGCCGATTACCCACATCATAATTTCTCTCTTCCGGTGAAAATTTTTTTTAGAAGAAAAAAAAAACATGAATGCAGGTTAGTCAGAGTTTTGGGCCTTTGCGATAAGACTGCCCCTAACCTGATCTCTGAAGCATCCACCTCTACAATGAACAGTTCTTGAAGATCAGGCTGGATCAGAATGGGTACTGACATAAAACACTCTTTCCGTCTTTCAAAAACCCTGATAGAATACGAAGGCCAAACCTTGAGATTCGCCCCCTTATGCGTATGGTCAGTAAGTGGTTTAGCAATATGTGAAAATTCCTTAATAAATTTTCTGGAATTGTTGGCAAATCCCAGATAATGCTGCAAAGCCTTAAGATCACAAGGTTGAACCCAATCAATTATGGACTGCAGCTTCCCAGTGTCCATCCCAAGCGCTTCTGCTGACAAGATAAACCCCCAGGAAAGATTTCTGGCACAGAATAAACACATTTATCTAATTTAGCAAACAGAGTTCTCCCTTATCCTCTGTAGCACAACACAGACATGTACCTGGTGAGTGTCCATGTCTGGCAAGAAAATTAAAATGTCATCAAGGTAAATCACAACAAATTTTCCAAAGCAATAAGAGAAAATATCATTCATAAAATTTTGAAGCAGATCAGGGGCATAAGATAATCCAAAAGGTGTGACAAGGTTTTCAAAAAATCCTCAGGCGATAACGCCATTTTCCACTCATCACCCTTCCGGATGTGTATCAAAATTATAAGCCCCACTAAGATCAAGTTTAGAAAACACTCTGGCCCCCAGAAGCTGATTGCATAGGTTGGGGATGAGTGGAATTGGGTAAGTATTTTTTAACTGTGATCTTGTTAAGTTCTCGGAAATCAAGGCAAGGATGGAGACTCCCTTCTTTCTTTTAAACAAAGAAAAATCCAGCAGCTATAGGTGAGGAGGGAGGACAGATATGACCCTTCCATAAACTCTCTTTAACATATTCTTTCATGGCGGCTTGTTCAGGCCCCGACAAATTGTAAAGGCAAGCTTTTGGCATCTTGGTATAAGATCAATAGCACAATCATAGGGACGATACTACCTCCCTATCTCCGCCTCTTTTTCCGAGAACACATCTCCGATTTTTTAGACTTTTCTATATAACACTTGGGGAGCAATCTCACAATCTCCTTCTGACACCAATTAATAACTGGATTGTGAATCTGCAGCCATGGAAACTCCAGTACCAATCCAGCAGCTAAATTATCCAACACAAAACAGGATATGAATTCAGAGTGGAGAGCTCCCACTTGGAAACTGAGATACACCGTTGCTCTTTTGACCACATTGTGCGCTAATGGTGTCTTGTCAAGGGTATTTCTAGTGTGGTAATGCAATTCAATTTTCATATTTCATGTTTTCATGCTATGGCGCTGCAGAGTGCTGCCTTATTTGTTTGATTGTATTTGAATTGGTTACTCTAGGTAAGCATCTGTTCACACTTGTGTGTTTGGATGTGACGGTCAGTTTTTTTGATATTTGTTTTAGCCTTCTGACTGAGCGCTCCTCCCCTTAGCCTCAGGTGTTTTTAATTGCAATAGGACCCTATCTCTCCACAGAAATATAGACTTTAGTCTAAGAGTGGATTCACATTAGGTTCCCAGAGAGATATAGACTTACTACAAGAGGATTGGCATTAGGTCCTGGCAAACGAGAATCGCCTTAATGTGGCTGCCAAGGACACATGAATTGGCCAATTTATGCACTGAGCATTCTCATTTATTCATATTTATAGTGCGGTAATGCAGTTCAATTTTCATATTTCATGTTTGCATGCTACAGCGCTGCAGAGAGCTGCCTTGTTTGATTGTATTTGAGTTGGTTACTCTAGGTAAGCACCTGTTCACATGTGTGTTTGGATGTGACGGTTAGTTTTTTTTATATTTGTCAAGGGCGATGACTTGAATGGGTCTTTCCAATCTAACTGTGCCTAAGCCTAACTTCAGAACCAGTACCGAATCAATAAAGTTAGCAGCAGACCCACAGGCAATGAACGTCAATGTTGATAACAGACTGGTTCTTGAAGGAAATCATCTAATTTATCATTACATTATCAGAGGAAGAAAAAGGTACCTGGGAGTCTGGGTGACCTCCTCGGCCGTCACCCAGATTCAGACTTTCTCCCGATGGTTTGATAGCTTGAGGATGAGTTGGGCAATTCTTAAGAAAATGTCAAGAGAGACCACAGTATAGACAAAGTCCAAGATCTTGTCTCGTTCTCTCTGCAACTCGAAGACTGGCAACTCTAACCTCAGGTAAATGGACCTGCTCCAGGGGAGTAGTACATGCGGCCTGCTGTTCACCATATCTCTCACGGATTCTGCAGTCCATTCTGCTATCTCCTTCTGCAGTACTGAAGGAGATAGCAGAAGAAATTTTTGAACCCCTCTCCATAATCTTTGAAAATTCTTGGAGAACAGGAGAAGTCCCAGAAGACTGGAGAAGAGCAAATGTTGTTCCTATCTTCAAAAAGGGGAAGAAGGTGGACCCAGGCAACTATAGGCCGGTGAGTCTGACTTCTATACCAGGAAAGATCTTTGAACAAATTATTAAACAACATGTATGTCAGTACCTGGATAAGAACGAAGTGATTAAACAGAGTCAGCATGGGTTTGTAACTAATAAGTCATGTCAGACTAACTTAATTTCCTTCTATGATGGAATCACTGATTGGGTGGATCAAGGAAATGCTGTAGATATAGTATATTTTGACTTCAGCAAAGCATTTGACAAAGTCTCTCATACAATCCTTATTGAAAAAATGCCTAAGTATGGAAAGGACAAGGCAACTGTTAGGTGGATTCATAACTGGCTTAGTGATTGGACCCAAAGAGTGGTCGTAAATGGCTGCACATCCAGTTGGAAGAATGTCTCAAGTGGGGTACCACAGGGCTCTGTCCTGGGCCCTGTATTGTTCAACATCTTTATCAACGATTTAGATGAAGGAATTGAGGGTAAACTGATTAAATTTGCTGATGACACAAAGCTAGGAGGGATAGCTAATACTAGAGAAGAGAGAGAGAGGATGCAAAAAGATATAAATAAACTGGAGAAGTGGGCAGCAACTAACAGAATGGTTTTTAACAGGGAAAAATGCAAAGTGCTACATCTGGGCAATAAAAATGAAAAAAGCATATACAGAATGGGAGGAATAGGGCTAAGCAACAGCACATGTGAAAAAGACTTGGGTATACTAATAGATCACAGACTGAATATGAGTCAACAGTGTGATGCAGCAGCAAAAAAGGCAAATGCAATTCTAGGAAGTATTAACAGAAGCATACAGTCTAAATCACGTGAAGTCATTATTTCCCTCTACTCCTCTTTGGTCAGACCTCATCTGGAATATTGTGTCCAGTTTTAGGCACCACATTTTAAAAAAGACATAAAAAAACTGGAGCAAGTTCAGAAAAGAGCAACCAGAATGGTGACCGGTCTGCAAACCCTGTCTTATGAGGAAAGGTTGCAGGATTTGGGAATGTTTAGTTTGCAAAAGCGAAGACTGAGAGGAGACTTAATAGCTGTCTACAAATATCTAAAGGGCTGTCACATTGTAGAAGGATCAACTTTATTCTCATTTGCACAAGGAAAGACTAGAAGCAATGGGATGAAACTGAATGGGAGGAGACACAGATTAGATATTAGAAAATACTTTTTGACAGTTAGAGTGATCAATGAGTGGAACAAGCTGCCACGAGAAGTGGTGAGTTCTCCTTCAATGGAAGTCTTCAAACAGAGGCTGTACAGACATCTGACTGGGATGATTTAGCGAATCCTGCTTTGAGCAGGGGGTTGGACCAGATGGCCAGGAGGTCCCTTCCAACTCTACGATTCTATGATTCTATGAGTCATGGCCTCCATCAGAGAACAAGGGGCGTCATGGAGTACCAGAGCATCCTTGAGTGTCTCAGAAAGGCCTGTTTGAAACTGGCACCTGAGAGCAGGATCGTTCCATAGAACTTCTGTGGACCACTACCGGAACTCAGTACAATAGTCCTCAGCTGTGTGACCATGCCAGGTTCATGATCATGCATTCAAAAGGAATTTGCAGTTATATTCCGCGCTGCCGCAAGAATGGATTCCAAGAGAGAGATGTCAAAGATTCACAGTGGTTTATTCCACGCGTTTCGGGGGTCTCATGCCCCCTTCGTCAGGAAATACCACATAGTATGTGCAGGCATCACAAGTATGTGTAGTTAAGACAGGACGCTAGGATTAAAAAAAAAAAAACGAGCGCCAACAGATCAGATGACACAATGTCAAAGTTCATAGTCATCACAGGGTTAACAGTTCAAATAGATTATAACACAGAGAAATGTATAATAAAACAATTGCAATAAGCTCATGATCATAGCCTCTGTGACCTGAATTCTGTCGGGTTCGTCAATATCAGATCTAAACTGTCAAAAAAGGCATCAACGGAAAACCATTCTGGGGCTTGTGGGGATGAAGAAAATGCCCATGTCTGAGGAAACCCTTGTAGTAGGGACATCATTATTCCCACCAGCTGGAACTCCTCCCCTGACAACTGATCAGAGGGCATTGATGTCACAGCCATTGCCGGCAATGCGGGGCTATGGGAGGTCTTCATCAAATTGTTTATCTGACCCTGCAACTGTAGCAGAGTGTATCTTTTGAGAATCCACCAGTACCCAGGAGAACTTCACTGAGCAAGTTATCTTGAGTAAACAGCATTTACTTCTTATGGGCAAACATGAGATAAGAAAATTCAGAAACACAGCCCGAGCTGCTGGCATAATATAGTCAAAAGCGAAAGTAAAAGGTAACAACAACAAGAGAGCTTCCCTCCCCACAATACAAACATTTAACTTCACACTATCACCATCTGCTGTCAGGCTAGTGTAAAGTCCTCCTTTACATAAACAATAAGTCCATTTCTGTTGCATATGCCAACACCCTTTCTCAACAGTAAGGACTTATTCAATCAAGCCCAACTTTTTTATTAGTCTCTGGTGTTTATCAGAATTCAACGCCTTCGTGAAGATGTCTGCTGTCATTTCTTCAGTAGGATAATCCTTCAAGAAATGATACTTCACATTTCCCAAGTCTTTGATTTCGAAATGTCGCTTCAGGATTTTTAGAATGTTTTCTTTATCCCTTTCTTGTTCACAACAAATCAAAATGTTGTCTACATATATGAGTACATAAATCCATCTATTCATCAGCCTTTTTGTGTACAAGCATGGATCAGCTTTGCCTCTTTGAAAATTTTCATTTGTAAGCACTTCCGTGATTTTGTCATTACACGCTTTAGCTGCTTGTTTTAAACCATATATGCTTTTCTGTAGTTTGCAAACTTTCTTTGGGTTTCTTTCATCTTTGAATCCTGGAGGCTGTTCCATGTAAATGTCTTCTGTTAAATCTCCATTCAAAAATGTTGTCTTTACATCCAGATGTATCGGTTCCATCTGTTTCATTGATGCAACTGTAAGTAAATTTCTTATTGTAGTATGTTTGACAACTGGAGCAAATGTCTCATCATAGTCTTCTCAAGATTTTTGAGAATACCCTTTAGCTACGAGTCTTGCTTGGTATCTTTCAGGTGTGCTATCTGTTTGGTATTTTACTTTAAAAATCCATTTACATCCTATGGCTTTTCTTCCTTCTGGTAAATCTGTCAATGTCCATGTACTTGAGTCATGCATGGATTTCATTTCTGTTTCTGTTGCTTCTATCCATTTATTAGCTTCTTCTTTAGGGAGTTTAGATATGTCTTCCCAAGAAGTAGGTTCATAAATTTTACTTGTGCTTGTCTTGTATGAGAGACATTTTGGTGGTTTACCTTTGTTCTCTCTCATTGAACGTCTTGATTCTGTGTCTGTTTGTAGTTGTATTTCTTCATTTTCAGTTTTCTGTTCTTCATCAATTTCAACTACTTTCTCATCAGATATTCCTTCAGCTATGTCACTGCCGTTTTTCTCATTTTTTGTGTCAATTGAAATCATAGTGTCTTCATGTAGCTCCTCAATTAATGCCACACTGTTACTCACCATGACTCTGTCTGTTTTGGGATCTAGGATTCTGTATCCCTTGCAATTTTCACTATATCCAACAAATATTCCCTCCATGGATCTGTTTTGAAGTTTGGAATGTTTTTCTGTTGGAATGAATATAAAAACTTTACATCCAAAAACTTTTAAATGATTGACACTTGCTTTCATACCATGCCATAGTTCAAATGGAGTTTTCTTCAGTTTTCTGAAAAAAGTCTGTTCTGTAGAAATGTAGCTGTCATTGCTGCCTCACCCCAATATTTCTCTGGTAGTTTGGAATCTGTCAACATACATCTCATCATTTCTGTCAGAGTTCTGTTTTTCCTTTCTGCTACTCCATTTTGTTCAGGTGTGTATGGAACAGTTTTCTGGTGTTCTATTCCATTCTGTTTTAAGTAGTTTTCTATTTTGTGACCTGTAAATTCACCTCCATTATCACTTCTGATGACAATTGGCTTCCATTGAAATTTGTTACTCGACCTTGTTACATAGTCTAGAAGTTTATCAAAAACTTCACTTTTGTTCTTAATTAAGTATGTGACTGTATATCTTGAGTAGTCATCAATGAAAGTCACCATGTATCTATTTCCTCCTGATGTAGTCACTTGCATGGGTCCACATACGTCAGTATGCACCAAATCAAGTGGTCTTTTGCTTTTCATCTAACTTTCCTTTGGAATAGATATATTTGTGTCTTTAGGTTTTATACAACATTCACATCTTACGGTAATTGAGCAATCTGATATCTTTAGATCTTTTGTCAATTCTTTTCTTTGTAGTTGTTAGGGACGGCGGAACGCACTAAATATTAAATAGAAAGTGCATTTGCCGCCCGGGGTCCACCATGCAGTAGGTGTTAAAACCGCTGCTAGACAATGGCAGACGCGCTATATGGCGGTATAGTGCGCACGGGTTCAACGTCACCCGATGTGCACAGAGCGGACTCTGTTAACTCACAGAGTTAACACCAAGCCTGTTAGATTCACAGGTTTCAGCGAAATTGCACGCATGGTATCTGGTCACAGAACACAGGCCCAAGACAGGAGACAGTGTCCGTCTAGACCTACCGTGCGTGCGGCGTCTCTACTATGGATGCCGGCAAGTGCTGCTGAAAGCAGCGCGGCGGCAGACACAGCCGTGATGCGATAGTGCCGTGAGAGACGTGACACCACCGGACGCTAGTGTATTGGTGCAGTGTGCACAGTGGCCTAAGGTTTGCCACTGACTGGCGCTGACTCTTTCCATAGTTCCCTATCCACATGCGCAATATCAGAGGGAGGGGAATCTTAATAAGTCAGTCACCAGAATCATACATCCATCACCATTCACACATCTAGCAAGAAGAGTCTATACTAGCGCATGGCCGTGCACTGCTGGGACCTTCCAGATCTCTGAGATTGACCAATCAGATCAGGAGAAGGACCTGAACACGTGACTCCCGATCTCCAATGGAAGATCATCTCGTGAGCATGCCCAGTAGCGGGATGAGAGGACTTAGCCTCTGGAGTGGCTTGCTGCAGGACAGCCTGCGCTGCTATTGCTGACCCAGAGGTGGCAGCAACAACCAGTCCTACAGAACTGGTCTGAGCAGAGTGTCTGGGATGCCTAGATTGCTGTGCAGGCTCCTGAGCGGTCAGTGGAGAATGGGAGACCACCGGATGCAAGGCTCTGGATTCCTGCTGTGCAGCTGCAGGAACCCGATGCCTAACATTGCCCCCCTCTGCGCCTCACTATGCTCAAAGGCCGTGATCAGGAGCGTGGATGTTCTCCACTGGCTCCCAGGTCCGGGCCTCTGGACCATGACCCTTCCAGTCCACCAAATAAAATTTTTTGCCACGCACAATCCTGCGTCCCACAATGGCATTAACCTCAAATTCATCCGAAGACAAGTCTGATGACCCGGCAGATGACTTGCATGTGAACAGGTTTGAGAAGGGACACGTCAGAGATGGCTAAATGTGTTGTAAGAGCCAGGCAGTAGACCACGAGCTGATTCGTTCGAGAACCTGAAAAGGTCTGATCTATCGCGGCGCGAACTTGGTGGACTTGGTCCGCAGCTTGATATTTCGAGCAGAGAGCCATACCAAGTCGCCAGGGGAAAAGGTTGGAGCGGGGCACCGATGTGTGTCGGCGGACGCCCTCATTCTTTCTTTCGAGGCTCAAATAGCATCCTGGGCGCGATCCCAAATGTAGCGAGCCTCCATTGCCCAGTCTGCCATCCAGGAATCAATGGAGGACACTGGCATCGGTACAGGGACGCGCGGATGCTGGCCGTAATTAAGAAGGAACGGCGTCTGACCAGTGGAATCAGCCACTGCATTATTCAGGGCAAATTCAGTCCATGGCAGTAAAGATGCCCAGTTATCCTGTCTGGCAGAGACAAAATGTCACAGGTACGTGACCAGAGTTTGGTTGGCTCTCTCAACCAACCCGTTCGTCTCGGGATGATAAGCAGAAGACAGATATAGCTCAATACTGAGTAGACTGCAGAGCTCCCTCCAAAACCGAGACGCGAATTGGGGACCTCGGTCACTAACAATTTTGTCCGACATGCCATGCAAGCAGAATGCATGTTTTATGAACAGTGTGGCAAGACCACGAGTGGAAGGCAGCCGCGCGAGTGGCACCAGATGTACTATTTTAGAAAGATTGTCGGTGACCTCCCAGATGACCGTACTGCCACCAGACTTGGGCAGGCCAACCACAAAATCCATGCCAACCATCTCCCAATGTCTGTCTGCCACCGGCAGAGGATACAGTAACCCAGCCGGCCTCTGTCTAGAGGACCTGTTCCGTACACACGAGACACATGCCTGTATGTATTGCTTAGTGTCCTGGGCCATGTGCGGCAACCAATAAGACCTTGCCAGGAGTTCTGTAGTCCGCTTATTGCCGAAGTGACCACCCACCCTGGACGCGTGTGCCCACGCGAGAACCTCCGGCCGTAGCTGAGGAGGGACAAGGTCTTGCCTGGTGGCACTGACTCAAGAGCAACTGGAGCCACGGTCCTGAAACTCTCAGTAGGGAGAATTAGCCGAGGCTCAGCCTCCTCTTCCTCCGCTGAAACCACCGAGTGGGAGAGAGCATCTGCACGGACGTTCTTCTCTCCAGACAGATAGTGCAAGGTGAAGCGGAAGAAGAGCGACCACCTAGCTTGCTGAGAGTTCATGCGCTGGGCCGTTTGTAAATAGACCAGGATTTTATGGTCCGTATACACCTGGAAAAGAAACCGGGCTCCCTCTAGGAGATGTCTCCACTCGGAAAAGGCCAACTTCATTTCCAGCAGCTCCCTGTCCCCGATGGAGTAGTTCTTCTCTGCCGGTGAGAAGATCTTTGAGAAGAAGCAGGGATGCTTCCGACCTTGAGCATCCTTCTGAAAAAGGACTGCTCCTGCACTGACAGAAGAAGCATCCACCTCTAGGATAAAAGGTTTATCCACATCTGGAAGGTGTAAGATGGGAGCGCCGACAAAATAGGTCTTCAGAGACAAGAAGGCCTTGGAGACCTGTTCTGACCAAGCCTTGGGATTAGCTCCTTTTTTAGTGAGGGCAGCCAGAGGAGCTACCAGTGTAGAGAAGTGGGGAATGAGCTGGCGGTAATAGTTGACGAACCCCAAAAAGTGTTGCACCGCTTTGAGTGAATGGGGCTCCTGCCAGTCCATTACCGCTTGCAATTTGGCAGGATCCATAGCCAACCCTTGGGCCGAGATGATGTAGCCCAGGAACGGCAAGGACTCCTGTTCAAACTGGCACTTCTCCCGCTTGGCAAAGAGAGAGTTCGTCCGCAGATGGTTGAAGACCCTGCAGACATCTCTCTGGTGGGAGGTCAAATCTGGCGAAAAGATGAGGATGTCGTCCAGACAGACCACCACCTAGGTAGAGAGCATATCGCGGAAGACGTCGTTAACAAAATCCTGGAAGACAGCAGGCACATTACAGAGGCCGAAGGGCATGACCAGATATTCATAGTGGCCATCCCTGGTATTAAAGGCTGTCTTCCACACGTCTCCTTTGCGAATGCGGATCAGGTTGTACGCCCCCCGTAGATCTAATTTTGTAAAGATCCGGGCCCCTCGCAACCTGTTAAATAACTCAGATCAACGAAAGAGGGTACTTGTTTTTAGCTGTTATGGCATTGAGACCTCTGTAGTCAATGCAGGGACATTACTCTCCATTCTTCTTCTACACGAAGAAGAACCCTGCACCAGCCGGCGACACCGACTTTCTGATAAAACCTCTAGCCAGGTTCTCCCGGATATATTGAGACATAGCCTCCGCCTCGGGGAGTGATAACGGATACACCCAGCCTCTAGGAGGTTCCGTGCCTGGCAATAGATCCATTGGACAATCGTAAGGACGGTGCGGCGGAAGCATCTCCGCAGATTTTTTTAGAGAAGACGTCCACGTACTGGTGGTATGGTTTGGGAAGCGCAGAGAGATCTGTGGGCACTTTAGTGGAGGCTACCTGAACACTGCCCCTCAGGCACCTTCCCTCACAGTCCTTGCCTCAACCCAGTATATTCCCAAAAGCCCAATCAATATGAGGGGAATGGCAACGGAGCCAGGTAACTCCGAGAAGCACCTGGTCGATGCCATCTGGCAAAATGAACAGGGACAAAATCTCACAGTGGGATGGTGAGATTGAGAGCCCGAGTGGTGCTGTCTGGTCGGTAACCTGAGATGGTAAGGGTGCACCTTTAACCACCCTGATGGTCAAGGGTTGGGGCAGTAACACCAGACGAATAGCGTGCTTTTGGGCGAAGGACGAGGGCATAAAGTTCCCTTCTTCCCCAGAATCCACAGTGACCTTTGCCTCCCAGGTGGAAGCTCTGCTATCTAAGGTCCCACGGAATACCGGTTTGGGAGAGAAAGGTTCATATCTGATAGACCCCCACCTACGATCACTGGACGTGATCGTTTTTTCAACCGCAGTGAACACGTGTTAGCCGAGTGACCAAACTGCCCGCACTAGTAACAATGTGCGGAGCTTCACACCGGACACGGCTTGGGATCGGCGCGAGACACCTCCATAGGTTCAGAAGGTATCAGCTCTTGAGTGGGAAATTTTAGTGGCTCGGAGAAGGTGGGAGCCAACATAACCCTTTGCCTGGATTGCGCATACTCCAGCCCGCACTCTGTAAACCGGAGATCAATGTGGGTGGAAACGGCAATCAACTCCTCCAGAGTTGTGGGGACCTCTCTGGTTGCTAGAGCATCCTTGACATGCTCAGTTAACCCTCTCCAAAACACAGGGACGAGTGTCTTGTTAGGCCACTCCAGCTCGGTAGCCAATGTTCGGAATTGGACGGCGTAATGGCTGACCAAGAGGGACCCCTGTGTTACAGCTGATAGTTGGAGAGAGGTGTCGTGAGTGACCCGTGGTCCAAAAAGACCTGCTTAATGGATGTGAGAAACTGAGCAGCACTCAGAACCACGGGGTCATCACGCTCCCACAGTGGCGTAGCCCACTCTAACGACCTGCCCGACAGGAGGGAGACAATAAACCCCACCTTAGCCCGCCCTGTAGGGAACCATGCGGCCAGTAGCTCAAGCTGAATAGAGCACTGGCTCACGAATCCCCTACAGGTGGCGCGGTCATCCAAAAACTTGTCGGGCAGCGGGAGGCGGGATAATGTCAGTGACGGTGTGAGCATGGGTATGCGTGAGACAACCTCTGCGACTGCCTGATCAGCGGCCGCAGTAGCATTTGCAGCTGAGGTGGGACTCTCGAGAGCCGCCAACCTGCCCTCCAGCTGCCGAATGTACTGCCGCAGCTGCTGTTGGTCCGCCATTATTAGCCAGACCCTGGCACTAGTATAATGCTAGGGACGGTGGAGCACACTAAATATTAAATAATAGAAGGTGCGCTCGCTGCCCGGGGTCCACCGTGCAGTAGGTGTTAAAACCGCTGCTAGATAATGGCAGACGCCCTATACGGCGGTATAGTGCGCACGGGTTCAACGTCACCCGATGTGCTCAGAGCGGACTCTGTTAACTCACAGAGGCACTGTAACATAAACATAAACACTGACCCTGTTAGACTCACAGGTCTCAGCGAAATTGCACGCACAGTATCTGGTCACAGGACACGGGCCCAAGACAGGGGACGGTGTTCGCCTAGACCCACCGTGCTTGCGGCATCGCTACTGTGGATGCCGGCAAGTGCTGCTGGATGCAGCGCGGCAGCAGACACAGCCATGATGCAATAGTGCCATGAGAGACGTGACACCACCACATGCTAGTGTAGAGGTGCGGTGTGCACAGTGGCCTAAAGTTTGCCACTGACTGGCGATGACTCTTTCTATAGCTCCCAGTTCACATGCGTAATATCAGAAGGAGGGGAATCTTAATAAGTCAGTCACCAGAATCATACATCCATCACCATTCACACATCTAGCAAGAAGAGTCTATACTAGCGCATGGCCGAGCGGCCATGCGGGCCTTTTACAACTGTGCGCTCCCGGGACCTTCCAGATCTCTGAGATGGACCAATCAGATCAGGAGAAGGACCTGAGCACATAACTCCCGATCTCCAATGGGAGATTGTCTCGTGAGCATAACCAGTAGCGGGATGAGAGGACTTAGTCTCAGGAGTGGCTTGCTGCAGGACAGCCTGCACTGCTATTGCTGACCCAGAGGTGGCAGCAACAACCAGTCCTACAGAACTGGTCTGAGCAGAGCATGTGGGATGCCGAGATTGCTGTGCAGGCTCCTGTGCGGTCAGTGGAGAATGGGAGACCACCGGATGCAAGGCTCTGGATTCCCGCTGTGTAGCTGCAGGAACCCGGCACCTAAGTGTAGTTCCTTTATACTGTCACGGTGTCTGTGTCCTAGATGCCTATGCCACACGTGAATACAGTTCTTGTGATCATGTGTACATACCTTCATCGGTTCTTTTGGTGTGTCAAGATGATATAATTGTTCATCTGCCTTGACATTAATTATCACCTTGTTTCCTGCTAGAATTGCATAATCATTGTCTTTGAATTTTTCAGTGAGTCCTTTAGCTGTTAAAACACTTCACAGATAACAATCTGCCTAACAATTTTGGAACATACAACACTACCTGTACAAGTATCTTTGAATTTTGTCCGAACTTGTTTGAACAGTTTAGCATGCCTTGTCCAATACCTTCTGCTGTTATTTTGCTTCCATCTGCAAGATAAATGGCTTCTTTCTTATCTAAATCAAGATCAGTGAAGAAATTCTTGTCACTTGTCATATGACTCATTGCTCCTGAATCAATAAACCAAACAAGTGATGATTTCTTGTCTGTTACTTTAAATGTGCCATTCCAATTATTCTCACATGAATCGGAAATTGTGTTTTTCACTTTCTGTGTATGATCTTTATGTTGTAATTTTTGGTTGCTCTGATTTCCATATGGTACAGTCTTTCTTTAAATGACCTTTTTACTTACATTTGAAACATTCTCTTGTCTCTTTATTATAGGGTTTTTAAAATTCTGTAGCTTTAAGAGCGTTTCCACTGTCCTTTTCAGTAGAAGAATTATTTGTTTGTTCTTTTCTTCTCTGATATTCATCTATTAGTCTGGTTTTCACAAAATCTAATGTGTTGTCTTTTTCTGGTCCTGTCTCTAGGGCATTTATCAAGGCTGTATATGAATCTGGTAAACTGCACAATAATATTGCTGCTACATGACTTTCTTTAACGTCATCTCCAATAGACATTAGCTGTGATATTACTTCCATCATTGAGAATATGTGGTTCTGCATATCATCATTTGCACTCAATCTTATACTGTAAAACTTTCTTAATAGAAATAACTTGATTTAAACTAGATCTAGGTCATATAATTTTTTCAATGTCTGCCACATTCTTTTCACTGTTTCTTCATTTCTTATGTGTATTAATTGAGCAACATCCACTAATAAGCTATTGGTAGCTATAGCTTCTCTATTCTTTCTATCCCATGTCTGATTATCTTCATCAAGTCTATCTGTAGTAAATACTTCCCATAAATCATCTTTAGATAACATCTCTACCTTGAATTTCCATAACTGATAATTTTCACTGTTCAGCTTAGCTACTGTAAGTTTCAGCTCAGTGCTGCACATCATTTTTATATAATCTTACTTGTTTTTTGAAGATATTCTTTTTTCTTCTTGAGAGTTTCTGTATATCCTGTGAGTGGGGATTCTCTGTAATTATCTCCAGTGTGCGGTCATCCAGTTCCTGGGATATAAATTCCTTTGTCCCTCTGTATCTGGATTTTTTTCTTTTCAGCCTCCGTTCACTGGGTTTTATCTCCCTCTGTTAACAGATTATCTGCTTCTCCGGTGTCTGGATTTATTGCTTGGAGTTATCTTCTGGGTGTCTCTGTCCTGGGTGTCTGGGATTCTGTGTTCTGGGACTATCTACTGGGTGCCTGGGCTCATAACCTGTAGCAGAGTGTATCTTTTGAGAATCCACCAGTACACAGGAGAACTTCACTGAGCAAGTTATCTTCAGTAAACAGCATTTAATTCTTATGGGTAAACATGAGATAAGAAAATTCAGAAGCACACAGCCCGAGCTGCTGGCATAATACAGTCAAAAGCCAAAGTAAAAGGTAACAACAACAAGAGAGCTTCCCTCCCCATAATACAGCAAACATTTAACTTCACACTATCGCCATCTGCTGTCAGGCTAGTGTAAAGTCCTCCTTTACATAAACAATAAGTCCTTTTCTGTTGCATATGCCAACAGCAACTGATATTGTGAAGACTCCAGACTGTCAATCCTTCACCAGATCCTGAGTCATCTGCTTCAAATGCACAACCTGGTCACAAAGCATGTGAACAGGATCCATACTAGCAAAAAAGAAAAACATAGCAGCCAGACGTAATGTGATGCTAGTCACTTCTCACAGCCAACCCATGAGTCAGAGTGGTCAAAGACTCCAAGGTCAGAAGCCAGGAGGGTACATCATAAACAGAAGGAAGAGACAAAAGAGTAGTCATGTAACATTCCGAGGTCAGAGCTGAAGGGGTTAAACAGGCAGATGGTCTGAACACAGTCCAAAATCAGTCAGCAGAACAAGTAATCAGAACACAATGCTCAGGAGAGCACAGTGCACAAACCTCACAAGATGAATGTACGTCTGGCAGTGGTCTAGGAGAAGCTGCTCAGTTAAGTAGGCATTGCAATTACCCGGGATAGTTAACACTTGAGACAGTCGACTCCTCCCATTCACAGATTCGCTAGTCGAGCTGTCAATCAACACACTGACAGCTCAGTACGCCCCTGTACCAGATTGAATGGCCATGCTGTACAGATTAGATGGCTGAGCTGTCAGTAACTGCATCTCATAGTAAACTGGGTAGTTAGCGTGCACTCTAGTCAAATATAGACGAGGTGCAGGTGCAACGGACCAGTAGGTCCTAATTACAAGTTAATTAAATTCACCGCACACTGAAACAGACTTTATGCAAATAGGTGTTCATTTTATTACATGTGGGAGCCAAACAGGAATATAGCACACAGTGGAAGCGATATAAATAAAAGACGTTTCGACTCAGCCCGAGCCTTTATCATATTATCGCTTATTCCAATATTGGAGGTTTGTATAGGGTGCAGAAGGAGAGGAGAATCTCTCAAGAAGAAATACCAAGATAAATGGCTGATGTGTGCTGAGAGAAGGAAGCGCTCCCGTGCCAGAGGAGCCTCTGGCACGGGAGCGCTTCCTTCTCTCAGCACACATCAGCCATTTATCTTGGTATTTCTTCTTGAGAGATTCTCCTCTCCTTCTGCACCCTATACAAACCTCCAATATTGGAATAAGCGATAATATGATAAAGGCTCGGGCTGAGCCGAAACGTCTTTTATTTATATCGCTTCCACTGTGTGCTTTATTCCTGTGTGGCTCCCACATGTAATAAAATGAACACCTATTTGCATAAAGTCTGTTTCAGTGTGCGGTGAATTTAATTAACTAGTAACTGCATCTCAGACAACCTGAAGGGTGGAACCATGACAATAGGTCTTGATTAGATGCACCTGATTTGCATTAACTAAGAACCAGGACTTGTGTTCACTTCCTGTGTCAGCATGCTGAAAGAAGCAGAAACCAGTGTGTCACTGTTGAGTGACCAGCCAACATGTGAACTACAGTTGTGAGAGAGACATGCCAGGCTCTCTCTCTCTCTCTCTGAATGGAGACTGCATGGATCAACTAGGAAGATGAGAAGTCTGTTTGTTGAAGCTGCAGAGCAGCCTGTTCATTGGGAACAGTGCCCAAAGTTGGACACTGCTGTTTGGCGCAGGGAACTGCTGGAGCTGGGGCTGGAGCAGAAACCAAGACATGGAATGCCCGTACCTCTTATTTGTGTACAGTGTCGGACTGAGGTGCCAAGAGCCCACCAGTAAGGCTACTTTCACACTTGCATTTTTTTTGCGGTGCGCAGTGCAAACGCACATAAAAAACGCATCATGCGTTTGTGTGCTTTTTTTGCGGTTTTGCGCATGGTTTTTTAAAAACACATGCTTTTTTTTGCGCTGACGTGCGCATTACTATGCGCACGTCAGCGCACCCATAGACTAGAATGGGTGTTTGGGAGAATTTTGTGCACATTTCGTGCGCAGGCGCTTTTTTGGGACAACTTGGACGCACAAAAAATGCAACAAGATGCATTTTGTGCGCCCGAGCACACACTACAAAAAAAAAACGAATGCGCATACAAATGCATGTGTATGCGCACCCATGTAAAGTATAGGGAAAAAAGCATGCCTTTTTTTGCGCAAAAAAACGCAAGTGTGAAACCAGGCTTACAAGGACTTTTGCAGCCCACTTTTCACCTGTATACAAATATTGCACTACCCTCATTCTTAAATGTACCTGTATCTCTATATCATAATGAACTGGGTAGTTTGGGTGATGAATGATGAGATACTGCTTTTTTCTGTATTGACTAAGTCATGTGAACTATGCCAAGTACTGCCGATAAAGTGAGGTTGGGGGCCCAGATCTGCACAGGGGCCCACTGGGGGATTCCCCTGTTCCCCCATGGGCCAGTCCGAGCCTGTTTGTGTATGAAGTTTACGATAGGAGAAAGTACTGTAATCTGTTTGCATTGAAAACTTTGTGCCCAGAAGAGGTTGTATTTAGTTTTCAATTTCTTGAAGTTTTATGAAAGCTGTAAAGCTGCACCTGTTTGGATCAAACTGCATTGCCTGTGTGAATGCTACCTAATGCCAGCTGACAGAGTGAATCCCTATAGCGCACAGAGAGTGTGTTACCGATTCAATAAAAAGTGTAGGCTTTTTCTGCGCAATCCTTACCCCACTTTGTGTGTGCTAGCGCAGGAGCTGTGCATTCCTGTAACTTAAGCTGCTCTGTGCACTATATGAGTGGTCGTAACAATGGATACCTAAGCTACTGCAATGCGCTGCACATGGGGAAAGTGACATAATGAATCAGAAGAACTTTACTGCATTTCTAAGGCTAAGTTCACACTTGCGTATGGCTGGTCTGTGTATGGCTGGTCTGTGTATGGCTGCGTACATTTGCAACATGTCAGTACTGACAGGCATTGAGAACAATCACGCAGGGAGGGGGCTCCCTGAGCTCTCCTACCAGAACAACACAATGCGATCGCATTGTTCCAGTGGTCTCCATGGACACCCCCGGCTCCAAGATGGCCACGGGGTCCTTCCAGGT
Organism: Dendrobates tinctorius; assembly: GCF_039654945.1. Lineage (NCBI taxonomy): Eukaryota > Metazoa > Chordata > Amphibia > Anura > Dendrobatidae > Dendrobates > Dendrobates tinctorius. Next base: position 3,734,555 of record NW_027361728.1, on the reverse strand, counting down.
CCTGCAGGGAGTAACAAAAAGGCCAGCTAAGGCTGGAAGCTAAGTTTGGGCTAACCCCTAGCTTTGTTTTTCTTGGCATCAATACTGCTATTTGTGTATTTATGGGAACCATTATGGACAAATCATTGATGTTCCTTGTTTGAACCATGCTGTGATTTTTGTTACTCTCTGACTTCTTGAATACGCTTGTTTGCCTAGCTGCAGAGAAATTGTTTAAATTCTATGGCACTATTTGACTGCACAAAGCCACTTGAATTTTTGTACCTGCAGCTTTAATTTTGGGTATTTATCCCTAAAGGGACAAGACTATTAATACGTATCTGCTATACAGGAGTTTTTTTCATATATAATAACCTGTTAAGTTTATAATTAATAAGTACTATCTTTTCATCTCTTTCAATTGCTTATTGTTTTCCCACCTGTAGTGTATCAGGATTTATCAAGGCTAGTCTGGGACAGCCGTCACGGAGTGGGGGCACCAAATAACCATATCTTCTAGGGTGCCAACCTCTACTTTCAGGAAGGCATAGCAGGCTAGCACAGGGATGTGACAGGTTATTGTTGTAACTAATGTTGATTGATTGACTGCACTGGGGGGGTGTATTTTATACCCAAATAATTAATTAAAGATTCATGCTTTTATGGGAATATACTGTATGTTTACACATTGGTTTCCACTGTTTAGGCACATCAGGGGCTCTCCAAATGCGACATGGCGTCCGATCTCAATTCCAGTCAATTTTGCATTGAAAAAGGCCAAATGGCGCTCCTTTCCTTCCTAGCTCTGCCATGCACTCAAATAATAGTTTACCTGAATATATAGGGTATCAGCATACGCAGGACAAATTGTACAACAACTTTTGGGGTCCAATTTCTCCTGTTACTCTTGGTAAAATAAAACCATATAAACCCCTCAAAGTCACTTCAAATGTGATGTGATGTCTAAAAAAATGATTTTGTAAAATTTGTTGGAAAAAAAAATGAGAAATCGCTGGTCAACTTTTAACCCTTATAACTTTCCAACAAAAAAAATTTGGTTCTAAAATTGTGCTGATGTAAAGTAGACTTGTGGGAAATGTTATTTATTAACTATTTTGTGCGATATGACTCTCTGGTTTAAGGGCATAAAAATTAAAAGTTGGAAAATTTTCAAAATTTTTGCCAAATTTCTGTTTTTTGACAAAAAAATACTCAAGTCAGATCGAAGAAATTTTACTACTATCATAAAGTACAATATGTCATGAGAAAACAATCTCAGAATCAGTGGGATCCGTTGAAGTGTTCCAGAGTTATTTCCTCATAAAGGGACAGTGGTCACAATTGTAAAAATTGGCCAGGTCAGAAAGCTGAAAACAGGCTAGGATGCAAATGGGTTAAAAAGTAGAAAAAAGATAAGCAGGGAGCAGCACCTGAGCAATGGCAATAGTTGGGTGAAAGGCTTCACAGGTACATACCAAAATGAAAGAAGAAGCACACCATCATTTTAGTGCAAAAAAGAGCTATTTTAATAGTCCATTTGTGCACGACGTTTCGGCTCTGCGTGTGAACCTTTTTCAAGCAGTATACAAGTGCACATTCAGAATATTTAAAGTATGCAATGAGGTGAATATAATTTACATCAATTAGTGTCAAAAGAGTGCAATTTCATATCTGTTATTCAATGTACAATCTGGTGAGAAGGTAGAAATAAAACTAAAAGAGCTGCACCTGTCAAATCAGTTGTTCCTGACAGGGGGTTAAATGCTATATGGGACCCATTATATTATACTAGATTAAGGCCCGATGCTATCGCATCGAGAGGATAGTGACACACCTCTTGCCATGTTAACCCTCAATAAACACACACACCTCCTCAACACACACTCCTCTCACCTTTCACCATCTCCACTCACATCCACTCACTCTTTCACTCCACATACGACCCTTTCTCTCACTCCGTCTCTCATACTCACACTGTCATCGTCGCTGCTCCATGATCCCCGACATCTTCTTCCGCCGGCGCCATCCTGGATCCCGACGTTGTCCACGCCGGCGACATGTTCTTGCGGCCATGCCATCTTGAGTATTCTGAAATCCTGCGAGTGGACATTAGTGGAGATAGTGAAAGGTGAGAGGAGTGTGTGTTGAGGAGTGGTGTGTTGAGGGTTAACATGGCAAGAGGTGTGCTGTGACGTCACCAGTTACAACTGGACGGAAGTTGTTACAACCCGGAAGCTGCTTAGCGCATTTATTATAGTAGATTAAGGCCCGATGCTATCGCATCGAGAGGATAGTGACACACCTCTTGCCATGTTAACCCTCAATACACACACACCTCCTCAACACACCACACCGCCTCAACACACACTCCTCTCACCTTTCACCATCTCCACTCACGTCCATTCACTCTTTCACTCCACATACGACCCTTTCTCTCACTCCGTCTCTCATACTCACACCGTCATCGTCGCTGCTCCAAGATCCCCGACATCATCTTCCGCCGGCGCCATCCTGGATCCCGACATTGTCCATGCCGGCGACATGTTCTTGCGGCCATGCCATCTTGAGTATTCTGAAATCCTGCGAGTGGACATTAGTGGCTCACCATTGTCATTTTGAAACACGACTGCTACTTCACTGACAGTGGGATTATTGTAGCGTCGAGGGTCTTGAGTACGATCTTGTTTAATAGCCATAGTGATGTTTGGCATGACAGTTCCGTTTTGTAGAGATTTAATTTTTTTTTGTTCTTCCACATCACGTAACATTTGATAAGCTTCCACAAAAGGATTAATAGTTTGGATTTGAAGGGCAATAATGTTCATCAATGTAGGATGACATTTTTGATTTTCTTTACATCGTAAGAGTTGTTCGTTTGCGGTAGTGGTATCAAGAATGTAAAGTTGGGCAAATGCGCATTGCTGGTCATCTGAGGGATGTAGTGTTTCAGTTCTATGATAGATCTGGCAATGTATGCGGAAACAGTATGGGCCATATCCAGGAGGTGGTGAAATATTTGCACCCATGGAGGCAAAAGCAAAGGAACTGTTAATACTTCGAATATTATCCATGAAATTTTTGCTAAATTCACTTTGCCCTTTCAGCAAACGTGTAAAGACATCAGGATATTGTAGTATGGGTACATGGACTTTACCCTTCTGACAGCAGAGCGTAAAGTTGTTATCAGAAGGTATCTCTGCTACAAAATGCACAGCTTCGCAATGCTCACATACATGGGTCATGTCACCACAGCTGTGTTCGGTAATACTATTTTCATCATTAGTGAAAATGTGAGGTTGTAGTAGAAGTGCATGTCCAACCGATGGGGTTCGCCTAGTTTTGAGACCAACGTATATTTGTCTTGGTTGCACTTTCTGCGGGCTAATTGCAGCTTGTATGTGAAGAAACTGTGCGTCGGTATTGACTAATGGTGGTATTGATAGGGCAGAAACAGATTGCTGATTAGTTATGTCAGTGAACGGCATATGGGATGAAGTGTAGCAGTAAATTGTTCCACATGCTGATGTGGAAGCATCCTGTTGTGAGTCTAATAATAATGATGAGGAAGAGGCCGTCTGTTGTCGGCGGTGACGGCGTGCAGAGGCTTCTTCAGCCAATCTTATGGATTTAGAGTTAGGGGATTCGTGTGTGAGGCGACGGCGTTTATAAGCCTTAATCTTCTCAAGGCGATGGTGTTTTTCCTCAGGAGTCTCATTAGCACGGCGTTGTTTTTGTCGTAGTGCTAAAGCTGCTTTCCTTTCACTGGCATTGGCATACTTTTTGTTATGACTCATGTTGGCACAGGTAAAGGAGTCTATTTGGCAGTTATCTGGCAGTGAAGAAGGCGTCCTGGAGTATTGTAGAGTAAACAGATACTAATTGACCCTGTAATTGCCCAGCAGTAGTTATGAAGTGGTAGTGGCAAATTGGCCCTGTAGTTAGACACCGGCAGAGGAGCAAGGCAGCAGTAGTTATGGCGGTAGAGGCAAATTGACCCTGTAATTAGACACCGGCAGAGGAGCAAGGCAGCAGTAGTTATGGCGGTATTGGCAAATTGGCCCTGTAATTAGACACCAGCAGAGGAGCAATGCAGCAGTAGTTATGGCGGTAGAGGCAAGTTGGCCCTGTAATTAGACACAGGCAGTGAAGAGTCAGAGGAGCAAGGCAGCAGTACTTATGGCGGTAGAGGCAAATTGATCCTGTAATTAGACACCGGCAGAGGAGCAAGGCAGCAGTAGTTATGGCGGTAGAGGCAAATTGGCCCTGTAATTAGACACCGGCAGAGGAGAAAGGCAGCAGTAGTTATGGCGGTAGAGGCAAATTAGCCCTGTAATTAGACACCGGCAGAGGAGCAAGGCAGCAGTAGTTATGGCGGTAGAGGCAAATTGGCCCTGTAATTAGACACCGGCAGTAAACAGGCAGATGACCAAAGCAGCAGTAGTTATGGCGATAGAGACAAATTGGCCCTGTAATTAGACACCGCCAGAGGAGCAATGCAGCAGTAGTTATGGCGGTAGGGGCAAATTAGCCCTGTAATTAGACACCGGCAGAGGAGCAAGGTAGCAATAGTTATGGCAGTACAGGCAAATTGGTCCAGTAATTAGACACCGGCAGTAAACAGGCATAGGACCAAGGCAGCAGTAGTTATGGTGGTACAGGCAATGCCAAGCGTCCGCACAGCAAGTCGGCGTGAGGTAAATGACGCAATTTCACGAATGCAAGATGGCGTCGGCGAGATTTCGCCGACGTCGTTAACACCTCTTGCCATGTTAACCCCCTCAACACACACTCCTCTCACCTTTCACCTCCACTCATGTCCACTCACTCTTTCACTCCACATACGTTCCTTTCTCTCACTCCGTTTCTCATACTCACACCGTCATCGTCGCTGCCCCGACATCTTCCTCCGCCGCCGCGATCCAGGATCCAGACGTTCTCCAGGCCGCCGACATGTTCTTGCGGGACGCCATCTTGGATTTCGTGAAATCCCGAGATATTCAAGATGGCGTCGCCGCAACAACATGTCGCTGGTGTGGACGACATCGGGATCCAAAAAGATGGCGTCGGCGAAATCTCGCGAGATTACGCCGACGCCATTTTGGATCCCGATGTCGCCCACGCCAGCGACATGTTCTTGCGGGACGCCATCTTGGATTTCGTGAAGTCCCGCGATATTAAAGATGGCGTCGCCGCAACAACATGTCGCTGGAATGGGCGACATCGGGATCCAAAATGGCGTCGGCGTAATCTCGCGAGATTTCGCCGACGCCATCTTTTTGGATCCCGATGTCGTCCACGCCAGCGACATGTTGTTGCGGCGACGCCATGTCATGTCGCCGTCAGACTCGGGGCCCGCTGTTCCGCCCTCAGCCACTAGGAGGCGAAAGACTGTCACGCCGCCCTCGGGCTCGGGGCCTGCTGTCCAGGCCTCGGCCACCAGGAGACGCCGGACTGACATGTCGTCGTCGATCTCGGGGCCTGCTGTTCCGCCCTCAACCACTAGGAGGCGCCGTGGCTCGCGCCCGAGTGAGGGCGGCAACAATGAAAGGGCTTCTGCGCAGGTGTCTACTGGACACAGACTCCGCTCCTCTGTCAGTCATGAAGGGGCTGGTGCATCATCATCAGGTCTGGTCCTGGGGGCGGTCCTGATGACATCACCAGCCCGGGAGCCTGTGAGGGACGACCTGATCCCTCAAATACCTTGGGACTGGGCTTGCAAGCCGCCGGATATATTCTTGGTTCCCCTACGTGTTACTTGTGATTGCCTATCGTTATCTCCGACCTCAGCCTGAACTTCTGACTACTCTGTTGCCTGCCGTTTTTGCACCTTGCATTTCTCCTGATTACTGACGCTGACCTTGGCCTGGATTCCTGACCCCCTCTACTGCCTGACGATTTTGTACCTCCGCTACTCTCCCGGTTTTTTACCTCTGCCTGGCTCTCGACTCTGCCTCTGCCTGACGATTTTGTACCTCCGCTACTCTCCCGGTTTTTGACCTCTGCCTGGACTCTCGACTCTGCCTCTGCCTGCCGTTTCTGTACCTCCACTGCTTGCCTGGTTTCCGACTCCATTTTTGGCTCCCTTCCTGCTTTTCTATTGCGACCGTTCTGCTCTGGCACTCTGCCCCTGTTCAGACAGCGCTTTCTGGGCTCTGCAGTAAATCCAGATCCCTGTATAGGGGTAAAGGGTGTCGGTGCTACTCGGGGCGCTGTTTGTCTGCAGCCCAGACTTGCAGACGGACGCGACATTATATCCGGCCCAAATAAAACTGTCTCTTGTGTGTGTATATATATATATATATCACACCTATATAAAGACAGTTTCTCTGAATTTTTTTTTCTCCTTTCCTCTCTTGCCTGAGCTGATTGTTGGCCTAAAACACCTGTTACTAAGCCTCAGTATACAGCCTGGAGGATCAGTCTCACCTTCCTGCTCGAGCATGCTGCAGTTAGGAGACTCCAGGGACAAAGCTGAACGTCAGAGATCCGTACCCCGGGAACATCAGCCTCTGAGCAGCTCTGGCTATGGTTGCGCAGAGGCTCAGGTATTGCCCGCAGATGCGGCCAAAGTTTTACTACCTATTTCGTTGTATTTTGGTCAGGATTCTCTGTGTTTAAAAGCCTATGTCGATAGCGGGTCTGAAGGGAATTTTATGGACTCTTTTGCTGCTAAAAAACTTGGTGTCCCACTACTGAAACTTAATATTCCAATTAAAACCACGGCTATTAATGGCACATCCATTATTCAGGAGGGGGTTAAATTTGTTACTGCTAAGATAACTATGTCAGTAGGAGCACTACATACTGAGCTTATTTCCTTTATTGTGTTGGACAATCTATCTTCTGCAGTCATTTTGGGAATGCCGTGGCTACGTCAACATAACCCTGTCATTGACTGGCACCTGGGTGATGTGGTGCGCTGGAGTTCGCAATGCCAGGATAATTGCATGTCTGTAGCAGTAAATCAAACCAAGCTTAAAAAAACACCCCTTCATGCCGTTTGCTCTCAGGGATTATGGAGATGTCTTTTCCGTTATAGAGTCTGAGAAACTACCGCCCCACAGAGAGTATGATTGTCCTATAAACCTAATTCCAGATGCCCGTCTTCCAAAAGGGAGAATATTTAATCTCTCTGGTCCAGAGCGTCAGGCCATGAATGAGTACATAGCGGATAGCTTAAGAAAGGGGTTCATTAGACCATCTATTTCACCAGTTGGAGCTGGGTTCTTCTTTGTAGAGAAGAAAGATGGTGGTCTCAGACCCTGCATTGACTACCGAGAATTAAACGCAATCACTATAAAGAACCAGTACCCGCTTCCACTCATCCCTGATCTTTTTAATCAGCTAATTGGAGCCCGGTGGTTTATTAAACTTGACCTCCGGGGGGCATACAATCTAATCCACATAAGAGACGGCGATGAGTGGAAGACAGCGTTTAATACACCTCTTGGTCACTTTGAGTACCTAGTAATGCCTTTCGGACTCAGCAATGCTCCTGCAGTGTTTCAGCACTTTGTTAACGATATTTTCAGGGACATCTGTGGTGTGTATGTCGTTGTGTTCTTGGATGACATTTTGATTTACTCCACTGACCCTGTGACACATGCTCAACACGTCCGTTCAGTACTGCAGAGACTGCGGGAGAACTCCTTGTTTGCTAAGTTGGAGAAATGTGTCTTTTTCGCTGAGGAGGTACAATTTTTGGGGTACATGGTCTCAGGCAGGGGTTTCCGCATGGATCCTGCCAAGATCCAACCTATTAAGGCGTGGGTGCAACCCAAATCGCTGAAAGCACTGCAGCGATTTTTGGGATTTGCCAATTACTACCGTAAGTTTATCAGGAGTTTTTCTAAGATTGCCAAGCCACTCACGGATCTAACCCGGAAGGGGGCGGACGTGGCCAACTGGAATCCCGAGGCCATTCAAGCATTTTCTACGTTAAAGGAATGCTTTGTGGCCAACCCTGTTTTAGTACAACCTGACTTAGACCGCCCATTTATTGTGGAGGTGGATGCCTCCGAAGTCGGAGTGGGAGCAGTGCTATCGCAAGGCACTGCAGCCCTCACTCAGCTGCGCCCATGTGCTTTTTTTCCCGAAAGTTCTCTGCCACAGAGAAGAACTATGATATTGGGAATCGGGAATTACTAGCAATCAAATGGGCCTTCGAGGAATGGCGTCACTTTCTCGAAGGCGCCAAACACAAGGTCACCGTCGTTACAGACCACAAAAACCTGACCTACCTGGAGTCAGCTAAAAGACTGAATTCCAGGCAGGCCAGGTGGGCCTTGTTCTTTTCAAGGTTCGATTTTTTTAATCACCTTTCGCCCTGGCACGAAAAATGTGAGGGCCGATGCCCTCTCTCGCAGTTTTTGCCCCACACAAGCCGAAGACTGTGAACCCGTCCCGATATTAGCCAATGGGATCATCGTGTCAGCAGTTTCCTTGGACCTTCTGGAGGAGATCCGTAGGTCTCCGGAACGAGCTCCTGACACTACACCCCCAAAAAAATTGTTTGTTCCGAATTCCTTTCGCCTTCAAGTTCTTAAAGAGTCACATGACTCTGTTCTGGCAGGTCATCCTGGGCTCAATAATACCACCAGGTTGGTAACTAGGAACTTTTGGTGGCCGACGGTGGTCAAGGACTGTAAGAACTATGTTTCAGCATGTGAAGTCTGTGCCCGTGCCAAATCCACCCATAATCGCCCTGCTGGCTGGCTTCAGTCCTTGCCCACCCCTGAGAGTCCATGGACGCACATCTCCATGGACTTCATCACAGACCTGCCGACCTCAGATGGGAAAACATGTATCTGGGTGGTGGTAGACAGGTTCAGCAAACAGTGCCATTTTATTCCCCTGTCTGGCTTACCTAACTCCGAAACCTTGAGCAAATTGTTCCTTGTGCACATTGTACGTCTTCATGGTGTTCCGTCAAATATTGTGTCCGACAGAGGTACCCAGTTCGTCTCAAAATTCTGGAGGGCGTTCTGTAAACGCATCGGTGTTGAGTTATCCTTCTCCTCGGCCTACCATCCCGAAACCAATGGGCAAACCGAACGTGCTAATCAAGCTCTGGAGCAATACCTCCGTTGTTACGTGTCAGGACACCAGTCTGATTGGATAGAACATCTGCCATTGGCTGAGTTTGCCTTATATAATCGCTACCAGGACTCCATTAAAACTACCCCTTTTTTTTGTAACCTTGGATTGCATCCGCGCTTTGGGTCGTTCTCGGCTAGGATGTCGGAGCTCCCTGGGGTAGAGAAAAACATACATCGCTTGAAAACAATATGGTCTGAAGTAAATACGAATTTGAAAGGGGCTCAAGTTAGACAGGCTTCAGCTGCAAACAAACGACGGTCCAAGGGGCCACACTTGGGGGTTGGGGACAAGGTTTGGCTTTCTACTAAAAACATCAAACTGAAAGTACCGTCTGCCAAACTGGGTCCCAGATTTATCGGCCCATATGAAATTATAGAAGTGGTTAACCCGGTAGCCTTCCGTTTGAAACTTCCGCAGTCATTTAAATTACCTAACGTGTTCCACAAGTCTCTCCTCAAACTGTATCGCTCCCTAATTCACCCTGTCCAGTCCCCTCCTCCTCCTGTTTCGGTCGGAGGGTCCTTGGAGTATGAAGCCCAGGGTATCCTTGACTCCCGCCTTGTGAGAGACTCCATGCAGTATCTTGTACACTGGAAGGGCTACGGCCCGGAGGAGAGGTCCTGGGTCCCCGCAAGGAACATCCATGCCAAGGCATTAATTAGGAGATTTCATCTCCTTCACCCTGACAAACCGGGTTTTGAGGGTCCGGAGGCCCCTCCTGGAGAGGGGGGTACTGTCACGTCGCCGTCAGACTCGGGGCCCGCTGTTCCGCCCTCAGCCACTAGGAGGCGACGGACTGTCACGCCGCCCTCGGGCTCGGGGCCTGCTGTCCAGGCCTCGGCCACCAGGAGACGCCGGACTGACATGTCGTCGTCGATCTCGGGGCCTGCTGTTCCGCCCTCAACCACTAGGAGGCGCCGTGGCTCGCGCCCGAGTGAGGGTGGCAACAATGAAAGGGCTTCTGCGCAGGTGTCTACTGGACGCAGACTCCGCTCCTCTGTCAGTCATGAAGGGGCTGGTGCATCATCATCAGGTCTGGTCCTGGGGGCGGTCCTGATGACATCACCAGCCCGGGAGCCTGTGAGGGACGACCTGATCCCTCAAATACCTTGGGACTGGGCTTGCAAGCCGCCGGATATATTCTTGGTTCCCCTACGTGTTACTTGTGATTGCCTATCGTTATCTCTGACCTCAGCCTGAACTTCTGACTACTCTGTTGCCTGCCGTTTTTGTACCTTGCATTTCTCCTGATTACTGATGCTGACCTTGACCTGGATTCCTGACCCCCTCTACTGCCTGACGATTTTGTACCTCCACTACTCTCCCGGTTTTTGACCTCTGCCTGGCTCTCGACTCTGCCTCTGCCTGACGATTTTGTACCTCCGCTACTCTCCCGGTTTTTGACCTCTGCCTGGACTCTCGACTCTGCCTCTGCCTGCCGTTTCTGTACCTCCACTGCTTGCCTGGTTTCCGACTCCATTTTTGGCTCCCTTCCTGCTTTTCTATTGCGACCGTTCTGCTCTGGCACTCTGCCCCTGTTCAGACAGCGCTTCCTGGGCTCTGCAGTAAATCCAGATCCCTGTATAGGGGTAAAGGGTGTCGGTGCTACTCAGGGCGCTGTCTGTCTGCAGCCCAGACTTGCAGACGGACGCGACACGCCATCTTTAATATCTCGGGACTTCACGAAATCCAAGATGGCGTCCCGCAAGAACATGTCGGCGGCCTGGAGAACGTCTGGATCCTGGATCGCGGCGGCGGAGGAAGATGTCGGGGCAGCGACGATGACGGTGTAAGTATGAGAAACGGAGTGAGAGAAAGGAACGTATGTGGAGTGAAAGAGTGAGTGGACATGAGTGGAGGTGAAAGGTGAGAGGAGTGTGTGTTGAGGCGGTGTGGTGTGTTGAGGGTTAACATGTGCGTGTGTGTGTGGTGACGTCACCGGTTACAACTGGACGGAAGTTGTTACAACCGGAAACTGGTTAGAGCATTTATTATTATAGATGTAATGCTGTGTTGGGACCAATATGCTACATGGAAGGCTATGTGGGGGCCATTATACCATATGAAAATCTAATTGTGGCAATTTTACAATATTGAAAGTGATGTGGGGCTACTATGCTATATGGAATGCTATGTGGGGCCCCTTGTGGCACCCCAGGATTCCGGTTACCGCAGTGGCACTGCCTCCCTCACAGGGGATGATGTCATGCCTGGAAGCAAGGAGGGTATCCCTAGCCAGATAACACCAGCATACAACACCTTTCCTGACTCCAGACCAGAAAGGGGAGCTCAAAACCTGATTTCAGGAAAGCTTCCTTATAAGTTCTGGGCTGGAGGTGGAGTTAGTTAGTTGCAGTCTGTGAGAGTCTGCACAAGGGACAGGAGCTGTGAGGAGCTCTTCCCAAGAGCAGAGTAAAGAGAGAGGAAAGTGGAAGTCCACACATTTGATGGAATTTATGTGAAATAAAGACGCACAGTTTTTCAGCTATATCGGTGAGTGCTGCATATTTTTTCTTTTTTCGCTTCACATTGAAATATTCATGTTTTTTCATGCAAGCACCTTCATTTTTTGACTGAATCATATACCGCAATACTTCAGATAAAGAGCTCCGTCTGGTAATGTGGTGATTTGTGTGCCCTAGTATGCCGTTCATCTGTTTGCTCTTTGCTGGGATCATTCAACTTGTGTAATTGAACTGAGCACAGGGTTTATTTCACTCACTTTTTATCCATACAATGGACACAGACATAAATATAGAGCTTTCTGATATGAATGCGGTTGAACAGGGACTTTTAGCAGGACGAGAGGATGCAGGGCAGTTTTTTGCAGAGTGCAATCTTAAGGAAGAGCTGCATATTATCAGCACAAGATCACATGAATTTAAAATACAATCATTAGCTGAGAGAGAAATCCGATCATTCTGGACTGTAAAATTATTGAAATCATACACTAAATGCAAGAGAGTCCCAAGAGGTTTACGTATCTTCAAGGAAATTTCACAATTTCAAGATGATCCTTTTTTCCAAAAGAAATGGACTGATATCCTTCACCAATGTTCTCTCAATTTATTACAATTGGTAGCAGAGAAAAATGAGCAGGAGTATGATCATCTGACTGAACAGTTGGAGAAAGCGAAATCAGAATTAAAGTCACGCTACACAGAAAACCAAAACACAAATTTTTACAAAAAATTGGATAAAAAACTCGTATTACAACAAATCGATATTAAACAGAAGAAAAAAAAAAATTTTTGAGAGATAAAAATGATTACGAAAATAACATGATTTTTTTCCTGGAATAAAAATTGTTCCTCTTTTTCTAAAAAACAGAGATACCAACATGGCTCATAAAAAGAACTATGAAGGATGGACCACGGATTCGGACTCAAGTGTTGCAGACGATCGAGAGGACTCAAGCATGCTTACTTTTCCTTCTACCTCTAATAATACGCCCCTTTAGGAAAAAAACAAGACGAGGCCGGAAAATTACAAAATCAAGGAAAGAAATGCAAGCAAATATCATGGAGGAAATAACACCTCCAATGGACAATCTACGTATAATAAACCTTTCAAAGCGCCAATTATCCAGTGAACATACTGAAGTTCTATCTAAAGGCTTAAATTTTTGTATTGCAGAAAAATTTGATTATGTCGATTTTAGGATTGAATGGTTTAAAAGTATAAGAAAGCTACATCTTAAAAAATCTTTTTCCAGTGTTTCAGCTGCAGTTTCTGTTCCTTTACATGAAGGTGAGAAACCTCCAACTATTGGTCCTTTAGGCGTTATGCTAAATTCAGATATCTGTCCCAGACAATTTTTAAGTGATGTTGAAATGTTAATGAGTATAACTGAACCAGATTTCTCCCTGGAATCAGTTAATTCCAACGAAGAAATACCAATACCTTTTAAAGGAGGAATAAAATCAAATTTTATGCCTCGTATATCTCTTGGGAGCAGTATCGATCTTTTCCATGATATGGTCATCAAGGATGTAGAAGCTTTACTCTATCCCATGTCAGAAAAAAATTTAAAAGCATCTGAGATGAAAGCTTTGCAAGAAATGAAGGGATGGAGTGATACTGTTTTCAGGAGATCTGATAAAGGAGGAAATTTGGTTCTTTTGGATAAGACATACTATATACAAGATGCCCTAAATCACTTGAATGATAGTAATACCTACTGTATGCTAAATGACAACCCTTTGCATAAATATAAGGACAAATTAAGATCTCTTTTAAGAAAGTATGTTCAATTGGGGATATTGTCAAAAAAGAGAGCAGAAAAACTTTCCAGAATACCCAGAAATTCCCTATTGGTATAGTGTGCCAAAAGTGCACAAATCTTTAAAAGAGCCTCCGGATCACCCTATAATTTCAGGGAAAAACTCTTTGACTGAACCACTTTCACAATACTTAGACTGGCTACTAAAACCTTTACTAAAAGCTGTGCCATCCTTTGTAAAAGACTCAGGAGATTTATTGAAAAAATTGAAAGATTTTCATTGGCAACCACATTTCTCCCTTGCATCTATTGATGTTGAGAGTCTATATACCTGCATCCCCCATGATAAAGGCATAGCAGCAATAAAGGAGATTTTACATAACACAAACAAATCACAGGATTTTATTTCCTTTATTATTGAGTCACTTGACTATGTTTTGACACATAATGCCTTCAAATTTCTGGATAAGTGGTATATACAAAGGGTGGGCACAGCAATGGGCACGCCAGTCTCTTGTGTTTATGCAAATTTATTTCTAGCACAATTTGAAGAGTTTTATATAAAAACAGCCCTAAATCCACACTTAAGACATTTACAAGCATATTTTCGCTTTGTGGATGATATTTTTATTATCTGGGGGGGTTCTCAGGAAGAATTTGCAGATTTTGTAAAATACCTGAACAATGTGAACAGTGACAACATGCGCTTCACATTTTCATTTGGGGAAAACACAATAGATTTTCTTGATGTCAAATTTAAAATAAAAAATGGCTCTTTAAAAACAGAAGTGTTTAGAAAAGAAACCGCAACAAATAATTACTTACATTATAAGAGCGCTCACCCATTACACACTAAAAAGGGACTTCCATATAGTCAAATGCTAAGCGTAAGAAAACTGAATAATGATGAAACCATTTTTAATGAACAAATTTCTGAGCTGAAACAATGTTTTTTGCAAAGGGGATACCCTTTTTAAATGAAGCATATGAAAGGGTAAAAAAAAATTTCTCAGATGGATTTATTAAAGGAAAGGACTAAAAAATTAAATAGTGTAGTCAAACCTACAAAAAAAATTTAATTTTTGTTTCAAACATAGTGTAATGGATAGAGCAATACATGCAGCAGTGAGAAAACACTGGCATCTCATTGATGCAGAAAAAACCTTACACACAGATGGTAAATTAGTTCCTCAATTTGCATACAAAAGGGCACATAATATAGGGGATTTATTAGTACATCATAGACTTCGTTCTTCTCAAAAAAATTGGCTACGAGATTTATCAATAAAAGGAAATTATAAATGTGGTCACTGAAAATACTGTCATCTTCATCTGACAGGGAATTCTATACATTTTGGCTCTATTGAACATAAGGTACAAAACTACATTTCTTGTCAAACTAAATTCGTGGTTTATATTTTTTGTCCATGTGGTTATTTTTATATTGGAAAACTATAAGACGACTTACGATACGTTTTGGTGATCACTATAGATCTATTATATCAGGAAAGGGCTCACTGCGATTAATTAAGCATATTCAAGATGTGCATAAAGCTAGCCCGGAAATTTTGAGTTTTGCAGGGATTGAAAAGGTCATTTTTTTACCTCAAGGAGGTAACCATGACAAAGCTTTATTGCAACAAGCAGCAAAATGGATCCTGAAAGCGAACGCACAAGGTCCTTTGGGACTAAATGACCGGATCGATCTATCAGTATTTTTATAAAAAATGTTATATAAAAAATTGTATGTAAAGTTATTTAGATTATAATCTTCCTATGATATTGTAAAAATATAGATTATCTTGTAAATCGATATGGAAAGAGTTATTCTTTACTAGTATCTTGCACTCTGTATATTGTATAACTATATATTTTTTTGTAAATGTTTCACAACTTGTTATTAGAGTTGAGCGAAACGGGTCGAAAAATTTCAAAAGTTGCCGACTTTTGGTAAAGTCGGGTTTCATGAAACGAAACCCGACCCTAGGGTGAGGTCGGCCACGAGCTCGGCGACTTTAGCGCCAAAGTTGCGTTTCAAAAGTTTGTTTTCCGCCCTTTTTCAGCCAATCAGGATCCACGGACACTGTGGGCAACGTGATAACATACGCAGGGGTCACCACCATCTTTGAGAAGGGCATGCAAGTGATTGGCTTGCTTTGGGGGGCATCACAGGGGGTATAAAAGGGCGTGCACGCCGACCGCCATGTTACTCATGCTGATCTCAGAATAGGGAGAGCTGCTGCTGATTCTGTAGGGAGAGAGTTAGGCAGGGAAGAAGACACCAAAAACTGCTTCTGCTGCTAGCGATTTTGCCTGTACAACACACCAGTCACTGTGCGTGCAGTGCAAGTGGAGGCTATATTTTGCTGGATCAGCTGTATTGGTTGTTAGGCTGCCTTATAAGGCTTCCTGATAGCTGCATTGCTGATTACCCACTGCTCTGCAAACTGCTTTTTTAAAAGCAATCCAAATTTTTTTTTTGTCCTGGTGAGGTACTGAGCATGCATTTTTTCACACCATACAGCAGTGTACGCTCCTCACACAGTACCATGTAACGGCTGTTATCACGGCCACAGTAAAGCTGTGTGTGACTCTGTAAGAATAAGTCGAGGACATGTTCCGTTCTTACAGACCTCCACCTTCTAGTTTTGTCTGGTTTTCAAACAGTTAAGTATATTTGCTGTTTGATCACATTCAAAACTATAGAGAGACAGCGTGTGTCAGTCCGTATACTTAAAAAACACGGAGCTTGACAATTTTACGGTCACCAGACAGCGGTGTACCTGCACGCTCCTCTCTCAGTACCGTGTAACGGCTGTTATCACGGCCACAGTGAAGCTGTGTGTGACTCTGTAAGGATAAGTCGAGGACTTGTTCCGTTCTTACAGACCTACACTCTAGGGAGATTCCTATTCTGCCCAATTCTATATACACCTTGTAGTTTGTCATTTGTTTGTTTGTTTGTTTTGTCATTTGTTTGTTACACTAGCCAATTTCTGCCTGTGACATAGCGGTGTGATATTCACTGGGCCTCACACAATCCAACAGTGTCCACAAGTGTGTTTAGAAATTCTAGATCCCCCTGTCCTATAGTGACATTTTTCACACCTGCGACATTGAGACTGTGACATAGCGGTGTGATATTCACTGGGCCTCTTACAATCCAACAGTGTCCACAAGTGTGTTTGGAAATTCTACATCTCCCCTGTCCTATAGACACCTTGTACCTTGTTTTACATTACTATATAGTTTGTGGGATTTTGTGTACATTTTTACCAAAAATGAGGAAGGCTGGTGGAAGAGGCCGTGAAATTGGGCGGGGGTTGCCAGCTGGTAATGATGGTGTTGGTGGTGGATCTGATGGTAGTGGCAAAAGCAAAATAGGACTGAATGCAGGAGGTGTTGAGCCTGCGTCATTGTCTGGCTCCACAAGGCCTCGAAGGCTTAGTTTTCTAGGAGTTGGCAAACCGCTTTTAAAGCCATAGCTTCAGGAAAAAGTTTTGGCTTACATTGCTGACTCAGCCTCCAGCTCTATTGCCTCCTCCTTCTGAAGTTGTAAAAAATAAAAGCACTGAGTCGTCATTGGAGGCTCATGTTCATGAACCACACCTTTCCTTGTGTCCTTCACCCCAACCAAGATTGAAGGATGACGCAGGCCATACAACTGATTACTCCATGGAGCTGTTTTCACATACCATGCCTGGGTTATCAAGTGAAATGGTGAATTACCCAGGCCAAGATGAATCTGACATGGAGTGCACTGAGGCACAGCCACTGATAGATGATTCTGCTGGTACATTCACTTAGAGCACTACATTGTCCTCGCAGTGTAATGAGCCAGATTCTGACCCTGATGAGACTCAGGTGCCCCTTCGCGCACACTATACCACCATACACGGTGACACAGAGGAAGGTGCACATGACATTGAAGAGGAGGTGATGGATGACCCAGATTGGCATCCATTGGGGGAAGAGGCTGCTGCTTCCAATAGCTCAGATGAGGAGGAGGAGCATCCACAGCAGACATCGACATCGCAACAGCTATTGAATGGCAGGCCCGGAGCACTCCAAACAAAGGTTCCAAAAATCAAAAGAGTTGCTGGACAGCTTGTCCAGACGGTCAAAATAGCACAGCGTGCTAGGCCGCAAAATGTCTTCCAAAGTAGGAAGAATGCAGTGTGGCACTTTTTTGAACAAAATCCTCATGATCAGGCCAAGGTTATCTGTAAGAAGTGCGCAAAGACCTTTAGCCGAGGGAAAAATCTGAAAAATTTGAATACCAGTTGCATGCTTAGACATTTAACCAGCATGCACTTGCAAGCATGGACACAACACCAAACCTCAAGTACCACATCTGCAACTGATCACAAAGAAGGTAGTCAGCAACGCTACATTGTTTCCCCCACTGTAAACCCACTGGTTAGCACAGCAGCAAATGTTGAGGTGTCGTTGCAAGGCCAAAGCAGTCAGGGAATCCCACTGTTATATCAACGAAAGACTGAACCTAGGCCTTCAGAAAGAACACCAACTCCATCACCATCATCAACCCTCTCTCAGTCCGCCCTGTCCACCGCTAGTTCCACCTTATGCAGCTCTCAAGTCCAGCTCACCCTCCCAGACACTATGAGTAGGTCAAGAAAGTACTCAGTCTCTCATCCGCGTACACTGGGTTTGAACGCCCACATTGCCAAACTAACCTCGTTAAAGATGATGCCCTATCGGTTGGTGGAAAGCGCAGCTTTCCGCAAACTCATGGCCTATGCAGTACCACGCTATGACCTACCCAGTCGCCACTTCTTCTCTCGCAAAGCAATCCCAGCCCTCCACAATCATGTAAAAGACCGCATTGTCCATGCACTCAAGCAGTCAGTGAGTGGAAAGGTGCACCTCACAACAGATGCATGGTCCAGTCGGCATGGCCAGGGCCGTTACGTGTCCATCACTGTGCACTGGGTTAATGTGGTGGATTCAGGGTCCACAGGGGACAGCGGTGGTGGGACAGTGCTGCCTAGCCCACGGTATAGGAAACAGTTGGCTGTAGGTGTTCGACCCTCCTCCTCCAGAAACGAAAGCTCGTCCACAGAGCGCAGTCGTACGAGCACTCCATCTGTAGCTGCCACTGGTGCACACGAGGTGTCCCCCTATCGAGCAGCTAGTGGGAAGCATCAGCAGGCTGTGTTGCAGATGATGTGTTTGGGCGACAGACATACCGCGGAGGTGCTGGCCGAGTACTTTCAGAGACAAACTGAGTCATGGCTGGGCAGTACACATCTTGAGGCAGGCAAGGTAGTTAGTGATAACGGCCGTAATTTTGTGGCAGCCATTGCCCTTTCAAAACTCAGCCACATACCTTGCTTGGCTCACTCCTTGAACCTGGTTGTGCAGTGCTTCCACAATTATCCGGAGTTAACAGCCCTGCTCCAGAAGGTGCAAAGACTATGCGCGCACATCCGCCGGTCGCCTGTACACTCCATTCGTATGCAGAAGCTGCAGCGATTGCTCCACCTTCCCAACCACCACCTCATTATCGACATTGCAACAAGGTGGAACTCCACCCTGCACATGGTTGAGCGGCTGTGCGAATAGAGGCAGGCCATAATGCATTTGTGGGAGGATACACGGCCAGGCACTTTGAGAGCAGACATGGAGTTGACAGGTGTGCAGTGGTCGAAGCTGAAAGACCTCTGTAAAGTCCTTCAGTGTTTTGAGGAATGCACACGGCTGGTAAGCGCAGACGACGCCATCCTAAGCATGAGCATCCCACTTATGCGTCTGCTCATGCAAACTTTGACGCACCTTAAGGAGCAGGCGTCTGCAGCCAATGTTGACGAGGAGGAAGAGGAGGAGGGAATTGATGACATTCAGCCATTGTCTGCTCAGGGACCTCTCCTGGACGAGGTGGAGGAAGAAGAGGATGACGAGGATGATGATGGGGATGATTACTTAGGGGAGGAGGATGCATCTCGTGGGGCAAGTGAAAATGTTGGCGTGGCAAGGTCTGGTACAGGGTTTGTGCGTGACTGGAGGGATGTGGATTTGCCAGAAAGTGCTCCTCCAACCAGCACTCGCAGTGCATCATTGACACCGGGAACATTGGCCCACATGTCAGATTATGCCTTGCAGATCCGAAAAAGGGACCTCCGCATTGCCAAAATGTTGAACGATGATGACTACTGGTTGGCCAGCATCCTGGATCCACGCTATAAAGGCAAATTACTAAACATCATGCCACAGGAGAACCTTGACCTAATATTGGCTAATAAACAAGCAACTCTGGTAAACCGGTTGGTTGAGGCATTCCGAGCACACAGCAGCCGTGATGGTTCTCACATGAGCCGTACGGGCCGGGGGCAGCTTGGCAGAGGTGTTCGTGGTGCACACAGCAGAAGTGGCGTTGGAGACAGGGGTTTCATGACAATGTTGTGGACTGATTTTTCAAGTACCGCTCACAAAACTGGTAATACTGCATCGATGGAAAGTGACAGGAGACAGCAGTTATCAACTATGGTTACAAACTACTTTTCCTCCCATATCAATGTTCTCCCACACAGGTCATTCCCCTTTGACTATTGGGCCGCTAAACTGGACACCTGGCCTGAATTGGCACAATATGCCTTACAGGAGCTCGCTTGCCCAGCTGCAAGTGTGCTATCGGAAAGAGTCTTCAGTGCAGCTGGATCAATCCTGACAGAAAAAAGGACCCGTCTGTCAACCCAAAATGTGGATGATCTAACCTTCATTAAAATGAACCATGCATGGGTTTCCAAGGATTTTGTCCCACCTTCCCTTGATGACACATAGGTTGCCAGAAAAATGGCTTGCTTTGGTCCTCCTCCTATTACGCGCACTTGACCTATTTCGCCTTTTGCAGCAGCTGAATGACCCACATCTACATATGCCACTTTGTAAACCTCCCTAAGTGGGCGGCCCCCCATGGCCGGGGTCACCACTTAGCGCACGAAACCGTGCGAGTGCCATTGCCCTGGACAGGTGGGTAGGCCGACTCTTGGGCGCGGGCACTGGCACAGGGTCCCTCATAGTGCAATCAAGTGTCTCTGATGGTGGTGGTGCACACCCGCCGTCAGACACACCGCCGTACTATGAGGGGCCCAGTGCCAGTACCGACGCCCACGAGTGTGCCCCCTTTGCTTGGGCAGGGCCCCAGCATTTGCAATGTTTACCTCTCCCTGCGCCTCTGCTGTGTAGTCTGGGCTGTCAATTCCTTCACTGGGAGTGCCACTGCAAATTGATTAAACTGAAAGATGATGGTTAAAATGTAGCTATGCCCTGTCCTGCTGGCTGGGCTCTAGCTCCAGATGATCAATGGCTTTCATTTCTTATGGACGTCGACTCACAATGACATGCAGTGGTGGTTTATCATCAGCTTTCACAGTTTTCCTACTCACAAACGTGTGACATTCCGGCGCACATTTTAAAATGTGCCCTCTCATGCCAATCAAATAGAATCGCCTATGGCCTGTGGCTTCTGTCTTTTGCACTCCAAAGTTACGTGACAGATCATGATAGCCAGTGAGCACCATGTTTACATCGCTCCCTGTGATAAAAATTGGATTGAGATGAGTAACAGTGATGGAATCAACGGAAGTGCGATACAGCAAGACTTTATTCACAAAAAAAATGTTTTCACTGTCTCAACACACAAATTAATTGAGGGTCAGCATCGCCTATGAGAATTGTGACGGAAGTTTTTCCCATGAATAGTTATTCCTAGATTTCTGCAATCACTAGCCTTTATGTCAGTAATTGTATGCATCTCATTTCCTATTGCGGAGAGGCTGGACTGTATTACTGAGACAGAAATATATATGAAGATTTAAAAATAACACCAAAAGTATATAGTTGTGTACGCCTCAAATGCATTTCCTTTTTTCCACTTTTTAGATTGCTGTGTAATCCATACTGAGAACACGGAGATTTTACATGTTTAAACTATGCTATATATACCTGCTATCCAGTGATAAAGTACCCTTTCTCAACTTTGTACAATCTGGTCAAATCCATACTGGGCCTGAGAACATCTGAGTCTGCCTCTTGAACTATAGACATATATTTTTAATGTGTAAACTAGGCTACATATATACGTGTTATCCGGTGAAACTGTACCCTTTATCAACTTTCTACAATGTTGTTGAATCCATACTGGGCCTGAGAACGGCTGCCGAGCTGTTAAGCAAGCTACAGCACCTGTGGTTTGGACACGTAATTTTTTTCAGGAATGACGGTTAGGCCTAACTCTGGAATTGCGGTTGACCTGAACTTACTGGGATATCATCGTTCGCGGGGAATAATCTGAATCCCAGATCCCCCATCACTAGCGAAGTTCAGCAGGTTATCTGCGCCTGTAAGCGACAAAAGCTGGTCCTTACAGTGTAGCGTGCATGCAGCCCTGGACATGTACGGGAATGCTAGACCTGTTATTGCTCGATCTCACGTGCCAGAGCCTCGCTTATCCCTCTAGTAAGCTTGACGCGTACTGCGGGGGCATGCCGGAGTCTCAGTTGTTAACGGAATAAAGCTGAGAAATCGCTAGCACAACTACAAACACACATACCACACCACACACAGAATCAACAAAGCTTTCAAAGTGTGCATCTTTTCTTTAGGTGGCATGGTTGTGGTTTCCCGGGTGGAGTCCAATTAAAAAAGAAGAAATATGCATCACTCACCAATGTAGCTGAAAAACTGTGAGTCTTTTTTTCACATAATTTCCATCAAATGTGTGGACATGCAGGACGTGGAGGAATGCTAGGGGAGGGAGGTGCCGGTCCAGGTGAGGGGATTAGCTAAAGGTCATACCCTATATAGGATCACAGACCTTACTAATTAACATACATAACAAGTTGTGAAACAAACATTTACAAAAAAATATATAGTTATACAATATACAGAGTGCAAGATACTAGTAAAGAATAAATCTTTCCATGTTGATTTACAAGATAATCTATATTTTTACAATATCATAGGAAGATTATAATCTAAATAACTTTACATACAATTTTTTATATAACATTTTTTATAAAAATACTGATAGATCGATCCGGTCATTTATTCCCAAAGGACCTTGTGCGTTCGCTTTCAGGATCCATTTTGCTTCTTGTTGCAATAAAGCTTTGTCATGGTTGCCTCCTTGAGGTAAAAAATTGACCTTTTCAATCCCTGCAAAACTCAAAATTTCTGGGTTAACTTTATGCACATCTTGAATATGCTTAATTAATCGCAGTGAGCCCTTTCCTGATGTAATAGATCTATAGTGTTCACCAAAACATATCGTAAGTGGTCTTATAGTTTTTCCAATATAAAAATAACCACATGGACAAAAAATAATATAAACCACGAATTTAGTTTGGCAAGAAATGTAATTTTGTACCTTATGTTCAATAGAGCCAAAATGTATAGAATTCCCTGTCAGATGAAGATGACAGTATTTGCAGTGACCACATTTAGAATTTCCTTTTATTGATAAATCTCGTAGCCAATTTTTTTGAGGGGGGACGAATTCTATGATGTACTAATAAATCCCCTATATTATGTGCCCTTTTGTATGCAAATTGAGGAGCTAATTTACAATTGTGTCTAAGGTTTTTTCTGCATCAATGAGATGCCAGTGTTTTCTCACTGCTGCATGTATTGCTCTACCCATTGCACTATGTTTGAAACAAAAATTAAATTTTTTTGTAGGTTTGACTACAGTATTTAATTTTTTAGTCCTTTCCTTTAATAAATCTGAGAATTTTTTTTTACCCTTTCATATGCTTCATTTAATAAAGTCATAGGGTATCCCCTTTGTAAAAGTTGTTTCAGCTCAGAAATTTGTTCATTAAAAATGGTGTCATCATTATTCAGTTTTCTTACTCTTAGCATTTGACTATATGGAAGTCCCTTTTTAGTGTGTAATGGATGAGTGCTCTTATAATGTAAGTAATTATTTGTTGCGGTTTCTTTTCTAAACACTTCTGTTTTTAAAGAGCCATTTTTTATTTTAAATTTGACATCAAGAAAATCTATTGTGTTTCCCCCAAATGAAAATGTGAAGCGCATGTTGTCACTGTTCACATTGTTCAGGTATTTTACAAAATCTGCAAATTCTTCCTGAGAACCGCCCCAAATAATAAAAATATCATCCACAAAGCGAAAATATGCTTGTAAATGTCTTAAGTGTGGATTTAGGGCTGTTTTTATATAAAATTCTTCAAATCGAGCTAGAAATAAATTTGCATAAACACAAGAGACTGGCGTGCCCATTGCTGTGCCCACCCTTTGTATATACCACTTATCCAGAAATTTGAAGGCATTATGTGTCAAAACATAGTCAAGTGACTCAATAATAAAGGAAATAAAATCCTGTGATTTGTTTGTGTTATGTAAAATCTCCTTTATTGCTGCTATGCCTTTATCATGGGGGATGCGGGTATATAGACTCTCAACATCAATAGATGCAAGGGAGAAATGTGGTTGCCAATGAAAATCTTTCAATTTATCTCCTGAGTCTTTTACAAAGGATGGCACAGCTTTTAGTAAAGGTTTTAGTAGCCAGTCCAGGTATTGCGAAAGTGGTTCAGTCAAAGAGTTTTTCCCTGAAATTATAGGGCGACCCGGAGGCTCTTTTAAAGACTTGTGCACTTTTGGCACACTATACCAATAGGGAATTTCTGGGTATTCTGGAAAGAGTTTTTCTGCTCTCTTTTTGGATAATATCCCCAATTGAACATACTTTCTTAAAAGAGATCTTAATTTGTCCTTATATTTATGCAAAGGGTTGTCATTTAGCATACAGTAGGCATTACTATCATTCAAGTGATTTAGGGCATCTTGTATATAGTATGTCTTATCCAAAAGAACCAAATTTCCTCCTTTATCAGCTCTCCTGAAAAGAGTATCACTCCATCCTTTCATTTCTTGCAAAGCTTTCATCTCAGATGCTTTCAAATTTTTTTCTGACATGGGATAGAGTAAAGCTTCTACATCCTTGATGACCATATCATGGAAAAGATCGATACTGTCCCCAGGAGATATAAGAGGCATGAAATTTGATTTTATTCCTCCTTTAAAAGGTATTGGTATTTCTTCGTTGGAATTAACTGATTCCAGGGAGAAATCTGGTTCAGTTATGCTCATTAACATTTCAACATCACTTAAAAATTGTCTGGGACAGATATCTGAATTTAGCATAAAGCCTAAAGGACCAATAGTTGGAGGTTTCTCACCTTCATGTATAGGAACAGAAACTGCAGCTGAAACACTGGAAAAAGATTTTTTAAGATGTAGCTTTCTTATACTTTTAAACCATTCAATCCTAAAATCGACATAATCAAATTTTTCTGGAATACAAAAATTTAAGCCTTTAGATAGAACTTCAGTATGTTCACTGGATAATTGGCGCTTTGAAAGGTTTATTATACGTAGATTGTCCATTGGAGGTGTTATTTCCTCCATGATATTTGCTTGCGTTTCTTTCCTTGATTTTGTAATTTTCCGGCCTCGTCTTGTTTTTTTCCTAAAGGGGCGTATTATTAGAGGTTGAAGGAAAAGTAATCATGCTTGAGTCCTCTCGATCGTCTGCAACACTTGAGTCCGAATCCGTGGTCCATCCTTCATAGTTATTTTTCTTTTTATGAGCCATGTTGTATCTCCGTTTTTTAGAAAAAGAGGAACGATTTTTAGTCCAGGAAAAAATCATGTTATTTTCGTAATCATTTTTATCTCTCAAAAATTTTTCTTTTTTCTTCTGTTTAATATCGATTTGTTGTAATACGAGTTTTTTATCCAATTTTTTGTAAAAATTTGTGTTTTGGTTTTCTGTGTAGCGTGACTTTAATTCTGATTTCGCTTTCTCCAACTGTTCATTCAGATGATCATACTCCTGCTCATTTTTCTCTGCTACCAATTGTAATAAATTGAGAGAACATTGGTGAAGGATATCAGTCCATTTCTTTTGGAAAAAAGGATCATCTTGAAATTGTGAAATTTCCTTGAAGATACGTAAACCTCTTGGGACTCTCTTGCATTCAGTGTATGATTTCAATGATTTTACAGTCCAGAATGATCGGATTTCTCTCTCAGCTAATGATTGTATTTTAAATTCAAGTGATCTTGTGCTGATAATATGCAGCTCTTCCTTAAGATTGCACTCTGCAAAAAACTGCCCTGCATCCTCTCGTCCTGCTAAAAGTCCCTGTTCAACCGCATTCATATCAGAAAGCTCTATATTTATGTCTGTGTCCATTGTATGGATAAAAAGTGAGTGAAATAAACCCTGTGCTCAGTTCAATTACACAAGTTGAATGATCCCAGCAAAGAGCCAACAGATGAACGGCATACTAGGGCACACAAATCACCACATTACCAGACGGAGCTATTTATCTGAAGTATTGGTGAAGGATTTGGCGAGTAATCGCGAAACGGCCGTTGTCCGGCACCTCCCTCCCCTAGCATTCCTCCACGTCCTGCATGTCCACACATTTGATGGAAATTATGTGAAATAAAGACTCACAGTTTTTCAGCTACATTGGTGAGTGCTGCATATTTCTTCTTTTTTTGCTTCACATTGAAATACTCATGTTATTTCATGCAAGAACCTCCATTTTTTGTCTGAATTATATGCCGCAATACTTCAGATAAATAGCTCCGTCTGGTAATGAGGTGATTTGTGTGCCCTAGTATGCCGTTCTTCTGTTTTCTCTTTGCTGGGAGTCCAATTAAGCCACAGGCTCCTCTCCTGGTGGTGCCCTTTTGGACATTCCTTTAAGATTCAGCTTTGCAATCATACTGCCCCCGGAAATCAAAAACTTTGCCTTCATGGACGCTGTTTGGAGGTTCGTGGGAATAACACCGCCCAATCAGCAGTCGGCATATGGGTCGCCCTCCCAGGGCTGTGGGGTACTCGGTACCGGGCTGGTGTCAGTGGGATGTGTCACAGCAGCGGTGACCCGGATGGTGGCCCTGGGCGCCCATGTAAATGGCGTGGTATAATGGTAAAGAGTTTATATAGATAGTTTGACGCCACCTGTGGTGTTCGGCAACATAGATGTTAGGCCGACGCTGCATCCAGATTCTCTGGGACTGATGGTGTTGTGCAGCAAATATGGTGAAGCTCCCTACAGGTGGAGCTGGAGTCCCAGGGAAGTGTAGATGTAGTGATGGGGGAAAGGCACAGGCGGTGTAGGTGCTGGTACCCAGATGTAGCGGTGCTGGAATAACTATAGGACACCACAGCGTGCAGTTCCAAAGCTTTACTCACAGTCTGCAGGTTACACAGATGCCTGCCTCCGTGCTGTGTCCTCCGGGTCAGGACCTCAGCCAACCTCCGGGACCAAAATGGAAAGCTCCCTTCCAACACTCCGCCAACATGTACCTTCCTGAACATCTCCTTTCTAGCGCTTGTGGGCGAAGCACTCACAGGACCGTGGTTCACTGAAGCACCTCCTGTCTAACAGATATTCCTCAGACTTTACTTGTATGGCAGACAGCTGTAGCCTTTTCCTTCTGGCTCCCACATGTCGATGCTGGGGCCTCCGAGCCTTAGTTGGGTACAGAGCATTTATAGCTGCTACTTCCCCCGGTTTCTGCTGCAGGAACGTCAGTGTCCCTACAAACTCGGAGACCGGAATCGGGACCATGCGCTCCAGCTAGGAGTGAGCCTTAACTCTGCTCATCCTCCAGCTCCCCTTCTCATGTCCACACACTTCCCCTTCCCTGCACAGAGTGCCCTAACTTACCTCCTCCCGACCACAGAAAGCAGCTCCTCAGCAGTCAGGTTCAGAGGTCTCCCTGCTAGCCTGGAGTGGAAAATGTGTTGTGTGTTGGTTTCACTGCTAGAGAGATCCTTCGTTGCTCCCAAGCTTGACAACACACTCCTTAGGAGGAAGGCAATGCCACAGTGGCGACCGTACTCTTGGGGACGCCACAAGTGCACTGAGGCCCAGCCACTGCTGTATGATGCTGCTGGTACATTGACCCAGACCACTACATTTTCCTTCGCACTCTACACTGCCAGAATCTGACCCAGAGGAAACTCAGGTTCCCCTTCCCACATACTATACCACCTTACACGGTGACAAAGAGGAAGGTGCAGATGAAAGTGCAGGTTCCTTGAGCAGGTGGGGGTGGCATACTCATGGGCGATGGCACTGGCATAGGGCACCGCATATTACGCAAAAGCGTCTCTGCCGGTGGGAGGGCCTAAACAGCCAAGTGCAGTGAGATGGAAGATGGGGATGACAAGGAGTTCAGAGTAGTGCTGGGATTCCCTAGCAAGGATACTTATGTAATTGTTTTCAATGTTGGGACAGCAATTTTTGGGGAGCACTATACTCTGGTGAATGATATATGGGGCCCACCATACACTGGAGCATTCCAAAGGTGGACATCAGACACTGGAGCAGCATTTATAGGGCCCATTATACACTAGAGCAGTAGAAATAGGGCCCATTATATATGGAGCATTATTTGGGCCCATAAGACAGTGGAGCTTCATCCATTGGGACCAACGTATACTATAGCATTATGTGGAGCTCATCATATACGGTTTGAAACTTTATATGGGATCAATGATTCCATATGGAGAAATATATGGGCCTCATTACTCTGTATAGCGCACTAAGCGCTGGCCATAATACTGTATGGAGTTATATACTGTCCGTTTTTGGAGGTATTGGAGAATTTAAAATGGATATCAGTCATGAGATGTAACAAGTGAAGTATTTTTCATTGTACTATACTGCTATTTCTCTGCCGTATCGGAGCATCATGAGTTGTGGTATGTGTTAAAGGGGCGCTCTTTGGCCCTGGGCCCACGAAAACCTGGAGCCAGCCCTACCCCCCCACAACTGTAGCCAAATAACCCCCATTTTTCAGTGCGTAACTAGTATTATGAAGTAAATTAAGGTTGACAAGCTTAAATAACAAGAATTGATGCTTTTGGCATTCAAATGGGCACTGTAGGTGTGTTTTCTGTCCTCCTCTCACTGCCGACTTTAATTCCCCATTGACTTACATTGGGTTTCGTGTTTCGGTCGGAACCCCGACTTTTCCCTATAGTCGGCCGATTTTGCTCGACGGGACTTTTGGAAAAGTCGGGTTTCATGAAACGAAACTCGACCCTAAAAAAACAAAAGTCGCTCAACTCTACTTGTTATGTATGTTAATTAGTAAGGTCTGTGATCCTATAAAGGGAATGACCTTTAGCTAATCCCCTCACCTGGACCCGTAGAAGCGAGTAATCGTGAAACGGCCGTTGTCCGGCACCTCCCTCCCCTAGCATTCCTCCAACGTCCTGCATGTCCACACATTTGATGGAATTTATGTGAAATAAAAACGCACAGTTTTTCAGCTATATCGGTGAGTGCTGCATCTTTTTTCGCTTCGCATTGGAAGTATACGAAAGCCTGGGGATTGGAGCTGTGACCAAGCTCACCCAAGGGAAGAGCGCTTGACACCGGATGCAGGAATCCATTGTTGCATGGGTACAACATTCCTGGCAGCAAAATCTGGAGGGCTGGAGACTGCAGGCCTCCTGACCCCATCACACACCTGAAGGCACAGCAGCATACCTGACCCGGAGCCACCACGAAGGAGTGACACATGTAAAAGGCTCAAGCTGCCTGCCAAACAGGCATGGACTAAAGGACAGTAAGGAAGAGAGGACAGAGCAAAACTTCAGGCAGCAAGGACCCCAGAGAACAGCGCAGTAAGGAGGCCTCCAACACCATCTGGCTTAGGGGATCCTAAATTGCTTCCAGGTTGCCACATCTCCATTACCATCTGTAATCAGTGCCCTTGACTGCACCACAAACCGTGAATAAAAGTGTGAATATTGCACCCTGCTGTGTCCTCAGAGTTATTTACTGCACCCTCTACTCTGCACTACAACCATCACCACTATCTTTCACATCATAAGTGCCCTGAGACTTAGCTATGCCTGTGGAGAGCTGTACCAACTCTGCTGCATCACCATCAGCCCCAGTGGTCTCTTTAAGCAGCATTGGCTATCCCTTGCCGAATACCACAGGTGGAGTCACAAACTATATCTTATAAAATTTATTCCCCTTTTATCATCATTTTCATTGGACGCCCACTACCACGGACCGGGTTACTGCTGCCATGACACATCGCCTTAAGAACTAGCTCAGTACCGAGAATCCCCACGGCCCTGGCCGGTGCTCCACCCTTGTACTATATTTAAAGATATGTAGGGTCAAATATACTATATGGAAAGCTATTTGGGAGCCATTATATCATGTGGAAGGCTATGTGGAAGCCATTATGCTATATCAATCATATGGGGCCATTATATCATATTGTTATATTCTATGGAAGGCTATGTGGGTGTCATTATACAATATGGAAGGTTAGCTAGAGCCTATTATACCATATGAAATGTTACTTTGAGGCCACTATGCTATGTGGAAAGCAAGATGTGACCCATTATACTATATGGAAGGCTATGTGGGACCCCAAAATACTATATGGAAAGCTATGTAGGGCCCATTATACAATATGTAGTCTATGTGGGGGCTATTATACTGCATAGAAAGATATGAGAGGCCAAGTATGCAATGTAGAAGGCTATATGGGGCCATTGTACTATATGGAATGCCATGTTTGGCCCATTATACTTTATGGAATGATAAATGTGACCCATTATACAATATGGAAGGCTATGTGGGGCCATTATACTATTTTGAATGCCATGTTTGGCCCATTATACTGTATGGAAGGCTATATGGGACCCATTATACGATATGGGACCCATTATACAATATGGAAGGCTGTGTGGGGCCTATTTTATTAAATGGAGTGCTATGTGGGTGCCATTATAATATTTGAATTTTTAAAAGGCTATGTGTGGGCCATTATAATGTTTGGAGGGATAGTTGGTGGAGATTACACTGTTTGGAGGGCTACATAAAGGCCATGTTTTAATCCAGGAGTGGGGAATCTTTTTTCTGCCAAGGGCCATTTGGATATTTATACCATCCTTCGGGGACCGTACAAATTGCACTCTAACTCCGCCCACAAAGTACATCTTGCTGCTGGCACTGGTGCCAGGACATAATCTTTCAATCAATTCAGTAGTGAACATTGCGTGCATGTGCTCACAAAGCAAGAAGAAATTAATGGGCCAGCAAAATTCACCTGCCAGCCCAAGCACTGTGATCCCCAGGAATCTACCCAAGGGCTGGATAAAAGGTTATCGGGGGCCATGGGCCTGAGATTCCCTACCCCAGTTACAACTGATATCCGGTTTGATCAGGGCGTTTTGATAGCTCTGTGGATCGTAAAACACATTTTAGAAGCTTGCAACATTCCAGGAAATGCACTTCACTGCAAAATCATCTTAGTCATTTTCAGAGCTAGTTCCTTATTTTTTTAAACAAACGGAAAATGTTTAGTTCATGTCCTGTTAATATGACAAAAGAGGAACAGTTTTCAATTAATGTACTTATGTTTATTGCATGTGTTTGCTCTCCTATATAAGTAGTTTGTTGACATTTTCAAAGTATCTAATAAAAATGCTACCCTTCATTGGGGCAGAATATTTCCTGCGTGGGTTCATTTTATTTGGAAAAATGGCAAACACAAAATTATTATTCAGTTTAACTATTTCGAGCATTCACAGATTATAGTGGAGTTATACTCCCTCAGTAAAGCAGTTTTAGTTTAGTGAAAAGTGCAGTTTTTCCTCGCTTGCCCCAGAGATTAAGCCATTTTGTAAACATATTGGGCTAACAGTTTAACACATCTTGGAAACTGAGGTAACCAAATACACAATTAAGGGGCCGATTTATTATGAGTGGATTTTTTGTCTAGTGCAAATGTTCCTCTTTTTACACCACTCCCCCTATTGGAGTGAAAAGTATGAATTTTGGGGAAATATTGAAGATGTTGCATATTTTAAATCTGGTTTAGCCCTAGTTTGTTCACTTAATCATTGCTGCTTCACCACCCACATTTTTAAAGGGGTAAGAGTGATGTAAAATCACAGGAAGATTCATATTTTGTAGTACTTGTGCAAAAACATGCAGATTTTTATCACCATTAAAATTGTTTTAGTAAAAAGTGGCTTTAATAAATCCCCATTTACTGTTTCCAAAACATCTCGTACCTGGTGATTAATAATTACATTACCAATATTTTACAATAAGACCATAACATTTTTCTCTTGATATAGGCCACTGCCATTACAGAATATTGCTGCCACGAAGAGGTGTGCTTGGTCTACAACAATATTACAAGTGATATGTGTAACATCCACATTAGTTTAGCAAAAAGATTTGCAGGCTCTTGGTACAGTGGTCACAATGGTAGTCATTCCCGATGCCCCTTCTAGTGCCTCTTAGGGGTGGATCACACATCTGTTTTTTGACGTCCATCAAAATCCGCCGTTTTGGAAAAAAACGGATCCGCTATTTTATTTGGCGGATCTGTTTTTTTTCCCATAGACTTGCATTAGTGGCTAAAGCTTATCCGTCCAAAAAACGGATCAGGTAGCATCCGTTTGTGGCAAAACGGAAACGGATCCCTTTTTTTCACACTTTGGCGGACGCCAAAAAACTGATATGTGAAACAGGCCTTAGCAATGTCATATGCGTATTGCACTACCATGATTTGAGCTGGTCCTACTAATCAGAAGAACTGGAAAGCTCACTGTTCTCTGACATTACTGCTGGACCATAGGCATCTGAAATTTTTTGCTCAGCTCTGGTCTACATGAATGCTAGAACCCAAAGGCTAAACTGCAGATCTGGAATATGATCTAATTTTGATGCCCACATTGCCATTGTAGGCACTTTCAGTGGTGGACAAAGGATAGCATGGACATACTAAGTTGGCAGCACCTAAGCAGGACCTTTTTTCAAAGCCAGTTTTTCAGAAATATGTGCACAATATGATGCGGAGTTACTTCTTATGGAAAGCCAGTAGACAGGGTAGTCAGGTGGGCTGAGGTCAAATACCAGGAGATCTTTTAATACAGAGGGATAAGTCAAAACGTGGTAAGGAAATAGTCTGCGGTCAAATGCCAAAAGGGTATGTCAAAACCAGGGAGTACAACAAACCGATAGTCAGAGGTCAAGTCAAATACCTGAAGTCAGAGAGCATCAAAAGCACAAGCAATATCCACAAGAGCAAGCGTACACACCTAGTTAAAGCAAAGCTACAGCTGACTTGCTAAATACTTTGCACATGATTAACCCCTTTACCCCCAAGGGTAGCTTGCATGTTAATGACCAGGCCAATTTTTACAATTCTGACCACTGTCCCTTTATGAGGTAATGACTCTGGAATGCTTCCATGGATCATGGTGATTCTGACACTGTTTTCTCGTGACATATTGTACTTCATGTCACTGGTAAAATTTCATTCATATAACTTGCGTTTATTTGTGAAAAAAATGGAAATTTGGCAAAAAATTTTTAAAATTTCGCAATTTTCCAACTTTGAATTTTTATGTCCTTAAATCACAGAGATACAGTATGGCACACAAGAAACTTAATAAGTAACATTCCTCACATGTTTACTTTACATAAGCACAATTTTGGAACCAAAATTTTTTTTGTTAGGAAGTTATAAGGGTTAAAAGTTGATCAGCAATTTCTCATTTTTACAACACCATTTTTTTTTAGGGACCACATCACATTTGAAGTCACTTTGAGGGGTCTATATGATAGAAAATACCCAAAAGTGACACCATTCTAAAAACTGCACCCCTCAAGGTGCTCATAACCACATTCAAGAAGTTTATTAACCCTTCAGGTGCTTCACAGGAATTTTTTGAATGTTTAAAAAAATGAACATTTAACTTTTTTTCACAAAAAAATTACTTCAGGTCCAATTTTTTTTATTTTACCAAGGGTAACAGGAGAAAGTTATTGTGCAATTTGTCCTAAGTATGCTGATACCTGATATGTGGGGGGAACCACTGCTTCGGCGCTTGGCAGGGAAGGAGTGTTTGATTTTTTCAAAGCAAAATTGGCTGGAATTGAGATCGTACACCATGTCGTGTTTGGAGAGCCCCTGATGTGCCTAAACAGTGGAAACCCTCCACAAGTGTCCCCATTTTGGAAAGCAGACCCTCCATGGAACTTATCTAGATGTGTGGTAAGAACTTTAAACCCCCAAGGGAAGTTTATAACGTACAGCCGTACAATAAAAAATCATATTTTTTTTCCACAAAAATGAACTTTTCACCCCCAATTTGTATTTTCCCAAGGGAAACAGGACTCCAAAAGTTATTGTGCAATTTGTCCTGAGTACGCTGAGGCCATGTGCACACGATGCAGATTTCCAGTGGATCCGCAGCGGATTTTACCGCGCAGAAACGCTGCATATCCGCATTGTGATGTACAGTAGCATGTTAATTAATAGAAAAAAAAAACTGCTGTGCAGACGCTGCAGATTTTTCCGTGCGGTTTTCTTGTGGTTCAAAATATGCAGCATGTCACTTCTTTTGTGCGGTTTTCCACCTGTTCCATTCTCCAAATCCGCAGGGGGAAATCCGCAGGGGAAAACTGCACAAAAACCGCAAGAAAATCGCAAAAAAACAGGAAGAAATCCGCAGGAAAAATGCAGGTCATTTGACCTGCGGATTTCTTCAATTCTGCGCGGAAAAATCCGCAGGGCAAAAAAGTACGTGTGCACTTAGCCTGATACCCCATATGTGGGGGTAAACCACTGTTTGTGCACATGGCAGAGCTCAGAAAGGAATGAGTGCCGTTTGACTTTTTCAATGCAGAATTGGCTTGACGCCATATCGCATTTGGAGAGCCCCTGATGTGCCTAAACACTGGAAACCCCCCACAAATTGCACCATTTTGGAAGCTAGACCCCCCAAGGAACTTATCTAGTGGTCTGCAGACCTAAGGCACATTAAAACAAAATTATAATTTTTGAGTTGCAAAAAGTTAGACAACCCACCGTATCACACTTTGTGATTTGATGGATTGAAATTAAGCGGTAGAGACCTGTTCCAGAGGCCACAAAAAATATTCTGTTATTAAAGTCATACAGGAAGGGACCTGACTTGAAAAATAGTTTGTAGCATCTAGTGTGTTATAAAGGCCTGATCTTTGGTCCTCAAAAGATTTCTTCTGTTATTAGTGTCATACAGTAAGGGACCTGAGTTTAAAATGAATTTGTAGTATCTAGTGTGTTATAGAGGCCTGAAACATAGGCCACAATAAATTCTTCTGTTATTAATGTCAGACAGTAAGGGACCTAACTTTAAAAATAGTTTTTAGCATCTAGTGTGCTAGAGAGGCCTGATCCTTGGTCTAAAGAAAAAATCTTTTTTCTGTGACTAGCACAATACAGCATGCCATCTTTTAACTTTGAATTTACTGTTGCTGAAATTCAGCTGTTTGCAGAGATGGTGCAGGGTTTAAAATCTAATTTTTGGTTGATAATAGTGTGCTCATACCACACTATGTAAGCAGCATGACTGGGAAAAAGCGAGGCTGTGGTAGAAGGGGAATAAGGCTTGGTGTTCAAGGTGTACGTGAGGTAGATGGTAATGTTGGTGAAAGCACTAGTGAAGCAGTGTCACATCCTAAGCAAAGACAATTGACAACTTATGTTACTTGACAGGTTACACCACTACCTTTCTTTGGCAGCCGCACAGCGGTACTCCTTGTCAATGATGCCCAGAAAGAGCATTCGCTCGAGTGGATGGCAAGTGCAGCTTCATGTGACTTCTCCTCCTCTTCCTCCACCACCTCAACATCACACCCAGTACAGTCCACAGAGGTGGCACCCAAATTCCCCTTGCTTCCCCCCACGTCCCAACTATCCAAACGTTCAACTGACTGCACGGAACCACAGATGGGTGATTCTGAAGAGCTGTTCACACATTATATGCCATGTTCATCTGAAGTGTACTCTAAGGCTATGTGCACACGCTGCGTATTCACTTGCGGATTTGTATTTGCGGATCCGCAGGTAAAACCATAGCTAAAATGACCTGCAGTTTTACCTGCGGATTGGCCAGCGGTTTTCCCTGCGGTTTGACACCTGGACAATGGAATGGGTGGCAAACCGCAGTGGAATCCGCAGAAAGAATTGACAGTCAATTCTTTCTGCGGATTCAAAACCGTAGCTTTTCCGCAGTTGAAAAACCGCAGCATGTGCACAGCGGATTGTAAATCCCATAGACTTACATTGTACTGTACACTGTCTGCAGAACTGCTGCAGATCCGCAGAGGCCAAATCCGCAGCAGATCCACAGCAGAATCTGCAGCGTGTGCACATACCCTAAAGCTTTGCAGAGTCAAGATGAGGAAATCTGCACTGATGCCACAAATTTCTTTTAGCTTGGATCTGGGGCAGGAAGAAGTATGGTCCCAGCAGCATCCTGATGTTAACCCCTGGAGGGGGAGGTGATCCTGATGAGACTCAAATATCTGAGGCTCACATGGACTGTACTGTGCTGTCAGGGCAAGAAGAGGAGGAGAGTGACTTCAATGGCCAGGAATGTGGTAACACAGAGGATGATGATGATGAGGTGTTAGATCCCAGTTGGTATGAACATAGAGGCATAAAGCTGAGTAGGTCATCTGAGGAAGAAGATGAGGAGGTTACTTTGCGTCGTCCATCGCAGACACATAGTCATACAGCCACGACGAGCGATGCATCCTCAGCCACAACTGTGCCTCTGAACACCAGCGTCCACGGGTCTGCAGCTCGCAGGGGTGGCAAGAGTTGCCTAGCCTGGACCTTTTTTTGACACAGCAAAGGATGAGCCAACTCACGTAATCTGCCAACTTAGCAAAAAAACTGAGTCGAGGTAAAAACTGCAATAATTTGACTACTATATGTATCAACATGCTTTAGTGTGGGAATCTCACTGTGCAAAAATGTAGACCAGCGGACAGCAACAACCATCAGCCACCCAGTCAATCACATGTGCTGCATCTTCCTCCTCCTCTGTTACCATAAAAAACAAATCTGAACTGAGAAAAGTAAGTTAATGTGTATGCACAATGTAAGTGCATATTAACACATGACCATTAACCAGAGAAAACAAAAAGCAAAAAACACAAATATCCTGAACTAAAAGTAAAAAATATACTGCAAATAATGCATAAAGGTAATAATAATAATAAGGGTATTTAGTAAACATAATTTTGATCAAAATAATGAACAAGCCATCCCGCCACGTCACGGCAACCCTTGTGGGACAGTCCCTACTCTAGTATTTAAAACCTTTTCACTTGCCAAGTGGCGTGAATGTGAATAAGGGTCGAGCGGCTGAACCACTTGTAACAGCTTAGGCCAGACTGGATGGCTTTCCCAGCTCAGAAAGAGGGCGGTCACACCCATATATGCACTGAATGCACAATGAAATGAATAAAAAACAAATCTGAACTGAGAAAAGTAAGTTAATGTGTATGCACAATGTAAGTGCATATTAACACATGACCATTAACCAGAGAAAACAAAAAGCAAAAAACACAAATATCCTGAACTAAAAGTAAAAAATATACTGCAAATAATGCATAAAGGTAATAATAATAATAAGGGTATTTAGTAAACATAATTTTGATCAAAATAATGAACAAGCCATCCCGCCACGTCACGGCAACCCTTGTGGGACAGTCCCTACTCTAGTATTTAAAACCTTTTCACTTGCCAAGTGGCGTGAATGTGAATAAGGGTCGAGCGGCTGAACCACTTGTAACAGCTTAGGCCAGACTGGATGGCTTTCCCAGCTCAGAAAGAGGGCGGTCACACCCATATATGCACTGAATGCACAATGAAATGAATAAAAAACAAATCTGAACTGAGAAAAGTAAGTTAATGTGTATGCACAATGTAAGTGCATATTAACACATGACCATTAACCAGAGAAAACAAAAAGCAAAAAACACAAATATCCTGAACTAAAAGTAAAAAATATACTGCAAATAATGCATAAAGGTAATAATAATAATAAGGGTATTTAGTAAACATAATTTTGATCAAAATAATGAACAAGCCATCCCGCCACGTCACGGCAACCCTTGTGGGACAGTCCCTACTCTAGTATTTAAAACCTTTTCACTTGCCAAGTGGCGTGAATGTGAATAAGGGTCGAGCGGCTGAACCACTTGTAACAGCTTAGGCCAGACTGGATGGCTTTCCCAGCTCAGAAAGAGGGCGGTCACACCCATATATGCACTGAATGCACAATGAAATGAATAAAAAACAAATCTGAACTGAGAAAAGTAAGTTAATGTGTATGCACAATGTAAGTGCATATTAACACATGACCATTAACCAGAGAAAACAAAAAGCAAAAAACACAAATATCCTGAACTAAAAGTAAAAAATATACTGCAAATAATGCATAAAGGTAATAATAATAATAAGGGTATTTAGTAAACATAATTTTGATCAAAATAATGAACAAGCCATCCCGCCACGTCACGGCAACCCTTGTGGGACAGTCCCTACTCTAGTATTTAAAACCTTTTCACTTGCCAAGTGGCGTGAATGTGAATAAGGGTCGAGCGGCTGAACCACTTGTAACAGCTTAGGCCAGACTGGATGGCTTTCCCAGCTCAGAAAGAGGGCGGTCACACCCATATATGCACTGAATGCACAATGAAATGAATAAAAAACAAATCTGAACTGAGAAAAGTAAGTTAATGTGTATGCACAATGTAAGTGCATATTAACACATGACCATTAACCAGAGAAAACAAAAAGCAAAAAACACAAATATCCTGAACTAAAAGTAAAAAATATACTGCAAATAATGCATAAAGGTAATAATAATAATAAGGGTATTTAGTAAACATAATTTTGATCAAAATAATGAACAAGCCATCCCGCCACGTCACGGCAACCCTTGTGGGACAGTCCCTACTCTAGTATTTAAAACCTTTTCACTTGCCAAGTGGCGTGAATGTGAATAAGGGTCGAGCGGCTGAACCACTTGTAACAGCTTAGGCCAGACTGGATGGCTTTCCCAGCTCAGAAAGAGGGCGGTCACACCCATATATGCACTGAATGCACAATGAAATGAATAAAAAACAAATCTGAACTGAGAAAAGTAAGTTAATGTGTATGCACAATGTAAGTGCATATTAACACATGACCATTAACCAGAGAAAACAAAAAGCAAAGAACACAAATATCCTGAACTAAAAGTAAAAAATATACTGCAAATAATGCATAAAGGTAATAATAATAATAAGGGTATTTAGTAAACATAATTTTGATCAAAATAATGAACAAGCCATCCCGCCACGTCACGGCAACCCTTGTGGGACAGTCCCTACTCTAGTATTTAAAACCTTTTCACTTGCCAAGTGGCGTGAATGTGAATAAGGGTCGAGCGGCTGAACCACTTGTAACAGCTTAGGCCAGACTGGATGGCTTTCCCAGCTCAGAAAGAGGGCGGTCACACCCATATATGCACTGAATGCACAATGAAATGAATAAAAAACATATCTGAACTGAGAAAAGTAAGTTAATGTGTATGCACAATGTAAGTGCATATTAACACATGACCATTAACCAGAGAAAACAAAAAGCAAAAAACACAAATATCCTGAACTAAAAGTAAAAAATATACTGCAAATAATGCATAAAGGTAATAATAATAATAAGGGTATTTAGTAAACATAATTTTGATCAAAATA
The DNA here is from genome assembly GCF_039654945.1 of Dendrobates tinctorius. Taxonomy (NCBI): domain Eukaryota; kingdom Metazoa; phylum Chordata; class Amphibia; order Anura; family Dendrobatidae; genus Dendrobates; species Dendrobates tinctorius. Next base: position 3,695,615 of record NW_027361728.1, on the reverse strand, counting down.
ATGAACAAGCCATCCCGCCACGTCACGGCAACCCTTGTGGGACAGTCCCTACTCTAGTATTTAAAACCTTTTCACTTGCCAAGTGGCGTGAATGTGAATAAGGGTCGAGCGGCTGAACCACTTGTAACAGCTTAGGCCAGACTGGATGGCTTTCCCAGCTCAGAAAGAGGGCGGTCACACCCATATATGCACTGAATGCACAATGAAATGAATAAAAAACACCGCGACGCACGTTTCACCTCTTCCTCATCTGGGGGCGTGACCACAGGGAGGCTCAGAGTCCCTATAAACCCCCGATGACCAATCAAAAGGGCCATGAGAAATCACCGCTAACTAGCGGGAAATGTGTAGACAGAAAGCTGCACACCCATCGGTTGACTACATGCATGTGGGCAGTGGGCGTGGAGTACAGCGGCGCATCTGGCGCCGAGACCGCACCTCACAGAGCCACCCACTTCCGGACATTGTGCCGCTGACAAGCGGGAGTAAGTTCAGCGACTCCATTTTGGAGCCGGGAGCAGGAAGCTCAGGGCGATCAAGGCAGCGCATGCGCACAAACCACCTGCCATGGAAGGGTCTGAAAAAAGTGTCCGAGATACAAAGTGAGTATCCAAAGTTACACAAGAAAGGTGTACAGTGATAAAGACAATCCTGGCAGCACATGCGCGTATATAACTGCCAAGAAAGAAGTATGCATGTAGTCAACCGATGGGTGTGCGGCTTTCTGTCTACACATTTCCCGCTAGTTAGCGGTGATTTCTCATGGCCCTTTTGATTGGTCATCGGGGGTTTATAGGGACTCTGAGCCTCCCTGTGGTCACGCCCCCAGATGAAGAAGAGGCGAAACGCGCGTCGCGGTGGACCGCGGTGATAGTGTGGACATTACATACAGGTATTACATTTTGCTTTAGTTAGCGGTTGTTATGGTTTATCCTGAATTACCAATGAATGTGATCCGCTTTTGTTTGGTTCAGGTACTAAATGTAGGAGCAATTTGTCAGTTGGGGCACTTATTCCAATCTGATCCATAGCGGTTACACTTATGGTCATGCAGGCATTGTATACCATAGCGCAGCACCATTATTTTGTCTTATTTTAAGACTGTAGTGATTTATTTTGTCCATGTATCCAGCGGCTTTTTTGATAATTTGAGGCATCTATATGTGATTATATTGTATATGAATTCTAATATGAATAAAATTGTTTATACTGCGTATTCTACATTCTCTGTGCCAGTTGTTTATTCCTTTAGTGGCATTTAGTGTTCATTGATCTCTGCGGAATGTGCCCATGGTTGGTTTTGGGTTTTAAGGACTAATATGTATATGTTTGTATTTTCTGTTTTCAAACAGAGAGTCCGTGCTTTGAATATGGATTATAAGGCTGGTCATTGCTGGCTGGTCATTGCTTGCGTTGAGAAACATGTGATGGTGTCTCCGCGGCTTCTGTTTTGCATGTTTTGCATATTTCCCATAAGGGATGGGGGCAGTGCTCTAGCATCACAGCGTTGAGAAACACGTGATGGTGTCTCCGCAGTGTTGGATGTTGATCTCCATGAGTTCATTCATCCTCATTTTTCACAGTCTTTTACTAGGCATTGCTCCTACCAGTCAGTTTCCTACTCCACACTGATGAGGGGCAATACCCCGAAACAGCTGTCTGTGGATGGATACCATGTTTTGGCATAGGTGGTTTCCTTCATTGGAGACTGCCCTTCCCGTGGTTGTTCCTTCCCGGGGAAAGACCTGGCTGGTCACTGCTTGCATTGAGAAACATGCGATGGTGTCTCCGCGGCTTCTGTTTTGCACCTCATGGTAGAACCCGACATGAGTGCCTTCTTGCTGCACTATCTGCAACATGATCCCCATATAGTAGTGATTAGGAATAATGCTGACTATTGGTTTACCACTTTATTAGATCCAGGTTATAAAACCAAATTTTGCCAGATGATTCCCGCCCTAGAAAGGGACCCGTGAATGTTCACAGAAGAGCTTGATGGTGGAGAGTTTCTTTGCTCCTTACTTTTGGCGTGGTGCTGTGTGGCGGCCATGGTTTCTGTGATGCTGTGCTGGTGGGGCGGTGCGCTCTGGAGTCATGGGGACTCTATCTTGCAGTATGTGTGCTGTGAGACACCAGGCTGTGTGCCCTGTCGCTGCCTTGTGGCTGTGGAGGTGGCCGGCGCAGGGATCTGCTCCGTGGGTTGATGGGGACTCCTTTCATTTGGTGTTGGTGCTGTGTGATGGCCATTGTTGCTGTGGTTTTGTGCTGGTGCAGTGGTGCGGTCTAGAGATACCTGGCCGTCTGCTCTGCTGGTGCATTACTGATGTTGCAGTGGTTGTCGCATGGCTCTGCTCCGTTAGGGCTGTAGGACCTATTATGAGGTTTACCTTGACGTTGCAGTGGGCTTTATACAGTCTGATCAGAATGTTAAACTAAGATCCTCAAGTTCAGTTATATAATTTTGCCTAGCGGCATTAGATCATTGTTTGATTTTTGGGTGTAGTGAAAGACCTGTCGGTCCCTGTTCTACTATTTCTACTGTGTTGAAATTGATGCCACTTTGGTGGCATATGCCAATAATTTTTCGAAATGTGAACACTCCTTTTTGAGTGTGCATCTCCTGGATTGGGTTTAGAGAAAGACCTGTTGGTCCCTATTAGACTATTTCTACTGTGGTGAAATTGATGCCACTTCTGTGGTGTAAGGCTCTCATTCTTTTAAATGTGAACACCCCTGGTAGGGTAAGCATCTGCTGGATTGGGTGTAGTGAAAGGCCTGACAGTCCCTAATAGACTATTTCTACTGTGGTGAAATTGATGCCACTTCTGTGGTGTAAGGCTCTCATTTCTTTAAATGTGAACACCCCTGGTAGGGTAAGCATCTGCTGGATTGGGTGTAGTGAAAGGCCTGACGGTCCCTAATAGACTATTTCTACTGTGGTGAAATTGATGCCACTTCTGCGGTGTATGGTCCCCATTTCTTTAAATATGAACACTCCTGGTAGGGTGTCCATGTGCTGGATTGGGTGTAGTGAAAGACCTGTCAGTTCCTATTAGACTATTTCTACTGTGGTGAAATTGATGCCATTTTGGTGATATCTGGAAATATTATTTGGAAATATGAACACTCATGGTTGAGTGTTCACCTACTGGATTGGGTGTAGAGAAACACCTTTTGGTCCCTATTAGACTATTTCTACTGTGGTGAAATTGATGCCACTTCTTTGGTGTAAGGCCCTAATTTTGCTAAATGTGAGCACACCTTGTAGGGCGTTCATCTGCTGTATTTGATGTAGCTCTGAAAAGGGCTTTTGTGTTATCAAGAGGCCTAAAGACTCTCCCTAGTAGCTGAGCAATGTCTCCCTATGCTTGTAGATGCAATGTGCGCAAAATGACAGTGGCAGGGCTGAAATAGACCCTATAATGCTGGGCGGCCAGCCAATCACAGTAATTCCACAACCAAGATATCTGCAGCATCACTGTGATTGGTTAAAAAGCCCAGCATGTTTAGTGGCTGCAAAGGAGGTGCCAAAACTGCAGGGTGGGACACCTAAATATAGCGAGGCAAGTACACAAATGCTAGCAATATAATGAGTAACCTGAATACCTAATTATTTGTGCAAATAGTGAATAGTAACAAATCTATTCGCTCATCACTATTTGAGACTTTGTGAGGGCAGTTATTTCAATAGAGTGTAAATAACAGATACTGGATTGAATAGGGTCGAAAATAGAGTTATCTGAGAGATAGCGGATTAGTCGAGAGTGGACCAAGTGCTCCAAGAGTTTAGATATGAAGGGAAGACTATAGACAGTTCCTTAGTTAGCAGCACTGTTTTGCCGAGGGATTTTTTTTATTAAGTAATGGATGTATGATGGCATTTTTACTGTAAATAATTAGGGAAAGATACTGGAAGAGAGAGGTTGAATATTTTTGTTAGGTAGGAGGTGAGAGCAGGGGAAAAGAGCTCGCGGAGATGTGACGGAATAGGGTCACTGGTGCAAGTAGTGGGCGAGAAGATGCAAGATGCAAGTAACTAATACTCCATATCTTTTCATCTTTTTGCACTTTTTATCATTTTTGCAGGATGCATCTAGACATCTTCATGTTAGCTTGGTTTTTTCTGTGTGATGCATATACACAGTGCTGAGCAGCCCGCCTGCTAATACTATGGGTGTCATTAATAGGCTGTTCGGACACTTTGCACCACACTTATCTGTGTGACTTATGTCCTATGCAATCCCTATTTGTGTGCATTTTTTTTTCCACTAGGCAGCCAGACCATATTGGGTTACTGGCTGTTCTCATCAGTGGTTTTGCACCTGTGCTGCCCCAGCCTTTATCAATGGAGGTCTGCTGCATCCTGCTAGTGCATTAGTCAGGGTTTTGGTGAGTTAACCTTTCAAATGTGTTTTTTTTAATTTTTGGGAATTTTTTCTTTATGTGCGCTGTCGAGAAGATACAAGGAGCCTGATCACTTCATCTTCTGAGATTAGTTCAAAGTCAGAGACTGAGCTAGTGGTGGAGAGGACAGTTTATGGTATGAGGGGATTGGGAGAAAGTTTCCTGCCAGATACTGTAATTTTTTTTTAAAATAATTGGCCACATCGTCAGTGTTGAGATCCATGGTTAGGGTCTGCACTCTTGAGTTGAGTAGGGAAAGAAAAGTGTCAAAGAAACATTTAGGATTATTGAATAGTGAAGTGATGAGGGTGTTGAAATAGGTTTTGTTTGGAGAGGTGAAGGGCAAAATTGTATGTTTTAAGCATAAACTTATAATGGATGAAATCTTAGGGCAGATTGGATCTTCTCCACAGATTTTTGGCTCACCTGGAGCACCGCTGTGGGAAACATGTTTGCACTGTGTGCCAGGGTTGTCGCCATCTGTGCCGAGTTATTCTATGTATGGGATGTGCAGCTTCATCCAGGGCACTTTGCAGTGTTTCATTGTAATGTTTCAGTGTAAAGTCAGGTCATGAGAGGGAGGAGATTGGGGCCAATGATGATTGCAAATTCTTCATAAGCTTCTGGGTGTTAATGGCCCATATATTTCCATAAGTGTGTAAAGAGGGGGTGTCCTGAGCTGGATGACAGTTTTTGACAGAGAATGAAAGAAGGTTGTGGTCAGAGAGCAGAGAGAGGAGTTGGTAAAATCATACATTGACCAAAGTCAGGAGAAGACCAGGTCAAGGGAGTTTCCATCTTCATGTGTAGGAGAGTTAGAAAGCTCGGAAAGGCCGAAGGAGGAGGTTAGAGATAAAAGGTGAGAGGCAGAGGAGAAGTGGAAAGCAACGGGATTATTAAAGTCTCCCATGAAGAGGTTGGGGATGTCACAGAAGAGAAAAATGTGGTAGCCAGGTGGCAAAGTGATCAAGGAACTGACTGGAGGTGCCTGTAGGACGATACACAACCATCACTCGCATGGAGTAGGGGATGTAGAGTCTGACAGCATGGACTTCAAAAAAGGGAAGATAAGTGAGGGTACTTGGGGTATAATCTGAAAGATACATTTGGGTAATGAGAGCAGAGAAGTAAAGTTTTCTCCAATGGTTTCATTTTTTTCTGCTGCACACAATAAGGCAGAATACAACAGGCCATGCTATCCAGTCCAAAATTGCAGGCTTTGGGATCTGTTTGCCTCATTATATGAAGTATAATTGGGGTTCCACATGAATTCTGTTTTTTTGTTTTGATTTTTACTTTACTTTCGGCAGAAGCCCTCCATGAAGATCTCAAGGGAAACTCAAACATGGTGTGAAACTAATGTTTGACAAGCATGCTCTTTTCAACAGAACTGACTGATCATTTCATTTATGAGGACAACCATGCTCCTTATAGAAAATTATGCTGTTAAATAAAGTGAACTGTCAAACTGAATTTCAATACATGTATGCTGAACTAGAATGGTTTATAGTACCTTTGGATAAAAAATAATTTCACAGTACATTTACATTATTAAAGCTTTTTCTTTTATTTACGCTGATAATTTACCTTTAGGAAATGGAATCATAATGAAAGCTTCTATAAGAACTCAGTCAGATGTCATATTTTTGAAAATGAGTCTTATCTGTGGTTTTCATGGAGAGAACTGATATCCAGTTTAGTCTTTAGGGCTGTTCACATTTCCATGTATTTTCGTGGACCAAGTGGTCAGCACAAAATAAAGGAGATATATCCAATTTTGAGCCAAGTCTTGAATCAATCTCACCAATGCAAGTTTATGGGTCTGTGAAAAAAAATCAGACAGCACTTGGATGCCATCTATGAGTTGTCCATTTTTTTAACTGACTGTTTGATGTGAGAAGGTTAAGAAATCATAACTTTTTGGCATCCAAGAAAAACTGATGATGCTCCCAAACTCTGATGGCTTAAAAACAGATTGCACTGACCAAACTGTGTTGAAACTCTGATAAAAATTACAGATGAAACTTGGACCACTTTTTTGGATACAAGAAAAAAAACAAAGTCTGGATGACCCTTATCTCTGAACTACTGACTTTTGTTTAAAGGACATGTCCCCTCTGAATTGTAAAATGCTGTGGAATATGCTGGTGCTATAGACATGAAAATTAATAGAATTATTATTGTTATTCTAAAAAGTATTTGTTCACCGTCTATGCACCCCACCTGTAATGAATACTTTATATATAAATAAGCGTGTACTGCATTATGCAATCTTAAACACCTCCGCTTCCTACATGGTGTCCCTGTGTTAATGGAAAAATACATGTAGACACAGCACATACTGTTCTTTGGTAGCAGATAAATAAATGTGAAATATGAGATATACCTGCCACAACAATGTGCCTGTTGTATAACAAAGATAATTTTATTGTGCAATACCCTCAAGATTAAATTTAAATATTTGGCTTTCTGTATAATCCTATCAGTACTTTCTTTCTGTTTATTTTAATATAGGGAAACTAAAGAACTTATAGTGGATCTGTCACACCAGATTTCACAATACAGACAGTATGACCTGATGACCTGATCTACTTATTTTGAACTTCTGTTAAAATGGCTGTATAATCCTTTTTGATAGTTCTTTCGCCTGATACTAAAATGTCCTAATAGTTTCTTCAGAGAACATGACTTGAATGCTCAAGCCATCTATTCGGTGTATAAATCCTAAAAGTTAATATTGACCCTTTGTGGTGCTAGCAGGTACGCAGGATGCAGTGACGAGACGCGAGACGGTCTTCTGCTTTTGGTAACAACTTTTATAGGTTTATAGGTAACTATCCGCAGGGATAGTCTATGCAACCGAACAAGATAACAGGAATTGTCCTCGCAGGGACTCAATACAAGCAAACACGGAAATATAAGAACACGGCTACGTCCGGCCAAGCCACGGTATGGCCGACTACAGGTCTTTAACTTTATAGTGTCACTTAACCGGCTCAACGTCCCTCGGCGTCCCTGACGTTGGTTCATCATCGGCGTAGCAGCTGCTGGGCACAGCCGCTGAAGATCTGTAGCAGACTTTGAGCGTTCCGTCGCTCCGGTGAGGCGGGGGCACGACAGGCCCCGGAAGAGTCCTTGGACAGGTGGGCCGCAGCCCCCGGATCGGGACAAACAGCCGCGATGAGGGGTGGCGACTGGCAGGCCACCTGCGCAGCCAGCGACTGCAACGGAGGACCTGCGTCGAGAACCAGCCCGGCCCTTGCCATGGACTGGAGCGAGACAGTGGTGGCCACCAACGGCACTGAACTAGCCGCGGCCACGGGTAGAAGCGGGGCGGCTGCGGGCAGCAGGGGCAGGCCCCAGCCACGGGCTGACGTGAGGCGGCAACGGCTGCTGGGACCCGCGGGCAGGCCACAGCCACGGCTGGAGTGAGGCGGCAACGGCCACAAATGACCGCGGGCAGGCCACAGTCGCGGGCTGGAGGGAGGCGGCAGCGGCTGCTGGTGACCGCGGGCAGGCAGCAGCCGCATGCTGGAGGGAGGCGGCAGTGGCTGCTGGTGACCGCGGGCAGGCAGCAGCTGCGGGCTGGAGGGAGGCGGCAGCGGCTGCTGGTGACCGCGGGCAGGCCGCAGCCGTGGGCTGGAGTAAGGCGGCAGCGGCCACTGGTCGATGCAGGGCAGCGGTTCTCAGATGGTCATCTCGGCGCCGTCCCACTGATGTCCAGGGGGAGTGTCTCTCCTGTCTCTGGCCTCCTTCCTGGCTCTGGTGAGATGCTCTGGCTCTCAGTTGCTCCCACACTCTCCTGCTCCTTCTGTCCCATTCTGCTGACTCACTGTGACTCTCATTCCCCGCCCCTTTTATACCGGCTGCTACCCCAGCCCATCTGTCAGTCTTACCAGTCGGTCCCTGAACTCTGTCCCCTGGAAACAGTTCCCCCTGGAACCTAGGTGATGGTCCCCTTGGTTCTGACCCGGACACTCGGCGGGGACCCTTCCTCCCACACTCCCCCACCCTGTATGCTCGACAATCCTCGGGCGAGGGCTTTAGTAGACTCAAGTTAGTCTCTTGAGATGACAGTTCTTGTCTCCATACGAACTGGTCCTGTTCGTAGCATTCAGGGGGTTTGCCAGCTGTTGACCGCTCGGAGTGTCTAAGTTTGGTTGTGGTGGAGTTTTCTGGGGTGGTGGACGGTGGTAGGTCGGTTGATTCTGGTGGGGTGGCTGGGTCCTCCTCATCATCCAGGTGCCAGACCGCTGATGGGGACCTGAGGGGTCGGCTCTGATCGCAGGGGATCAGTGGACACACAGGGCCGTACCATGTTACGGTGTACAACACGAGTGACAGACGCGCCGTTTTCTTCAGATTGTATTTCATACACAGGCCCATCGGGGCTTATTCGGCGCAACACTCGGTGCGGGTTTTCCTCCCACCATGGCTCTAACTTGTTTTGGGGGCGCTGATCTAGCACGAGTACCCAATCCCCAGTTTAAAAGTCAATAGGTGGCGGTAGCGCTCCCCCTGGTGTTCTAGGTCCTGGAGCTTTGTATGGACGATTCGATGAAGGGTTTGTAGTCGGTGCCAGTGGCTCCAGACCCAAGAGGATACTCCAGTCCAGGGTTGAGGTTCCTCCGGGTTTAGCACCACTTCTGTGATCCCTTTGCCTTCTCGTCCAAACAGCAGTGAATAGGGCTATAACCGGTCACCCGGTGCACTCGGTTGTTGTAAACCCACACCAGTTCAGGGATATACTCAGGCCAGCGGGCCTTTCGGTCGCTTTCCAGGGTACTCAGCATTTGAATTAGTGTCCGATTAAATTGTTCGCAGGCTCCGTTCCCCTGCGGGTGATATGGTGTAGTCCGAGACTTATCGATACCATAGAGATGATGCTGTTCTTCCATGACTCTACCTAGGAAGCACGCTCCCTTATCAGAATGTATTCATTGCGGGCAGCCGTACACTTGGATGAAGTTTTTACAAATCGCATAGGCGGACGACTCTGCAGTTTGGTCTCCGGTGGGGGTGACCACGGCGAATTTGGTGAAATGATCCACCATAACGAGACAATGTTCATACCCATGGTATGCGGTACCTATGGTCAGATAGTCCACCATGAGGAGCTCAAGGGGAGCTGATGTTACGATTGTTTGTAGCGGGGTTCGTTTAGCAAGCTCACATGGGCGGCAGGTTTATCAAACTTCCTCCACAGCGGCGTGTAAGCGTCGGTGGTAAACTATCTGTTGTAACCATTGCAAAGTCTTTTGAGCACCGAAGTGAGCCCCTTTTTCGTGGGCTTCATGCTCCAGTTGCCCCAGGTGGGCTCCGGGCACGACCACCTGCTGCGTTGTAGCAGATGTCGTCCGGGACACGGCCTTCCGATATAACAGCCCCTTTCTGATGACTAGTTTTTCCCATTGGTGCAACATTAGCAACATATCCTGAGTCAACGTCTGAACTGCGATCCAGTGGGCAATTTGCCGATGGCCACTCATCAGCGCAGGAGTCCAATTTCTCCATCTTCCTGCTGCTGTTGGATCCATCTGTCACGTGGCTGTTCCAGCATTCCCCCGGGGGTCCCGGATGGGGTGCTCCCTGCACGGCAGCTGTAAGCGCGGCAGTGGTGAGGGCGAACGGCATCTCCTCTCCTTCCAATTCGTCATCTCAATTTTTCCCTGGGGTGGTGTGTCGGATCGTGGAGAGGGCGTCAGTGTGCACGTTTTCAGCCCCTCTCTTGTAGATGATCTTATAGTTGAACTTAACCATCCGAGCCACCCACCGCTGCTCCAGAGCCCCCAGTTTGGCATTCTCCAAATGGGCTAGCGGGTTGTTGTCAGTCCGCACCACTACTTCGGTGCTCGACAGATACTCTGCGAATCGCTCCGTCATTGCCCACACTACCTCGAGGAGCTTGAGCTTAAAGGAGCTGTAATTGTCAGGGTTGCGTTCGGAGTCGTGCAGCGACTGACTACCATAGGTGATCACTTTTTCTCGGCCGTCCTGAACCTGTGACATCACAGCCCTTAATCCCTGGAGACTCCCGTCGGTATGCAGTATGAACCGTTGTGAGAAATCCGCATATGCCAACACCGGGGCTTCCGAGAATGCAGCCTTAAGATCTTGGAATGTGTCCTCTTGTGGTTGCTGCAACTGGATCTTCCACCCAATCGCCCCAGTGGGAGCCCCCTTTAGCAGGTCCTGCAGGGCTCGGGCTCGGTGTGCAAAATTCTTCACAAACCGACAGTAGTAGCCGGCCAACCCCAGGAAGGCTCACACATCCTTCACTGTCTCGGGAGTAGGCCACCCCTGGATGGTGGCAACCTTTTCCAGGGATAGTCTAACACCCTCTGCCGAGACGACATGCCCCAGATATTCGATCTGGGTGCAGAACAGGTAGCATTTCTGGGGCTTTACCTTCAACCGGTACTTTTGCAGCCGGCCGAGCACCTGCCCCAACCACCGCAGGTGGTCCTCGAACGTGGCGGAATAGATGATGATATCATCCAGGTATATCAGCGTGGATTAGAAGTTGAGATCTCCTAGACACCACTCCATCAACCGTTGGAAGGTTCCTGGTGCCTTGGCCAGCCCGAACGGCATACGGTTGAACTCAAACAGCCCCATGGGAAGAATAAATGCCGTCTTGGCTCTGTCTTCTTCCGACATCAGCACCTGCCAGTACCCACTGGCCAGGTCTAGAGTTGAGAAGCATGTTGCATTTCCTAAGGTGGACAGAGACTCTTCTATGCGGGGCAGTGGTTACAAATCCTTGATGGTGCAGGCGTTCAACTTCCGATAGTCCATACAAAAACACAGGGTGCCATCTTTTTTGCATACCAACACACTGGGGGCCGTCCATGGGCTCTGGCTTTCTCGTATGACCCCCTTCCGGAGCATTTGGGCTAGTAGGGTTTTCACTTCTTGGTATAGCTGTGGAGGGATTTGCTGATATCGTTCCCGGATGGGGGCCGCACCTGCTGTGGGGATTCCATGCATGATGGCCGTGGTGCATCCAAAGTCGTCCTCGTGGCTAGCGAAGATACTGTTATACTGTCCGAGAAATGTCTCTACCTGGAGAGGTTGGGCTGGCGTTAGGCTGGAGAGCTCGGCCCGCATTCTCTCCAGGATGGTTCGACCTTTCTCCTGGGTCGAGGACTCGGCAGTCTGCAGGGTCCATATAGTTACTGCCCAAGGATCCTCGGGCTGCACCTTCAACTGGACCATGGGAGCAGGCAGCACCTCCTCCAAAGGCCTTACTAGTTTGGCCATTTCGGCTTGGGGCTTCAAGATGATATCTTGGTCTTCCAGGTTGATGCAACGCACCAGGACGGTCCCTTCCCACAATGTGGCCAGGGAGCGAGCTACCAGTATGCCAGGATGCAGGCGCTCCGAGTAGCATGGCTCCACCTGCATCTCCACGCCCTCCAATGGCATTGGGGCGCAGATTGGTAGGGCCACCACCGCCTGCCCTGGGGAAGCAGGGGAGCTGCTGGCGCAATGACTTTGCCCAGCGCCTCGCCCTCCTGGCAATCCTGGAGCACTCGTGCCTCCCGCACAGCTGGAAGACCTGCCCTTGGGCCGTGCGGGAACCCCACCTGCGTGGGGTCGTTGAGGAGTATATTGCCAAACTCCCGTAATATGTTCATACCCAAGATAACTGGATGGCGGTCGTTAGTTTCTCCTTGGGACAGGACCACTCCCCGGTGGCCGAGGGGTTTACCACACAGCGTCATTTGGAGCCATACCACTCTGGTGACAGGAACCGCCAGTTGGTTTGCGGCTACCAGCTTTATCATGAGCCCCCACTGGGGCCTCGCTGCCTCTGGGAAATGCTGCCGAAAGTAGGTTGCAGGCATGGTCGTTACTTGCGACCCCGTGTCTACTAGGCACCGTACCGCGCGGCCCTCGACTTCTGCCCATACTACTGGGCACTTGGTGACCAGATCTTCGGGACTTCCACCACCCCTTGTTGTGGCCTCTGGCTCCGAGCGGCGTTCCCCTTGCCCGGAGCCCTCTAGTTCAATGTCCGTCGGGGTGGGTATCTCCCACGCCGCGGACACTCCCATGCGAAGTGTCCCATTTCTCCGCACTCATAAACACCGGAACTGCGAGGCCCGGCCTCCCCGGGCATTGAAGCCAGGCCGCCCAGGCATGGGCTCAGTTCTCTTCTTTACTTCGGCCAGCTCGCCTTGGATACTCTTCAGCTCCTGTCTCACTTCCTCAATCCACTGGGGCTCTCCGGCAGCGTTCATGGCTGCCTCCATGCCCCAGGCCTTCCCCACGGGGACCGTCATCCCCTGCTCCTGCTCTTGTACCCGGGCCTGACTCCCCACCTCAGAGAAAGCTATACGTGGGTTCACTCGGATCTGCTCCCGCAATGCCTGTTTTATTAACGGGTCCCGGAGTCCAGTCATTAACAGGTCACGTTGGGTAATGTCGATACTCCTACTCCGTCCTTCTGCTCGATGGCTGTGTATAACTCCTGGAGGACATTCATATACTGGGTGATAGTTTCCCCCTCTCCCTGCATTCGACTGAACAACCGGGTCCTCAACTCTCCCATGTTTGTTGGATCCCCATGAGTTTCTTCCAGAGTCCTCAAGACCCTAGCAAAGGTGTCCCGGGTCTCAACATTACTGAATTCCGTGATTCCCCATCTAATGCCATGAGAGCTACTTCCGCTTCTAAATCAGGGGTCATTGGATGCATGCGGAAGAGCCCCCACATGTGCTCTGTCCAGCTCCACAACAGGGTATTGGAGCCAGAAAACCGTGGCAGGTTGCTTAGAATAGCCCCCCAAAGAAATGCTGGACCGGGGACCCCCATTATCGGCAGCGCCTGCGGCCCCACTTTGGTCAGGAGTACCGCTGTCTGCGCTCGGAGACTGCATCCTGCCGACTACGCCAAATGTGGTACTAGCAGGTACGCAGGATGCAGTGACGAGACACGAGACGGTCTTGTGCTTTAGGTAACAACTTTTATAGGTTTATAGGTAACTATCCGCAGGGATAGTCTAAGCAACCAAATAAGATAACAGGAATTGTCCTCCCCGGGACTCAATACAAGCAAACACGGAAATATAAGAGCACGGCTATGTCCGGCAAAGCCGGTCACTATAGGGCCGCAGTATTGCTGACTACGGGTCCTTAACTATATAGTGTCACTTAACCGGCTCGATGTCCCTCGGCGCCCCGGACGTTGGTTCTTCGGCGTAGCAGCCGCTGGACACAGCTGCTGAAGATCTGTTGCAGACTTCGAGCGTTCCGGCGCTAAGGTGAGGCAGAGGCACGACAGGCCCTGGAAGAGTCCTTGGATAGATGGGCCACAGCCCCCTGATCAGGGCAAACAGCGGCGATGAGGGGTGGCGGCTGACAGGCCACCTGCACAGCCAGCGACTTCAACGGAGGACCCACGGCGAGCACCGGCTCGGCCCTTGCCGTGGACTGGAGCGAGACAGTGGTGGCCGCCGACAGCACTGAACTAGCCACGGCCACGGGTAGAAGCAGGGCAGCTGTGGGCGGAGGGGGACAGGCCCCAGCCGCGGGCTGACGTGAGGCGGCAATGGCCACTGGGACCCGCGGGCAGGCCGCAGCTGCGGGCAGGAGCGAGGAGGCAACGGCTGTGAGTGACCGTGGGCAGGCCGCAGCCGTGGGCTGGAGGGAGGCGGCAGCAGCTGCTGGTGACCGCGGGCAGGCCACAGCCGCGGGCTGGAGGGAGGCGGCAGCGGCTGCTGTTGACCGCAGGCAGGCCGCAGCCGCGGGCTGAAGTAAGGCGGCAGCGGCCGCTGGTCAATGCGGGGCAGCGGTTCTCGGACGGTCATCTCGGCGCTGTCCCACTGATGTCCAGGTGGAGTGTCTCTCCTGTCTCTTGCCTTCTTCCTGGCTCCGGTGAGTCACTCTGGCTCTCAGTTGCTCCCACGGTCTCCTGCTCCTTCTGTCCCTTTCTGCTGACTCACTGTGACTCTCATTCCCCGCCCCTTTTATACCGGCTCCTCCCCCAGCTCATCTGTCAGTCTAACCAATCCCGTCCCTGAACTCTGTCCCCTGGAAACAGTTTCGCCCCGGAACAAAGGTGACGGTCCCCTTGGTTCCGACCCGTACACTCAGCGGGGACCCTCTCTCCCACACCTTTGACAAGCCTTGCCAAATGACTTAAGATAAAGTGTCGAACCAGACACTTAATTTGCAGATGTGTTTTATGGTGTTTGCCCCTTATCAGTGCAAAACAGAAGGTCTGATTTGGCTAAGTGAAAGTTTTCTGACACAGGGCCTAAGGGGAAACATTTTTCCATGTAGATAGTGTCAATCAGGTGTAAGGAGACTTATGGGCTATACAATGCCTCTCTGGGAGCATTCTCAAAGGAGCACTGTAAGGCCTATAAGTCTCTGTGCTGATTTTGCACTCCCCATAAAAATAAAAATTTCACCCTAGATACACTGATAGTAAAAAAAAAAGCATTTTTAGAAGTCCGGCTAGAATTCCAAAATGCTTGTTTTAATGTCATTTTCTTTTTGCAAATCTACATGAAAAATGAGCTTCTGTGTTCTAAGGCTATGTGCACACGGTGCGGATTCTGCTGTGGATCCGCAGCGGATTTGGCCCTGCGGATTCGGAGCAGTACTGCATGTGATGTACAGCACCATTATAGCCTATGTAAATCAAAATCCGCAGTGCACATGCTGCGTTTTTTTCTGCGCAGATTTGCTGCAGATTGAAAAATGCAGCATGTCACTTCTTTTGTGCGGTTTTGCTGCAGTTCTCCACCTGCTCCATTCTAGAAATCTGCAGGTGGAAAACCGCACAAAACGTGCAGTAAATCCGCAAAAAAAATGCAGGTCATTTTACCTGCGGATTTAGTAAAATCTGTGCGGAAAAGCCTTAGAGCTTGTAAACATAATTTTTCAGGATAGCCAATAAAGGTATCACGCCTAGAATTTTTTTATCTTTTTTGGTCATAAATGTATTTACATCAACATCAAGCAAGAAAACTTTCACAAATATGCAGCCATTCTGACATGGATCCTTTTTTAGCAACAAATGTGCATTAAAACTTTGTATCACTGTCATCATTATGTTCTTTCAACTGGAAATGTTGCATTCTTAAATGACTGAGTAGTATAAAGTGTTCAAGTGATTAATATTATTTTCTGGACTGATAAACACTGACACATTATGAAGTTTTATGTGCAACTTTTCTCAGTACCAACAATGTGACATTGTATTTGTATGCCAGAGTAATGATGTAACACATTCTGCATGTGAAATATAAAGTACTGCTGTTGTAATAAATATTTAAACACAGAGCATTTAAAAAATTAACTGGAGAGAAAGATGGCTATGGGTCATGCTGTGTGTACTACTGATTGCCAAGACAGATCAAGGTATGAATTTGCTATATACTATATGAGTCTAACATGCTGTATAAGGAAAATCTCAAAATAATCTCTTAGAAAATATATTTGTTAATTTAACAAAACTCAGAATTTGTAAGAAATGTCATCGTTCACAAAAACCTCGGTGCTAGTAACCAAAATTTAATTTAATTTTGCTTATACTGCGAAAAACATACTGGCAAGAAGGGCATTAAGCCTTAATTTTAAATAGACCAATTTTCCCATGCTGCATTTCAGGACATTGATTGGGGACAGCTACTGTCAGATAGTCACAGTGATACTGTATACAACAAAAATTAAACTGCACATGGGTTACACCTATAATAGGGCATTTAGAAACAATAAAATTCTGATGGGTCGGCTCTAGCATTTAAAAACTATAAAGAGATGTATAGAATCTGTAAAAAAAAGAAGTGTTCATATCAATTATAGTAAAAAATGAAAGGCAGGTAGCCAAGGAAAAGAAGACAAATCCCAAGTAGAGATGAGCAGATTGATCCTTGGAGGATCAAGTTCAAGTCGAATTCATTGAAATTCACGGTTTTACTTGAATAACAAACATGTTCAGTTTTGATTTGGGTTTCATAAAGAAAAGAAAAAAACTTGACTGGCACCATTTCCCACACTATTGAACATAAAAGAGCAGGATAATGTCTTTCTGTGTGGCAGCGCTATTTTCCCCATAATGTCAAATGTCATGCAGCTATGAAATCTTATGTAATATCATACCTTGTATGGTGGGATCAATTCCTGAGCCATCACAAATGGGCGGTTCCCTGAATTCTTCTGAATAGAAGGACACCGCTGAACAGAGGCCAGACAAATTCCAGAGTACTGCCGGGGTCACACTAATCGACGCAAAATACTGTCCGTAATTTACATGCGTAATACGGAGAAACGTCCCCTAAATAGTGCGCCGTATGTCATCCGTAATCAAGGTGTGGTCGCGTATTTTGCGCATGTAAACATCCGTGTGTAATCCATATGGCATACGTATGCCAAGATTTTCTCGCAGGCTTGCAAAATGGACATTTATCGGTTTTGAGGCCTGCAAACTATTTAAATCATTAACCTACACCCTATTTATTTGCTCTGTAACAGGTGGCAGCCTCCATTCTGTCCATTTTTGGTGTTGTATGGCCAACATGACAGACAGTTTGAGTTTCAACACAACTGAGCAGGTTCTTTTCCAATGGCTTTTGTCATGCCGCTTTGGTCAGCCATACCCAGTGATAGTGGATCCGCGAAGGAGGAGACACATGTGGGTCCATTCACTTTTGAGGCAACGACTCACAAGAGCTCATTTCCACCGCCTCTATTCTTCTCTGCAGGATCGTCAGGAAAAATTTTTTCAATACTGTCGCATGAGCCTTGCAACATTTTGATCTACTCTTGGAGACAGTGCGCCCTGGGATAACCTTTCAGGACACAAGGATGCGCAAAGCTATATCTGCAGAGGAGCGACTTCTACTCACATTACGGTATGTACTACACAACCACATTCTCTATGTTCATGATGTGTTGCCCGAAGTATGTGTATTTTCTTATTTGTGCTCATTTTTTGGCCTCATCTTAGTCCTTATATATTTAAGCTTACAGACTAGAATGTTATGTGTAATATGTACTGAATATCACATAGTCATTATGCTTGAAAAAATATGTGTGTTAGTAGATGAAAAAAGAAAATGTTTGGTATGTATGTAGCTGTTGTTTTTCTCATTTTTGGATTCTAAATGATACATTTCTGTTGTTCTCCAGCTTCCTGTCCACTGGCCTGTCCTATGCCGCCCTCCACCATGAGTTTTTCATTGGAAGATCTGCCATTTCTGGCATAGTCAGGTCGACATGTAGTGAAATCTGGTCAAGACTACATCATCTCGTCATAGTAACATAGTAACATAGTTTTGAAGGCTGAAGAAAGACCTTATGTCCATCTAGTTCAGCCTATTTTTAGTGCAGCTGTTCTGCATTGTTGATCCTGGGGAAGGCAAAAAACCCACAGAGTAGAAGCCAATTTTCTCCATAGGGAAAAAAAAAATTCCTTCCCCTAAGCTGGGTCAATCATCTACCTATAATATTATGTTATTCATAACCTTCTATACTGTTACTCACAAGAAAAGCATCCATTCCTTTCTTAAATTCATTCAGTGAGTTGGCCATCACCACTTCCTCAGGAAGAGAATTCCAGAGCCTAACTGCTCTTAGGCCTGTTTCACACATCCGTTTGTGTCCATCAGTCAAAACTCGCCGTTTTGCAAAAACAAAGGATCCGCTATTTTTCTTGGCGGATCCGTTTTTTTTCCCATTGAGTTGCATTACTGGCGGGTCTTGATGGATGGCCATCCGTTGGATCTGTTTTTTTGTGGATCCGCCAAAATTTTGATGTCCGTCGACATGCCCGAACGGACCATGCAACATTTTTTCGGGCGGCCAGATCTGCATTTGTCACTGCTCATGCCCGAAAGACTTCACTCAGCCGCAAATTTAACCCTAAACTCTGTTCTAGCAGCGGAAAAATTCTCTCTCTCCCCCCCAAGCAGCGGTTCCTTTAAAATTCTTCCTTTGACGGATCCGTTAAAATAACGGTCCGGTGCCAAGCATTGTGGTCAGTCCAGGAACGGATCCGTTATCCGCCATTTTAGCAGATTTTGACTGACCAAAAAAACTGATGTGTGAAACAGGCCTTACCGTGAAGAACCCTCATGCCGAGCCCAGGATGGAAAACTGTTTGAGGATCTCAAGGGACTTTGAGGAGGAATGCTAGTTTCTAAATTGTATTGGGGCCCTTGATGGGAAACATATCCGGGTGCGTAAGCTGCCGAACTCTGGCTCCCAATTCTTCAATTATAAGCATTACTTTTCTGTTGTATTGTTGGCTCTGGCTGACCCTCAATACAAGTTTATAATTGTCGACATTGGGGCCTATGGAAGGTCGGGAGACTCTAGTGTCTTCAATACTTCCATTATGGGTCGGCGGCTACTCACCAACCACCATGCCAGCTATCAGGCTCGACTCAAGAATCAGTCCCTTATGTCCTTGTGGCAGATGAGGCGGTTCAGTTAACGCGCAATGTAATGAGGTCATATCCCTGGCACAACCTGGACCACCGGGGCAGAATTTTTACCTTGCGCTTATCACGTGCTTGGCGACTGGTGGAGTGCTCCTTTGGCATTCTTTGTGCCAAATTGAGGGTCCTCCAGTCTGCCATTCAGCTGAGTGAACAAAATGTGAATGAAGTTATAAAAGCATGTGTCGTTCTTCATAACTTCACCAGGACACATGATTGTTCATCATCTGCTGGTGTTGTGCGTGGGTTGGACAATGGGCATAGTGCGAGACCACATGCCAACCCTCAACGTAGACTGCTCTCAGGTCTCAAAGTGAGTGATATTTTCACAACTTATTTTATGTCACCTGAGGGGGAAACTTCTTGGCAAGAGCATGCTGTGTCTGATATAAATTTATGCTTTTTGGCTGTGTAAAAACCCCTTATGTTTTTCTCACCATGTAATTGCTTTGGCAAGCGTAGTTAGTATGTCGTGAACTTTTTGCATAATTGAGACAGAGACGTAAAATTGTGTTGACAAATTTTTACTTTTGCCAATTTTTTTGGGTTTTCAAACCATATTATTGCCATATGGTAAATGTGGCAATGGCACAAAGTGGCCTTTTTGCAGATTAGAAAAGTTACAAACAACATATTTGCAGAACCAAAAAAATACAAAAAAATAATAGCAAAAACAATATTCCAACCTTACAAATTGTGGTAGGTCGGGGGAGGAGAAGGTGGAAGACCAGCCTGTGTTTGCTGCTGGCTATTTTGCCCAACTTGGCCATCGCCCTGTGTGGGGGCATACTGTTGCCCATGATGTTGGTTGGGTACTGCCTCCTGTGATTGTGGTGGGTACTGGGCAGACTGATACTGGAGAGGGGCCTCCTGTTGGGGCTGGTAGGCCCGTGGATCATACTCCCCAAAATTGCCATGTCGTCCCCAACCAGGTTGGGACCAGCCTCCAACACTGGGTGGGAACAAATGGCCATATTGGTGAGGTTGGATAGAGGCAGACATATGCGGCTGCTGTGGGCAAGGTTGGGTAAGGGGAGGAAGGGGGTAAGATGTAGGCCCAAGTGTTGGAGGATCCTCAGAGTCAGATTGAGCAAGCATGTGTGTGTGTGGTCTAAGGCACATCAGATTCCTTGGGGAAAGCGGCCACCTCTCCAGAAATTCAAATAACTCATATGGGGTAAAGGGGGGTGTGCTTGTGTCAAGCAGGATCTGAAAACATCCTCGAATACGTAGCCTCACCTCACGGGGAAGGGACTGAAGATAACGGGCCAGGCTGCGCGAGTACACCTCCTCCCCATCATCATTATTCACTCTTGCAAGATAGTTGAGTACCCCTGTGTCAACATTTGTACAGTTATCTTGGGCAGGGATCTGGCGCCTTCTTCTACTTCGCCAGGATGGTCCAGCAGGCTGTGTGGAGCCCTGTAGCTGGGCAGTTGGGCTGCTGCTGATGTTGCCCTGATCATCCTGTATGGTGGATGATGCTGCAGCTTGTGGATGTGGTCCTGGTGGTGGGGTTTGTGGTGCAGGTCCACATGCAAGGGCAGGCGCAGGGTGATCAGATGAAACTTGACCCATGCTTCTTGTCGGGGGAGAAGATAGGCCAGTCACCTCTTCCCCTCCAGCTACAGGATTGATGATGGGCTCTGTATCTGAGCCAGATTCCCTTTCCGTAAGGTTAGACTGAGTTCTGTTATGAAATATAAAATAGCCAAAGCAAAAAACATTAGTTTTGGCCCTGTAAGTATCTGTGTAATGCGGTGTGAGGTATCTACTTACGGTCTCAGATCCAGAATTGGAGCGAGGAAGGAGAGACAATCGTAATGCACATATTTTCTCTTTGTGTGGCCCGCAAAACCACTCCTGGCCCGCTGCTGATGTTCCCGCCAGAACTGGTCGCGGCTGCTGCACCAGTGTATCATCACATCTTCAACTGCAAAGTGACAGGAAATATTCTAAATTTCTCATATTTGCTAATTAAAATTTTCAAAAAGTAGCATAGTCATGTGGCCTTTTAGGGTGTGCTTTCTACCCAGGTTGGCATATATAATTGGGGCAACCAGGCCAGATACACAGGGTCACAATAGCTCAGGAGTCAAGTAACTACTCTTAAATTTTTTGCCTAGGAGGATGAGGAGCTTGTGGACAGTGACCAATTATGTCAGGGTAAAGCAATGGGTCAAATAAAAATCTACAGGCCTCAAGAGGCAAAAAGGCCAAGCACAGGAAGGAAGGGGGGGCCTTATTCCAAAAGCATTTTTTGATGTGAGGTAATTTTCAACCCTTTTTTTGGTTGTACTTACTCATTTGCTGCTGCTCCTCACGTGGCCAATCACCAAAATCGTGGAACATCTGGCGACATATGCGCCTCCATGACGCCTCCTTTCATGGGTATCACATTGGCCCCAGATTTCCGGGAGCTCCTGCACTAGTATAATCAGCATCTCCACATTCATGTAGCAGGGTGCCATGATTCTGTACTCCGTGGAGGCGTACTTCCTGGTTGTCTGGAGCGCTTTTTGAGCTAGTTAGCATGTCTAAGCTTCCTGATTATTGGTTGGCCCATTTCCTGTCACCTGCCAAAGTCCTGCGTATTTCTCGCAAGTCACACGTGGGTGTCCTCCGAGCATTTTGGCGTGATCGGAGATTTAGTTTTCATCGTCTTATCTGCATGATTTGCAACTTGTAGACAGGCTGAAAACATGTGGGAATTCCTTAACAAACAGGCATTCCACACATGTATTCAAGCTGTCTACAAGTTGCAAATCATGCAGATAAGACGACGAAAACTAAATCTCTGAGCACGCCAAAATACTTGGAGGACACCAGAGCATGCTCGGGAAAACCAAAGCAACAAGTATACTCGCTCATCACTAGTTCTGAATAAAAGCTTCAACTCAATCCACAAAAAAAGTGAATCCCCACTCAGGTTTGTCATTTGTCAATGGAAATGTAAGGGGCTTCCACATTACTGGTAACACAAAGGCTCTTGCAAAGCAAAACGGCTCCCGCAAAAAAGAAATTTAGCAAATTTTGTGCTCCTAAATCCAAATATTCCCCTCCTTCTAAGCCATATTTAGCATGCATTTGTTTGGCATTACTGCTGTGAGGTGAGCCAACTTTATTTACGTATTTTCAGAAGCTTGAGCTGGGCGCAATGTATGGGCCACAACAATGTACTGGGCACAGCAATGTACAAATACTGCAACATACTGGGCAATACAATAGCTCCTCACCCCACAAAAGAGATCCAACAAATTCTGCACTCCCAAATCCAGATGCCCCCTCTTTTCTAAACTCAAGTGTGCCTAAGCGAGATTTAGCGTCTACAAGTTTGGCATTTCTGTAGCGATGATAACCCACTTAATTTATTAGTGCAAGTCTCTATAAGGATCGGCTGGGCATAAAGTATGAGCTCTACAATATACTGGGCACTACAATGGCAGATCTACAATTTTTACTCAGCAACATCCACTGCAGATACCTGCAGATAAATTCCCATAGGGGTATAATTTCCAAAATGGGGTTACTTGAGGGGGGATTCTGCTTTTCTGGCAAATAGGGGCTCTGTATATGGATTTCACAGATTTGTTCTCCACAAGTGAAATGGTGTTCTTTCCCTACCGAGTCTTGTCTTGTGGTTAAGCAGTACTGTACAGCCACATTTCAGTGGTCATAGCTAGTGTTGAGCATTCCGATACCGCAAGTATCGGGTATCGGCCGATATTCGCGGTATCAGAATTCTGATACTGAGTTCCGATACTTTTAGCATATCGAATACCGGAATCGGAAGTTCCCATAATGCTATGAGCCAGTTTGATTTGATTCAGCCAATGACAATCCTCAGAAGTGTGGGCACATCCTGTTAGGCATGTAGGCATGTTAAGTAATGGCATGGCTGTGATTGGCTGCTGAAATGATGTCATGATGCACTATAAAAGCCGCCTCAGCCGCCATTTCTGGTTCACTCTGCTGTGAATTCAGTTAGGGACAGGCTGCTGTTCAAGACTCTGAGGGACAGTTCGAGATAGCGATTTTCCAAATTATATTGTGCTTTACCCAGGCTACATAATAAACCACTGTAGCTTTCTTTTGCCTTGCAGCAGTGTTCACAGCTGTCTGCAAGGTCTGTGTGAGTGCAGCTCACGCTGTGTAGTGTGTCCTGCAGCCACGTCTGGTTGTAGGCCGCTCTGTGTGTGTCACTGCCTCATACATATTTTTCTTTTATTACAGCTCATTTTTCATTCTCCTATCAGTGTGCATCCATCCGTATCCATCTACATTGGTTGGTTGCAAACACTATATACGTAGGAGTAGATAGAGGAGCCCTTTTTCTGGCTTGTGCCCTTCAGCCGCAGCCAGATTAGTATTACCCTATTTTTAGGAGCCTCATCTTTTGCATTGTAGGCTACCTTCCTGCATTGTAATAGCTCCAAAAAGTTTGTGATACTATCGCTTTCAAATCTTTGGTCACATCCTTTTTGTTTTCTTGAAAAAAAACCCCCAAAATAAAGTTCACCAAACACTCCATTTGACAGTTGTGTAGGCCACATTAGCTCATATTAAAGTGTAGTCCACACTTTATAAAATTAGTGTTTCTTATACCTGTTAGCAGCTGTTCAGGAATAAGCACACTAAGCCCCCACTTTGTACTTTTCTGCCTATCATTATCAGTCTACTAAGATGAAGAAGGCAGGGAGTAAGGCATGTGGGCGTGGGCGTGGAGTTTCAGCAGGGAGAGGACGTGGGGATTCTGCAGGGAGAGGACGTGGGGATTCTGTGCCTGCTGCGGGCACCAGTGAGTCAGCATCCCCCAGTTTTATCAGGCAACAGTCCTTTATGCACAGCTTTGTAGGACCTCGCCGTACCCCACTGCTGCGGGACGAACAAATTGAAGTCGTTGTCGGATGGATGGCAGCTAACGCATTGACTTCAATGACTTCCACGTCCTCTCAGGGCCAGAGCACTGAAGAGCAACCATCTGTCTCTTCACCACCTGCCAAATTGCCCAGGCAGTCAGAGAGCCCTGAACAGGAGCCATCACAGTCTCTACTTCTGTTCTCTGAATCTGTTGGCTTGGACAGAGGGGGCCAGCCAAGCAGCATTCAAAAATGTGAAGAAGAGGGAGTATGCAGTGATGCGCAACTGCTTTGTCCCTCTGAATCTGAAGAGGCGGGTGGGCCAGTGCCTATTGTCAGCACACCTCAGTACGCATCAGATGATGAGGAGACTCAGGTGCCACTTTCTGGTGCGTACGGTGCTGGCGAGACTACCCAGGAGAAGCAGGTGTTTGAAGAGGGGAGTGTAGATGATGAGATCCTTGACCCATCATGGCGCGAGGAACAGGAAGGTGGTGGGAGCAGCTCTGAGGAAGAGATTCCCCGAACGGCCAAAACAGGAGGGAGAGGGAGGGGGCAGACTTGGTTGCCTGTAGCCTCCACTTCGGCACCCTTTAGGAGCATTCCTCTTCCAAAAGCCAAAACGGGTGCTCCCAAGACTTGCAGTGCGTGGTCCTTTTTGGACACAGTTGCAGATGACATTTGCTTTGTCAAATGCAAGCTGTGTCACCAGAAATTCAAAAGAGGGAAAAGTGTCAGCAACCTCAATACTACAAATATGTGGAAACATGTGCGGACCAAGCACGTGGTTGAGTTACAAAGACACACTGAAGGCATAGGCCAACCTACAGCACCACCTACCACCTCTTCAGCTCATGTTGTAGCTTCTTCCTTCAGCTCACACACAGCTGGATTGGCATCCTCACAGGATTGCCATGGAAGAACCTCTGGCACTGTTGTCCAGAGACCCAGTGACATTCCACCCACAGCACCATGTTCCCGTTCATCCTCACACTCCCAGGCCATTCTACAGCCATCGGTAGCACAGGCATGGGAGATAAGGCGGCCGTACTTGGCAAGCCATCCCCGAGCATAGGCTCTGAATGCTGGCATTGCCAAATTACTGGCCCTTGAAATGCTCTCATTCAGGCTGGTGGAGACTGACACCTTCCGGAACTTCATGGCATTGGCAGTCCCATAATACACCATGCCCAGCCGTTTTAATTTCAGCAGGCAAGCCGTCCCTGCCCTGCAAAAGCATGTGGAGGGAAAAATTAAACATGCGCTACTAAACGCCGTCAGTAGCAAGGTCCACCTGACCACCGATGAGTGGACCAGTACCCATGGACAGCGACGATACCTTTCACTCACTGCCCATTGGGTCAATGTTGTGGAGCCAGGTACAGATCTGGAGAGTGGCGCTGTACGTGTTCTGCCAACTCCAAGGATTGCAGGAATTCAGTTTGTACACATTGACTCCTCCTCATACTCCAGTTCCTCAGAATCAGCGCTGCAGGAGCCTGTTACGAAAGATATGAGCACAGCCATGGCCAAACGTCAACAGGCCGTACTGAAATTAATTTCTTTGGGGAATCGAAGCTACACAGCGCAGGAGCTCTGGAATGCCATCAAGCAGGAGAGCGACGTGTGGTTTCTGCCAGCGAATCTCCAGCCAGGCTTGGTAGTGTGTGACAATGGCCGAAATCTGGTGGCAGCTTTGGGCCTAGGCAACCTCACTCACATCCCATGTCTGGCACATGTGCTCAACTTGGTCGTGCAGAGCTTTCTGAGGGACTATCCGGATCTTGATGCACTGCTGCACAAGGTCCGCATAGAGTGCGCTCACTTGTGGCATTCCAGCACGGCAAAATCACGCATTGCAGCTCTGCAGCGCCGATTCCGCCTTCCGGAATATCACATCATATGTGACCTACCCACCAGGTGGAATTCAGCGTTACATATGTTGGAGCAGTTGTGTGAGCAGCAGGCAGCAGTAATGGAGTACCAGCTGCATCAGGCGCAAACAAGTCACACTGTGCGCCGGTCACACTTCAGCACCACTGAGTGGGCATCTATGAAGGACATCTGTCTCGTTTTGCGTGTCTTCGATGATTCCACGCGGATGGCGAATGCAGATGATGCACTAGTCAGCATGACTGTCCCCCTTATCTGCCTGCTTCAAAACACACTGCAAGCACTAAGGGAGGAGGTTTTGGAAGAGGTGGAGGATGAGGAGTCACAAATGCCATCCGCTTCTGGACAGTCTGTGCTACGTGGTTCCTCACAAAGGCCTAGGCCTTTGTGAGGAAGATGAGGAGGAGGCAATGGAGGAAGGCATCTCTACAGAGGAGGGAGGTACACAATGCTCTAGTCAGTATGTACAGCGAGGGTGTGGTGATGCAGAGCAGGCAGAGATGACGCCTCAAGCAGGGGACAGCATTTCTTGGGTAGTTGGGAGTCTGCAGCACATGGTTGATTTAATGCTGCAGTGCCTGAGAAACAACCGCCGCATTGCCCACATTCTCAACAAGGCTGATTATTGGGTGTACACCCTCCTAGATCCTCGCTACCGGGACAACTTACAAAGCCTCATAACACCGTTGAACTCGGAGCGTAAAATGCGGGAGTACCAAGACACACTGGTGCAGTCCATCATGTTCTCCATTCCACCCGAGAGCAGTGCTGCTAGTGCTTTACAAAGCAGCTCTGTGCGTCGAGGGAGTGGAGGAAGCTCTGCACAAAGAGGGAGCAGAGGCAGCGCCTCAGCACTAGGCAAGACCAGTATGGCCCAAATGTGGCAAAGTTTCGTGTGCCCGCCATAAATGTCTACACCATCACAGACGGCTCCAGTCAGCAGGAGGCAACGTTTCCGTCAGATGGTGACAGACTACATGTCTTGCCCTGTCAATGTACTCTCAGACAGCTCTTCCCCCTTCAAGTTTTAGGTTTCGAAGCTGGATACATGGCCAGAGCTTAGCCAGTATGCATTGGAGGTGCTGGCTTGCCCTGCTGTCAGTGTATTATCGGAACGCGTCTTTAGTACTGCAGGTAGTGCACTAACAGACCGTCGTACGTAACTATCCTCCGATAACATTGACAGGCTTACTTTTCTGAAAATGAACAAGGCCTGGATCTTGCCAGAATTTGCCAGTCCTCTTCCAGAATAAATAATTGGTTGGCAATAGTATCCAGGTCTCCTGTTGTGTTCATGTTTCTACCACCTGAACTGTAATCCCTGGGCTTCATCACAGCCAGTTCTTGCTCAGAATAGTAGTCAGAATGCTAATAGTAGTGGGAATGTGGACAGAGCAGGAGACATTGCCGGACACACATCAGGGGATCAGCTGATGTTACTGAACCCCAGTAACACAGGAACAAGTGTTGATTGTGCAGACGCCACTTCTGAGCAGCAACTGGCGGGGTTTGAAGGCCAGGGGAAATACCAGAGACAGAGTGGAGCCAGAGGCCTAGTTGGAGCACGTTTAAAATCAGTAGTAGTCTACAACAGATATTAAACTTGATGAAATTAGGCCTCAGCCTACACACTGATTTACCCTGGGCTCCAACATCACCAGTTGTTCCTCAGAAGTGCCGTCCGCACAGAAAAAAACACTAGCTCCTGTATTAGTGGGGTTCAGTAATACCTGCTGCTGCTCTCCTGCTGTGTGGACGGCAAAGTCTCCTACTGTCTCCACATTCAAACTAGATCACATTTTCAACTAGCTCCAAGTAGGCCTCAGCCTGCTGCATGATTGATCCTGGGCTTCAACACAGCCAGTTGTCGCTCGGAAGTGCTGTCCGCACAGAGAAAAACACTAGCTCCTGTGTTAGTGGGGTTCAGTAACGTCACCTGCTCCCCTGCTGTGTGGATGGCAAAGTCTCCTGCTGCCTCCACATTCAAACTACATCCGGTTTTCTACTTGCTCCAAGTAGGCCTCAGCCTGCTGCATGATTCATCCTGGGCTTCAACACAGCCAGTTGTCGCTCGGAAGTGCTGTCCACACAGAGAAAAACATTAGCTCCTGTGTTAGAGGGGTTCAGTAATGCCAGCTGCTCCCCTGCTGTGTGGACGGCAAAGTCTCCTGCTGCCTCCACATTCAAGCTAGATCATATTTTCAACTTGCTCCAAGTAGGCCTCAGCCTGCTGCATGATTCATCCTGGGCTTCAACACAGTCAGTTGTCGCTTGGAAGTGCCATCTACACAGAGAAAAACACTAGCTCCTGAATTAGTGGGGTTCAGTAATGCCAGCTGCTCCCCTGCTGTGTGGACGGCAAAGTCTCCTGCTGCCTCCACATTCAAACTACATCCAGTTTTCTACTTGCTCCAAGTAGGCCTCAGCCTGCTGCATGATTGATCCTGGGCTTCAACACAGCCAGTTGTCACTTGGAAGTGCCATCTGCACAGAGGAAAACACTAGCTACTGTGTTAGTGGGGTTCAGTAACGTCATCTGCTCCCCTACTGTGTGGGCGGCAAAGTCTCCTGCTGCCTCCACATTCAAACTACATCCGGTTTTCTACTTGCTCCAAGTAGGCCTCAGCCTGCTGCATGATTGATCCTGGGCTTCAACACAGCCAGTTGTCACTCGGAAATGCTGTCCGCATAGAGAAAATCATTAGCTCCTGTGTTAGTCGGGTTCAGTAACGTCAGCTGCTCCCCTGCTGTGTGGATGGCAAAGTCTCCTGCTGCCTCCACATTCAAACTACATCCGGTTTTCTACTTGCTCCAAGTAGACCTCAGCCTGCTACATGATTGATCCTGGGCTTCAACACAGCCAGTTGTCGCTTGGAAGTGCCGTCTGCACAGAGAAAAACACTAGCTCCTGTGTTAGTGGGGTTCAGTAACGTCAGCTGCTCCCCTGCTGTGTGGCAGCAAAGTCTGCTGCCTCCACATTCAAACTACATCCGGTCTTCTACTTTCTCCAAGTAGGCTTCAGCTTGCTGCATGATTGATCCTGGGCTTCAACACAGCCAGTTGCCGCTCGGAAGTGCTGTCTGCACAGAGAAAAACACTAGCTCCTGTGTTAGTGGGGTTCATTAACGTCAGCTGCTCCCCTGCTGTGTGGACTGCAATATCTCCTGCTGCCTCCACATTCAAACTAGATCATATTTTCAACTTGCTCCAAGTAGGCCTCAGCCTGCTGCATGATTGTTCCTGGGCTTTAACACAGTCAGTTGTAGCTCGGAAGTGCCATCTGCACAGAGAAAAACACTAGCTCCTGTGTTAGTGGGGTTCAGTAACGCCAGCTGCTCCCCTGCTGTGTGGACTGCAAAGTCTCCTGCTGCCTCCACATTCACACTACTACTGATTTTTAACCGTGCTCCTCTAAGGCCTCTGGCTCCACTGTCTCTAGTATTTCCCCTGGCCTACAACACTGCCAGTTGCTGCTCAGAAGTGGCGTCTGCACAATCCATGCTTGTTCCTGTGTTACTGGGGCTCAGTCACGTCAGTTGATCCCCTGATGTGTGTCCGGCAATGTCTCCTGCTCTGTCCACATTCCCATTACTAGTAGTGGGAATGTGGACAGAGCAGGAGACATTGCCGGACTCACATCAGGGGATCAACTGACGTGACTGAGCCCCAGTAACACAGGAACATGTGTGGATTGTGTAGACGCCACTTCTGAGCAGCAACTGGCAGTGTTAGAGGCCAGGGGAAATGCTAGAAACAGTGGAGCCAGAGGCCTAAGTGGAGCACGGTTACAATCAGTAGTAGTCTACAACCTATATAAAACTTGCTTCAATTAGGCCTCAGCCTGCTCCATGACTGATCCTGGGCTTCAACACAGCCAATTGTTGCTCGGAAGTGCCGTCTGCACAGAGAGAAACACATGCTCCAGTGTTAGTGGGGTTCAGTAATGTCTGTTGCTTCCCTGCTGTGTGGATGGCAATATCTCCTGCTGCCTCCACATTCAAACTACATCACATATAAAACTTGCTGCAATTAGGCCTCAGCCTGCTCCATGACTGATCCTGGGCTTCAACACAGCCAGTTGTTGCTCAGAGGTGCCGTCTGCACAGAGAGAAACACATGCTCCAGTGTTAGTGGGGATCAGTAATGCCTGCTGCTCCCCTGCTGTGTGGACGGCAATATCTCCTGCTGCCTCCACATTCAAACTACATCACATATAAAACTTGCTGCAATTAGGCCTCAGCCTGCTCCATGACTCATCCTGGGCTTCAACACAGCCAGTTGTTGCTCGGAAGTGCCGTCTGCACAGAGAGAAACACATGCTCCAGTTTTAGTGGGGTTCAGTAATGTCTGCTGCTCCCCTGCTATGTGGACGGCAATATCTCCTGCTGCCTCCACATTCAAACTACATCACATATAAAACTTACTGCAATTAGGCCTCAGTCTGCTCCATGACTGATCCTGGGCTTCAACACAGCCAGTTTTTGCTCGGAAGTGCCGTCTGCACAGAGAGAAACACATGCTCCAGTGTTAGTGGGGTTCAGTAATGCCTGCTGCTCACCTGCTGTGTGGACGGCAATATTTCCTGCTGCCTCCACATTCACACTACTACTGATTTCAAACTTGGTCCAACTAGGCCCCTGGCTCCACACTGTCTCTTGTATTTCCCCTGGCCTCCAACCCTGCCAGTTGCTGCTCAGAAGCGGCGTCTGCACAATCAACACTTGTTCCTGTGTTGCTGGGGTTCAGTAACGTCAGCTGAACCCCTGATGTGTGTCCGGAAATGTCTCCTGCTCAGTCCACATTCCCACTAATAGTAGTGGGAATGTGGACAGAGAAGGAGACATTGCCGGACACACATCAGGGGAACAGCAGACGTTACTGAACCCCAGTAACACAGGAACAAGTGTTGATTGTGCAGATGCCACTTCTGAGCAGCAACTGGCGGGGTTGGAGGCCAGGGGAAATACTAGAGACAGAGTGGAGACAGAGGCCTAGTTGGAGCATGTTTCAAATCAGTAGTAGTCTACAACAGATATTAAACTTGCTGCAATTAGGCCTCAGCCTACATCCTGATTGACCCTGGACTCCAATATCACCAGTTGCTGCTCAGAAGTGTCTTTGGCACGGGTACTCCCTCCTGCCCAGCCTAGCTCCAGCACGCCTGCTGTTTCCGGATAGTGTCAACGTCACTTTGCCACCAATACGCTGTCCTGTCGTGTTGCGGTCGGGTTAGCCGAATCTATGGTGCCTGCAGTTTAGGTGCTTCCTATGTGGGCTGCGAGTTCTGGTAACAAAGGCTGGTTCCGTAGTGCCAATAGGACAAGCACCCCCTGTAGGACTGTGGGTTTCGGTAACTGCAGCCGGCTCGCGGCCTTGCAACTTTGTTTTTCATGGGTACCTTCTGCTACCCATTCAGGTTCCAGCACCGTCAGCTGGTCCTCGCTAGTTCCATTTGCTCTTGCAGCTTCTGCTACCCATGCGGGTTCCAGCACCGTCAGCTGATTCTCGGCAGTGCCTTTGGCCTAGGTGCCTCATTCTTGGTTTCTGAGTTCCAGCAACGTCTGCTGGTCCTTGGTAGTGCTGTCTAGCACAGGTACCTCCTGCTTAGTAACCGTGTTCCAGCACCGTCAGCTGGTCCACGGTTGTGCCATTGGCTCTTGTTCCTTCTGCTGCCCCTCCGGGTTCCAGCACCGTCAGCTGGTCCTCGCTAGTTCCATTTGTTCTTGTTCCTTGTGACGAGTGTCAGCTTACGCTGAGTCGTTCTTCTTAGAAAGAGTGGACTCTCTGGGCCGTGGCACCCACCCACCTAGGGTGAGCTGACCTAATGAGAACCACCCCCTATACAGGGAGTGTCAGGGGCAAGACTAAGGGGGTGAGCCACCACGGCAGCTGGACCAGACGGCCGGCTCAGGGAAACAAGACAAGGCAAGACGAGTTGTTACTTCAAAGAAACTTCATTAAGGAAGACTTCAGGTACAACAGGTGCAAAACGTGGACACACAGAACATAAGGTAAGGTGCGTGCAAGAGCACGCCGAGGTCCAAGACTTGAGGAACTCTTCAGGGTGCAACAGGAGCAAACGTGAATACACAGTTCGTGGAACAGGGTGCGTTCAATGGCACGCCGAGGTCCAAGCATGGAACGTGCAGATGGTACGCGGACATCGGACTCCGGACAACAGTCCACGATCAACCAGACCATCAGCGTTTGTACCTCAGAGGATGATCGGCAGGATCCGGACACCCAGAAGTCAGCCAGAGTTCCATGCAAGGAAACAATATAAAGTTAGTGACATGATGCGTGTCAACGGACATGCCAGGATCAGGTTCACAGAACAGAGACCTGCGCATGCCAAGGGGCATGCCAGGGACGGGTCAGGTTCACAGGACAGTGACCTGCGCATGCCAGGGAGAGACACAA
The DNA here is from genome assembly GCF_039654945.1 of Dendrobates tinctorius. Lineage (NCBI taxonomy): Eukaryota > Metazoa > Chordata > Amphibia > Anura > Dendrobatidae > Dendrobates > Dendrobates tinctorius. The sequence goes on along the minus strand of NW_027361728.1, from coordinate 3,663,584 downwards.
GGTACGGTGGCATCGGATTCCAGATGCTGGCATCGACCGACAGGGTCCAGGTATCAGGCTACGGACATCAGCTCCGGACATCAGGCCGCAGTCATCTAAGTCCGGACCTCTGGCAGTGGTCGGCAGGTTGTGGAATCCGGCAGGCAAACTAGGGAACAGAGAAGAGCAAAAGAGACAAAGGCTTTGTGCAAGAGTAGCACGAAAAGGCGCAGTGCGAGAACCAGCGTGAGTGCAAGGGAGCACAGAGACCACGGCTGGGAGCACTGGCAGGTGGTACAGACGATGGCAGTTGCAAGCGGGCACGACTAGAGGCGGCACCGCTGAGGGGCCACGCAGCCAGACCACTATAGCACTGGACGGGGCACGGCTGAGGCACACAGGCGAGCACGGCTAGAGGCAGCACGGCTGAGGCACACCAGGTAGGCACAGGCGACCAGTCACGTGCACAGAGGCATGGAGCCACAAGGCAGGGCTAGGCAAAGACACAGGACAGAGATGCGTACAGACAGTACGGCAAAGCCTGGTGCGAAAAGTGCAAGGGCGCACGAAACATCAGGGACAATGCAAAGAACGAGGCAGAGACCTGCGCATGCAAAGAGCATGCCAGGGACAAGGACAGTCTAGCAGCGGAGCGTAGGCCGAAGCCCAGAGCCGGGCCAAGGAAGGAGCTTGGGACTAGACAGGATACAGAGCGAGGCCTGCACGTGTAGAGACACGCCAGGGAGAGGTTCAGAGTGGAGGCCTGCACGTGTAGAGGACACGCCAGGGACAGGGACAGTCTAGCAGCGGAGCGTAGGCCGAAGCCCAGAGCCGGGCCAAGGAAGGACCTTGGGACTAGACAGGGTACAGAGCGAGGCCTGCACGTGTAGAGACACGCCAGGGAGAGGTTCAGAGCGGAGGCCTCCACGTGTAGAGACACGCCAGGGACAGGGACAGAGACGAGGCCTGCACGTGTAGAGAGACACGTCAGGGACAGGGTACAGAGACTGAGGCCTGCACGTGTAAGGACACGCCAGGGAGAGGTTCAGAGCGGAGGCCTGCACGTGTAGAGACACGCCAGGGACAGAGACAGAGGCAGGGTACCTGAAGCCACAAAGCAGAGCGAGACAAGACACGAGGACAGAAACACGGAACAGAATCAGAGCAAACAAGGACTACAAGGCAAAGCAAGGCAAAGCAGAGCAGGGACAAAACATGGCACGAAGGACAAACACAAGACATGGCACAAGACAAGAGATGGAATACGAGCACGGAGCGTGTGCAGAGATCCAAGACAGAGCAGAGTGCAAGGGCACAGAATAGAGGGAGCGCCCCACAGACCAAGCAGCCATGCAGGGACACCACACAATACTCAGGCCCTGAGCATAGGAAGGGGCGGCCTGATATAGGGCATAGTACCTCCTCTTCCAGGTCAGGACCAGGTGAGCACTTCCGGGTTCAGATCCATAGGATAACAGAGCGTAGTCACATGATCAGAGTTCCAGACATGACGAGACAGCTGCAGAATCAGTGCTGAAACCTAGACAGGTCACATGATCAGAGTTCTAGACATGACAAGACGACTGCAGAATCAGACAGTGCAGGATCCAGACAGGGACACCTGATCAGAGATTCTAGATATGACGAGAAGATCACAGAAGACAGAGCAGAAACGCAGGCATCCTGCAGCTCAGACATGAGGTGAGTGTGCACACTGCTCTAGGGAACATGCAGGATAGCAGACAAGATATGTGCATGCACGTCGCTCCAGGAGTTCTTGAGACAAAACACACATAGCAGACATGGCGGACATGACATTCCTTCTGCTAACCATCCCGGTTCCAGTACCATCAGCTGGTTCTCAGCAGTTCCTCAGCCTTCTTGTACCTTCTGCTACTTTTCCAAGTTCAAGCTTGTGGAAATGGTTTTTGGTTCTCACTCTGGATCTCCCTGACGACGATCCTGAAGACGACGACCCTGAAGACCACACCGAAGAAGACCAAAAAGATGACCCTGAAGAAGATGACCAAGAGGACAAAGAACATGAAGACAACCAACAAGATGCAGAACAACAAGAGACAGAAGACCAAGAAGCAGAAGAACAAAAATCAGAAGAACCAAAATCAGAAGAACATTAAGCATAAGACTAAAAATCAGAGAAAAAGATATTATCTAAATTATAAGCAGAAGAAGACTAAGCAGTTTATGGGGGTGAGTCCGTTACTCCTCGTGGTGCCCCTGGAAAATGTCTGCTGCTGCAGGCCAAACTGAACGCGGAAAAATCCTGTTGTAAATTTTTTGTGACAGGCAGAACGGAAGGTGTAATCTTTCAACTTTTATAGATAACAACTACAGGAATGCCTGTCACAAATAAGAATTTGATGAAGAAGAAGAATAGGAAGAAGATGAAGAAGTAGAATATGAAGAAGAATAATCGTTGAATAAGAAGAATATGAATAATGTACAAAAAAAGAATAATAGGAAGAAGGTGAAGAAGATGTTGATGAAAAAGATGCTGCTGCTGAGGATCATGAAGGAGAAAGCGTGGGAGAAGTAAAAAAGAAGGTGAAGAGCATGGAAGTAGTGAAACATATATATCTGACAAAATATAAAAGAGGTTAACATAGTCAATATCTTTGTAACTACGAACGTCTTAAAAAAAAAATAATAATTCCTGCTATTCCATTTGATTGGGCTAAACCTCTATGCCTTTAATGTCTCCTCCACCTCCCCCAATACATTCTACATTATTCTTAGTTGTTTTTCTTCATGTAGAATTAACCTACAAGGAAATAAAGGTTTTTTTTAATTCCGATATTTCGGTACCATTGACTTGAATGGGACTTCCGGGATCGGAATCGGCGATACCCGATACTTTTTGGATATCGGCCGATCCAATCCGATCCGATATTTCTCAATATCGGATGGTATCGCTCAACATTAGTCATAGCACCTGCAAACCATAACAGCAAAATATGTAGTATAACATGGCATTCCTTCCCTTCTAAGCTTTCCACTGTGCCTGAAAAGTTGTTTCCGATTGTATGTAGGATATTTGCAGTCAGGAAAGATTGCATTACAAACTGTGAGGTTTATTTTTTATATTATCATTTTTAGTGTTGAGTAGAGTTGAGCGATACCGTCCGATACTTCAAAGTATCGTATCGGATGGTATCGGCCGATCTTTAAAAAAAGTATCGGTATCGCCGATTCCGATACCGGAAGTCCCATTCAAGTCTATGGGACTTCCGGTATCGGAATAAGAAAAACCCTTTCCTGCCCTTGTACAGCCTCTCTGGGGTCTGTACGGGCCTTTCGGGGGGCTGTGCCGGCCTGCCAGGGGGTCTGTGCAGGCTCCGGTGGTCTGTGCCGGCCTGCCGGTGGTCTGTGCAGGCTCCGGGGGGCTGTGCCGGCCTGCCGGGGGGCTGTGCCGGCCTGCCGGGGGGCTGTGCAGGCTCCGGGGGGCTGTGCCGGCCTGCCGGGGGGCTGTGCCGGCCTGCAGGTGGTCTGTGCAGGCTCCGGGGGTCTGTGCAGGCATCGTCCGATGGGACTACAAGTCCCATCGGGCGATGCCTGCTACCATGACAGTGATTGACACATTAGCCAATGATGGGACAGTAGTAGTCCCATCATCCGGCTAATGTGTTAAATGTAAAAAAAAAAAAAAAAAAAAAAAAATTACATGCTACATACATACAACATGCATACTACATACATGCTACATTCATACTACATACTACATACATGCTACATTCATACTACATGCAACATACATACTACATATATACTACATGCATGCTACATACATACTGCATGCTACATACATACCACATATATACTACATACATACTACATGCATGCTACATGCATGCTACATGCTACATACATAACACATATATACTACATGCATGCTACATACATACTACATGCTACATACTACATATATACTACATGCATGCTACATACTACATGCTACATACATACTACATATATACTACATGCATGCTACATACATACTGCATGCTACATGCATGCTACATACATACTACATACATACTACATGCTACATACATACTACATATATACTACATACATACTACATACATACTACATGCATGCTACATGCATGCTACATACATACCACATACATAACACATATATACTACATGCATGCTACATACATACTACATGCTACATACATACCATATACATACTACATGCATGCTACATACATACTACATGCATGCTACATATATACTACATGCATGCTACATATATACTACATGCATGCTACATACATACTACATGCTACATACATACTACATATATACTACATGCATGCTACATACATACTACATGCTACATACATACTACATATATACTACATGCATGCTACATACATACTGCATGCTACATGCATGCTACATACATACTACATACATACTACATGCTACATACATACCACATATATACTACATACATACAATACATTCATACAATACATACATAGACATACAGTACATATAACATAGAGTAACATACTTACCAATACTTGTCACATTGTTCCCCGAAGCCATTGTCTTTCCGGAATAAATATTAACATAACAAACCACAAAAATACTCACCCACGATCCGAAGCAGTCCACGAGTGTGTCCCACGACGATCTTGGGTAGAGAACGGCAGCATCAGATGATGCTGCCGTTCTCTACGGGCTGCAGGAATCCAATGACGGAAGGTAGGTATCCTTCCGCACTGTATTCCTCCGCCACTTAAAAAAAAAAAAAAGTCCCTAGTCTCACTTTATGCCATTGCTGTGTGGGAAATTCCCACGCAGCAATGGCATAAAGTGAGACTAGGGACTTTTTTTTTTTTAAGTGGCGGAGGAATACAGTGCGGAAGGATACCTACCTTCCGTCATTGGATTCCTGCAGCCCGTAGAGAACGGCAGCATCATCTGATGCTGCAGTTCTCTACCCAAGATCGTCGTGGGACACACTCGTGGACTGCTTCGGATCGTGGGTGAGTATTTTTGTGGTTTGTTATGTTAATATTTATTCCGGAAAGACAATGGCTTCGGGGAACAATGTGACAAGTATTGGTAAGTATGTTACTCTATGTTATATGTACTGTATGTCTATGTATGTATTGTATGTATGTAGTATATATGTGGTATGTATGTAGTATGTATGTAGCATGCATGTAGTATATATGTAGCATGTATGTAGTATGTATGTGGTATGTATGTAGCATGTAGTATGTATGTAGCATGCATGTAGCATGCATGTAGTATGTATGTAGTATGTATGTAGTATGTATGTAGCATGCATGTAGTATGTATGTAGTATGTATGTAGTATGTATGTAGCATGCAGTATGTATGTAGCATGTATGTGGTATGTATGTAGTATATATGTAGTATGTATGTAGCATGTAGTATGTATGTAGCATGTAGTATGTATGTAGCATGCATGTAGCATGCATGTAGTATGTATGTAGTATGTATGTAGCATGCATGTAGTATGTATGTAGTATGTATGTAGTATGTATGTAGCATGCAGTATGTATGTAGCATGTATGTAGTATGTATGTAGTATATATGTAGTATGTATGTAGCATGCATGTAGTATGTATGTAGCATGTAGTATGTATGTAGCATGCATGTAGTATGTATGTAGCATGTATGTAGTATGTATGTAGTATGTATGTAGTATGTATGTAGCATGTAGTATGTATGTAGCATGCATGTAGTATGTATGTAGTATTATTTTTTTTTTTTTAACATTTAACACATTAGCCGGATGATGGGACTACTACTGTCCCATCATTGGCTAATGTGTCAATCACTGTCATGGTAGCAGGCATCGCCCGATGGGACTTGTAGTCCCATCGGACGATGCTTGCACAGACCCCCGGACATCAGCACAGCCCCCCGGCAGGCCGGCACAGCCCCCCGGCAGGCCGGTACAGACCCCCACAGGGTGCACAGACCACCGGCAGGCCGGCACAGCCCCCCGGCAGGCCGGCAGAGACCCCGGGCAGTCCACACAGCCCCCCGGCAGGCCGGCACAGCCCCCCGGCAGGCCGGCAGAGACCCCGGGCAGTCCACACAGCCCCCCGGCAGGCCGGCACAGCCCCCCGGCAGGCCGGCAGAGACCCCCGGAAGGCCCGAAATGACGGCGCATCATGATGCGCACACACCGCGCATCATGATGACGTCAGGCCGTCAATCAACTGAACTTCCGATTCCGATGCCGAATTCCGATATTGAAAAAATATCGGAAGTCGGTATCGGAATTCCGATACAGCAAGTATCGGCCGATACCCGATACTTGCGGTATCGGAATGCTCAACACTAGTGTTGAGCGACTTTTGGTTTTTTGGGGTCGAGTTTCGTTTCATGAAACCAGACTTTTCCAAAAGTCGGGTCGAGCAAAATCGGCCAACTATAGGGGAAAGTCGGGTTCGTCCCGAAACACGAAACCCAATGTAAGTCAATGGAGAATTAAAGTTGGCAGTGAGAGGAGGACAGGAAACACACCAACAGTGCCCATTTGAATGCCAAAAGCATAAATTCTTGTTACTGAAGCTTGTCAACCTTAATTAACTTCATAATACTAGTTACGCACTGTAAAATGGGGGTTATTTGGCTACAGTTGTGGGGGGAGAGGGCTGGCTCCAGGTTTTCATGGGCCCAGGGCCAAAGAGCGCCCCTTTAACACATACCACAACTCATGATGCTCCGATACGGCAGAGAAATAGCAGTATAGTACAATGAAAAATACTTGACTTCTTACATCTCATGACTGATATCCATTTTAAATTCTCCAATACCTCCAAAAACGGACAGTATATAACTCCATACAGTATTATGGCCAGCGCTTAGTGCGCTATACAGAGTAATGAGGCCCATATATTTCTCCATACGGAATCATTTTTCCCATATAATGTTTCAAACCGTATATGATGAGCTCCACATAATACTACAGTATATGTTGGTCCCAATGGATGAAGCTCCACTGTCTTATGGGCCCAAATAATGCTCCATATATAATGGGCCCCATTTCTACTGCTCTAGTGTATAATGGGCCCTGTAAGTGTCTGATGTCCACCTTTGGAATGCTCCAGTGTATGGTGGGCCCCATATATCATTCACCAGAGTATAGTGCTCCCCAAAAAATGCTGTCCCAACATTGAAAACAATTACATAAGTCTCCTTGCTAGGGAATCCCTGCACTACTCTGAACTCCTTGTCGTCCCCATCTTCCATCTCACTGCACTTGGCTGTTTAGGCCCTCCCACCGGCAGAGACACTTTTGCGTACTATGCGGTGCCCTGTGCCAGTGCCATCGCCCATGAGTATGCCCCCCCACCTGCTCAAGCAACCTGCACTTTCATCTGCACCTTCCTCTTTGTCACCGTGTAAGGTGGTATAGTATGCGGGAAGGGGAACCTGAGTTTCCTCTGGGTCAGGTTCTGGCTGTGTAGAGTGCGAGGGGAATGTAGTGGTCTGGGTCAATGTACCAGCAGCATCATCCAGCAGTGGCTGGGCCTCAGTGCACTTGTGGCGTCCCCAAGAGTACGGTCGCCACTGTGGCATTGCCTTCCTCCTAGGGAGTGTGTTGTCAAGCTTGGGAGCAACGAAGGATCTCTCTAGCAGTGAAACCAACACACAACACATTTCCCACTCCAGGCCAGCAGGGAGACCTCTGAACCTGACTGCTGAGGAGCTGCTCTCTGTGGGCGGGAGGAGGTAAGTTAGGGCACTCTGTGCAGGGAAGGGGAAGTGTGTGGACATGAGAAGGGGAGCTGGAGGATGAGCAGAGTTAAGGCTCACTCCTAGCTGGAGCGCATGGTCCGGATTCCGGTCTCCGAGTTTGTAGGGACACTGACGTTCCTGCAGCAGAAACCGGGGGAAGTAGCAGCTATAAATGCTCTGTACCAAACTAAGGCTCGGAGGCCCCAGCATCGATGTGTGCGAGGCAGAAGGAAAAGGCTACAGCTGTCTGCCATACAAGTAAAGTCTGAGGAACATCTGTTAGACAGGAGGCATTTCAGTGAACCACGGTCCTGTGAGTGCTTCTCCCACAAGCGCTAGAAAGGAGATGTTCAGGAAGGTACATGTTGGCAGAGTGTTGGAAGGGAGCTTTCCATTCTGGTCCCGGAGGTTGGCAGAGGTCCTGACCTGGAGGACACAGCATGGAGGCAGGCATCTGTGTAACCTGCAGACTGTGAGTAAAGCTTTGGAACTGCACGCTCTGGTGTCCTACAGTTATTCCAGCACCGCTACATCTGGGTACCAGCACCTACACCACCTGTGCCTTTCCCCCATCACTACATCTACACTTCCCTGGGACTCCAGCTCCACCTGTGGGGAGCTTCACCATCTTTGCTGAACAACACCATCAGTCCCAGCGGATCTGCATGCAGCGTCGGCCTAACATCTATGTTGCCGAACACCACAGGTGGCGTCAAACTATCTATATAAACTCTTTACCATTATACCACGCCATTTAAATGGGCGCCCAGGGCCACTGTCCGGGTCACCGCTGCTGTGACACATCCCACTGACACCGGACCGGTACCGAGTACCCCTCAGCCCTGGGAGGGCGACCCATATGCCGACTGCTGATCGGGCGGTGTTATTCCCACGAACCTCCAAACAGCGTCCCTGAAGGCAAAGTTTTTGGTTTCCGGGGGCAGTATGATTGCAAAGCTGAACCTTAAAGGAATGTACAAAAGGGCACCACCAGGAGTGGAGCCTGTGGCTTAATTGGACTGCACCCGGGAAACCACTACCATACAAGCTACAGAAAAGATGGACAGATTGCAAGCTTTGTAGATTCTGTGTGTTGTGTGGTATGTCCGTTTGTAGTTGTGCTAGCGATTTCTCAGCTTTATTCCGTTAACGACCGAGACTCCGGCATGGCCCCGCGGTACGCGTCAAGCTTACTAGAGGGATACGCGAGGCTCTGGCACGTGAGATCGAGCAATAACAGGTCTAGCATTCCAGTACATGTCCGGGGCTGCATGCACGCTACACTGAAAGGACCAGCTTTTGTCGCTTACAGGTGCAGATAACCTGCTGAACTCCGTTAGTGATGAGGATCTGGGATTCAGATTATTCCCCGCGAACGATGATTTCCCAGTAAGTTCAGGTCAACCGCAATTCCAGAGTTAGGCCTAACCGTCATTCCTGAAAAAATTACGTGTCCAAACCACAGGTGCTGTAGCTTGCTTAACAGCTCGGCAGCCGTTCTCAGGCCCAGTATGGATTCAACAACATTGTAGAAAGTTGATAAAGGGTACAGTTTCACCGGATAACACATATATATGTAGCCTAGTTTACACATTAAAAATATATGTCTATAGATCAGGAGGCAGACTCAGATGTTCTCAGGCCCAGTATGGATTTGACCAGATTGTACAAAGTTGAGAAAGGGTACTTTATCACTGGATAGCAGGTATATATAGCATAGTTTAAACATGTAAAATCTCCGTGTTCTCAGTATGGATTACACAGCAATCTAAAAAGTGAAAAAAAAGGAAATGCATTTGAGGCGTACACAACTATATACTTTTGGTGTTATTTTTAAATCTTCATATATATTTCTGTCTCGGTAATACAGTCCAGCCTCTTCGCAATAGGAAATGAGATGCATACAATTAGTGACATAAAGGCTATTGATTGCAGAAATCTAGGAATTATTATTCACGGGAAAAACTTCCGTCACAATTCTCATAGGCGATGCTGACCCTCAATTAATTTGTGTGTTGAGACAGTGAAAACATTTTTTGGTGAATAAAGTCTTGCTGTATCGCACTTCCGTTGATTCCATCACTGTTACTCATCTCAATCCAATTTTTATCACAGGGAGCGATGTAAACATGGTGCTCACTGGCTATCATGATCTGTCACGTAACTTTGGAGTGCAAAAGACAGAAGCCACAGGCCGTAGGCGATTCTATTTGATTGGCATGAGACGGCACATTTTGAAATGTGCGCCGGAATGTCACACGTTTGTGAGTAGGAAAACTGTGAAAGCTGATGATAAACCACCACTGCATGTAATTGTGAGTCAACGTCCATAAGAAATGGAAGCCACTGATCATCTGGAGCTAGAGCCCGGCCAGCAGGACAGGGCATAGCTACATCTTAACCATAATCTTTCAATCAATCAATTTGTAGTGGCAGTCCCAGTGAAGGATTTGACAGCCTAGACTACACAGCGGAGGAGCAGGGAGAGGTAAACATTGCAAATGCTGGGGCCCTGCCCAAGCAAGGGGGGCACACTCGTGGGCGTCGGTACTGGCACTGGGCCCCTCATAGTACGGCGGTGTGTCTGACGGCGGGTGTGCACCACCACTGTCAGAGACACTTGATTGCACTATGAGGGACCCTATGCCAGTGCCCGCGCCCAAGAGTCGGCCTACCCACCTGTCCAGGGCAATGGCACTCACACGGTTTTGTGCGCTAGGTGGTGACCCTGGCCATGGGGGGGGCCGACCACTTAGGGAGGTTTACAAAGTGGCATATGTAGATGTGGGTCATTCAGCTGCTGCAAAAGGCGAAATAGGTCAAGTTCGCGGAATAGCAGGAGGACCAAAGCAAGCCATTTTTCTGGCAACCTATGTGTCATCAAGGGAAGGTGGGACAAAATCCTTGGAAACCCATGCATGGTTCATTTTAATGAAGGTTAGATCATCCACATTTTGGGTTGACAAACGGGTCCTTTTTTCTGTCAGGAATGATCCAGATGCACTGAAGACTCTTTCCGATAGCACACTTGCAGCTGGGCAAGCGAGCTCCTGTAAGGCATATTGTGCCAATTCAGGCCAGGTGTCCAGTTTAGCGGCCCAATAGTCAAAGGGGAATGACCTGTGCGGGAGAACATGGATATGGGAGGAAAAGTAGTTGTTAACCATAGTTGACAACTGCTGTCTCCTGTTACTTTCCATCGATGCAGTATTACCAGTTGTGTGAGCGGTCCGTGAAAAGTCAGTCCACAACATTGTCATGAAACCCCTGTCTCCAACGCCACTTCTGCTGTGTGCACCACGAACACCTCTGCCAAGCTGCCCCCGGCCCGTACGGCTCGTGTGAGAACCATCACCGCTGCTGTGTGCTGGGAATGCCTCAACCAACCGGTTAACCAGAGTTGCTTGTTTAGTAGCCAATATTAGGTCAAGGTTCTCCTGTGGCATGATGTTTTGTAATTTGCCTTTATAGCGTGGATCCAGGATGCTGGCCAACCAGTAGTCGTCATTGTTCATCATTTTGGCAATGCGTGGGTCCCTTTTTAGGATCTGCAAGGCATAATCTGACATGTGGGCCAATGTTCCCGGTGTCAATGATGCACTGCGAGTGCTGGGTGGAGGAGCACTTTCTGGCAAATCCACATCCCTCCAGTCACGCACAAACCCTGTACCAGACCTTGCCACGCCAACATTTTCACTTGCCCCACGAGATGCATCCTCCTCCCCTAAGTAATCATCCCCATCATCATCCTCCTCCTCCTCTTCTTCCTCCACCTCGTCCAGGAGAGGTCCCTGAGCAGACAATGGCTGAATGGCATCAAGGATTCCCTCCACCTCTTCCTCCTCGTGAACATTAGCTGCAGACGCCTGCTCCTTAAGGTGCGTCAAAGTTTGCATGAGCAGGCGCATAAGTGGGATGCTGATGCTTAGGATGGCGTCGTCTGCGCTTACCAGCCGTGTGCATTCCTCAAAACACTGAAGGACTTTACAGAGGTCTTTCAGCTTCGACCACTGCACACCTGTCAACTCCATGTCTGCTCTCAAAGTGCCTGGCCGTGTATCCTCCCACAAATGCATTATGGCCTGCCTCTGCTCGCACAGCCGCTCAACCATGTGCAGGGTGGAGTTCCACCTTGTTGCAATGTCGATAATGAGGCGGTGGTTGGGAAGGTGGAGCAATCGCTGCAGCTTCTGCATACGAATGGAGTGTACAGGCGACCTGCGGATGTGCGAGCACAGTCTTTGCACCTTCTGGAGCATGGTTGTTAACTCCGGATAATTATTGAGGAAGCACTGCACCACCAGGTTCAAGGTGTGAGCCAAGCAAGGTATGTGGCTGAGTTTTGAAAGGGCTATGTCTGCCACAAAATTACGGCCGTTATCACTAACTACCTTGCCTGCCTCAAGATGTAGACTGCCCAGCCATGACTCAGTTTGTCTCTGAAAGCACTCAACCAGCACCTCGGCGGTGTGTCTGTCGCCCAAACACATCATCTGCAACACAGCCTGCTGACGCTTTCCACTAGCTGCTCGATAGGGGGACACCTCATGTGCATCAGTGGCAGCTGCAGATGAAGTGCTCGTACGACTGCGCTCTGTGGACGAGCTATCGCTTCTGGAGGAGGAGGAGGAGGAGGGTCAAACGCCTACAGCCTACTGTTTCCTATACCGTGGGCTAGGCAGCACTGTCCCACCACCGCTGTCCTCTGTGGACCCTGCATTCACCACATTAACCCAGTGCGCAGTGATGGACACGTAACGGCCCTGGCCATGCCGACTGGACCATGCATCAGTTGTGAGGTGCACCTTTCCACTCACTGACTGCTTGAGTGCATGGACAATGCGGTCTTTCACATGATGGTGGAGGGCTGGGATGGCTTTGCGAGAGAAGAAGTGGCGACTGGGTAGGTCATAGCGTGGTACTGCATAGACCATGAGTTCGCGGAAAGCTGCGCTTTCCACCAACCGATAGGGCATCATCTCTAACGAGATTAGTTTGGCAATGTGGGCGTTCAAACCCAGTGTACGCGGATGAGAGACTGAGTACTTTCTTGACCTACTCATAGTGTCTGGGAGGGTGAGCTGGACTTGAGAGCTGCATATGGTGGAAGTAGCGGTGGACAGGGCGGACTGAGAGAGGGTTGATGATGGTGATGGAGTTGGTGTTCTTTCTGATGGCCTAGATTCAGTATTTCGTTGATATAACAGTGGGATTCCCTGACTGCTGTGGCTTTGCAACGACACCTCAACATTTGCTGCTGTGCTAACCGGTGGGCTTACAGTGGGGGAAACAATGTAGCGTTGCTGACTACCTTCTTTGTGATCAGTTGCACATGTGGTACTTGAGGTTTGGTGTTGTGTCCACTAGAGTTGAGCGATACCAGCCGATACTTGAAAATATCGGATCGGAATGGATCGGCCGATCTTAAAAAAAAGTATCGGTATCGCCGATTCCGATACCGGGAACCAATGCAAGTCAATGGGGCCAAAATATCGGAATTAAAAAAAACCCTTTCTTTCCTTGTAGGTTAATTCTACATGAAGAAAAACAACTAAGAATAATGTAGAATGTATTGTGGGAGGTGGAGGAGACATTAACGCCATAGAGGTTTAGCTCAATCAAATGGAATAGCAGGAATTAAACTTTTTTTTTAAAGATGTTAGGAGTTACAAAGATATTGACTATGTTAGCCTCATTTATATTTTGCCAGACATGTATGTCTTCTTCTTCTTTCTTCTTTCTTCTTCTTTCTTATTCTTCTTCCTTTTTTTACCTTCTTCTTCTTCTTCTTATTCCTTTTTTTACATTCTTCTTCTTCTTCTTCCTTTTTTTACATTCTTCTACTTCCTTTTTTTACATTCTTCTTCTTCTTCCTTTTTTTACATTCTTCTTCTTCTTCCTTTTTTTACATTCTTCTTCTTCTTCCTTTTTTAAATTCTTCTACTTCCTTTTTTTACATTCTTCTTCTTCTTCCTTTTCTTACATTCTTCATATTCTTCTTATTCAACAATTATTATTCTACATATTCAACTTCTTCATCTTCTTCCTATTCTTCTTCATCATATTCTTGTTTGTGTCAGGCATTCCTGTAGTTGTTATCTAGAAAAGTTAGAAGTTTACACCTTCCGTTCTGCCTGTCACAAAAGATTTACAACAGGATTTGTCCGCGTTCAGTTTGGCCTGCAGCAGCAGGCCTTTTCCAGGGGCACCACGAGGAGGAACGGACTCACCCCCATACACTGCTTAGTCTTCTTCTGCTTATAAATAAGATAATATCATTTGCTCAGAGTATTAGTCTTATGCTTAATGTTCTTCTGCTTTGTTTTTTTTATGCTTCTTTGTCTTCTCTCTCTTGTTGTTCTGCATCTTGGTGGTTGTCTTCCTGTTCTTTGTCCTCTTGAACCAGCTGACGGTACTGGCACCCGGAGGGGCAGCAGAAGGAACAAGAGCCAATGGCACTACCGAGGACCAGCTGACGGTGCTGGAACCTGGTTACTAAGCAGGAGGTACCTGTGCTACAAAGCACTACCAAGGACCAGCAGACGTTGCCGGAACTCGGATACCGAGATGGAGGCACCTAGGCCAAAGGCTCTGACGAGAACCAGCTGACGGTGCTGGAACCCGGAGGGGTAGCATAAGCTGCAAGAGCAAATGGAAATAGCGAGGACCAGCTGACAGTGCTGGCACCCGGAGGGGAAGCAGAAGGAATAAGAGCCAATGGCACAACCGAGGACCAGCTGACGGTGCTGGAACCCGGTTACTAAGCAGGAGGTACCTGTGCTACAAAGCACTACCAAGGACCAGCAGACGTTGCCGGAACTCGGATACCGAGATGGAGGCACCTAGGCCAAAGGCTCTGACGAGAACCAGCTGACGGTGCTGGAACCCGGAGGGGTAGCATAAGCTGCAAGAGCAAATGGAAATAGCGAGAACCAGCTGACAGTGCTGGCACCCGGAGGGGCAGCAGAAGGAATAAGAGCCAATGGCACAACCGAGGACCAGCTGACGGTGCTGGAACCCGGTTACTAAGCAGGAGGTACCTGTGCTACAAAGCACTACCAAGGACCAGCAGACGTTGCCGGAACTCGGATACCGAGATGGAGGCACCTAGGCCAAAGGCTATGACGAGAACCAGCTGACAGTGCTGGAACCCGGAGGGGTATCAGAAGTTACCCCTGAAAAGCAAAGTTGGCATGCCGCAAGCTGGCCGCAGTTACCGAATCACACAGTCCTACAGGGGGTGCTTGTCCTACTGGCACTATGGAACAAGCCTTTCTTACCAGAACCCGCAGTCCACATAGGAAGCACCTAAACTGCTGGCACCCTAGCCTCGGCTAACCCAACCGCAACACGACATGGCAACTTGGGGTGGCAAACTGACATTGACACTTCCCGGAAACAGCAGGCAGGGCTGGAACCAAGCTGGGCAGGAGGGAGTACCCGTGCCAAAGTCACTTATGAGCAACTGGCGATGTTGGAGCCCAGGACAAGCACTTAGCAGGCTGAGGCCTGATGTGCTGTCAATTGGGAGGCAGCAGGACAGATTGCCATCAAAACAGCAGGGGAACAGCTGACGTTACTGAACCCCACAAACACAGGAGCTAGTGTTTTACTCTGTGAAGACGGCACTTCCGAGCAACAACTGGCTGTGTTGAAGCCCAGGGACAAGCACGGAGCAGGCTGAGGCTGCATTGAAGAAATTTTAAGATCGGTTGTAGACTACTAATTTGAACCAAGCTCCACTTAGGCCTGTGGCTTCACTGATTTTCGTATTTCCCCTGTCCTCCAACCCCGCCAGTTACAGCTCCCATTCCATAATGGGAATGTGGACAGAGCAGGCGACATTGCCGGACACACATCAGGGGATTAACTGACTGGACTGAACACCTGTAACACAGGAACAAGTGTGGATTGTGCAGACGCCACTTCGGAGCTGTAACTGGCAGGGTTGGAGGACAGGGGAAATACGAGAGACAGTGGAGCCACAGGCCTAATTGGAGCACGGTTAAAAATCAGTAGTGGTACGACTGTGTAGGCAGCAGGAGACTTTGCCATCTACACAGCAGGGGATCAGCTGACGTTACTGAACCCCATTGAGACACGGGAGCAAGTGTCTCTTTCCGTGTGGACGGCACTTCCGAACTACAACTGGCTGTGTTGAAGCCCAGGAAATAGGAGGGTGTAGGCAGAGGCCTACTGTATTTTGAATGAGGTGACAGCAGGAGAGACTGCCATCCACACAGCAGGGGATCAGCTGACATTACTGAACCCCACTGAGACACGGGATCAAGTGTCTCTTTCCGTGTGGACGGCACTTCCGAACTACAACTGGCTGTGTTGAAGCCCAGGAAATAGGAGGGTGTAGGCAGAGGCCTACTGTATTATGAATGAGGTGACAGCAGGAGAGACTGCCATCCACACAGCAGGGGATCAGCTGACATTACTGAACCCCACTGAGACACGGGAGCAAGTATCTCTTTCCGTGTGGACGGCACTTCCGAACTACAACTGGCTGTGTTGAAGCACAGGAAATAGGAGGGTGTAGGCAGAGGCCTACTGTATTTTGAATTAGGTGACAGCAGGAGAGACTGCCATCCACACAGCAGGGGATCAGCTGACATTACTGAACCCCACTGAGACACGGGAGCAAGTATCTCTTTCCGTGAGGACGGCACTTCCGAACTACAACTGGCTGTGTTGAAGCCCAGGAAATAGGAGGGTGTAGGCAGAGGCCTACTGTATTTTGAATGAGGTTACAGCAGGAGAGACTGCCATCCACACAGCAGGGGATCAGCTGACGTTACTGAACCCCACTGAGACACGGGAGCAAGTATCTCTTTCCGTGTGGACGGCACTTCCGAACTACAACTGGCTGTGTTGAAGCCCAGGAAATAGGAGGGTGTAGGCAGAGGCCTACTGTATTTTGAATGAGGTTACAGCAGGAGAGACTGCCATCCACACAGCAGGGGATCAGCTGACGTTACTGAACCCACTGAGACACAGGAGCAAGTATCTCTTTCCGTGTGGACGGCACTTCCGAACTACAACTGGCTGTGTTGAAGCCCAGGAAATAGGAGGGTGTAGGCAGAGGCCTACTGTATTTTGAATGAGGTGACAGCAGGAGAGACTGCCATCCACACAGCAGGGGATCAGCTGACATTACTGAACCCCACTGAGACACGGGAGCAAGTATCTCTTTCCGTGTGGACGGCACTTCCGAACTACAACTGGCTGTGTTGAAGCCCAGGAAATAGGAGGGTGTAGGCAGAGGCCTACTGTCTTTGGAATGAGGTTACAGCAGGAGAGACTGCCATCCACACAGCAGGGGATCAGCTGACGTTACTGAACCCCACTGAGACACGGGAGCAAGTATCTCTTTCCGTGTGGACGGCACTTCCGAACTACAACTGGCTGTGTTGAAGCCCAGGAAATAGGAGGGTGTAGGCAGAGGCCTACTGTATTTTGAATTAGGTGACAGCAGGAGAGACTGCCATCCACACAGCAGGGGATCAGCTGACATTACTGAACCCCACTGAGACACGGGAGCAAGTATCTCTTTCCGTGAGGACGGCACTTCCGAACTACAACTGGCTGTGTTGAAGCCCAGGAAATAGGAGGGTGTAGGCAGAGGCCTACTGTATTTTGAATGAGGTTACAGCAGGAGAGACTGCCATCCACACAGCAGGGGATCAGCTGACGTTACTGAACCCCACTGAGACACGGGAGCAAGTATCTCTTTCCGTGTGGACGGCACTTCCGAACTACAACTGGCTGTGTTGAAGCCCAGGAAATAGGAGGGTGTAGGCAGAGGCCTACTGTATTTTGAATGAGGTGACAGCAGGAGAGACTGCCATCCACACAGCAGGGGATCAGCTGACGTTACTGAACCCCACTGAGACACGGGAGCAAGTATCTCTTTCCGTGTGGACGGCACTTCCGAACTACAACTGGCTGTGTTGAAGCCCAGGAAATAGGAGGGTGTAGGCAGAGGCCTACTGTATTTTGAATGAGGTTACAGCAGGAGAGACTGCCATCCACACAGCAGGGGATCAGCTGACGTTACTGAACCCCACTGAGACACGGGAGCAAGTATCTCTTTCCGTGTGGACGGCACTTCCGAACTACAACTGGCTGTGTTGAAGCCCAGGAAATAGGAGGGTGTAGGCAGAGGCCTACTGTATTTTGAATGAGGTGACAGCAGGAGAGACTGCCATCCACACAGCAGGGGATCAGCTGACGTTACTGAACCCCACTGAGACACGGGAGCAAGTATCTCTTTCCGTGTGGACGGCACTTCCGAACTACAACTGGCTGTGTTGAAGCCCAGGAAATAGGAGGGTGTAGGCAGAGGCCTACTGTATTTTGAATTAGGTGACAGCAGGAGAGACTGCCATCCACACAGCAGGGGATCAGCTGACGTTACTGAACCCCACTGAGACACGGGAGCAAGTATCTCTTTCCGTGTGGACGGCACTTCCGAACTACAACTGGCTGTGTTGAAGCCCAGGAAATAGGAGGGTGTAGGCAGAGGCCTACTGTATTTTGAATGAGGTGACAGCAGGAGAGACTGCCATCCACACAGCAGGGGATCAGCTGACATTACTGAACCCCACTGAGACACGGGAGCAAGTATCTCTTTCCGTGTGGACGGCACTTCCGAACTACAACTGGCTGTGTTGAAGCCCAGGAAATAGGAGGGTGTAGGCAGAGGCCTACTGTATTTTGAATGAGGTGACAGCAGGAGAGACTGCCATCCACACAGCAGGGGATCAGCTGACATTACTGAACCCCACTGAGACACGGGAGCAAGTATCTCTTTCCGTGTGGACGGCACTTCCGAACTACAACTGGCTGTGTTGAAGCCCAGGAAATAGGAGGGTGTAGGCAGAGGCCTACTGTATTTTGAATTAGGTGACAGCAGGAGAGACTGCCATCCACACAGCAGGGGATCAGCTGACATTACTGAACCCCACTGAGACACGGGAGCAAGTATCTCTTTCCGTGTGGACGGCACTTCCGAACTACAACTGGCTGTGTTGAAGCCCAGGAAATAGGATGGTGTAGGCAGAGGCCTACTGTATTTTGAATGAGGTTACAGCAGGAGAGACTGCCATCCACACAGCAGGGGATCAGCTGACGTTACTGAACCCCACTGAGACACGGGAGCAAGTATCTCTTTCCGTGTGGACGGCACTTCCGAACTACAACTGGCTGTGTTGAAGCCCAGGAAATAGGAGGGTGTAGGCAGAGGCCTACTGTATTTTGAATGAGGTTACAGCAGGAGAGACTGCCATCCACACAGCAGGGGATCAGCTGACGTTACTGAACCCCACTGAGACACGGGAGCAAGTATC
Organism: Dendrobates tinctorius; assembly: GCF_039654945.1. Taxonomy (NCBI): domain Eukaryota; kingdom Metazoa; phylum Chordata; class Amphibia; order Anura; family Dendrobatidae; genus Dendrobates; species Dendrobates tinctorius. Next base: position 3,644,495 of record NW_027361728.1, on the reverse strand, counting down.
TCTTTCCGTGTGGACGGCACTTCCGAACTACAACTGGCTGTGTTGAAGCCCAGGAAATAGGAGGGTGTAGGCAGAGGCCTACTGTATTTTGAATGAGGTTACAGCAGGAGAGACTGCCATCCACACAGCAGGGGATCAGCTGACGTTACTGAACCCCACTGAGACACGGGAGCAAGTATCTCTTTCCATGTGGACGGCACTTCCGAACTACAACTGGCTGTGTTGAAGCCCAGGAAATAGGAGGGTGTAGGCAGAGGCCTACTGTATTTTGAATGAGGTGACAGCAGGAGAGACTGCCATCCACACAGCAGGGGATCAGCTGACGTTACTGAACCCCACTGAGACACGGGAGCAAGTATCTCTTTCCATGTGGACGGCACTTCCGAACTACAACTGGCTGTGTTGAAGCCCAGGAAATAGGAGGGTGTAGGCAGAGGCCTACTGTCTTTGGAATGAGGTTACAGCAGGAGAGACTGCCATCCACACAGCAGGGGATCAGCTGACGTTACTGAACCCCACTGAGACACGGGAGCAAGTATCTCTTTCCGTGTGGACGGCACTTCCGAACTACAACTGGCTGTGTTGAAGCCCAGGAAATAGGAGGGTGTAGGCAGAGGCCTACTGTATTTTGAATGAGGTGACAGCAGGAGAGACTGCCATCCACACAGCAGGGGATCAGCTGACGTTACTGAACCCCACTGAGACACGGGAGCAAGTATCTCTTTCCATGTGGACGGCACTTCCGAACTACAACTGGCTGTGTTGAAGCCCAGGAAATAGGAGGGTGTAGGCAGAGGCCTACTGTCTTTGGAATGAGGTTACAGCAGGAGAGACTGCCATCCACACAGCAGGGGATCAGCTGACGTTACTGAACCCCACTGAGACACGGGAGCAAGTATCTCTTTCCGTGTGGACGGCACTTCCGAACTACAACTGGCTGTGTTGAAGCCCAGGAAATAGGAGGGTGTAGGCAGAGGCCTACTGTATTTTGAATGAGGTGACAGCAGGAGAGACTGCCATCCACACAGCAGGGGATCAGCTGACGTTACTGAACCCCACTGAGACACGGGAGCAAGTATCTCTTTCCATGTGGACGGCACTTCCGAACTACAACTGGCTGTGTTGAAGCCCAGGAAATAGGAGGGTGTAGGCAGAGGCCTACTGTCTTTGGAATGAGGTTACAGCAGGAGAGACTGCCATCCACACAGCAGGGGATCAGCTGACGTTACTGAACCCCACTGAGACACGGGAGCAAGTATCTCTTTCCGTGTGGACGGCACTTCCGAACTACAACTGGCTGTGTTGAAGCCCAGGAAATAGGAGGGTGTAGGCAGAGGCCTACTGTATTTTGAATTAGGTGACAGCAGGAGAGACTGCCATCCACACAGCAGGGGATCAGCTGACATTACTGAACCCCACTGAGACACGGGAGCAAGTATCTCTTTCCGTGTGGACGGCACTTCCGAACTACAACTGGCTGTGTTGAAGCCCAGGAAATAGGAGGGTGTAGGCAGAGGCCTACTGTATTTTGAATGAGGTGACAACAGGAGAGACTGCCATCCACACAGCAGGGGATCAGCTGACGTTACTGAACCCCACTGAGACACGGGAGCAAGTATCTCTTTCCGTGTGGACGGCACTTCCGAACTACAACTGGCTGTGTTGAAGCCCAGGAAATAGGAGGGTGTAGGCAGAGGCCTACTGTATTTTGAATTAGGTGACAGCAGGAGAGACTGCCATCCACAAAGCAGGGGATCAGCTGACGTTACTGAACCCCACTGAGACACGGGAGCAAGTATCTCTTTCCGTGTGGACGGCACTTCCGAGCTACAACTGGCTGAGTTGAAGCCCAGGAAATAGGAGGGTGTAGGCAGAGGCCTACTGTCTTTGGAATGCGGAGACAGCAGGAGAGACTGCCATCTCTACAGCAGGGGATCAGCTGGCAATGATGAACCCCACTAACACTTGAATAAATGTGTTTGGCTCTGTGGAGACGACACTTCTGAACACCAACTGATGCTGTTGGAGCCCAGGATTAGGCGAGGAGCAGGCTGGGGCCTACTGGATTTTGGCAGGTGAAGGCAGCAGGAGACTTGCCATCTCCACAGCAGGGGAACAGCTGGCAGTGCTGAACCCCACTAACACTCTAACGAATGTGTTTGGCTCTGTGGAGACGACACTTCTGAACACCAACTGACGCTGTTGGAGCCCAGGATTAGGCGAGGAGCAGGCTGGGGCCTACTGGATTTTGGCAGGTGAAGGCAGCAGGAGACTTGCCATCTCCACAGCAGGGGAACAGCTGGCAGTGCTGAACCCCACTAACACTCTAACGAATGTGTTTGGCTCTGTGGAGACGACACTTCTGAACACCAACTGACGCTGTTGGAGTCCAGGATTAGGCGAGGAGCAGGCTGGGGCCTACTGGATTTTGGCAGGTGAAGGCAGCAGGAGACTTGCCATCTCCACAGCAGGGGAACAGCTGGCAGTGCTGAACCCCACTAACACTCTAACAAATGTGTTTGGCTCTGTGGAGACGACACTTCTGAACACCAACTGACGCTGTTGGAGCCCAGGATTAGGCGAGGAGCAGGCTGGGGCCTACTGGATTTTGGCAGGTGAAGGCAGCAGGAGACTTGCCATCTCCACAGCAGGGGAACAGCTGGCAGTGCTGAACCCCACTAACACTCTAACGAATGTGTTTGGCTCTGTGGAGACGACACTACTGAACACCAACTGACGCTGTTGGAGCCCAGGATTAGGCGAGGAGCAGGCTGGGGCCTACTGGATTTTGGCAGGTGAAGGCAGCAGGAGACTTGCCATCTCCACAGCAGGGGAACAGCTGGCAGTGCTGAAACCCACTAACACTTGAACGAATGTGTTTGGCTCTGTGGAGACGACACTTCTGAACACCAACTGACGCTGTTGGAGCCCAGGATTAGGCGAGGAGCAGGCTGGGGCCTACTGGATTTTGGCAGGTGAAGGCAGCAGGAGACTTGCCATCTCCACAGCAGGGGAACAGTTGGCAGTGCTGAACCCCACTAACACTCTAACGAATGTGTTTGGCTCTGTGGAGACGACACTTCTGAACACCAACTGATGCTGTTGGAGCCCAGGATTAGGCGAGGAGCAGGCTGGGGCCTACTGGATTTTGGCAGGTGAAGGCAGCAGGAGACTTGCCATCTCCACAGCAGGGGAACAGCTGGCAGTGCTGAAACCCACTAACACTTGAACGAATGTGTTTGGCTCTGTGGAGACGACACTTCTGAAAACCAACTGACGCTGTTGGAGCCCAGGATTAGGCGAGGAGCAGGCTGGGGCCTACTGGATTTTGGCAGGTGAAGGCAGCAGGAGACTTGCCATCTCCACAGCAGGGGAACAGCTGGCAGTGCTGAACCCCACTAACACTCGAACGAATGTGTTTGGCTCTGTGGAGACGACACTTCTGAACACCAACTGACGCTGTTGGAGCCCAGGATTACGCATGCCGCATGCAGAGGCCAATGGGCAGCGGTTTTTATGGAGGTTGTGGACTACTACTGATTCTAACCATGCTCCACTTAGGCCTCTGGCTCCACTGTCTCTACTATTTACCCTGGCCTCCAACCCCACCAGCTACATCTCTGAAGTGGCGTCAGCACAATCTACACTTGTTCCTGTGTTACTGGTGCTCAGTCCCGTCAGTTGATCCCCTGATGTTTGTCCGGCAAGTTCGCCAGCTCTGTCCTCATTCCCACTACTGGTTATGGGAATGTGGACAGAGCAGGAGACCTTGCCGGACACACATCAGGGGATAAACTGATGGGACTGAGCCACAGGAACACAGGAACAAGTGTAGATTGTGCTGACGCCACTTCAGAGATGTAGATGGCGGGGTTGGAGGTCAGGGGAAATAGTAGAGACAGTGGAGCCAGAGACCTAAGTTGGGCACGGTTAAAAATCAGCAGTGGTTTGAATGTTGATGGAGCTGGTGACTTTGCCGTCCACACAGCAGGGGATCAGCTGGCATTACTGAACCCCACTAACACAGGAGCTAGTGTGTTTCTATGTGCAGACAACACATCTGAGCGACAACTGGCTGTGTTGAAGCAAAGGGATTATAGTTCAGGTGGTAGAAAAATGAACACACCAGCAGACCTGGATACAGTAGCCAACCACTAATTTAGTCTGTAAGAGGAATGGCAAAGTCTTTGGAGATCCAGGCCTTGTTCATTTTCAGAAAAGTCAGCCGGTCAACATTATCGGAAGATAGTCGCGTGCGACGGTCTGTTAGTACACCACCTGCGGCACTAAAGACACGTTCCGATAATACACTGGCAGCAGGGCAAGCCAGCACCTCCAATGCATACTGGCTAAGCTCTGGCCATGTATCCAGCTTAGAGACCCAAAACTTGAAGGGGGAAGAGCCATCTGGGAGTACAGCGACAGGGCAAGACATGTAGTCTGACACCATCTGACGGAAGCGTTGCCTCCTGCTGACTCGAGGCGTCGCTGATGGTGTAGACAATTGTGGTGGACACACAAAACTTTGCCACATTTGGGCCATAGTGGTCTTGCCTTGTGCTGCGGCGCTGCCTCTGCTCCCTCTTTGTGCAGAGTTTCCTCCACTGCCTCGACGCACAGAGCTGCTTTGTAAAGCACTAGCAACAATGCTGTCGGGTGGAATGGAAAACATTATGGACTGCACCAGTGACTCTTCGTACTCCCGCATTTTACGCTCCCGGTTCAACGTTGGTATGAGCCTTTGTACGCTGTCCCGGTAGCGAGGATCTAGGAGGGTGTACACCCAATAATCAGCCGAGACGAGAATGTGGGCGATGCGGCGGTCGTTTCTCAGGCACTGCAGCATGAAATCAACCATGTGCTGCAGACTCCCAACTGCCAAAGAACCGCTGTCCCCTGTTTGAGGCGTGACCTCGGCCTGCTCTGCATCACCCCACCCTCGCTGTACATACTGAGTAGAGGTTTGTGTACCTCCCTCCTCTGGAGAGATGTCTTCCTCCTCCATCGACTCCTCCTCATCCTCCTCACAAAGTGTCCCCTGCCTAGGCCTTTGTGAGGAAACACGTAGCGCAGACTGTCCAGAAGCAGATGGCATTTGGGACTCCTCATCCTCCACCTCTTCTGAAACCTCATCCCTTAGTGCTTGCAGTGTTTGTTGAAGCAGGCAGATAAGGGGGACAGTCATGCTGACTAGTGCATCATCTGCACTCGCCATCCGCGTGGATTCATCGAAGGCACGCAAAACGAGGCAGATGTCCTTCATAGAGGCCCACTCAATGGTGCTGAAGTGTGAACGGCGCACAGTGCGTCTTGTTTGCGCCTGATGCAGCTGGTACTCCATGACTGCTGCCTGCTGCTCACACAACCGCTCCAACATATGTAACGTTGAATTCCACCGGGTGGGTAGGTCACATATGATGCGATGTTCCGGAAGGCCAAATTGTCGCTGCAGAGCAGCGAGGCGCGATCTTGCCGTGCTGGAACGTCGCAAGTGAGCGCACTCTATGCGGACCTTGTGCAACAGTGCAGCAAGATCCGGATAGTCCCTCAGAAAGCTCTGCACGACCAAGTTAAGAACATGTGCCAGACATGGGATGTGTGTGAGGTTGCCTAGGCCAAGAGCTGCCACCAGATTTCGGCCATTGTCACACACTACCAAGCCCGGCTGGAGATTCGCTGGCCCAAACCACACATCGCTCTCCAGCTTGATAGCATTCCAGAGCTCCTGCGCTGTGTGGCTTTGATTCCCCAAAGAAATTAATTTGAGTACAGCCTGTTGACGTTTGGCCATGGCTGTGCTCATATCGGTCGTAACAGGCTCCTGCTCTGCTGTTTCTGAGGAACTTGAGTAGGAGGAGGAGTCTATGTGTACAGACTGGAGTCCTGCAATCCGTGGCGTTGGAAGAACACGTACAGCGCCACTCTCCAGATCCGTACCCGGCTCCACAACATTGACCCAGTGGGCAGTGAGGGAAAGGTATCGTCCCTGTCCATGGTTACTGGTCCACGCATCGGTGGTCAGGTGGACCTTGCTACTAACGGCGTTTAGTAGCGCATGTTTTATTTTGCCCTCAACATGTTTCTGCAGGGCAGGGACGGCTCGCCTGCTGAAATAAAAGCGGCTGGGCACGTTGTATTGGGGGACTGCCAATGCCATTAAGTCCCGGAAGGTGTCAGTGTCCACCAGCCTGAATGACAGCATTTCAACTGCCAGAAGTTTGGCAATGCCAGCATTCAGAGACTGTGCTCGGGGATGGTTTGCCGAGTAAGGGCGCCTTTTATCCCATGCCTGTGCTACCGATGGCTGTGATGGATGGGAACGTGCTGCTATGGGTGTAATCTGACAGGGTCTCCGGACAACAGTGGCAGAGGTTCTTCCTTGGCGATCCTGTGAGGAAGCCGAACCAGCAGTGTGTGAGCTGGAGGAAGAGGGCCCAACACGAACTGAAGAGGTGGTAGGTGGTGCTGTACGTTGGCCTACGTTTTCAGGGTGTCTCTGCAATTCCAACTCGTGCTTGGTGCGCACATGTTTCCACATATTTGTGGTATTGAGGTTGCTGACATTTCTCCCTCTTTTGACTCTCTGATGACACAGCTTGCATTTGACAAAGCAAATGTCATCTGCAACTGTGTCAAAAAAGGACCACGCACTGCAACTCTTGTGAGCGCCCGGTTTGCCTTTGGAAGGAGGAATGCTCCTAACGGGTGCCGAAGTGGAGGGTACAGGCAACCAAGTCTTCCCCCTCCCTCTGCCTCCTGTTTTGGCCGGTAGGGGAATCTCTTCCTCCGAGCTGCTCCCACCACCTTCCTGTTGCTCACGCCATGATGGGTCAAGGACCTCATCATCTTCCCTCCCCTCTTCAAACAGCTGCTTCTCCGGGGTTGTCTCGCCAGCACCGTACGCACCAGAAAGTGGCAACTGAGTCTCGTCATCATCTGATGCGTACTGAGGTGTGCTGACCATAGGCACTGGCCCACTCGCCTCTTCAGATTCAGAGGGACAAAGAAGTTGCGCATCACTGCATACTCCCTCTTCTTCACATTCAGGAATGCTGCTTGGCTGGCCCCCTCTTTCCAAGCCAACAGATTCCGAGAACAGAAGTAGAGACTGTGATGGTTCCTGTCCATGTCTCTCTGACTGCCTGGGCACTTTGGCAGGTGGTGAAGAGACAGATGGTTGCTCTTTGGTGCTCTGACCCTGAGAGGATGCGGAAGTAATTGAAGTCGATGCGTTAGCTGCCATCCATCCGACAACGGCTTCAATTTGTTCCTCCCGCAGCAGTGGGGTACGTTGAGGTCCTACAAAGCTGCGCATAAAGGACTGTTGCCTGCTAAAACTGGGGGATGCTGATCCACTGGTGCCCGCAGCAGGCCCAGAATCCCCATGTCCTCTACCTGTAGAATCCCCACGTCCTCTCCCTGCAGAATCCCCACGTCCTCTCCCTGCTGAAACTCCACGCCCACGCCCACGCCCACGCGCCTTACTCCCTGCCTTCTTCATCTTGCAAGACTGCTTAAGATAGGCAAAAAAGTACAAAGGGGGGCCTTAGTGTGCTTATTCCTGAACAGCTGGTTACAGGTACAAGAAACACTAATTTTATGAAGTGTGTGTGTGTGGACTAGACTTTAATAGGAGCTGATGTGGCCTACACAAGTTCCAAATGTAGTGTTTGGTGAACTTTTTTGTGGTTTCTTTGTTGGAAACAAACTCAAAGTATGTGAACAAAGAATTGAAACTGATAGTATCACCAACTTTTTGGAGCTATTACAATGCAGGCAGGTAACCTACAATGCAAAAGATGAGGCTCCAAAACAATTGGGTAATACTAATCTGGCTGCGCCGGCAGGGCACAAGCCAGAAAAAAAGGCTCCTCTATCTACTCCTATATAGTGTTTGCAACCAACCAATGTTGATGGATACGGATGGATGCACACTAATAGGAGAAGAAAAAATGAGCTGCACTCAAAGACAAATATGTGTGAGGCAGTGACGCACGTTGAGCGTCCTACAACCAGACGTAGCTGCAGGACACTCTACTCAGCGTGAGCTGCACTCACACACAGTCAGAGGCCTCTCAGACAGCCGTCAACAGTGCAGCTAAGTGGGCACTGGCACTGACAGGCTGCAGAAAGGCTCCGCTGTGTACTCCTATATAGTGTTTGCAACCACCGTAGATGGAGACGGATGGATGCACACTAATAGAAGAAAAAATGAGCTGCACTCAAATAAAAATATGTGTGAGGCACTGACGCACGCTGAGCGTCCTACAGCCAGACGTAGCTGCAGGACACACTACTCAGCGTGAGCTGCACTCACACACAGTCAGAGACCTCTCAGACAGCCGTGAACAGTGCAGCAAAGTGGACACTAGCACTGAAAGGCTGCAGAAAGGCTCCGCTGTCTACTACTAGTGTTTGCAACCAACGTATATGGATACGGATGGAAGCACACTAGATTGAAATTATGTAAAAAATGCAGCTCAAAAAATAAAAGATGTATGAGACAGCAGTGATCACACTGGGTGGCCTACAGCCTGACGTGGCTGCAGGACCCACTCCACAGCGTGAGCTGCACTCACACAGCCCTTGCAGACAGCTGTGAACACTGCTGCTAGGGCAAAGAAGGCTACAGTGGTGGTTTATGTAGCCTGGGTAAAGCACTAGATGTTTGGTGGAATCGCTATTTCTAACTGTCCCTCACAGTCTTCTACAGCAGCCTGTCCCTAACTGAATTCACAGTAGAGTGACCAGAAATGGCGGCTGCGGTGGCTTTTATAGTGCATCATGACATCATTTCGGCAGCCAATCACAGCCATGCCAATAGTTAACATGCCTACATGCCTAACAGGATGTGCCCACACTTCGGAGGATTCCCATTGGCTTAATCAAAGCAAGCAGGCTCATAGGATGATGGGAACTTCCGATTCCGATTCCGATTCCGGAATCCGATATGACAAAAGTATCGGAACTAAGTATCGGAATTCCGATACCGCTAATATCGGCCGATACCCGATACTTGCGGTATCGGAATGCTCAACACTAGTGTCCACGCTTGCAAGTGCATGCTGGTTAAATGTCTAAGCATGCAACTGGTATTCAAATTTTTCAGATTTTTCCCTCGGCTAAAGGTCTTTGCGCACTTCTTACAGATAACCTTGGCCTGATCATGAGGATTTTGTTCAAAAAAGTGCCACACTGCACTCTTCCTACTTTGGCAGACATTTTGCGGCCTAGCACGCTGTGATATTTTGACCCTCTGGACAAGCTGTCCAGCAACTCTTTTGATTTTTGGAACCTGTCTTTGGAGTGCTCCGGGCCTGCCAGATAACAGCTGTTGCGATGTCGATGTCTGCTGTGGATGCTCCTCCTCCTCATCTGAGCTATTGGAAGCAGCACCCTCTTCCCCCAATGGATGCCAATCTGGGTCAACAACTGGGTCATCCATCACCTCCTCTTCAATTTCATGTGCACCTTCCTCTGTGTCACCGTGTATGGTGGTATAGTGTGCGGGAAGGGGCACCTGAGTCTCATCAGGGTCAGAATCTGGCTCTGTACACTGCGAGGACAATGTAGTGCTCTGAGTGAATGTACCAGCAGAATCATCTATCAGTGGCTGTGCATCAGTGCACTCCATGTCAGATTCATCTTGGCCTGGGTAATTCACCATTTCACTTGATAATCCAGGCATGGTATGTTAAAACAGCTCCATGGAGTACTCAGTAGTATGGCCTGCGTCATCCTTCAATCTTGGTTGGGGTGAAGGACACAAGTAAAGGTGTGGTTGATGAACATGAGCCTCCAATGACGACTCAGTGCTTTTATTTTTTACAACTTCAGAGGAGGAGGCGATAGAGCTGGAGGCTGAGTCAGCAATGTAAGACAACTTTTTCCTGAAGCTCTGGCTTTAAAAGCGGTTTGCCAACTCCTAGAAAACTAAGCCTTCGAGGCCTTGTGGAGCAAGACAATGACGCAGGCTCAACACCTCCTGCATTCAGTCCTATTTTGCTTTTGCCACTACCATCAGATCCACCACCAACACCATCATTACCAGCTGCCATCCCCCGCCCAATTCCACGGCCTCTTCCACCAGCCTTCCTCATCTTTGGTAGAAATGTAGACAAAATCCAACAAACTATATATTAATGTAAAACAAGGTACACGGTGTCTATAGGACAGGGGAGATTTTGAATTTCTGCACACACTTGTGGACACTGGACACTTTTGGATTGCGTGAGGCCCACTGAATATCACAGCACTATGTCACAGGCTCGATGTCGCAGGTGTGAAAAATGTCACTAGAGGATAATGGAGATTTTGAATTTCTGCACACACTTGTGGACACTGGACACTTTTGGATTGTGTGAGGCCCACTGAATATCACAGCGCTATGTCACAGGCTCGATGTCGCAGGTGTGAAAAATGTCACTAGAGGATAACGGAGATTTTGAATTTCTGCACACACTTGTGGACACTGGACACTTTTTGGATTGTGTGAGGCCCACTGAATATCACAGCGCTATGTCACAGGCTCGATGTCGCAGGCGTGAAAAATGTAACTAGAGGATAACGGAGATTTTGAATTTCTGCACACACTTGTGGACACTGGACACTTTTGGATTGTGTGAGGCCCACTGAATATCACAGCGCTATGTCACAGGCTCGATGTCGCAGGTGTGAAAAATGTCACTAGAGGATAACGGAGATTTTGAATTTCTGCACACACTTGTGGACACTGGACACTTTTGGATTGTGTGAGGCCCACTGAATATCACAGCGCTATGTCACAGGCTTAATGTCGCAGGTGTGAAAAATGTGACTAGAGGATAACGGAAATTTTGAATTTCAGCACACACTTGAGGACACTGGACACTTTTGGATTGTGTGAGGCCCAGTGAATATCACAGCGCTATGTCACAGGCAGAAATTGGCTAGTGTATGACAAACTACAAACTGTATATAGAATTGAGCAGAATAGGAATCTCCCTAGAGTGTAGGTCTGTAAGAACAGAACAAGTCCTCGACTTATCCTTACAGAGCGACACACAGATAGCTTCACTGTGGCCGTGATAACAGCCGTTACACGGTACCGAGAGAGGAGCGTGCACGTACATGGCTGTCCGGTGTACGTAAAATTGTCAAGCTCCGTGTTTTTTAAGTATACGGACAGACACACGCTGTCTCTCTATAGTTTTGAATGTGATCAAACAGCAAATATATTTAACTGTTTGAAAACTAGACAAAACTAGAAGGTGCAGGTCTGTAAGAACGGAACATGTTCTCGACTTATCCTTACAGAGCGACACACAGATAGCTTCACTGTGGCCGTGATAACAGCCGTTACACGGTACTGAGAGAGGAGCATGCACGTACACGGCTGTCCGGTGTACGTAAAATTGTCAAGCTCTGTGTTTTTTAAGTATACGGACTGACACACGCTGTCTCTCTATAGTTTTGAATGTGATCAAACAGCAAATATATTTAACTGTTTGAAAACTAGACAAAACTAGAAGGTGCAGGTCTGTAAGAACGGAACATGTCCTCGACTTATCCTTACAGAGCGACACACAGATAGCTTCACTGTGGCCGTGATAACAGCCGTTACACGGTACTGAGAGAGGAGCGTGCACGTACACGGCTGTCCGGTGTACGTAAAATTGTCAAGCTCCGTGTTTTTTAAGTATACGGACTGACACACGCTGTCTCTCTATAGTTTTGAATGTGATCAAACAGCAAATATATTTAACTGTTTGAAAGCTAGACAAAATTAGAAGGTGCAGGTCTGTAAGAATGGAACATGTCCTCAACTTATCCTTACAGAGTGACACACAGATAGTTTCACTGTGGCTGTGATAACAGCCGTTACACGGTACTGTGTGAGGAGTGTGCACCGCTGTATGGTGTGAAAAAATGCACGCTCAGTACCTCACCAGGACAAAAAAAAAATTGGGATTGCTTTTAAAAAAGCAGTTTGCAGAGCAGTGGGTAAACAGCAATGCAGCCGTCAGGAAGCCTTAGAAGGCAGCCTAACAGCCAACACCGCTGATCCAGCAAAATATAGCCTCCACTTGCACTGCACACACAGTGACTGGTGTGTTGTACAGGCAAAATCGCTAGCAGCAGAAGCAGTTTTTGGTGTCTTCTTCCCTGCCTAACGCTCTCCCTACAAAATCATCAGCAGCAGCAGCTCTCCCTATTCTGAGATCAGCATGAGTAACATGGCTGTCGGCGTGCACGCCCTTTTATACCCCCTGTGACGCCCACCAAAGCAAGCCAATCACTTGCAAGCCCTTCTGAAAGATGGTGGTGACCCCTGCCTATGTCATCACATTGCCCACAGTGTCCATGGATCCTGATTGGTTGAAAAAGAGCGCAAAACAAACTTTTGAAACGCGACTTTGGCGCTTAAGTCGCCGACCTCGTGGCCGACCTCATCCTAGGGTCGGGTTTCGTTTCATGAAACCAGACGTTGCCAAAAGTCGGCGACTTTTGAAATTTTTCGACCCGTTTCGCTCAACTCTAATCATTTATAAAAACAATAACTTGGTGGTGAAAATTTAATTATTCTTTCTTCACCACTAAGTGATATAAAATTCTGTCAGGTACAAGTGGTGACAATGTCCTCACTGCATACCTAGATCAATTAATTGGACAGTGTACTTTTAAATTGGGGCCACTTATGTAGGGCTTCTACTGTTCTGGCATCTTAAGGGATCTGCCAAAGTGAAATAGCACCTCAAGTCAGTACAGCAAAGTCTAAGCTATGATGCCTTTTCCCTTCTGAGCTTTGTAGTGTGCCTTAAAAGAATCATAGACAATCAAAGAATGGTAAAGTTGGAAGTGACTTCCTTGGTCATCTGATCCAACCCCCTGCTCAATGCAGGATTCACTAAATCATCCCAGGCAGAGGTCTGTCCAGCCTCTGTTTGAAGACTTCCATGGAAGGAGAACACACCACCTCTAGTGGCAACCTTTTCCACTCATTGATCACCCTAACTGTGAAAAGTTTTTTGTAATATCTAATCTGTCTCCTCCCATTCAGTTTCATGCCATTGCTTCTAGTCTTTCCTTGTGCAAACGAGAATAAAGATGACATTCCTTGAGATATTTTTAGGCAGCTGTTAAGTCTCCGCTCAGTCTTCTTTTTTGCAAGCTAAACATTCCCAAATCCTGTAACTGTTCGTCATAGGACATGGTCTGCAGATCGGTCACCATTCTGGTCACTCTTCTCTGAACTTGCTCCACTTTGTTGATGTCTTTTTTAAAATGTGGTGTCCAAAATTGGAAACAGTATTCCAGATGAGAATTCCGACCTTCCTATAAATACAGGCTTTACCAAGTTATTAGCCAGAGGTAAGTGTTCACATTAGGCAGTCAGGTCAGGGACCCATTCAATGATATCACCTTGACGTTGTTGAATGGGCTCACATTTTTTGGCCAAATTTTGTGCTAAGTATCTCATGTGTTTTTCCTAAATTTCAAAAGACATTACGCTATTCACACTACTTGTATTTCACATTGATATGCCTTAATGCAATTGAGTGCAACCATTTCCTCAATTTGATATGTAAGATGTTTTTTGGTATGCACCTGTTCAGACTAGTTTCTAGATGTGCCGTCAGTTTTCTGTAATTTGTATGCTAACTTTCTGACTGAGAACTCTGCCCTTCACCATGCTGTGATTTTAATTCCATCCAGTCACATTTGGTTCTGACCTTCCTATAAATACAGGCTTTACCAAGTTATTAGCCAGAGGTAAGTATTCACATTAGGCAGTCAGGTCAGGGACACATTCAAAGAGATCACCTTGATGTTGGTCAATGGGCTCACATTTTTTGGCCAAATTTTGTGCTAAGTATCTCATGTGTTTTTACTAAATTTCAAAAGCCATTACGCTATTCACACTTCTTGTATTTCACATTGATATGCCTTAATGCAATTGAGTGCAACCATTTCCTCATTTTGATAAGTATTTCAGATGAGGTATGACCAAAGAGGAATAGAGGGCAATAATGACTTCACGTGACCTAGACTGTATACTTCTGTTAATACATCCCAGAATTTCATGTGCCTTTTTTGCTGCTGCATCACACTGTTGACTCATGTTTAGTTTATGATCTATTAGTATACCCAAGTCTATTTCACATGTGCTGTTGCCTAGCCCTAGTCCTCCCATTCTGTATTTGTTTTTTTCATTTTTATTGCCAAGATGAAGTACTTTGCATTTTTCCCTGATAAAACCCATTCTGGTAGTTCCTGTCCACTACTGCAGTTTATATCTTTTTTAATCCTCTCACTTCTATAGTATTAGCTATCCCTCCTAGCTTTGTGTCATCAGCAAATTTAATCAGTGTACCCTCAATTCCCAAATCTAAATTGTTGATAAAGATGTTGAACAATACAGGGCCCAGGACAGAACCCTATGGTACCCTACTTGAGACATTCTTCCAACTGGATGTGCAGCCATTTACGACCACTCTTTGGGTCCGATCACTAAGCTAGTAATGAATCCACCTAACAGTTGCCTTTTCAATTCCATACTTAGTCATTTTTACAATAAGGATGGCTTGAGATACTTTGTCAAATGCTTTGCTGAAGTCATGATATACTATATCTACAGCACTTGCCTGATCCACCCAGTCAGTGATTCTGTCATAGAAGGAACTTAAGTTAGTCTGACATGACTTATTAGTTACAAACCCATGCTGACTCTTGATAATCACTTAATTCTTATCCAGGTACTTACATACATGTTGTTTAATAATTTGTTCAAAGATCTTTCCTGGTATAGAAGTCAAACTCACCGGCCTATAGTTCCTTGGGTCCACTTTCTTCCCCTTTTTGAAGATAGGAACAACATTTGCTCTTCTCCAGTCTTCTGGGACTTCTTCTGTTCTCCAAGAATTTTCAAAGACTATGGAGAGTGGTTCAAACATTTCTTCTGTTATCTCCTTCAGTACTCTGGGGTGTAATTCATCTGGAGCCGGAAACTTGAATTAATTTATGTTAGCTAAGTGTTTCATCACTATCTTTCTTTCTACTCGAAGATATCCCGGATTCTTCTATTTCTTTAATAGGACGGTGAAGATCAGTTGATGTTACATTTCCTTTCTGAGAGAAAACAGATGCAAAATAGGAATTTAAAAGTTCGGCCATCTCAACATCCTTTCTTACCAGTTCATCATTTTAATCCTGTAAAAATCATATAGCATCTTTGACTTTTCTTTTACTTTTGACATATCCCCAAAATCTTTTTTTATTGCTTTTGATATCTCTTGCAAGCCTTACTTCCTTATCAGCTTTAGAGAATCTGATTCGTGCCCTGCAAGTTCTGCAGACAGCATTATATTCTTCTTTAGATATGCCTCCCTCTTTCCATTTGATAAACATTTCTTTCTTCCTTTTTAGCATGTGTGTAATTTCTGTGTTCATCCATCCTGGTTTCTTTAAATGCTTTGCATTCTTCCCTCCTTTTGGAATTGTTAACGATTGAGCTTTGAGAATCTCATTTTTCAAGATTTCCCATCCTTCCTGGACATTTTCGTCCTTAAGGATATCCAGCCATTGGATTCCTCCGATTCTCTTTCTGAGTTCCTTAAAATCTGCCTTTCTGAAATCTAACCTTGAAGTCTGAGTCTTCACGGGTCTTCCTCTTCTAGATATCCAAATTTTTAAAATAGCATGGTCGCTACATCCTAGAGTCCCAGCCACTCTTACCACCTCAACCATTTTCTTCCTGTTTATAAGGATTAGATCCAAGGTAGCAGATCCCCTTGTTTTCTCCCCTACCTTTTGGAATATAAAGTTGTCAGCAAGAGAGGATAAAAATTTTCTTGACCTGTTAGTTTTGCCTGAGAGAGATTCCCAACAACTGTCTGGATAGTTGAAATCTCCCATGACCACTATGTCATATTTTTTGGAGATCTTGGCCATTTGATGTATAAAGAGTGCATCCATATCTTCAGCTTGTTTGTAGCGGCAGCTTTTAGTAAATGCCTACAATTATGTGCTTTCTGTTATTCTCTCCTTGTATTCTTACCCAAATAGTTTCCACAAAACTCCCAGTCTCTGAAGCTTCAATCTCTGTGCAGATATATGCTTTTCTAACATACAATGCGACACCTCCTTGTTTATCAAGTCTGTTTCTTGTAAATAAGTTGTATCCTTCTAACCTTTTATTCCAATCATGTGTATCGTCCCACCAAGTTTAGTGATTCCAATGACATCATATGTCTTCTCCTGTGATAGTAGTTCCAATTATCCTTGTTTGTTGCCCATGCTTTGTGAATTTGTATAGAAACATTTTAGTTTGCGATTGGTTTCTCTTTCTCCAATATTTTTATTTAGATTTTTTGTCTTTGTTCTTACTTTCCACTTCTAGTAGCAGAGTTCTCAATAGTATTTGTCAGATGTATGGCTTATTCTGGCCTTTTACTTCTCTTCCCACAATGTTCTAGCTTAAAGCTCTCCTGATGAGTGCAGCAAACCGACTTCCAAATACATGTTTTCCAGTCTTTGTAAGGTGCACCCCATCTCTAGCAAGCAGTCCATTGTATACTGTAGGTAATTCACTCTGTGATCCAGAAATCCAAATCCTTGCTGACAGTACCATCGACCTAGCCAATTGTTCAACTGCAGAATCTTATTCCAACTCCATGTTCCATGGCCTTCCACTGGGTGGATGTAAGAGAAGACTACCTGCGCTTCCAGTTCTTTCATTTTCTTACCTAAATTTTCAAAGTCCCTGCAGATGGTTTCCAGGTCCTTTCTTGCAGTGTCATTTGTCCCCACATGTATTAGCAGGAATGGGTGGTTGTTTATGGGTCTGAAGAGTTCTGATATCCTGTCAGACACATCTTTAATTTTTGCACCTGGAAGACAGCACATTTCTCTTGAGGTTATATCTGGTCTGCAGATAGCGGCCTCTGTTCCTCTCAACAGGGAATCCCCCATGACCACAACTCTGTTTCATCTTCACATCATTTTTCTTTCTCCATCCAGGAGGACTCTGAGGGCGTACAAAGTTGTTCTTTGTGGGTAAAGTGTTATCTTGATGTATTTTTTCATCGTTCTCCTGCGTGAGAGCCTGATACTGGTTCCTGAGCAGTATGGGTGCTGACTGTCTCCTGATCCTCTTGCTTCTCAATGTCACATGCTTCCATTTCTCTCTTTATTTCAGGCCAAGAATGTGAAGTCTGATGAGTTGTCTTGCAACTTGGATCCTATATCACCCCCTGAATCTCCTTCCTCCATTCTTCAATGCAGAGTGGTGGTGGCAGAGGTGTCCTCGGCAATGGAGCAGGAGATTTGTGAGGCCCAGTTTCTTGCTCCTCCATCTGTACCTGATAATAAGTTCTTTGTGCCTGTCCAGTATCGGTTAAGGGTGCTTCGGGAGTTCCATGACTCGTCTTTAAGTGGGCATCCTGGAATCTCGGCCACATGTAAAGCCATCGCTAGGCTGTTTTGGTGGCCCTCATTGGCTTCTGATGTCACTGTATTTGTGTCCTCTTGTGAAACCTGTACCAACTGTTAGGTGTTGGATTTCTGGCTCTGCACAGCAGGAATCCAGAGCTGTGCGATCAGCGGTCTCCCATTCCGCTCCGACCCCTCAGGGCCCTGCTCAGCAATCACGGCGAGCCAGGCGTGCAGCTCAGACTTGTTCTGTGAGACTGGATGTTGCTGCCACCTCTGGTGCAGCAATGGTAGCGCAACCTGCTCCGCAGGGAATCGCTCCAGAGGCTAAGTCCTCGTGCCGTGCTACTGGGCATGCCCGCAACTCGACCTCTAACTGGAGAGAAGTGGTCACGTGCTCAGGTCCTGCGTCGGATCTGATTGGTCTCTTCCAGGGTACTGGAAGGCCCTGGAAGCGCATGGCTATAAAAAGCCCGCATGGCGGCTCGGCCATGCGCTAGTGTAGCATATTATGCTGAGTGTGAATGGTGATGGATGCATGTTCTGGTGACTGACTTATTAAGAACCCCTTCCCTCTGATATTACGAATGGTGACAGAGTGTTGGTGATAGTCAGCTCCCATTAGTGGCAAGCCAAGCGCCACTGTGCTTCCTGCACTGCACACTAGCGTCCGGCGGTGTCCGGCCTTCCGGCGCTGCCGTCTAGCGGCTATAGTTATTGCAGCGCTGTGGTAGCAGCGTCTCTTGGCGGTTGCGGTTGCAACACCACCCGCCGGTTATCCTGTGAGGCTAACAGGGCCAGCGCCTTTGTGTTATTTACTATGAAGCGACTCTGGGTCTGAACAGAGCCACTCTTAGCGTTCGGGTGACGTTAAGCCAAGCGCAGTACTTCACCTAGTGGTGTATCTCCATTGTCCAGCAGCGGTCTTATCATCTACCACACGGTGGACCCCGGGTGGCAAATGCACCTTCTATTATTTATATCTGATGCGTTCCGCCGACCCTAACACTAACGCTCAAACCTTCCATACCCGGCCGGTCAACGAATTGGTGCCATTGCCAATTCCAGATAGACCCTGGACTCATCTGTCCATGGATTTTATCACCGATGTTCCCCCTCTAATGGCAAAACCGTGGATTGGGTAGTAGTGGATAGGTTCAATAAACAGGTGCATTTTTGTACCATTGGTTGGTCTGCCTAATGCTGAGAATCTATCAAATCTATTAATTGAGCATGTTGTCCAATTGCATGGTGTTCCTAGGAGTGTAGAGTCTGATAGAGGGGTGCAGTTTGTGTCGAAATTTTGGAGGGCTTTTTGTTAAAGGCTGGGTATCAGTTTGACCTTTTTGTCGGCCTATCATTCTGAGACCAACGGTCAGATGGAAAGGACCAATCAGTCTTTGGAGCAGATATTATGGTGTCTTGTCACGTCTAGGTGGGATGATTTGTGCTCTTCGATACCCATGGTAGAATTTGCTTTCAATAATCGTGTCAATCAATCCACCGGTACTTACCCGTTCTTTTGTAACTATGGTTTTCACCCTCACTTTTGTGAGTTTTCACGGCTGGATTTGGGGTGTCCAGTGGCTGATTCAGCCTTTCAGTGGTTGGGGGAAGTCTGGAGGGAGGTTCAGAGGAACATTGGGGAGGCTCAGGGCAAATATAAATTTTTTGTGGATAAATGACATTTGGTGGGGCCAGCATTTCAGATGGGGGATAAGGTATGGTTATTCACCAAGAATATAAGGTTGAGGATTCCTTCTGCTGTTGGGTCCCAAGTTTATTGGTCCTTATGAAGTTTTAGAGGTGGTTAATCCTGTGGAATTTCGCTTGCACTTACCTTCATCATTGCGGATCCCCAATGTGTTCAATAAGGTGCTTCTGAATCCATTGGTGTCTTCCTCAGGTGAGTCTCCTTCGCACCCACCACCTGCTGTGGTGGACGGTTAGATCAAGTATAAGGTAGAATGGGTGGTGGATTCTCGAATGCTTCGCTGTGCACTTCAGTATTTGGTCCATTGGAAGGGTTACGGTCCTGAGGACTGGTCGTGGGTGTCAGCGCATTTGGTCCATGCGGATCAGTTGGTCCGGGCCGTTCATGCTCGTTATCCAGGAAAACCTGGGGTCCTGAGGCCTCCCATTGAGAGAGGAATACTGTCATGATCCAGGCCAGGATTTGTTTCTCGCTAATTTCTCCCTGGTCTGGTCATGTGAGGGTTACTTTCTCTGCCTCATTTTGGGATCCATGTTGCTATTTCATTCTGCTGCGGCCGGCAGGCAGCGTCAGTTATAGTTCCTGCCCTAGGCTTGAGCAGCTGACTCTGTTGCACCCTGGTTTGTCCTCTGCCCATTTACTCCTGCTACCCCACTTGTCTTAGTGTTTACTCCCTGTGCTTTGACTTCTTGGTATGTGACCTGGCTTGGCCTCTGACCTGTCTAACTGCCTTATGTCTCTGATATCTCTGCTCCCAACTGGTTCTGACTTCTCTGGCTTGTACTTGACCACATGTATTTTGTTTCCCTGTGGTACTGCATTTCCTGAATGTTGCTGACCTTTGCTCATTTGACCACTCTCTCGCCACCTAGTGGCTCCTATGCTGCCACACTGTGGTGATATGCTGTGAGTTCAGCCTCTCCACCCTCACCAGCTACCCCTGGTGGAGGTTGTGCTATACTGCCCTGCAGCATCATTACACCTATAGGGCTGGAAGTCCAGCACTAGTCCAGCAATGCAGCCTAAATAGACACAGACCCAAATGAGATGGCAAAAGTCAGGATTCCTCACTGGCCACAGTGATCAGCTCCACACCAGAAGTCTAGAGAGTAGTTGAGTGCAGTAGGCAGCAGAATGTAGAGAGGAAGAGCACCGAGTAGTGAGCAGGGAGTCCACTACCCCATGGGCAGGAGCAAGACAGCAACAAAATACTCAGGCACAGGAGAACACATGACCTGAACTTAAATAATCAGGGCAGACAGGAAGTTTCATGACAGGGCGAGATACAAGACTTCATCTTGGATCATAGCAAACAGGCATAAAGGAAAGTCCGCAATCCTTATAGTGAGGACCATTGACCTTGGGTTGCTAGCTCGCATATCTTGGCCAAAATGTCAAACAATACCTTACATATTTATATGTATTTTGTGCACTTTATTTTTCAGGGTGCAGCCATTACTAGCACGTTTGGTCTTTTATACAGAGGTGTGCATATGGGATGCATTTAGAGAGTGCTGGCCAGCCCACCTAATCAAATAGTATGGGCGTGACTAATAGGATGTGAACCAGACACTATGCATTACCTACATGTGAACAGTGCCCTATACAGGCCTCTATTGTGCAAATGTATACTAACCAGTCACCCCTTCCATGAATGGGTAGGTGTTGAGTGGGTGTCTGTTTAGTGTTTTGTACCTGTGTTTTGCAACATCTTTGCTATGTGAGCTGGCTGCAACCAGTTGAGCATTTGTTCAAAGACTTGGGCAGGTAAGAGGTGCTGCCCCTTTTTCTGCTGTATTTTTGAATTTTCCATTTACTGAAACCAATGTTATACAATTCTGTGAATCTCCTGAGCATTAAAATGCTCTCTCTACATCCCTAGATGAAATCCTCGAGAGTTGTAGTTTCCAAAATGGGGTCACTTGTTTTTTGTTTTGCTGTATTGGCCTGACAGGAGTTCTGGAAATCTGACATGGCATCTGCAATCTATTCTAACCAAATTGCACTCCAGAATTCAATAGGCACTCTTTCCCTTCTGAGCCCTGCCATGTGGACAAGCAGAAGTTTAACACCAAACATGTGCTGTCAGTGTACTCAGGAGAAATTAGACAACACATTTTGGGGTTCGTCTTGGCCTGTTACCCTTATGAAATTGAAAAATTTGGGGGTAAAGCAATATAATTGCTGAAATATGTATTTTTTCATTTTCACAACGCAGCGTTATAAAATTCTATGGAGCATCTGTTAGTTCAAGGTGCTCACCAAACTTCTAGAGAAGTTACTTGAGGGGTATAGTTTCCAAAAATGGGTTACTTGTGGAAGTTTTCACTGTTCAGTCGCATTAGTAGCACTGCAAATGTGACATATCGGTTCCAGCCAATTTTGAGCTCCAAATGTCAAATGATGCACCTTCTCTTCTGAGCCTTGCTGTGCACCCAAACAGTTGTTTTGCACCATATATAAGAGAATGAGTTCACTCAGGAGAAATTGCACAACAAATTGTATAGTCCATTTTCTGCTGTTACCCTTTTAAAAATGCAAATTTGAGGCTTAATCAACATTTTTTCTGGGAAAAATTACAAATTTAATATTTTCCTTCCACATAACTTTAATTCATGTGAAGTACCTAAAGTGTTTATAAACTTCTTAAATGTGGTTTTGAGCATGTTTACCGATGCAGTTTTTAAAATGTTGTTACTTTGGGGTATTTTCTGTTACATTGGTGCCTCCAAGTCACTTGAAATGGGATGTGGTCCTTAAGAAAATTGATTTTGTACATCTTGTAGGAAAAATAAAAAAAATGTTGATGTTGATTTAAATTTTAAACTTTCTAACCACATAAATTATGTTTAAAAAATTTTGCTGATGTGAAGTAGACAATGACATATGGTAAATGATATTATCTAATTTGTTCAGTATAGCTATTTTGTTTAAAAGCAAAAAAAAAACATAATTCAGAGTTTGAAAATTGCTAAATGTTAAAATTTGTGGTAAACTTTTCGTTATTTTCATAAATAAGCGCAAAAAGCATATCATCCAAAATTTACCACTAGCATGAAATACAACATGTCAGGATAAAACATTGTCACTGGGATATGTTGAAGCGTTTCAGAGTTATTACCTTGGGAATGAAGGGTTTAAGATAAGTTTACATGTGGCAGATTAGTTACAGATAATTCTACTGTTCCACTCTTTTTATGGATCAATTTGCACACTGTATATATTTGTGCCTTACACCATGAAATCAGCTTGAAGCCTAAGAATAGAAATTCAGATTTTCTTCAGTAAAATCCAACACTTTGGATGTATTAGTAATCAAGAGGAACTGAGAACTGCAACTCGTGATTACTAATATGTCTGAAGGCGAGGACAATGCCATCAGCAGTAATTGGGCATAGGACTCCTGTGTCATAACAACTGCATGTGAGCCCCAGGAACACAAGTACTGACATCGCTGGAATGGTGCCGACATGGAAGGAGAGTATAAGCGTTTTATTTTATCAGTGTCAAATATAGGTTATAAGATGGGATTATACAAGTAGTCGACAACTCCTTTAATACCTTTGTTAAGCAACAATGATGGATAAGCATTTTAGTAAGTTAAAATGAATCCTGTTATACTGTAAGAAACTCACCCTAAAAGGATGCATTAGAAATAACATTTGAGAACTGCACATATGGAGATAACTGTCAATCACTAAGTATGACTGATTACAGCTCTCCTAAACTAAGTTTTATGACAACTTGTCCTCACACTTACTGAATGACTTCATGTATAATGTGACAGATTTTCCTTAAAATCTAATCTGCTTTGATTCAGTTCTTTA
Source organism: Dendrobates tinctorius (assembly GCF_039654945.1). Classification (NCBI taxonomy): domain Eukaryota; kingdom Metazoa; phylum Chordata; class Amphibia; order Anura; family Dendrobatidae; genus Dendrobates; species Dendrobates tinctorius. Next base: position 3,621,545 of record NW_027361728.1, on the reverse strand, counting down.
CAAAATAGTTGTTGCAGTAGTATTAATACCAGAAATAGTGATCAAAAAGTTTTTTATTTATTTTTTTTTTTAGCTTGGCAAGTTGAAATATAACTATGCAATGTTTTATCTGATTCCACGAGTTACAACTGAATAAAAGACTCTTATATAGAAAAAAAACATCTTGTGACCGCAAAATATTTGTTTTGTGTGCTTAGAAAGTAAAACAGTGTCAGTGATATCAAAACACAGTCAGCCATGGGCCATGCATGGGGTGTCAGGGTCTGGCCCAGCATTTACAGCCTGGAATTGAAGTTTCAATGAGGAGGTTAAGAGATCGGTGTAAGCCTTCTTAGCTGGGAGACCTCATGTGACACCTCCAATTTTTTTTATTCCAGCCACATTTAATAGTAATTCAGGTATTTGACAGATCAATTGACCCAAAGCAGAAACTGTTATAATAGCACAGAAGCAGTCAGCCATTGTTAGCAACAGGGGACGCAGGGTCTCCGGCGTGTCTCTTCACTCACCCGTGCTGCGGTCACTTTTTCCCTTCCCCATGCTCTGCATGCTTCCAGCTGGTCCTCTGGCCATGTCCTTAGGGCACAAGCACATGCACTTTCACCCTCTTAAAGGGCCAGTGCGTGCTCTTGCTATTTCCTCCCCAACCAATAGCTGCCGGACATCTAATATATAAAGCTCAAAGTGTGTATGTATGTATGTCTGTATGTGTGTATGTATGTGTGTGTGTATGTCCGGGATAGGCATCCGCACCGTCGCAGCTACAGCCACAAAATTTGGCACAGTCACACGTCTGGACCCCGAGAGCGTCCTAAGCTATGTTGTGAGGCGAAATTTTAACCCCGCGCATTCCAATTCACCAAACAATTTTGCCCCTATCTACATACTGGGGAAAAAGTGTGTGCGTGTCAAGCCCCGCCCCTCATTATGATGTCATAATGCTCCTATTTGCATAACAGGGAAACAGTGTGTGCGTATCAAGCCCCGCCCCTCAATATAATGTCATAATGGTTGCCATGGTGACGCTGATGTCATCATAGGTTGCAAGCCCCGCCGCGTCATTATGATGTCATAATGGTTGACCATGGGATGGAGGATATGTATGACGGGTATAAGGGCACGGGACTATGGGATGGCGGATATGTATGATGGGTATATGGGCACGGGACTATGGGATGGAGGATATGTATGATGGGTATATGGGCATGGGACTATGGGATGGAGGATATGTATGATGGGTATATGGGCCTGGGACTATGGGATGGCGAATATGTATGATGGGTATATGGGCACGGGACTATGGGATGGAGGATGTGTGATGGGTATATGGACATTGGACTATGGGATGGAGGATGTGTGATGGGTATATGGACATGGGACTATGGGATGGAGGATATGTATGATGGGTATATGGGCACGGGCCTATGGGATCATGGATATGCATGATGGGTATATGGGCATGGGACTATGGGACGGAGAATAATTATAATTTGTTATAACTAACCACAGTTAGTTACTATGCCCGGGCAGCGCCGGGCTCTTCAGCTAGTTATGTATATATTGCTTCCTCCCCACTGGGGAGGTGCTTGAGAAACTTTCCTGTTTTGAAAAAAACCTACAAGAAGCAAAATAAGCCAAAACCCTGCTATAACTAAATAAGTAAAAAGCAAGTGCATTTAAATAACACAGGGTTCTTAGTAATACGATTTTTGATCCAAAAAAGCATGAAAGCCATCTCACCGTCACCAAGGTGACCCTGATCGAGATGGTCCTGCACTGTCTAATGTTGAAACCTTACCATGTATCAAAGCCAACCTCATTGTGTGAATAAGGGCAGACAAAAGGACCAGATCCCGACCTAAGAACACCAGCCCTGGGAAGCTTTTAAATGTGATTTACAGCTCAAAAGGACGAGGCCACACCCTGATGTGCACAGAATGCAAAAATACAAAGACAAAACGCACAAAAATTGAGCTTAGTTAAAGTTGGTATACATGCAGCATATAAACGCATGTGGGTCGCCCTCCCAGGGCTGTGGGGTACTCGGTACCGGGCCGGTATCAGAGGGATGTGTCACAGCAGCAGTGACCCGGTCCGTGGCCCTGGGTGCCCAAATAATAGGGAGATTGAATGGTGGAATATAATTAATTGAATGAATAGTTCGTGACGCCACTTGTGGTGTTCGGCAAGGGATGTGTTAAGCCGACACTACATGCAGATCCGCTGGGACTGATGGTATGGTGCAGCAAAGGTGTAAAAGCTCCCCACAGGTGAATCTGTAGTCCCAGGGCAGTGTAGATGTGGGGGCCAAGGGGAGACATAGGTGAGGCGGTGTTGGGCACCAAGATGTAGCAGTGCCGGGTGTGTTGGCGCCGGAATAAGTGGAGGACACCAGGGCATGTAGTTCCAAAGCTTTACTCACAGTCTGTTGTGCAAACAGGTGCCTGCCTCCATGCCGTGTCCTCCGGATCAGGGACTCAGTCAACCTACAGACCAGGTGGAATACTCCTTTCCAATACTCCGCCAACATGTGCCTTTCTGAACGTCTCCACTTATAGCGCCTATACATGAAGTACTCCCAGTACTGAGTTACACTGGAGTTCCTCCTGTCCGATGTTCTTATGAACTTTCCTTGTACGGCAGACAGCTGTAGCCTGCTTTGGGGACTCCTTGCTCCTAAGGCCCGGCTCACTATCAATGTTGCTGTTGTGCCCCCAAGTCTTAGATGGGAGTAGTGCATTTACAGCCCACTACTCCTCCGGTGTCTGCTGTAGGACCATTAGTATCCAAACAACCTCGGGGACTGGGCCCCGGCCTTGCGCTTAGAACTTCTAGGCAGGGTTCTCCTCTAACCCACGTCCTCTGTTCCCTTTTCTCCTCACGTTCCGTACTAGTCTTTCCTTCTTATGAAAGATCAGGTTTTTTCCTTCAATGTCTTTCTGGTTCCTTCCTTTCCCGTGCCAGCAGACCCAGATCACTGTGGCCTGCTGCAGCACCTCCTTCCTCCACTCAGCTCACACTGAACTGAACTCACACTGAACTGAAATCCTAAACCTTCCCGCTTTTTATGTATTCTAACTCCGCCCGCCTCCCAGCACGTTTCGTGCTCCAAGCAGGCAGCCACCAAAGGTGCTCTGCTACACTCCAAGCAGGGAGCTGCAATGTGGCTTTGCTACACTACTTTGTGATGATGGGTGCAGGTGTTGGAGTGTGGTCAGGAGCCTCCACCTTACCTGGATGGTGGGGTACCACACCTCAGGAGGAGGTGGAGTACCTCTGTGGCGGCTGAATCCTCAGGGGTGCCACACATGTTCACTTTGGCCATAAAACATTGAAAAAGCCTACAAGACGCAAAATAAACAAAAACCCTGCTATAGCTAAATATCTAGTTATCTTGATAGCTAAAAACCCTGCTATAACTAAAAATCGTATTGCTAAGAACCCTGTGTTATTTAATGGCACTTGCCTTTTACTTATTTAGTTATAGCAGGGTTTTTGTTTATTTTGCTTCTTGTAGGTTTTTCAATGTTTTACGACCAAAGTGAACATGTGTTTATATGCTGCATGTATACCAACTTTAATTAATCTGATTTTTTGTCTGTTTTAACCTTCCTGTTTTGCAGTCTAAGTTGTGCAAGGTTGCATACCAGTCCCTGCTGCACTCCATTGAAAATCCTGCCTGCTGCACTCAGTTGCAAATCCTGCCTCCTGCTCTCAGGTGCAAATCCTGCCTGCTGCACTCTAGTGTAACTCCTCTCTGCTGCACTCTGATGCAAGTCCTGCCTGCTGCACTCTGATGTAGACCCTGTCTGCTGCACTCTAGCACAAACTCTGTCTGCTGCATTCTGACACAAACTCTGTCTGCTGCACTCGGATACGAACTTGGTCAGCTGCACTCTCATGCAAGCTCTGCCTGCTGCTACATCCAGTCTATCCTTCTGGGTTCAGCTGCTTCGCAACCGTTCGTCTGTCCTGGAGTAGCACCTGGTGTCCATCGGGAGCCAAGTCTAACCTTACCATCAGAGGCTCTATTGAACAGTCAGGTGATCACTTAGTCACGCCTCTCCAGGCTTTCCACGGTCCATGGCACAATGGTTAAACAAACCATGTCCGTGATAGCCATGGGCTATACATGAGGAATTAGTGTCTGGCCCAGCATTTACAGCTTGGAATTGAAGTTTAAATGAGGACAGTGTGATTAAGAGAACAATGTGAGCCTTCTTAGCTGGGAGACTTCATACCAAATGCAACAACTCCAATTTTTTTTCCAGCCACACTCAGATGGCACAAACATCAGTTTCATACTGTAATATTGGTAGAAAAATGTAGGGAACGTAACACAGGTAGTTGACTGAAAGTAAATGCAGGCCTGCCTGTCTGGGAGCCCTACTTACACAGGCAACCCAACAGATGGAGACCCAACTTGGAGTCTCCATATTTCAAAAGATAAAATAATCGTCCACAGCACCAAAGTGGCATCATTTTCCACAGAGTAGAAACAGTATAATAAACCTCTGTCACACCTTCTACTACAGGAAACCCACCAGATGGAGACCCAAATTTGAGTCTCCACATTTCAAAAAATAATTGTCACACAGCACAAAAGTGGCAACAGTTTCCACAGAGTAGAAACAGTAAAATAGGCCTCTGACACATCTTCTACTACAGGCAATACACCAGTTGGAGACCCAACTGTGAGTCTCCACATTTCAAAAAAATTTTTGTAACATTAGCATAAGTAGCAACAGCAGGCACAGAAGGCACCACAAATATGGCACAGACTGCAATAAAGCAAGATCAATACATGACACTAATAACAACATCATTACCTAGTCTGCCCAATCTGTAACTGGGGTGAAAAAGTCATCAGAATCCTGGATTTGTTAATTTTAATCAAAGTAAAGCTGTCTATATTTTGAGGGGGCCGCCAGCTGCACTTATCTATCAGGACACCACCAATAGCGCTGAAGACTCGTTCTGAGAGAAATCTGGCTGCCGGGCATGACAAAACCTCCAAGGCATGACAAGTGAAATCAGGCTACTATTCCATTTTTGAAGACCAAAGTGTAAAATGGTCCAAACCCCCTCTGATAGCATTGATATTGAGCTCCTGTTACTACTGCACCATCCTCTTCAGTCGTTCACAATGCGACATGATAGACAAGTACTCTGTTCTGCAAGTACTCAGGCTGGTCTAAAAAATGTGTTAAATTACTTACAGCAATTGCTTACAACACTAACACTGTTGCTGCTAATGTTTTGGTGATGACGCCTTGATGTCCCCAGGGTTTGACGTCTACAACTGAGATGCCCACTGTGTATCTCACTGCTGTCTTGAGGAAAACCACTAAGATTGATTGCAAACGTATTTCAATACTCCAGCATGCACGCATCCCTTTCCAGGGAGGGGAAGCATGAGGCTAAATTTACTCTTGTACCATGGATACAATAGAGTGGCAACCGAGTAGTCAGCATTATTTCTAACCCTAAAAATATGGGGATCATGTTGAAGTTAATGCAGCAAGAAGTTACTCATGTGTCTGGTGCTTTCAAGAGGTCCAAGTCCATGCTGTGTTGGTGGTGGGGTAACACTCAAGGTTCCTTCCTAATTCTCCTTCTGCCAGCCACAGACAAAAGAGAGCGCATCTTTATCCTCTTCATTTCCTGACTGTTGCATGTCCATCACCTCATCCTCCTCAATTTGTTTGTCGGGCCCTGCATCTTTACTAAAATTTTGTCTGGTACCATGATCCCTACTTGATCGCTGTAAGCCACCCTCCCATGGCACCCGCTTCTGAGACGAAGGTCCAGAAATGTGAGATATTGTTATCCCTTTCGCATTCTACTCTGCTTTCAACTCTTCCTCTGGGACCATCATCTCTTCATGCAAACTATTAAAAGTGTGATCCAGCATGTAGAAGACTGGAATAGTGATGCTGATGATGGCATTGTCAGCGATAACTATCTTAGTAACCATATCAAAACTGTGCAGAAGGATGGAGAGGTCCTTCACCTGTGCCCACTCTGCAAATGTGATTTGCACCACGTCCGGACTACGTTGGCCCAGGTTGTGCAAAAGGACACACTGCACCAAGGTTCATCACTGCTGCTACAGCTGCTGCAATATGTGCAGAGTGGAATTCCACCATGTTGGAACATTGCTAATCAAATGGTTAACCGTTAGGCCGAAAGATATCTGTAGCGATGCAAGTCGATGACCCAAGGGGTGTTATTGTCAGAACTGAGCCCACAGCGACCATGTTTTCTGAATCAGCGCATCCAGGCCAATATAGTGGAGTAGAAATTGCTGTACCACAAGGTTGAGGGCATGAGCCATGCAAGACCCTTGAGTGAGTTTGCCACGGCGTAGGCCCATCAACCAAGTTTGCACCGTTATTGATCACTGCCTTCCTTGGCTCCAGGTTCTGTGGAGCATATTAATTTAAACACTGCCTGATTGTGGTGAGCCAAGGCTGTGCAGAAGTTGGGGGAGGTGGGGTAGATTCTATCTGTGTAGTGTCAGTGGTGGGGTGCCGAGCTGGGGGGTGGTCCTACTTTTATACCGCGCAGAGATGACAACAGAGACACGATGGAGGCAGATTCTGGGTGCAACAGGTCCAAGTTTATTTCTTCACTTGCCGTCCGACTGACGGCACACCTCGCGGCCCTCCGTTTCCAGAGCCGCTTCTCACACCGTACACTGGAGACGTGTCTGCACACACCGTCCCCTCCTTTACTGTCGACGCTCCTGACAGTTCCGTCACTGTGGCCGCCTTAGGCCCATTAACCAACAGCGCTTCTACTGCTCAGTCGTCGTGTCACATACGGTGTCTTACACCCAGTACCTCGTCTCAACTGCGGTCCTTTCCTGTCAGGACCACCCCCCTGACGTCCTCTCTCCTCAGTCCCCCTGGTCTGGATTCTCCTCAGAGTGCACAGACTGTCGTAGTCCTCCTGTCACTTGAGCTCCCCCTGGGGACTGGAACCTTCTGGAACCCTCCCTCAGTATTTATAACTCTCCCGGTTCCTTGAAACTGTCACTCTAACTGTCACCACGCCCCCCATGACCAACGGTTTCTAAAGCCCTAAGCTGCTGTAAAGTCCTTTGCTCACACTCCTCCCTGCCATCTAATGTCCACCCAAGGTACTGCACGTCCACTACACTTTCCTAGCTGTTTCCCCTCTATAATAACTGACACCTACCTACACTGTGCATACCTATCTTTCTCCATTCTGACACGTCCGTCCGTCAGGTCACCTTCCCTACATCTGCACTGTAGGAATGCGTTTCTTATTAAAAGAGAGGTTGAGGACACAGGTGGAAGTCCTAGAGCAGGTGGAGGAGGCAGAAGTGGAGGAAGTGTTAGATATACAGGTTTGTATCACAAGCCTGGGGGATTAAAAAACTTTGTGGAGCAGCCCCTTGACCGCCTGCCACCAGAGTCACTCAGTGCCCAGTCAGCGAGAGGTAATGCCTTTGCCCATGTTTGCTCATCCTGGTGTCAGTGGTAAAGTGCACCCTGGCAGACATAGATTTTTTCAGGGTTGGATGATGTTGTCGGCGACATGCTGGTGTTGCGCAGGCACTTCTTTCTTAGAGAAGTAATGGCGACTGGGCAACTGAGACGGACATCAAATTTCGGAAACCGTTTGTATATACAACATTTCTTTGGCCAATAGATTGGAAATGGTGGAGTTCAAGCTTTTAGCTTTGCCATGTGTAGGAGGAAACATTCTTTTATGTGACCACCACTGCGGGACCACAAGCTGGCTGCTTTGCTGAGAGAGGGCAGAGTACGGAGAACAGGAAAAACTGCTGGACTGTGAGTGAGGTGTAGGCGGAGAAAGATGTTTTGTGCTAGGTGACACAAAAGCAAAAGTCATGTCTATTTACATAACAGATGACCGGGTCTCACTCACCCCAACTGTGGTGGGTAAAAAATTAAAGTTTCTGCAACTGGAGACCTGTGTGTGAACACTTGGAAAAGTGACAGAGAAGGAAGAAGCAGCAAATTGGGTTGATAGGACAACAGGTTGTTGGCGAGGCCTGCTAGTTGGCATTTTAGTGCAGTGAAATACCCACACTAAGGCATGTTGATAGCGCATGTGCTGATTCATGCATGCAGCTGTTAAATTATTGCAATTTTTGCCCCTACTGAGTTTTTTTTGCAAATCTGACAAATGACGTGTAATGGGTCATCCTTTGAGGTATTAAAAAACATCCAGGCTAAGGCTACGCAACCCTTGCCGTCCCTGTTAACTGTACACTTGCGTTTGGTGCTGGCCACAGGCAGAGTTAGGGTTGCAGAAGCACTGCTTGTCATAGTTTCTGTTAGGCGTCGGGTTCCTGCGGCAGCTCAGCAGGAATCCAGAGCCTCACATTCTGCAGTCTCCCATTATTTATCGGCCGCAGAGGAGATTGCTCAGCAGTCCCAGCGTCGCAGACGCTCTGCCCAGACCTGCTCTATGGGTATGGCTGTTGCTGTCACCTTTGGGTCAGCAATAGCAATGCAGGCTGCTCAGCAGCAAATCGCTCCAGAGGCTAAGTCCCTCCGCCGCTCTACTGAGCATGTTCACGAGATGATCTCCCATTGGAGATCGGGAGTGACGTGCTCAGGTCCTTCTCCTGATCTCATTGGTCCATCTCACAGATCAGGAAGGTCCCGCACAACTATAAAAGGTCCGCATGGCCGCTCGGCCATGCACTAGTATAGACTTTACTTGCTAGATGTGTGAATGTTGATGGATGTATGATTCTGGTGACTGACTTATTAAGATTACCCTCCCTCTGATATTACGCATGTGGATAGGGAACTATAGAAAGAGTCAGCGCCAGTCAGTGGCAAACCTTAGGCCACTGTGCACACCGCACCTCTACACTAGCGTCCGGTGGTGTCACGTCTCTCACAGCACTATCGCATAGCGGCTGTGTCTGCTGCTGCGCTGCATTCAGCAGCACTTACCGTCGTCCGCAGAAGCAACGCTGCACGCATGGTAGGTCTAGATGGACACCGTCCCCTGTATTGGACCCGTGCCCTGTGACCAGATACCGTGCATGCAATTTTGCTAAGACCTGTGAGTCTAACAGGCTCAGTGTTTATGTTTGTGTAACAGCGCCTCTGTGAGTTAACAGAATCCGCTCTGCGCACCTCAGGTGACGTTGAACCCGTGCGCATTATACAGCCATGTAGCGCATCTGCCATTGTCTAGCAGCGGTTTTTACACCTTCTGCACGGTGGACCCCGAGCGGCGAATGCACTTTATTATTTATTTATTCAGTGTGCTCCACCGTTACTAACAAGTTTCATCACTCTGTGTCTTTCTGGGAAGAGGCAATGTAATCTCCTCATCTTCCTCCTCCTTCACTTCCTCTCCTGAGCTACTCAGCTGCGTACCTCTGAGTTGACACCAAGTGGGATCTACAACCTCATCATCATCCTCTCTTTTCTCACACTCCTTACCCTGAGAGTCACCCTTCTCCTCTTCCTGCCCTGATGCCACAATACAGTCCGTGTGCGCCTCTGATATTTGAGTCTCATCAGGATCACCACCAACCTTGATAGTTAAAGTCTAGTGACAAGTGTCTGGATTCTACTCGGACCCTACTTTGTCCAGCCCCACATCCAACATGAAAAAAATTTGGGCATTGGTGCAGATACTTTCCTCCTCTGGATTCTGTGATTCTTCGGAGCAGACCTCTGATGTCCATGGAATACAATTTATGAACAGCTCTTTAAAATGGCCCATCTGAGGTTCCCCACAGTGAGTTGTGCAGTTAGAAATATTTGACACGGGGGGAAGCAAGGGTGATTGGGGTGCCACTTTTGAGGATTGTACTGTGTGTGATGTTGAGATGGAGGAAGAGGAGGAGAGGCCACTTGATGCCATCTACTGGAGCACATGCTCTTTCTGAGCCTCATCTACAAGGTGAACCACTGAGCAGCTACCAAAGAGAGGGAGTCGAGTAGGCCAGCCAGTAACAATTGTTGTCAGTGGTCTTGCATAGAACGAGATGGTGTTTGTTCAGTTGACCTTTCATTCACAGTAAAACCTAACCCACATACACGTCGAACACCAAGCCTATTCCCCCTTCACCAAGACCTTGCTTTTCCCATTCATGTTGTAGAGTTGAGAAAATGTTTCAAAATTTAGGTTACGATTATGATCGGTGACGAATATTGCTTTTGCAATATTTGCCGAACACAGCTGAACATCATTGAAGTCAATGGGAGTAGAAATGAATTAATCTGTTCGGAGCTGATTATCAAACACAAATTCGGCACAAATAGATTACCAATATGGCATGAATATGGCAAATTCAGATTTGGCGACCTATTCTGAACATATTCGCTGAGCTCTAATTGTAAGTAACCTTCCCTTCCTGTAACCTGCTGTTTCACAACCTTAGCCCCACAGCTGTCAGTCACCTGTAACTAAATAATCACTATTTATTTTCCTAAGTAGTGTGCTTGAACCACACTGTTATGCCTAACGATAAGATAGCCTTCTAATTTTCCACTGAAACCCATTTTCAGCACAAACAATTTGGAGTAGCTAATTGGACCTCATGGCTGCAACACTATAGTAGGCCTAACAATTTTTATTGGAAATCTGGCATTCTGATTTGACACTGAAACACAGTTTTAACACAAACGATTTGGAGTAGAAAAGGGGGCTTTCGAAGACTACAGCACAGTATTTGCACAATCTACTTTGTTTATGGAAGATCGATTTCACACAAGACAGGATCCCATCTATTTAACTGAAAAGTTCACTTTCAGCAGCACTGCGCTCTTATTTGGCCCACCCAACAAAGCATTAACAGACTGGTCTTGTGCTATAGGCACATTCATATGGACCTTTTGCAGTGACACCATTATGTGACACTGCAGGTAAGCCATCCTTGCTCAGATGCTTTTTATCAAATATCTTTGCAATTTATTATTCTGCTTCTAATAAGGAGTTTTCGGGTCACTATTATCTTCTCTATTTTCCTTTATTTTCCATTTTGTTTTCTAGTATATTGGGGGATTTTTGTATTTGGGAAGTTACCATACTTGTACTCCTTAGACAAGGGAGTAGATGCAGGCTTGCATTTGCTTGACATCTACATTATTAACCCTTATGGAGATAGATTATTTTAGTGATATGTTGAACAAAATATTCATGGGGAAGTAGGTGCAGGCAGTCTCATGTTCACTGCTAAATTTATGGTGTTCCTTCTAGAGACACTATATTAGAATATTTGTGATAAACGACTAAATTGGATATAATTACTTTGTCGATTGGGCCATTTGTGAAATGGATGTATTATCGTCATGCTATTTTTAAATGTTTTTATATTTGTGTGGTTTAGTGTGCTTTGTACACTGCAATAAAATTGTAATTATATTTTTCAAATTGTTGTATTTGGTGGTCCCTGTTTTAGATGGCTTCTACAACCTAATTGGTTGCTGGAATCAACACACATAAAGTAAAGGGAAAAAAAAGCGCTTGCTGCTCTTGTAATCTCTTTAGATGCTCCTTTAACCCTTCCACACCACCTCCCCTCATCAAACACCCCCCCACTCATCATACAGCATCACTATCTTAGCCAAAGTCATACAAAAGCATTAGTAAAAATGCGATGATTTACTGAACTGTGACCTACTTTTGCCGACTTTGAGTAAAAATGCTTGTGAAAATAATACGAATATGAATGTGCTATGTTCGTGCTGAATTTGAGGTTGGCGAACGTTTTCCGAACACGTTAGTTCATCTTTACCCTCAGCCTCTCCATTAATGAGACACACATTCCAACAATGCAGAGAATCATCCCCACCCCCATTTTGCTTAGCCAGGGCTCACCATAATTAGGCAGTGTTTAAATTAAAATTCCTTGGAGATTGCAGTCACACAGCTCAGCTCAAGAGTTCCAGACCGCTATCCTGACTGAGTTTGAGTAATGGTTGTCTCCACTGAACCTGGAGCCAGGGAAGGCCGTGTGCAATAATGGTGCAAACCTGGTGGTGGCCCTGCACCAGGGCAACCTCACACACTTGGCTTGCATGGCTCACATCCTCAACCTAGTTATACAGTAATTTCTCTGCCACTATTCTGGCCTGGATGCGCTGCTGCAAAAAGAACGGTCTCTGTATGCTCACTATAGCCATTCCCCACCCACAGGTCATCGACTTTCATTGCAACAGAGGTCTTTTGGCCTACCGGTTAACCACTTGATATGCGATATGCCGACATAGTGGAATTCCACTCTGCATATGTTGCAGCAACTAGGGCAGCAGCGACGAGCCCTGGTGCAGTATAGAGGTGGTGGTCCCAGAGGAAGAGGTGAAAGCAGAGGACAAGCAGAAGGGATAACAATATCTCTAAATTCCGGACTGTTGTCACATAGGCAGGTGACATGGAAGGGTGGTGTCAGGAACACTGCACTGTACTTGCTCACTGAGCCAGTGCGCGTGTCCTGAGTGTCAGGATCCTGTCAGTGCCGGTGTGCAGCCTCCACTGAGCAGGGACTCACCCGCACTGTAGGGGTACCGGGGTCAGGTACAGCCAGAAAGTACCGATGCACAGGACCTGTGGATGCTGAAGTTTAGCAAGCAGACACGGGACCGACGGTCATATGACTGCAAGGGGGCAGGGCTTAGCGTCCTGCTTAGTGAGATGGAAAGACACTATACAGAATTACTCAGAGTCAGGCAAAACAGGGTTCATACACAGAGATAGCCGTAACGTACCAAGGATGAGACAGAGCGGATAGTCAGGGCCAAGCAGCAGTCAAAACCAAACAGACATAAAAGGTACCAAGAAGAATCCAAAGCAATATCCAGAGAACAGACCGAGTCATACACAGATTATCAAGCAACCAGAACACAGCAAAAACACACTCAGGGGTCACCACACAATGCCAAGGGCAAGAGTATAACTGACAGGGATGGGAGCGTCCTGAGGCTATAAGAAGCCTCTCCCAGAACCAGGGAGTGGCCACAATCATAGCCCCAGGTGTGCAGGTAAGCCTGCACTGGGATCACAACCTTTAACCCCAGAAATGCCAGTCATCAGCACTGGTTCCAGACAGTAACCCCACGTGTGCAAGTCAAACCTGCACTGAGATCATGACAGGTGGATTACAGTGAGCAAGGTGGGCTCATGACACCAGACAAACTATAAGTTAAGGTGCAAGAGATGAGAAACAAATGTATGAGTATGAGGCAAAAGAGTTGATTGTCGCACAAGTCGGGAGATGATGAGGATACAGATTCCCTCTCTGTTGTCCCTGGTTAGAAGGGGGGACGGAGGAAGCAAGCTTGAATGTTACCCCGCCACCAACACACCATGGACTAGGACCTTATGGAAGCGCCCGACACATAAGCACCTTCCTGCTGTACTCTCTGCAAAATGAGCTCACCTGTCACACTTTGGAGGTTTTGTCATGCCCAGAAGCCAGTGTTCTCTCAGAACATGGCATCAGCACTGCGGGTGGTGTACTAACCAATTAGAGGATCTGACTGTCCCCTGAAAGTGTAAACTGCCTAAATTTCATCAAGATGAAGAAGTCATGTATGTCCAGTGACACATGCAGCCCAGTTGCAGACTGTGCAGACTTGGAGATAGTAGAGTTCTCAGACAAACAGAGCTGCACTTACTTTCAGTCAACTACCTGTGTTACTATCCTTAAAGTTTTCTACCAATAGTAGTCTATGAAACTGATGTTTGAGTAGAAAAGCAGTTTGATCTGTTTCATGAAGTATCATTGCTCCCAGCACAGTGGTCTACACCTGTCACTCACTAAACTGATCTTAATTTAAACTTAAGTTAAAAGCTGTAAATGCTGGCCTAGACCCTGATACCTCATGCATGGCCAATAGCTGACTGCTGCTGTGTCATTGTCAAATTTCAAATGTGGATCAAATGATGCCACTTTTCCTGGTGTTTGTCCCTAATTTTTGGAAATGTTTGGACTCTCAGTTGGGTCTCCTTAATGTGTGTAGACTGAATTTGGCAGGGCTTTCAGAACACCAGGAGAACCTAACAAAACTGAACAGAATGTTAAAAGGTTCTCTCAACTCTATTTAAGTGGTGAAAAATAAATCCAAAATTTGTAAGAAAAAAAGTTGTAATTTTCCGATAACCCTATTATCTCAATTTTTTTGGATCTGCGGCTGGGTGAGGGCTTTTTTTGCCCCCCTGAGCTGATGTTTTTAATAATACCATTTTGGGTTACATACAATGTTTTAATTGCCTGTTACTGCATTTTATTGCAATGTTGCTGTGGCCAAAATAAACATAATTCTGGCATTTCAAATTTTTTTCTCAATACTCCGTTTACCGGTTTAAATAATTTACTTTATATTTTGATAAAGTAAGCTATACCAAATGTGTATTTTTGTTTTTTTTTAACTGTTTTAATTTGAATCGGGCAAAAGGTTTGTGACTTATATTTTTGTGCTTTTCTTATTTCATTAATTTTTTTATTAAATTAAAACTAAAAACCAAAAACTGAACTGGAGTAGAATTGAATGACATGCATGTATTCAGTCCAAATAGGGTGTGGCCTCCTTTCTACTGAGCTGTGTAGTTCACTTATAGTCCCTCTGAAGCTGGGTGTCCATTTGGGACCCAGAGACTCTGCCACTATTAACACTAGGTAGGCTTTATCCGTTAGTGTAGTTACTGTCTCAAATGGGCACATCTTGCTGTGGTGGGACAGTTTTATACTTTTTTGATCAAAACAGTGTTTACCAAGTACCCTATGTTATTTAATGCACTTGCTTTTTTACTTATTTATCTTCATTAGGGTATATACACACATTGTTTTTTCCTTTGGATTTGCTTGCTTTTATGGCCAGTGTGAACATGCTTTTACATCATGCATGTCATTCAATTCTACTCCAGTTCAGTTTTTTTGGCATGGTGGTCTACTGCAGACCCCCAACTGTCATGATAACCCATTGGTGCCCCGCGACCACATGACATGGGTGCCGATGGGCATCTTGTGACTCATTATCGCCTGTTGCATGTAAGAAATGGACAGTGGCATTTAACTTGTTAACAGCCATGGATTGATCTTGGATCCACCCACAGATGTTAGAGGCAAATGACAGCTGATCAGAACACCTGTCATGTGCAGTGAAAGATGTGGGCTTAACATGGGAACTTGTATCAAATTCAGAAAGATGACCTTAGATTTAACTATACATTCAAGGTCATTAAGAGGTTAAAAAGGATCAATAAATGCTATGTGCCCCAAAATGGTACCAAAACATCTCAAACTCGTCAAGCTAAAAATATGCCAAAAAATGAAAAAAAAAGTTAGAGCTCTCAGAAAAAGCTTTTTTTTTTTTTTTTACATAAAACATTTTTACTGTGATAGCAGCAAAAAAAAAAAAGAAAAAAAATAAATAAATAAACCTGCCTTATCACTGCATGGAGAACTGTACAAAAATAGAGCAAATATATTCTTGCAGTTGTTTCCATTTGTTCATTCTGTCTTCCAAAAATCGTAACAAGGTCCAGGTCACATTTATGCTGCCTCTCCATTGAGCACTTATGTTGGGGTTTCCGAGTAGATCCCAAAAAATACGATTCAGATGGAACCACTCACTTGGACCCCTTTGGACTGCATCTGATCTTTTTTCAGCAGTGTCTCATCATTTTAGACATTTTTTTTAGCACACAAGTGTGTACAACTACTGGAACAGATGCCAAATGAACTCTAAAGTGTCTCCATCTGCCTCATTAAAGGGAGTACTTCCATTGTGAGTTTTGTCTGAATCATATTTTTGTGGGATTTACTTGGAAATCCAATGTATGGGTATTGAAATGGCATATTTGCAATTCCCCAGAAAAAAGCAACATGTGGATGTTTCAAAATGGTCACTGCAGCCATAGATAAATTTATTAAGAGGTGCAATTGTGTAAATTTTGGGGCTCCTCAAATGTCGAATGCTAGATATTCTACCAAAATCTGAGTTCCAAAACCCAAATAACACTCTTTCCTTCTCGGGCCCAATGTGTGGCCAACTGTTACGAGTTTGCCGCAACAGAGAGGATCCAGAAGACCGAGGCGTCTGATTTCTCCTACTCCTGCCTATTAAGTTGTGCAAATTTCTTTGGACAGGGAAGGGGGTAATCTGCTCTGTTGAGAGCTCTTGGAGCTAAGGCTATCAGATGTGCACTGTTAGCCATTCCCATCCCCTATGTTATTTTTTGTCCTGACTAACTCATATCATCAGAGCTAGCTTTTGCTGCATGGCTAGGAAGATAGTTGTTTGTGGTTATTTGTGTAGGTGGTTGGTGGATTTATCTTTGACTGTCTCCTTTCTTCTCCTACCTTGGTTTAACACTATCCTCCACTCCCCAGTGTATACCTCTGTTATATGTGAATGTATAGTGCACTACTACTAGAAATGAGTTAATATTTCAATATCTGGTTTGGCTCGCGATTACCAAATTTGCAATATTCACCGATTTAATAATCGACTAAATCACCGAATATAGCCAAACATACACAGCACAAAAGCCGGTGTCATACACCATGGGAAACACCGGCACAACACTTCTGACCGGCGGTGAAATAATCTCCACAGCGTGAGCGCTCAGCTGTGATCGGAGGTAAAAAGTTTACCTCCAGTCACTAGTGTCAGCTGATGGGATTACAGATCCCATCACCCGACACCTACTGCTGCTAATTACAGTGAGAGCAGGAGCGGCAGATGGGAATATTTATCAGCCACTACTGCGCTGTAAATAAATAAAAAAATGGCATGGGGTCCAGCAGAGCGGGCTCGAACCCCATTCATTCGAATGGGGGGCCTGATAATACAGTTTTTAACACGCTGTCATATGCATGACAGCGCGGCAAATACTGCTTCTGATCGGCGGAGAAATCATCCCTGCCAGTCAGAGAACCGCGGTTCCAATGCTGTCAAAAGAGTGTGATTGCTCAGCTGTGATCGGAGGTATACGTACAGTTTACCTCTGGTCATTGGTGTCAGCTGATGGGACTACAGCTCCTATCAGCTGACACTTGCTGACACTAATTACAGTGAGAGCAGGAGCGGCGGATGGAATAATTCATCAGCCGCTCATGCGCTGTAAATAAAGAGTAAAAAAAAACCTGCTTGGGTTCCCCTGTATTTTTGATATCCATCCAGGCAAAACTCGCAGCTCGGGGCTGCAACCCTCAGGTATTAGCGTTAGCAAGGCTAGTTATCAAGAATAGAGGGGTCCCCACACTGTTTTTTTAATTATTTAAATAAATAATTTAAAAAAATGGTGTGGAGCCCCCCCAATTTTGTCAACCAGCCTTGCTAAAGCAGACATCTGGTGGCTGGTATCCTCAGGCTGGTAAGAGGCCATGGATATTGGCCCCCCAGCCTAAAAATAGCAGCCCACAATTGCCCCGAAAAGGCACATCTATTAGATGCATACATTCTGGCATTTCACTCAGCTCTTCCCACTTACCCTGTAGTGGTGGCAAGTGGGGTTGATATTTGTGAAGCTGATATCACCTTTGTATTGTCAGGTGACATCAAGCCCACGGATTAGTAAAGGAGAGGCATCTATAAGACACTTATCCATTGCTAATCCTATAGTTGTATGGTAAATAAAGACACAGCCAGAATTAAGTCCTTTATAACAAAAAAGACTAAATGCAGTTTACCATTTTATTTAAAAATAACAAGTACAGTTATACTCACCAAATGCCTAATTCCACGAAAGCCCTTGTTCTCCTGTGAGAAAACTAAAAGAAAAAAACAACAATATACCATACCTGTCTGTCGTTCTGGCCCAAGCCACAATCTATAAATAAACCACAAAAAGAGAACTCAATGCAAAAAGTCAAAAAGCAAAAATATTTTGGCAAAAGTGAAAATCTTTATTAGAAAACCAGATAGGTAACATATGGGCTAAAAAGTGACACCTAATATCTGCAAAAAGAGCAGTAGGACAATGAATGGTGACTCCCTAATTAATGCCATCACAATTGTATAAAGGACCGTATTCAGGAGGCCAGTACATGGCAGAATAGTAAAGTGCATAAAGTCAGAATGGGCAAAGATTATATCAAGTATATAGAATGTTTCCAGGCTGACATGAAACAATGGCAGCCGACCAGCCACTCAGAATGTAATCAGGTGAACTAACACCACCTTGTGTTACATGAATGAAGTAGTTCCAGGCTAATGTACACCAGTGACAAATAGCACATTTTATTGCCACATGAACGGGTATTAAGTAAAGAGACACATGCCAGAATTATAAATGGAGACATCACACCATCCACCGCCGACCCCAACGCACATTTCGGAAAAATTCCTTCCTCAGGGGGCGTAATCTATGTCTGGGGGATTAATAGTTTTCAACCTGGATGGTGCCAAGATGCAACCGTCCAGGCTGAGAACCACTGCCTCAGTGACTAGCTGTGACGTCATTGAGGTTACCTCCAGTCACTGAGGCTGCGTTACCAGCCTTTAGTCTTATTACAGGAGAATGAGGGCTTCAGTGGAATTAGTCGAGGTCGTAAGTATGGTTTAATTAAGGTTATTAAAGGAGTATGTACAATTTTTTTAATTAAAGGACTTTATTCTTGGTGTGTTTTCATACAATGTGACTATGGTGTCACCTTTGTATTGTCAGATGACATAAAGCACCAAGTTAAGTAATGGAGCGGCATCAATAAGCCTCCCCAATTACTAACCCCATAGTCACATTGCACAAAAACACACACACACCAAGGATAAATTCCTTTAGTTGAAAAAAATGACACAGAGTCCTTTAATAATCTTAATTAAACAATACTTACAACCTCACCTAATTCCACCGACGCCCTCGATCTCCTGTAATAAAACTATAATTAAAGAACAACAAAATAACAAAATACCATACCTGTCTGTCGTTCTGTCCCACGCCATAATCCTTGTCTAGGGGGAGAAATGGTTTTCATCCTGGACGGTGCCAAGATGCGAACGTCCAAGCTGAGAACCACTGGTGACTAAACTGCTGTGAGCTCAGCCTCAGTGACTAGCGGTGATATCTCTGAGGCCCAATTCCCAGCTGGGCTGAACTGCAGTGACCTCGATGATATCCCCGCTAGCACAGTGAGAAAGTCGCAAGGTGCAATCCCAGTGAACTCACCTCTGCACCATGTTACTTTCTCACAATGTGCTTCATTCTATTATCCATTGTGAAAGTTAAAAATTTGGGACTAAAACAACATTTTAGATGAAAAAAACTATTTTTGTTTTCACATCCACATGTTAAAACAGTCTGTGAAGCACTTATGAGTTCAACAAGCTCAACACCCCCCTAGATGAATTCTTTTATGGGTATAGTTTTTAAAATTGGGTCACTTGTGGAGGGTTTCTGCTGTTTTGGTACCTCAGGGATTCTGCAAATGAGACATGGCGTCTGCTCTCCATTCCAGCCAAATTTACTTTAAAAAAAAGAAAAATGTTGCTTCTTCCCTTCTGAGCTCTGCTGTGTAGCCAAAAAATTCTAGTTTGGACACATGTGAAGTATTGCTACATTCAGGGAAAAGTGGGTAATAAACTTTGAGGTCCACTTTTTCATGTTTAAGGAGTGACAAGTTACATTTTGTGAAGAAAAAAATTTCAATATGACAATTAGAGTTGAGCGAATATGTTCGGAAAACGATCACCAAGCATAAATTCGGCACGAATATGGTACATTCGGATTCGTGATCGGTAACACAAGCATTTTTTTGGAAAATCGTAAAAAGTCAGTAACATTTGGTAAAAGATAGAATAAAAGCTGGCAATTCATGTGCCGGATTCAGTAAAATCACAGCATGACAGGTTAGAATAGAATAGATAGAATAGATATATACACATAGAATAAATTTACAGTTGTGCACAAAAGTTTGGCGGAATTTTTGCTTTCTTTGCCTTTTTTCAGAGAATATGAATGATAACACCAAAACTTTTTCTTCACTCATGGTTAGTGGTTGGTTGAAGCCATTTATTGTCAAACTAGTGTTTTTTTCACTTTTTAAATCATAATGACAACCCAAAACATCCAAACAACCCAGATCAAAAGTTCACATGCCCCATTTCTTAATATCGTGTATTGCTGCCTCTAATCACGTGCGCTGCTTCTGGACTGATGATTGTGAATTTGCCTCCAGTATTTGCTGCTAACGTGCTGATTTCATCTTTCCTTCAACTTTGACCAAGTTTCCTGTGCCTTTGTAGCTCCCACATCCCCAAAGCATCAGCGATCCACCTTTGTGTTTTTCAGTACAAATGGTGTTCCTTTCATCATAGGCCTTGTTGACCTCTCTCCAAATGTAATGTTTATAGTTGTGGCCAAAAAGTTCCATTTTGGTCTCATCACTCCAAATTACCTTGTTCCAGAAGTTTTCAGGCTTGTCTCTTTGCGCTTTTGCGTATTGTAGGTAAAATATTTATGGCATTTGCACAGCAATGGCTTTCTTCTGGTGACTCAACCATGCAGCCCATTTTTCTTCATGTGCCTCCTTATTGTGCATCTTGAAACAGCCACACCACTAGTTTTCAGAGTCCAGTATTTCAGCTGATGTTATTTGTAGGTATTTCTTTGCATCCTGAACAATTTTCCTGGCATTTGTGGATGAAATTTTTGTTGGTCTTCCTGACTGTGGATTTGTTTTTACAGAGACCCTTATTTTCCATTTGTTAATCACAGTTTGAATGCTATTGACTGGCATTACCAATTCCTTGGATATCTTTTTGTATCCCTTTCCTGTTTTATACAGTTCAACTACCTTTGACTGTAGATCCATTGACAATTCTTTTGCTTTCCCCATGACTCACAATCCAGAAATGTCAGTGGCTGGATGAAAGATCAAGAATCTGTCTGGATCCCAGAAACTCACTCAGCTTTTATGTACACACTGATTACAAGCAAAGAGGTCATAGGTGAGTATTCGCTATGAGTGAATTTGTATGAAAAATGATCGCCAAACATAAATTCAGCACAAATATAGCACATTCAGATTTGTGATTGAAAGCACAAAATTTTATGAAATAGGTAAAAATCAGTAACATTCGGTAAAAGTGCGGGAAAATATTTGCAATGCCAGAAAAATATTTGCAGCACTTAGCAACAATAAAGGAGCTGTATCTTGAGTGTTTGGCATGTGTTTGATGAGGGGAGGGAGTTTGCAGAGCTCAGAGGCGTGGAGTTCTTGTAGGCACAGCCCACAGTCATTTTTTTTCCTTTGTGTGTACATTGCAGCTAGCCAATCAGAGCACAGGAAACACCCACAATGTTCTGACAGTACGGCTTGTGTCATTGGCGGTCGAAATCACATGTCCCTCTAAATATAAAGAGTGGGCATCTTGTTTTAGCTTCATTTTGACACTGTAACAGCACAGAGGCTGCTCTTGATGCTCCCACTGTTAACAGCAAGATTTTAGCTAGTTAGGCGGTTGTATATCAGTCAGATAGTGTAGCTAGATAGTGTCCAGTGTGACTGTAAAATTTCCCTTCCGGAATTTATATTTGAGCTTTAAAGACAAAGCCAGGAGGGGACATGTCCTATAAGTGTGTTGTGCACTGTTTCTATAGTGCTCCATGCACCCAATGTTGTCATGTTGTGGTGGTGATATGAACCTGTCTGCAGACCTAACGCACATTAAAATATTTATTTTTTTCTGTTGATAAAAGTGATACAGCCTGTTATATCCAACCTTTTCATTTAGTGGCGCTGAAATTGTTCTGCGTGCAGAGCTGTTGCACATTAAAATTAGTTTATTTTATTTTTTTTACAAACGTGATACAGCAGCCGAGATCTGAGTTTGAAATTGTTTTGAGACAATCTTATATGTGGGGTAGGTGTTAATGTTTCTGAAAGCACTAGTGATCCACTAACGTGACGTTCTATCCAAAGACAACTGACAACTTCTGTTACTGGATGTTGTAGTTTTAGTGTGCTGCATTGTTCTTGCATAATTGAAGTCTCTGATATGTTTAGCGGACTTATGCGCCTGCTGTTGTAGCTGCTGGGGATGTTAACAATAATTAGTGGAAATGTGAACAGTCCTGCCTGCGTGACCTTCTGCTGGGTTGGGTGTAGTGTAAGGCCTGTCGGTCCCTATTACACTATTTCTACTTTGGTAAAATTAATGTCACTTTGTTAATGTCTGGCGCTAATTTTTATGAATGTTAGTCTCCTTCTTGTGTGTTGCCTGTAGTAATAGTCCTCCGACACTGGCAGTCCTCCACTGTCTTTGAGTCAACTACCTGTGTTACTATCCTTACATTTTCCTGACAATAGTATCATACAAAACTGAATGTGGCTGAGCATCACTTTCAATTCTTGGGGGAGTTATCACTTATACAAAGCCAATAATTAAACATTCGTTCCAGCTGCCTTTAATCCTCTGTGCTGCTTCCTGATCCTGGCTGAGGTTACCTATTGTCCAGACTTCTAAGTGAGGAGCTATACTTTTCTGAAACTGCTGTGGTCAGTAAGAATGTCTCACATTATTATTACTTCTTGGACTGTGTCTATGCGGGCTGCGGTGCTGAACTTGAGCAGGACTTTTCGGCCCAAAAGCTACACTTAGAGACCTTCTGCTTGTTATGCTCCACCTGTGTATTTCTGTACTTCCATAAATGGTGTCGGCTCCTCTGTCTGCATATTTCTGGACTTCCACGTATAAGTGCTGATCACACTCTTGATTCTTATTACTGCTGGACTTCCACGTATAAGTGCCGTTTGCACTCTTGCTTCATATAACTGCTGGACTTGTTTGTATTAGCTGTCATGCCCCGCTATTATGTTTGCTGAACATTCCCGTTTTGTGCTGTGTATTTTGCTGTAATTGCAGGAAGTCTCTGTTAGTTTATTTTGTACTTCTTCCTTTGATTAAAAACAGTTTATTTGTCTCAATTTTGGTCTCAGATTCATTTTATCCCACGTAACCAGTTTCTACAGTACCTACATAATTGTTACACATTACGGAACTGTCATCATTGGGACTCACAATCTAAATTTACTATCTGTATGTCTTTGTAGTGTGGGTAGAAAAACAATTACTGGGTGTAAACTCTTGCAAACACAGGTAGAACATACAAACTCTTTTCAAATGCTGTCATTGGTGGGGTTGCAACACAAGACTGCAGCGCTACAAGACTTCTAATGTTTTTGCGCTGACAACTGAATGTTTTTGTGGTTGGAAGACTATCACTGCGATTCAAACTGTGTGCCTCACTGCTGTGTTGCGGAAAACCAATATCAAGATTGTCTTCCAGCATATTTGGATATTGCAGCATGGGCACGACCCTTTCTAGGGTGAAAAACAGCAGGCAAAATTTACTTTTGTATTGTGGCTAGAACACACTACACTAGAACCCAAGTGGTAAGCATTATTTGGAATCATAACTATACTGGTAACAATCATGTTGCAGATAGTGCTGCAGGAAGGCGCTCATGGGTTGGACTCTTTCATGAGGTTAAACTCCGCAGGGTGATGGTGGTGGTATTACACTCAAGCTCTCTTTCTCCATCCCCTCCTGACAACCACGGACAACATAGAGGTAATCATTATCATCTTCATCTCCTAACTGTTGTGTATCCATCACCTCTTCCTTCTTGTCCTTTTCATGGTCCTTATCCATTTGTTCCTCCCATGGCAAACGTCTGTGAGGTGAGAGACCTAAACTTATAGATATTGTTAACCCTAAAGGTATCCTCCTCTACCATGCTATTTAAAGTATGCTCCAGCATGTAGATGACAGCAATAGGAATGCTGATGATGGCAGCATCACTGCTAAACATCTTTGTAGCCATTGAGAAAATGTACAGAAGGGTGCAGAGGTCCTTCATCCGTATTCAGGAGGCAAGTATGAATTGCATCACATCTGTACTGCATTGTGCCTGGCAATGAAAAATGTCATCCTGCACCAGGTCTCAGCGCTGCTGCCACAGTCGCTGCAACATGTGCAGAGTTTAATTCCACAGTGTGGTCATATCGCATATCAATCGGTTAACAGGTAGTCCGAAAGATATCTATACCAACTGAAGTGGAATGGTGGAAGTCAGCATGCCAGTGGTTTCTGCAGCTGTGCTTCCAGGCTGGGACAGTGGTGGAGTAATTGCTGCAGGTTGAGGATGCAAACCATGCAAGGCATGTGTGTAAGGTTGGACGCAAGAAGGGCCACCACCAGGTTTGCTCTATTATCGCACACTGCCTTCCCTGGCTCCAGGATGAGTGTAGACAGCCATTGCTCAAACTCGGCATGGATAGCTGTCCACAACTGTTGCTCTGTATGACTGTGATCTCCAAGGCATATTATTGTAAACACTGCCTGATTACAATGAGCCCTGGCTGCTCAGTACGCAGATGGGGGAGGTATTCCCTCTGCAGTGTTGGAACGTGTGTTTAATTAGTCAGGGGTTGAGGGTGCAGGTGGAGGCCCTAGAAGAAGTGGAGGAGGAAGATTCAATGACACGATTGGGTGACGAATTATCCTAGGAGACCGCAGGGTGTTCACAATAATTAGTTCTCAGAAAAGTAATAGTGAGCATACGGCTTATCCATCATCAAGATTACAACACATGGAATATGCGTATATCCTGCTGTACGACAACTTCTAATTCACACCATCAGGGTGCTCTATCCCCTCTCCCTCAGAGTAGCAGTCATATACCGGCCCCCATGCTCACCCACCCACTTCCGTGACCACTTTTATGCGTTGCGGCCACACTTCATATCCTCAGAATTGACAACCCATATCCTAGGAGACTTCAACAACTCTACGCAAACACCCCTGATCTGCACTTTGTCGGCTCAGTTCAATTTCCTACTTAGATGACTCACTAATTACCTTTTCTCCCCATGAAACTAGGAGTATAACCTCTACTTAGATATTTTCAGGTGCTGCCTAAAAACACATGTTTAGGGCAGCCTATGACTTTCCCTAACCAAAGTCATTTATATAGAGAGCTTATTCTCTACTGCTCTAAACATAATTCACCATCAAACTCAACTGTACCCAAAAGGCTCATGCAGCCCCCCATTTACTCAAGATCGTTGTACCATCATTGTAAATAAGCACCTGTAATTGTTGTCACCCCCACCTCATTGTAGATTATAAGCTCTGAAGAGCAGGGTCATCATTATTTTTGCTTTATTTGCTTGATTATATTGAACTTGATAACTTTTGACTGTTTTA
Organism: Dendrobates tinctorius; assembly: GCF_039654945.1. Lineage (NCBI taxonomy): Eukaryota > Metazoa > Chordata > Amphibia > Anura > Dendrobatidae > Dendrobates > Dendrobates tinctorius. The sequence continues at coordinate 3,596,363 of NW_027361728.1, read as the reverse complement.
TATGAACTGCTGAATCGTAAAGCTTTGTGTAATGTGTTTGTGAGATATAAATGAAGTTTATTATCATTAGTGCAAAGAAGATTGTGAAATTCAAGCTTTTAACTGTGCCATGTGTAGGAGTGAAGAATCTTTTACGTGAGCACAACTGCAGAAACGAGGGTTTGCTGCTGTGCCCACACAGGGTGGAGTACGGTGAACCCGACAAGCTGCTGGGCTATGAGAGGGCTGCAGGTGGGGATGCTATGGTGGATTGAGAAAGATGGGGTGTGCTTGGTATGTAAGATCAGTCAAAAACAGCAGGTATGTCCAATTCTGTATCAGCTGACAGGCTCTAAATCACCCCAATTGTAGGGGATAAATAAGTGGAGGTTCTTCGGCCGGAGACCTGTGTGACAACACTTGCCACGTGAGGAAGGAGGAAGAATCAGAAGATGTGGTTGATGGGGTGGATGGTGGCTGGCGAGAACCACTAGTCTGCATTTTAGAACAATGACATTCCCAGATTAGCGCATGTTGATCGCACATGTGTCAGGTCATGCATGTAGTCCTGAAATCATTTCATTTTTTTACTCTGATAAGTTGTTTTTAAAAAAGTTGACAGATTACATGATTTTTTAGATTTTTGCCAGTCTGAAAAATAGATCCAAGCTAGGCACTGCTGTCCTCTGCCAGAGTTGGGCCTCAGGATGCATTGGTTGTCATGGCTGCATAACTCTGTGTCTACGTAACCTCCTCATCTTTGTCCTCCTCCTCCTCTGCAGAACTACTCAGCTGCCTGCCTCTGGGTTTACACCAAGAGTGATCTACTACTTCATCGTCATCCTCTCTGTTCTCCCATTCCTTGCCCTGAGAATCACCATCCTCCTCTTCCTGCCTTGACAGCACAGTACAGTTTGCAGGGGCCTCAAATATCTGAGTCTCGTCACAAATGGACATCACCTTCACTCAATGGGGTTAACGTTAAAGGGTAATTGGGGAGCCACCACTGAGGACTGTACTGTGTGTGGTGTTAATGTTAAGGAAGAGGAGCAGAGGCCACATTTAATGCATCGCTTGCCATTTAGTGGAGTACATGCTCTTTCTGGCCCTCATCTACATAGCGTACCATTGTACAGCTGTCAAAGAAAGGGAGCGGAGTTGCCCATCCAGTAACAGAAGTTGTAAAAATGCTGCGCAAATTCTGACTGCAGCAAAAAAAATGACTTCTCATCACTCATATCATACCTGTCTCGAAACCCTAAAAAGCTATTCAGTACTTTCAATTCTTTCCTGCATTCACCAGTTCCCCCTTCCTCTCATCTCAGCTGAATACTTTGCCTCACCACCTGTTAACGTGACACAATAACGATCTACCTCTTTGCAAACTTTACCACAGTTTTCATCACAAGCATAACCCTCCTCTTCAGCCTGTCACTAACAACTGGTGTCTTTCATCCGGTTGAAACCTCAATCACACCCATCCTCAAAAAGGCAACCCTTGACCCATCATCTGTGTCTACATATTGCCCCATATAATTTCTCCGCTATGCCTTCAAACTACTGGAACAACACGTCCATTTTGAATTGTCCTCCCACCTCTCCTCTTGCTCCCTCTTTGACTACTTACAATCTGACATCAGACCACACCATTCCACTGAAACTGCCCTGACTAAAGTCACCAACAACCTACTAACCGCCAAATGAAAGTGACGCTAGTTTGTCCTCCTCTGTAACGATTACGGATTTTCCTTTGAGCCTGTTTACCCTTGTTCAAGATGGTGCCTTGTGCCTCACCCTGTCCTGGAACTTCCTGTCTGTCCTGCTATTTAAGTCCAGCTCAGAAGATCCTCCTTGCCTCAGTATTTTGTTGCTGCTGGCTTATAAGCTTCCTCCTGGTCTGTGTCTGGAGTTCCTGCTGCTGTTCATTACTCGGTGCTCTGCCCCTCCACTTACAGCTGCATTCAGCCTTCTGTGTGGCTTCCTGATCCTGGCCGGCTCTACTTATTGTTCGGACTTCTAGTGTGGAGCTACTCATCTCTGGAACTGCTGTGGTCAGTTAGAGATTCTGACATCATTATGACTTCTTGGACTGTGTTCTGAGTGGGCTGCTGTGCTGGACTTGAACAGGACTTTTCAGCCCTAAATGTACATTAAGTAACAGTCTCCTGTTAATGCTCCACCTGCCTATTGATGGACTTCTACATTAAGTGCTGTACGCACCCTTGATCATATTATTGCTGAACTACTACGTTAAGTGCCGTACTTACTCTCGCTTTATATTACTGGTTCATATTAGCCGTCTTGCCCCACTTTTCAGCTTGCTGTTCATTTCAATATTGAGCTGTGCACTTCGTTACTTTTGCAGAAAGTTCTCTGTTAGTTTTGGTTCAATTTCTTATTTTGTTATATACACTTGTTTGCCTCAGCTATAGTCTCAGTTCTGATTTCTCCCGCACAATTAGATTCCATAGAACCCACATACCGTATTTTTCGCTCTATAAGACGCACCCCAAATTTTGAAGAGAAAAATAGGAAAAAACTTATTTTTTAATAAAATGGTGGTGCTTCTTTTAATACAGGTGTCTTATTGCTTACCAGGGGTGGTGGCTGCAGTGAAATGGGGTCCCAGGGTTGCTGCTGGAAAAGGCAGGAGTGGAACGTTGCTGCTGGGATGAGGGTGTGTTTTGATGTGTAGCGCCCGCTGCAGGTGTCCGATACTGCCACTGTGCTATGTCCCCAGTGTTGCTGTTACCGTGCTCTGTACCTGGTGCTGCCGGGTGCTGCCACCCACTCTGTCCCCCGGTGCTTGCCGCTGCCGCCGAGATTTCAGTGCCGAGATCTCCATCTTCGCATGCGCGGCGGCCATTTTCCCAGGAGGAATCCACCGCACAGGCAAGCATGGATGCAACGGCAGAGCCCCCCATGCAGCAGGGGACAGAGCTCAGCGGCGGCAAGAACCGGGGGATAGAGCGCGGCGGCAGCACCAGAGGACAGAGCGCAGCGGCAAGAACCAGACACCAGTAGCAGCAGCACAGAAAAGGCATATCTGCATTGTAAGATGCACCCCTATTTTCCCCCCAAGTTAACAAAGCGAAAAATACGGTAATTGTTACATCCTCCTTCTCCTGGACCTGGCATCTGTCTTGGACACAGTGGACCATTCCCTCTTACTACAGACTTTCTGATCTGTTGACATTACAGACTTGGCCCTTTGTTGGATTTTCTCATACCTAACAGACAGGATATTCACACACCACCTTCTCATCTCGCCCCCTATGTGTCAGTGTCCACCAAGGTTCAGTTTTAGGACCAGGAACTATGCATTGAGGGTGCATGCGTATGCTCCCTTCCTCTTAAAGTGACCGCCCGCATCAACCTAAGGTATTCCCAACCTATAGCTTGGTGACACCTTCTATTTATGGCTCCTCCTCCAATATGGATGTGGCTGAGCTTTGTTGTTAGTTTGCACTGCATGCTTGCTAGTTGTCAGGTTCCTCAGGTCCACCTGTCTGATTGTCTATCCCATACCCATCTGCTCTTACCTCTCAGTGCCTGCCTGCTTGTACCTGTCTGCACTCTTCAGTCCATCAGCTGATCCAGATTGCACTTGCCAGCACCCATCTGTCTAACACCCAGTCCAGCCGGCACCTGCCAGTGCTTTTCTGTTCCTCAGCCAGTCCTATCTGCACTCATGGTGCCAGAGTCCCTACAGTGCCTTCCAGCATTTTTCATCCCTCCTTTTGACCGTAGCAGCTTACCCTCTGTGGGGGGTCAGCTGCCACATTCTCTAGGTCAGCCATGGAGTAGCACCTGGTTCCACCTGTTTGTAACTCCTTGGGTCACAGTTTTCGCCTGCTGCCACTTGTCTGTGTAGGGATTTGGTTGGCCACCTAGTTCAGCTCCTTCCAGGCTTTCAGAGGTTTATGGAACAGTGATTCCACCACCTTGCCCATTACAGTCTCCATCCACTAAGTTAGCTGTAGTGGAAGATGTGTCTTTCCCCGCTATACTTATTCTAGTTTATTGCAAAAGTAGAATAGCCTTTGCTGGTTTTATTCATTGGGGGACCCTACAGCATTTTTTTATGGTCCCTCATTTTAATTGCCAGTAAAGGCTAAGTATACAGTTGTGAGCTGATATTAATAGCCTGGGAAGCTCCATGGGTATTACCCTCTTCCCAGGCTATAAACGTTGGTCCCCAGCCATGGGTTTTCCCACTGCTAGTTACAAAAATTATGTGGGAGCCCACACCATTTTTTTCCAAAAAGTAATCTTTTATTAATTAAATACATGTACAGTAAGCTGCACACACACTACACTAATTGTATTTGTCACAGACATCTATATATCTACGTATTCTATTTGTATTTACTGCATATAATCCATCTGTTCTATTCTGTCAGCTCCTACTGTGATTTTACAATACATGGCACATGAATTGCAAACTTTTCTTCTATCTATATACAGTATCTGTGTAATATATTTGCAAGAGACTGTTTTTGTTCCATTTATTTCTTTGAGCAGTGTATATATATATATACTAGCTGAAGTGAACATAACAAATAGTTATAACAAATTATAATTATCCTCCATCCCATAGTCCCGTGCCCATATACCCATCATACTTATCCACCATCCCATAGGCCCGTGCCCTTATACCCATCATACATATCCTCCATCCCATAGTTGAGTGCCCATATACCCATCACTCATCCTCCATCCCATAGTCCCATGCCCATATACCCATCATACATATTATCCATCCCATAGTGCCATGCCCATATACCCATCATACATATTCGCCAACCCATAGTCCAGTGCCCATATACCCATCACACATCCTTCATCTCATAGTCCCATGCCCATAAACCCATCATACATATCCTCCATCCCATAGTCCCGTGCCCATATACCCATCATACATATCCGCCATCCCATAGTCCCGTGCCCATATACCCGTCATAAATATCCTTCATCCCATAGTCCAGTGCCCATATACCCATCACACATCCTCCATCCCATAGTCCCATGCCCATATACCCATCATACATATTCTCCATCCCATAGTCCCATGCCAATATATCCATCATACATATTCGCCATCCCATAGTGCCATGCCCATATACCCATCATACATATTCGCCATCCCATAGTCGAGTGCCCATATACCCATCATACATATCCTCTATCCCATAGTCCCATGCCCATATACCCATCATGCATATCGGCCATCCCATAGTCCCGTGCCCATATACCCGTCATACATATCCTCCATCCCATAGTCCAGTGCCCATATACCCATCACACATACTCCATCCCATAGTCCCATGCCCATATACCCGTCATACATATCCTCCATCCCATAATCCAGTGCCCTTATACCCATCACACATCCTCCATCCCATAGTCAACCATTATGACATCATAATGAGCGGCGGCAGGGCTTGCAACCTATGATGACATCAGCGTCGCCATGGCAACCATTGTGACATCATAATGAGGGGCGGGGCTTGATACCCACACACTGTTTCCCCACTATGCAAATAGGGGCATTATGACATCATAATGAGGGGCGGAGCTTGACACGCACACACTTTTTCAAGAGTATGTAGATGGGGGCAAAATTGTTTGGTGAATTGGAACGCGCGGGGTTAAAATTTCGCCACACAACATAGCTTAGGACACTCTCGGGGTCCAGACGTGTGACTGTGCCAAATTTTGTGGCTGTAGCTGCGACGATGCGGATGCCAATCCCGGACATACACATACGTACACACATTGAGCTTTATATATTAGATATATCACTGGCATCTATATATCTATGTACTCCATGTGTATATATCTATTCTATCCATTCTATTCTAACTTGTCAGTGTGATTTTACTTTATGTTGCACATGAATTGCCGGCTTTTCAAAGGACACCGGTACGTAAAAAATCGGACAGCACTTCCATGGTCCGCGTGCTGTGCAAATTTTTCCTCACACCCATAGTCTTGCACTGGCAGGTCTCGGCTGAGTCTCAGTGGCAATCGCAGCATTCTGCAGTTTTACACGCACGCTGAAAATGCACTAGAAAATAAACAGTGATGTGAGCTGCCTCATAGATTATCACTGGGCCGAGTGCTATGCAATGTTTTCTCACATAGCACAAGCCTTTATTCTATGGTAGTGTGATGTCGGCCTTCATCAGCTGCTCCTACACCGTAAATTAATAATTAGGAAAAACCTGCATGGGTTCCCCTGTATTTTTGATAACCAGCCAGGCAGACTCACATCTGGGGGCTGAAACCTTCAGCTGTCAGCTTCAGCAAAGCTGGTTATCAAGAATAGAGGGGTCCCCTCGCAATATTATTAATTATTTAAATAAATAATTAAAAAAAATGGCATGACAACTAGCCTTGCTAAAGCAGACAGCTGGCGGTTGGTATTCTCAGGCTGGTAAGGGGCCATGGAAAAGACACATCTATTAGATGAGCCAATTCTGTTGCTTTGCCTGGCTCTTCCCACTTGCATTGTAGCTGTGGCAAGTGGGGTTCATATAGAATAATTTGATTAATCCCCAATAACCCCAGTTTTAAGCCTGCCTTAAAAATGCATTTCTTCAGACTGGCCTACATATTCTGGCTGATAACCAGATCATGCAGCATTGCATCAAAATCCGATTTCTTACATTATGGCTGGTCAAAACAATGAAAGCAATTGTTACCATCCATCTTTCCTGTCTCTCCTATTTCCTCATTGTAAGCTTGCAAGCAGGGCCCTCATTCCTCTTGGTATCTGTTGATTTATGTGATTATTATTGTTATTCTGTAATGTCTGTTATTGTCTGTACAAGTCCCCTCTAAAATGTAAAGTGCTGTGGAATATGTCGGCGCTATAGCCCCCGTTGGGGCTGCAGACATGAAACTTGGCGTCGAGTCTATGGGTAAGACCCTGTGTTAATGGCAGCAGCTGTATTGGTTGCCACTAAAGTAATTTACAGTAGATGATACTGTAGATATATCATATAAGCATACTGTATTAGGCACCATTTATTCCAACTTACATGTGTTTGTTTGGACAAGCTCCTCGTGTGCGTCTCTTTAAACCTCTCAGGATCTCTTCAGGGTGCTGTATTCACATAGAAAATTGTAAATAAATCACAAGAGCAAAATAATTGGAGCACTCACCCGATCCTTGATGATGTATATCTTTAATGCACAATTAGGACAAGCAAAACTATTGGAAAGTATAACAAAGGAAAATTCAGAAATAAACGAACAAAGTCCTGAGCTCCTATCTTGGATTGAGTTGGGGGAAACCTTCATTGAACACAGTGTCCGGCATTGCTGTTAAATCGGACGCCAGTGTGAAGAGCTCCAATCATATAGTTAGGAGGAGAGTTCCAATTAACTGCCAGAAGATAAGGACTTTCCACAAGAACCCTTATGAGACCGCACCCATTCCATTGCCTCCACATGATTCGTGAAAAATATAGAGGAACACTCATGGACAATTCGGAGTCGAGCTGGATATATCATTGAATAGAGAACATTCTTTTCCCTGAGCTGCTTCTTGACTTCCATGAATTGTGCCCGCTGCTTCTGTAGTTCCATAGAGAAGTCAGGGAATATCGAGATCGTGGCACCATTGAACTTGATAGGGATTTTTTGCCTTGCGATCCGTAATATAGCATATATAGGTCTTTGCAATTGAGGAGACGTGCCAGAAAAGGTCTAGGTGGACTACCTGGTGTAAGCGGCTTTATAGGGACCCTATGAGCCATTTCTAGGGAGAGAGTGTAGAGGACAATTCATCCCCTAAAGTATTTTTAAGCCAGCCTTCTAAAAATTGCTTAGTTTCTTGGTGTCATGAACACCGCACTGCACTTGCTCACTGAACCAGTGTACATGTCCTGAGTAAGACAGACTGTACTCAACAATACCTGTGGAGCGGGGCAGCAGAGGTGAAGATGCGTGCTTCAGACAAACAGGACCTGAAGTAGGTGACTGCTGGGGTGGAGCCGGCCACTGGTCTCTCAGAGGAAGCTTGAGCTGAGAGAGATTGCTTGAGGCCACATAGGACCTGAAGCACCTGACTGCTGGGGGCATGGCCTAAACTCCGAGAGGTAGGAGCAGAACGAAAACTCCTAGAAGGGTAATTATGGGACAAATTACCAAGGGACAAATACAGAGACATCAAACAGATCAGGCCGGGGTCGAAACACGAGATAGCACGACAGTACCAAAGGATTAGACAGTACAGATATTCAGGACAAAGCAAGAGATCAGTAAACCAGAACAAGCAAATACAGTACCAAGACAGTAGACAAACTCACAATGAAGAGATGTACCGGGTCAAAACAAAAGAAGCGACAAGATATCAGGCACAAGGCACGCAAGGGGGTCAACTAACTCAGCCGAGGGCAGGAGTATAACTGACACCAGACCTAGGTCAATTGGCAACTAAATAGCCGCCTTCTGCCAGAGAGAGGCAGAAACAATTAACCCCTGTCTGACCAGGATGGGACAAAGACAAAACCCCGTCCTGGATCATGACAGTACCCCCCCTCTCAACGGGGGGGCCACCAAACCCACGGATTTCCCAGGATACCTGGCATGAAAGGCCCGGACCAACCGATCTGCATGAACTGATTGGGCAGGAACCCATGACCGGTCCTCCGGACCATAGCCTTTCCAATGTACAGGATACTGAAGAGCACGACTGACAAATCTAGAGTCAACAATTTGTTCTACCTCATACTCAGACTGCCCATCTACTCAAACTGGTGGCGGGGAAGACAATGATCCCTCCCCACAGGACCCCACAGGTTCCAAAAGGGCCCTAAGGAAAACATTTTGAATTCACAGAGATGGCGGAAGGCGCAACCGAAAAGCCACCGGGTTAACTGCTTCCGTAATTTCATAAGGATCAATATATTCAGGTGCAAGTCTCACAGAGGGGACCTTGAGTCTTATATTTCTAGTAGACAACCATACCTTATCCCCAATCTGGAACACCGGCCCCACTGACCATTTTTTGTCTGTTATAAACTTATATTTAGTCTGAGCATTCGTAATGTTCCTTTTGACCTCCTGCCATAACTCCCCCAACCGCTGGTTTGTCCCATCTGCCCCAGGACACCCAGAATCCAAATGAGAGAACTCCCCAAAATGTGGATGAAACCCATAGTTGCAGAAAAAGGGGGATGTGCCTGTAGACTGGTTAGTGCGGTTGTTAAACGTGAACTCGGCCAAAGGTAACACAGTACACCAATCATCTTGTCGGACTGAGGTCAGGCAATGCTCCAGAGACTGATTGGTCTGTTCAGTCTGCCCATTAGTCTCTGGATGATAAGCGGATGAAAAAGACATACCAATACCCAACCTCTTACAAAATGCCCTCCAAAATGTGGAAACAAATTACACCCCCCTATCAGACACCACATTCAAGGGTACCCCATTCCACCGCATCACATGCTCAACAAACAACCTGGACAACGTTTCTGTATTAGGTAAAGCCACCAAGGGTACAAAATGTGCCTGTTTACTAAACCTGTCTACCACTACCCAAATGACGGTATTACCCTTGGAAGGAGGAAGGTTGGTGATAAAATCCATGGACAAATGGGTCCATTGTCTATCAGAAATTGGCAGTGGCACAAATTCCCCGGCCGGCCAGTTATGGGGGGTTTTTGCACAGGCACATACCCCACAAGCAGACACAAATTCCCCAACATCAGAGGCTAAAGAAGACCACCAGAATATTTTAGCGATGGCCCTCCGGGTAGCCGAGATCCCTGGATGTCCACCCAGAACTGAGTCGCGGAATTCCTGAAGGAACCTGAGACAAAATTGAACTGGTCCAAAAAGTTTATCCACCGGCTTAGCCGGAGGGGCAAAAGACTGAGCTTCCCGAATCTCCCGCTCCAACACCGTAGAAACACCCGCCACCACCACCCCAGGCTGAAAAATGGAGGATGGAGGTTCTGGGGGAGACACCGGATCCAGACTGCGTGACAAGGCATCAGCCCTGACATTTTTGGATCCTGGCCGAGAAGTGATGGAGAACAGGAAATGGGAAAAAAAAAGTGACCACCTCGCCTGTCTAGGAGTCAACCTTTTAGCAGACTCAATGTAGGCTAGGATCTTGTGGTCCATAACCACGGTAATAGGATGGACAGCTCCCTCCATTCTTCAAAGGCCAACTTCACGGCCAGAAGTTCTCGATTCCCAACATTATAGTTTCTCTCCGCAGGAGAGAACTTCTTAGAGAAAAAGACACAGGGTCTCAAATTAGTCAAAGTGGCGGGCCCCTGGGACAACACCGCCCCCACCACCACCCCCACCTCCGAGGCGTCCACCTCAACAATAAATAGTTCAGACGGGTCCGGTTGAATAAGAACCAGAGCAGACATGAAACATTTTTTTAAAAACTGAAATGCCGCCACTGCTGCGGTTGACCAATTCCTGACATCAGCCCCCTTTTGAGTCAGATCTGTGAGAGGTTTAACTACCTGCGAGAACCCCCTTATAAACTTACAATCATAATTTGCGAATCCTAAGAAACGCTGCAGAGCCTTCAAATCACGAGGTTGAACCCAATCAACAATGGCATGCACCTTATTAGGATCCATGAGATACCCCTCAGCAGACACGATGAACCCCAGAAATGAGAGTTCCTGAACAAAGAATGAACATTTCTCTAACTTAGCAAAGAGACAGTTCTCCCGGAGCCTTTGGAGAACTGCCCGAAGATGACCAATGTGAGCCTGTTTATCAGGAGACTAGATAAGAATGTCATCCAAATACACAACCATAAAATGCCCAATAAAGTCAGAGAACACATGATTGATGAAATTTTGGAAGACTGCTGGTGCATTGGTCAGACCGACAGGCATGACTAAGTTCTCAAACAACCCTTCAGTAGTGAGAAAAGCAGTTTTCCACTCATCCCCCTCCCGGACCCGGATATGCCCCCCGCAGATTCAATTTGGAAAACCACTTAGCCCCAGACAACTGGTTGTACAAATCAGGAATAAATGGGAGGGGGTAAGTATTTCTCACAGTTATCTTATTTAACACTCGAAAATCGAGGCATAGGCGCAAACCACCATCTTTTTTCTTTACAAAAAAGAACCCCGCCGCCATGGGAGAAACAGAAGGACAAATCTGTCCTTTACGAAGACTCTCGGAAATGTATTCTTTCATAGCATCCCGTTCGGGACCCAAGAGGTTATACAAGAGGGCTTTGGGCAATTTAGCACCTGGAACCAGGTCAATGGCACAATCAAATGGGCAGTGTGGTGGTAAAACTTCAGCCTCTTTTTCGGAGAAAACATCCATATAGTCCTTCAGGTACTCTGGAATACCTTCCAGACCAACGAACAACACAGACACAGTAACAAGACATCTTTCAGAACAATTAGATCCCCATTTAACAATATCCTGGGAACCCCAGTCAATAATCGGGTTATGCCATTGAAACCAGGGAAACCCTAACACCAGGCCAGCAGAGAGGTTATCCAAAACAAAACATGATATACGCTCCTGGTGAAGGGCCCCCACCCTGAGGGTGAATTCTTCAGAAGCAAAATGGAGACCATCCTTGGTGAGAGGTGTAGAATCAATGACCATTATTTTTATAGGAGTCTCCAACCTATCTGTCCCTACTCTACAGCTGGCCACCAGCTTAGAGTCAATCAGGCTCAAGGATGACCCACAGTTCACAAAAGCCGAAGTAGGGAAAAAGCAGTTCTTAACACCAAGTCCCATCTTTAACAGTATCTTAGAAAATGAAGAAAGGAGTACCTGAGAGTCTGAGTGCCCTCCAAGATGGTCACCCAGACTCAGCCACTTGTTAGTCGGTGGGCTGGAGGGACAGTCCTATTTCCAATGTCCAGGATCACCGCAGTAAAAACACAGCTTTCATAAGCACCACCGTCTCCTTTCTTTCTCTTTGAGGTCGATGGTCCCCATCTCCATGGACTCCAATGTAGGACTGGCTCCCCTTCCACTGGAGAATAACGGGGTCTCAATCTGCATCACACCTCTCGCCCATAGCCCGCGATCCATTCAGACGGCCTGCATCATAGCATCCTCCAGAGGGTGAAGTGCCAAGGCATCTTTCAGACATTTAGACAGGCTTCTACGGAACAAGCCCTGGAGGGCGGCATCATCCCAAAAGACCTCAACAGCCCAGCATCTGAACTCTGAGCAAAACCACTAGGCTGAGTGCTTCCCCTGACATACACTCATCACCATGTCCTCAGCCATACGCACCCAATCAGGCTCATCATAAATATGCCCCAGGGCCTCAAAAAATGCATCCACAGTCATTTACTCAGGGGCAGTGGTAGGAAGGGAAAAAGCCCAAGCCTGGAGGGCTCCCCTTAACAAAGACATAAAGACCCCCACCCTCTGACTTTCATCCCCAGAAGAGTGCGGTCTTAATGAGAAAAAAAGCTTACAGCCCTCTTTGAAAATTTTAAATTCCTTTTTATCTCCAGAAAAGGTATCCAGCAATTTAACCGGGGACTCAAGGGAGCCTAATGTAACATCTCGAGTCACTGTCCCGTGAGCCTCAGATGATAAATCCCCCTGCACAGTGTCAGCGATCAGCTGCTGAGACTGAGCAAGAACTCATTGTTCCTCATTGAGTTTCTGAGACATCTGAGCCAGGTGCTTTACCTCCTCAGAAAGAGCGTGCATAGGATCCATCACACACACAGGGTAAAAAAAATGTAGCAGTCAGTTATAATGTCATGAATACTGCACTGCACTTTCTCACTGAGCCAGTAAGCGTGTTCTGAGTAAGACAGACTGTACACAAAGATACCTGTGGAGAGGGGCAGCAGCGGTGAAGATGCGTGCTTCAGAAAAACAGGACCTGAAGCACGTGACTGCTGGGGGGGAGCCGGCCACAAGTCTCTCAGAGGAAGCAGGAGCAGAGAGAGATTGCTTCAGGACACATAGGACCTGAAGCACCTGACTGCTGGGGGCGTGGCCTAAACTCCGAGAGATAGGAGCAGAAGGAAAACTCCTAGAAGGGTAATTACAGGACAAATTATCAAGGGACACATACAGAGATGTCAACCAGATCAGGCCGAGGTCAAAACACGAGATAGCATGACAGTACCAAAGGATTAGACAGAACGGATAGCCAGGACAAAGCAAGAGATCAGTAAACCAGAATGGGCAAATACAGTACCAAGACAGTAGACAATCTCACAATGAAGAGACGGACCAGGTCAAAACCAAACAAGCAACGAGATATCAGGCACTAGGCACGCAAGGGGGTCAACTAACTCAGCCGAGGGCAGGAGTATAACTGACACCAGACCTAGGTTAATTGGCAATTAAATAGCCACCCTCTGCCAGGATGGGACAAAGACAAAACCCCGCCCTGGATCATGACACTTGGCCTTCTGAGTGTTCCGATAATCCTATGATCCAGATGTTATTCCGGCACAGTCTGTTTTTGAGGTTGTCTGCCTTTTGCTTCCAGTCATTTATGGAGCCGGCCACTTTTGTTAGTTTGGTCTCTATGGGTGTAAAGTTATCTTCCAGATGAGATACTCTTGATTCAACTTCCCACTCATAGCCTGCATTTCCTGCCAGAGATGCCCCACCTCAGAATACACATCCTCTATTTTCCCAGTCAGGGATGTTCTAGTTAAAGATATGGCCTGTTCAGATGCCTGTCTAAGAGTTAGATCCTCTTGCTCACCACCCTCTTCACTGTCAGAAGCACGGTTTTTGCGCTAATCCGCAGCTTTAGCCTGTGATGGAGAATTCCTAAGGGACCGTGCATTATCAGATGGATCGATCCTTGCAAATTTTTTTAGTTTGTCAGCCACCCCTGATCTTCTTGAGCGATTCATAATTAATAATAATGCAATATGGCACACTGAGTAGACATATGCTTATAGAGTCCCCTCTTCCCCTGAATCCAGTCGCAGCAGTTTTATGGTAAAGGGTGTATATCAGGCAGCTCTGGGCTGGGCAGATTTATAGAGTGGGGTGTTGGGTCCTGTGACAGATCTGCTAGTATTGTGCAAGTCCTGTGCAGCAGGGTGAAATGCAGCACCTCATGGGAAAGCAGTAGGAGTGCAGAAACCCCTAAGATGTTGGGAGCCCATGTGTCAGCAATTTATTACTAAGGGAGCACAGGGCTCATATCTCAGAGCACACACCGCACCTCCCTCACAGGTATCTCCAGGATACAGCCGCACCGTTCTGTTAGCCCTCTCAGGAGCAGGATCCACAGCACTGTGCCCCCTTCTGACAGAGCGCATAGCAGAAAATGGTCGCCGTCCACAGACCCTTTCATCCCGTCAGAGCCTCCATAGAGCCCGCCACACCGAGGGGCCACGCACCGCACATCCTTAGAAACCGGAGGCCTCCAGGAGCCTGGGGGGAATTCACTGCTGGCAGGTATTTACAGTTACTCGCAGTTTTGCTCAGGATGTTGGTCAGGATTGTGTGAATTTTGTCTGGCTGCGTCCTCTCAGCTCCTCTGCATCGCTCCGCTCCTCATTACTGCATTTTATTGCAATGTAGAGCGATCCAAAAATTCAAAAAAAATTTTTTTGCTCATTACGCCATTTAATGATTGGTTTAATTTTTTTTTTTAGATTGATAGGTTGGGCAATCCTGAACATGGCAGTACCAAATATGTGTTTATTTGATTTTCTTTATTGTTTTACTTTAAATGGGGCAAAAAGGGAGTGATTTGAACTTTTAAACATTTTTATTTTTTTAATATCTTTACAAACTTTTTTTACTTTTTGCATGCTACAATGGTCTCCATGGGAGACTATAAGCTGCAGTCTGTCTGATGATCAGATCGACTGTGTGTAGCAGAAATGCTCACTTGCTATGAACGCCATCCACCGGGTGTCGCTCATATCAATCTGGCTATGACAACAATAAAGGTCTGCTGGAGAACTCTGGTTGTCATTACAACCCATCAGCAACCCACGATCCCGATGGGCGGGATTTACAACGTGCTTCCGGAATGTTTAGTTAAATGCCGCTGTCAGAGATTGACAACAGCATTTATCAGCTGTTAGAGGCTGTCAAAACAGCTTATATGTGCCAGGAAAGATATGGGCTCAGCGCTGGAGCCCACATCAAAGGGAGGGTTTCCAACATGGGCGTACTATTATGCCTAATGTCGGAAAGGGGTTAAAGTTGGACTTTAGAAAGGCAGATTTTAATATTTTTGTAGACTCAGAAAGAGAGTAGGAAAGGTTCAACAGATATTCTAGAGGACAGAAATGGCCAGGAAGGATGGAAGATTTTGGTAAATTAAATTAATTCACAATCGATATCAATCCCGAAAAGAAGGAAGAATTGGAAGCATTTGAAGAGACCAGTATGAATGAAGACAGAATGTAATAACTTATTAAAAAGGAAAAAAGAAATGTATATTAAATAAAAGGAGGGGGGCATATCTAAAGAAGATTAAAATGCTATTTGCAAGGAATGCAGAGCAAGCGTTAGAAGAGCTAAAGAGCCAGTAACGAAGTGAGGCTGTTGTTTTGGTCACTTTTGCATTTTGTCACTGCTCTCATCCCTAGACATTGAGTAACATAAGGCTACAACACACAGAAGTTACTCAGGCAGTGTACTTCATCCAGGATGGCACAATACTTGCTATGGCAAGAAGTGTAGAAGAAGAAACAGGCCAATACACCAGGAGACATGGAGGGGACCATAGGAGGGCAACAACCCAGCACCAGGACCGCTACCTTCTCCTTCATGTAAGGAGGAACAAAGAGAGCAGTTCCAGAGCCCTGCAAAATGACCTCCAGCAGGCCACTAGCCACTAACATACATGCATCTATTAAAACTGTCAGAAACAGATTCCATGAGGGTGGTATGATTGCCCAACATCCACAAGTGGGTGTTGGGTTTTCAGCCCAACTCCATGAAGGGTGATTGGCACTTGCCTGAGAACACCAAGATTTGCCTATTCGACACTGGCGCCCTCTGCTCTTCACGGATGAGAGCAAGTTCACACTGAGCACATGTGACAGAAATGGCAGATTTTGCGGATGCCATGGAGAATGTTCTGCTGCCTGCAGCATCCTACAGCATGACAGGTTTGTCAGTGGGTCAGTAATGGTGTGAGGAGGCATTTCTTTGGAGTGCCGCACAACCCTCCATGTGCTTGCCAGAGGTACCCTGACTGCCATTAGGTACTGGGATGAGATCCTCAGTGCCTTTGTGAGACCATATGCAGGTACACTAGGCCCTTCAGATGCATTTCAATGTTAGATCTCATGTTACTGAATTGTGTCAGAAGTTCCTGCATCATGAAGGCATTGATGCTATGGACTGGCCTGCCCGTTCTCCACACCTGAATCCAATCAAGCACAACTAGGACATCATGTCTCGATCCAGCCACCAACGCCTCCATAGGATATTATTTTTTATTTACTATGATCATTGTTATGCTGTATTGTTCTCAACACATTCCACTATGTAATGAATAAAGATTTGAAACTGGAATATTTAATTCAGTGATATATAGGATGTTGTATTTTAGTTGTCCCTTTCACTGATCACATGCAATCCCTTTATTCATAGAACATTGTGTAAGTGCTTGCAGTACTGAAGGTTGCTTGTCTAGAAGGTTCAGCTGATCAATTCTCACATACTGCACAATATTACTGTTTTTTAAAAGACCTTATCTACTTTTTTCTGTTTATGAAGCAAATTGTATTGTTACATAATGTCATAACCTAATGTACAGTTCAAATTTTAAGAAACCACTTGTTTTCCTCAAGCCATTGAAACAGTTCCTAACTTTTTGGATCCGAAAATGGAATCTACTCTTGGAAGAAAATTAACTGCAATGCAGCTTGCTTTAGGGTTAGTTCACTAATGTGAAAAATTCCATTCATGGTTCACTTTGATATGGGGTTGACTTATTTTTAACATGTGACATTGCGTCTTATGCTTCTCATGTGATGCAAAACAAGTTCATCGTAAGAGGTTCAGTCTGTACTTCAGCCATATACAACCATTAACTACAAAATGTAAATAAAAGAATTAGTAGCATTGCTAATAGTAGAACAATACAAAGAGCGCATTTAAAGTGTCTCATGCTGTCACTGATCTTTTCCAGTCCAGTCATGTGCAGGTCCCTAAGAACTTCTAGCATTTTCCTGTCAGTGCAGCTCGAGACTGATTTGAGCAACTTTGAGTGGATACTCTCAATGTCAGGTGCTTTCTCATTTGTGAACTGTCTCAGCACCCAATCCACTTCACTTTCCAATGGATTTTGTTCTGGTTCCTCTTGGCTCCCACGTTCCTCATGAAGTTCAATGCTGGTGCTCACATATAGTTCCTCTGTGTATTCCTTCCATTTTTGCTTAATGTCCTGTGCTGGTCACTAATTTAATTGCTGTAATGGTCTGTGATTGATATCTGGCATGCTAAGAAAGGATTTTTTTACATGTTTAACTGTAGCAAATTATTCGTTGGTATGGTATAGCCCTTTTCAAAAAACTAAATCCATAGGGTATTCAGAAAGCTTTTGTTTACTGGCAACTTTTGAAAGTCAGCATTTGGCCAAAGGACTGGAAAAGATCAGTTTCCTTCCCACTACTGAAAAAAGGCGATTCCAGACACTCTCAGAACTAAATAAAAATTTCCTGGATTCCCCATGCCAACAACAATCCTTTGTAGAGAACTTTCTGACACCAAAGATGGATTCAGTAAGACAGAGGGATCTTTGATAACATCACAAATCTGAGATGGATCACAGCAAAGACAAGGGGATAGCAGAAAGACTACCTGTCCTTTACAGGTTATACCTAAGCTTTTGATTGTGTTGAGCATGGTATGCTTTGGACCCAAATTCAGCAGGGAGAGAATATATAAATATACTGTATATATAAAATATAAACTTTAATGATTGAATTAAAAGGGCCTAATGAGTGTCAAATGACATAACAAAGCAAAAAAGTGTTATTGTTCAATGAAATCATTGCTCATATAAAAAAGTTTGATCCCACCAATGTTTCATGATGATACCATTTCATTCAGCCAGAAACACAGGAACAGTAATATAGCAAGGGTTAGTGCTATATTATCCTGTCGTTCCCCATGTGTTGCTCCTGACAAGGACAGTGCCCAAGTATAATGCTGCCTTAGTAATATCCAAAAATATGTATCCTTCCTCCGCGTTTCCTCCTCCCTATGGAGGATTCATCAGGAGATGTAAGAACCATTGAGGATTTAAAGGGTAAAGAATGGGCATATAAAGAGTTCCTGCAGTGGCAGAAAATTTAGCATTGTGCTGCTGCGGTGCTGTATTCACAGCGTATAGTGCGCATGCACGGTACTGCACAACTCACACGCAGCCAGCACCGCTGTCTTGTGTAGTGTCTGGGCTGCGTATTCTTGCCTTAAACTACAGGGCAGTTTTTTTGTGCTGTTGTGCTGCTGTGTTCACAGCGAATAGTGCGCACGCACGGTACTGCACAACTGACACGCAGCCAACACGGCTGTCTTGTGTGGTGTCTGTGCTGTGTATTCTTGCCTTAAACCTCAGGGCAATTTTTTAGTGGCAGCATCGCTGTCTTGTGTGGTTACTGGGGTGCGTAATCTCACCTTAAACCTCAGGGCAATTTTTTTCTGCTGCTGCGGTGGTTTGTAAAGCTGTAGTGCTACCTTCCACAAATCACTAACTGCTCCTTGTTCCCCAATATCTGCATCTGAACATCTGCAACTATGGCAGAAAAATCCCAAATTCCTAAAAAGGCTGTTGTGTAGGGACAGGGACGTGGACGTGGGGCTGTTGGTGCCCAGCAAGGCACAAAGTCTGGAAGATCGAAGAAGGTTTATGCATCTAGGTTCCTGTCAAAATTTCCCGATTTGGAACATAAGCGGGCCTGGAAGCCAGAAGAACAAGAGCAGATACTGTCTTTAATGGCTGATAAGGCCTCAACAGAATGTTCTAGCAGCACCCAATCGTCCTTGACAAAACAGTCTACTGTCCATACAGATAACGCTGGGTCATCCTATTCTCAACCTGTTCCTAGTTCATCACCGGGTCAGGAGTCACAGGAAACATTTGACCCCAACCTTGGTCACTCCGAGGATTTGTTTGATCCATTTCCTTGCATTGCCTCTGGCCTCTCACCGCACGACATTGAAGAGGAACGTGAGGGGGTATCGTCTGTTGAAGATGGCCAAATATTTGAAACCTCATGTCCAGAAGAAAGCCACTTTCATCCATGTGATATACCGGGTGAAGAGGTGGAGGCTGATGGTGATGACATACAGTTGCCATCTGGCCAGTTGCCAATATCAACACGGAAGGAGGATGACATGGACGACGAGGTGGTCGATGATGAGACCACCGATCCGATCTGGACCGTTGGCACGCAAAGCCAGCACAGCAGCACAGAGGATGAAGGTGGATATGTAGCACCAACAAAGGCACCAAGGGCTACTGGTTTGAGCAGAGTGCGAACTGTGTCAACTGTTGCCAAGAGCAATCGCTCTGTGCCCCAAGTCAAGGCAAGGGTGCGTTCAGCTGCTGTCTGGAAATTTTTTTCCAATAGTTCTTCTGAATCAAATGTTGTCATCTGTAGCATCTGCCATAGGAAGCTGAGCAGAGGCCAGGGCAAAGGCAACCAAAGCACCACCAGTATGCGGAAACACTTGGCAGCCAAGCACCCTAGTCGGTGAGCTGAACAACAGGGTACCAAATCAGTGTCTGCGACTGCGGGTCAAACCACTGCCATGTCGCCTGTGATACTTCCTTTCCAATCTGCTGGGCAGGAAGCAGGTGATCATCATACCTCTTGCTCATAATCTGCGGTTGCACAGACACAGGCACATCAAGCTCATCCACTTGTTTGTACCAGGAAAGCGTCTAATTGTTCGTACCCCAGATGTATGAAAGGACGCGTAAATACCAAGCAATGCACCCACAAGCACAAATACTGAAAGCGCACATTGCCAAGTTGCTAGCCGTGGAGATGTTGCTGTTAAGGCTTGTGGGGACACAGTCTTTCCGTGATCTTTTGGCTGTGGCTGCCCCACGATACTTGGTTCCCAGCCGGCACTATTTTTCCCGGTGTGCCATCCCTGAGTTACACCAGCATGTCTTAAACAATCTAAAGCGTGCTCTCACCAACGCCGTAACCAGGAAGGTCCATCTTACAACAGACACGTGGACAAGTACTTGTGACCAGGGACGATACATCTCTGTCACGGCACACTGGCTCAACATGGTGGAGGGTGGGACAAAGTCTCAAACTGGACCATCAACACATATCCTACCCACGCCTCGAATAGCAGGCCCAATCTCAATCAGGGTTTCTGCCTCATCATATACGTCCAGTCTCCCCTCTTCCTCCTCCTCCGCCTCATCATCCTATACTGAAATACCCTCCACATCACTCTCAAGTTGGGAGCTGTGCAGCAGCACATCGGCAAAGCGGCAAAACGCTCTGCTGAAGCTGATCTTCTTAGGTGAAACACCACACACTGCAGCAGAGCTGTGGCAAGGAATAAAACAACAGACCGATCAGTGGCTCTCCCCACTGCAACTCCAACCTGGTCTGGTTGTCTGCGACAATGGGCGTAACCTGGTGGCGGCTTTATAGCTCAGGAAGCTGGTACACGTGCCTTGCATGGTTCACGTGCTGAACCTAGTGGTGCAGAAATTTATAAAAACATACTATGACTTGCTGTACCTATTTGAGAAGGTGCGTCGTATTTGCATCCATTTCCGCCACTCCTCAACCGCTGTTGCCGGTCTTGCAGCGCTTCAAAAGCAATTTAATTTGCCAAACCACAGACTCATTTGTGACCTGCCAACACGGTGGAACTCAACATATCATATGTTGGCAAGGGTAAGTGAGCAGCAGAGGGCACTTTCTGAATACCAGCTTAATCATGCCCGTCACACTGAGACTCAGCCAAGACACATAACAACTGTCAAGTGGGTGTGGATCGCTGATATTTCTGAGGTGCTTGATAACTTTGAGTACTGCACCAAGCTTGTGAGTGGTGATCAGGCTATTATCAGCGTAACCATCCCTATGCTATGTCTGCTGAAAAAATCACTGCAGAATAAAAAAATGGAATCTTTGCATGCCCAGCGGCTGGGTATGGAGCAAGATTTCACAATGGGTGATCCTACCCAGCCCAGCCAATATCATCAGGTAACATTGGGGGATGAAGATAATGATGAAAATGAGGAGGGAGAGGACTTCTTTTTCAGTGATACCGAGGGGACACCTCATGCTACAGAGGGGAATCCCAACCCCAGCTTCATGTCTGTCGAGCATGGGTGGGCTGAAGAAGAGGAGGTGGAGGAGGAGAGTCAGTGTAAGGACAGGATGGATATTGTTCCTCCTTCAGGGTTCACAGACCATTTGCCTCTTTGCAGCTTGGCACACATGGCACACTTCATATCTGACTGTCTGTGCCAAGACCCTCGCGTAATCCACATTTTCAATAGCAACCTATACTCGTTGGCCACCTTTCTAGACCCACGGTACAAGGACAAATTTCCTTCACTACTGTTGCAGTCACCAAGTGGTTTCACAATGGAATCCTTCAAGAAGGCCTTTGTCGATCATTTGATGGCAACAGCACCCTCAGACACCACTGCTAGCAGAGATTCCAGCTCTGTGCCACAGCATGCATTAATGGGGAGAGATACGCCAAGCAGGTCCAAAAGAGGTGGTGGTAAAATGTCCACAAACTAGGCCATCTTCAATAAACTGGCTCATCACCAAGGACTAGCTGGAACAGTAGCAATGTCAAGGAGGGAGAAGTTGAACAAGATGGTCAACGACTATGTAGGTGACCATACCTGCGTCCTTCCTGACGCTTCTGTACTATTTAACTACTGGGTATCCAAGCTGCATAGTTGGCCTGACCTCTCCTTCTATGCCTTGGAGGTGCTGGCCTGCCCTGCTGCTAGTGTGATGTCAGAGCGTGTTTTCAGTGCCGATGGGGCAATCATCACAGATACACGCACACGGTTGACTACAGAGAATGCAGAGAGGCTGATTCTGATAAAATTTAACAAGGGCTGAATTTCGCAACAGTATTTAAGCCCTCCAGATGAAAGTATCCCAACCTAAAGTCACCCAACACGTTTTTTTTTTTTAAATTGGTGATCACATCCATCCCTTCCTATACAAGCCCCTTTTCTTCTTCTTACACATGTTTTCAAAACCTGCAACCGTGTACCACATGGTCAATAAGCTAAAAACAATGTTATGTTAATTAATATTTCCCATCGGAGGCACTTGTGATGAGAGTGAGACTCTTCTTCCTTCATCAACCATGGTATCATGCCCCTTGGGGTAATTTTTGGAGACACTATGTCTTTGCCTGCACATTGGGCACTGGAACTATCTTGCTAGTAGTCTACTTTCATAATTGTTTGGCTCTTGAGGACTCCTTCCTGCATCAACCATGATACAGCCCCTAGAGCTAATGTTTTGAAGACACTATATCTATGCCTACACTTTGGGCAGTGGCACAACATGGAGAGTAGTCCAAGCTTTATAATTGTGAATCCCTTGTGATGATGATGATGGGTGGCTTCTTCCCGCGTTAACCATAACACAGCCCCAAGGCAGATTGCTCTCCTTACACCACTTACACACTTAGCTGTCAGAAAATCGCCTTCATCATCACTCGCTCTTACGGCACTTCTGATATATCACTGGCACTGCGTAAGTGGCGTACGAGTCCCGCTCTTCCGGCAAAAAACCACAGGACTTCAAATAGTGTTTGTACATTCTAGTGAAGCAGTGGTGTAAAACAATCGTGCACCCCTGACCAGGTGCCCCCATGTTATATACATTTGTTTACAGCATACATTTTTTTAACATTTACACATTTTTTAGCCTTTTCCTCAGCCCTCAGACCACTTTGTAGGGTCCAGCAGACAATTACTTGTATTTTGCATTGACTATCATTGGACTCACTATTTGTACCGAATACCCGAGTATTAAGGTATACTCGATACGAGTATAGCGAGTCCGAATACTTCTGTACTCGCTCATCCCTAATTGAGATTTTATTTATTTATCTATTTTACTCATTTATTTAGCTCCATTAGTTCCACAGTGCTTTAAATACATTATAATCACTGTCCCCATTAGGGCTCACAATCAAGAATCCCTATCAGTATGTCTTTGGAATGTGGAAGGAAATTGGAGAACCCGGAGGAAACCCACGCAAGCACAGGAAGAACATACAAACTCCTTGCAGATGTTGACCATGGTGGGATTTGAATTTAGGACCTGTGCGCTGCAAGGCTGCAGTGCTAACCACTGAGCCACCGTGCTGCCTATGATGCAGATACGCTTATACTTAGTAGTTGTTTCATCTCTGGGTACCAGGAGTCTCTCTATCTTATCCCTGTGCATGGTGGAAAACCTCTCTCAGCACCTGGTCAGGGTAACCTTTGTTTACAAATCTCTTTCCACAAATCATCAGATTTGCTCTTAATGTCTCCCATCTCAGAACATTACATACAAGTCTAAGGTATTACCCCTTTGGCATGCCCTTTTTTGAGGATAGGGGTAATGGCTAGCCCATCTCAGCAATTTATTGGTGGATGTAGGTTTGCGATACATGGAGGTATTTAGTTAGAGTGCCCCTTTCCGATTTTGTGATCATTATATCAAGGAACAATTGTTTTGTTGTATCAATCTCATAGGTAAAACAGAGTGTGATGCTATTACTATTCCATGACAAACAAAAACCATAAAGGTATCCTTCATTCCCCTTCACAGGATGAAAACATAATTGATAAATCTTACCCATACATCTATGAGTGTAGTATATTCCAGCATGGTCCCTGTAAATACCATGATCTCCTCCCTTCAGCCCAGGAACAGACTTGCATAACTGAGTGGGCACGGACTGCTCATAGCAGAGTCCCTGTGCTGATGCCATCATAGGTAAAGTAGTTATTGGTCAATACAAAATCGAGAATTAACACCAATTCACTATAGGGTAGAAATTGGCTATTGCTTGCTGCGAGAAAATATTCAACACCTTTTTACCATGATCATAGGAGATTAGTGAATATAATGGCTCAATGTTAATGCTGACCAGGATGACATCCGGTTCAATAGGAATACCCTGAAGTTTTTGAAGGAGATCCATTGTGTCTCTGATATAAGAGGGAAGCGTGACCACAAAGGGTCTTAGGATAGTATCCAGAGAGATCCCTATGTTGTGACCCACGCTATCAATACCTGACACAATGGTCTCCCTTTAAAGGGTGTAGCCTTTATGTAGTTTAGGTAGAGTATAAAATGAGGCTTTTACAGGGTGCTGAGGGAGGATGGAAGAAAAGTCTTCCTGGCTAATCAGATTGTCTGTTTGGGCCTTTCGTAGATTCCTCCTCAATTTGTCCATAGATTCTGGTATCATGTTTCCAGTAAACAAAGCATAAATGGTGCCATCATCCAGTAGGGAAAGGCACATGTCTTTGTACTGATGAGTTTCCAATATGACTACAGTACCCCCACTTATTGGAAGTTTTTATAACCACTGATGTCGCTTTCTCAAGGGTACATAAGGCTGCCATTTATTCTTTTGACAAATTATGATTCTCCCATATATAACTGACATATTTAACATCATTGGTCACCAAATTTAGGAAGATATAAATGGCTGAGAGGTCATTCGTGGGTGGGGGCATTTTGGAGCTAGAGTTTTTCATGGACGCGATCAGACTTTGTCCAAGAGATGTCGCAAGTGACCAATCCAAAACAGCCAACCTTAATTTTCTAATGAAAAGATTGATATCCTTTACACTATAAAGTATAGAGAAGTTGCTGGTGGGTATAAATGGAAGGCCCTTAGTCAATACAGAAATTTCTATGTCACTGATGGGTCTCTTGGATAGGTTCATTACTCATAGTTCTAATTCCTGTTAAAGGGGTTGTGACTCCGGGAATAGGTCTTGTCTAAAAAAAATGATTCTGGTAGAGGAGTTAGTTTGAGGTCCCCCCTCCCCCTGGAAAAACCCCTATTTCTAACCCTTTGTCACCATCATGATTACTTTTGTCAAATGTCTAAATCACTTAAAAATATTTATTTGCGCTAGTAATACCCACAATATTGTCTCTCTTCAAAAACAAACATACAATATAAAAGTATATATATTTGTGTAGATAAATTCCCTTTATGATCTCAAAAACCACATCAATAGTGCAACTAAATAACACAAAATGAACAATAAATTAAGGAGGAAGCAGATAAACTAATAAACTAAAAAACCAAACCGCTCCCCCACATAGTAGTATGTAAAATTAGGCACACATAAATGCACCTGAAATTGGCAAATAAAAAAGCTTTTTTAGTCTCAATTCAAATAGCGCACATACCTATTGTACTCCCCCCGCTTGACTTCCTTATAATCCAATAGTGAAGTGGCGTGGATAGAAAAAATAATAATAATCACGAAAGGATCTGGGTAAATGTTGCAAGAGGGTCACCGTTAATGATGTCCAAAGTGCTAACGGGGGATGCTCCGGCCGGTAGCAATCCCCCTGTTCACCGCTGATACTCCACCCGTTGACAGAAGGGCGAGAAGCGGAGGACGCTGTTTGGAGCCGGCAAGGTACAGGACCTTGCGTGACGTCACAGTCACGTGTCAGAGCACGTGATCGGCTTGAAAAAGATTGACAGAAATTTGGACCAATCCTACGCGTTTCGGAGGCTTACTGCCTCCTTCATCAGGGATGGTCCCTGCCAATAAGGTGGCACCTATATACCCAGCCGATGTGATCATATATTATTACTTATTAAAAGCAAATAACTCTATTTCACTATTTAAACCATTTGGCATAAGTGTATTCATCTTAAAAATCCACTCGCTTTCCACTTTTGACATTTGTTCAATGAAATTACCTTTTCTCCAACTTTTTTTAACTATCTTAATGCCAGTTACCGTAATACCCCTAATAGAACCCCCATGGTGAATACAAAAATGATTAGAAAGGGGGTGACCAGTGAATTTATTAATAATATTGCGAAGGTGTTCTGCAATTCGTACCTGCATGGGACGAATAGTCCTTCCAATATACATTTTACCACATGGACAAGTTAACCCATAAATGACTCCTTTGGTATTACAATTAATAAAATCAGTGATTTTATTATCAATCCCTCTATTGGTAATCATTTTTTGCTTCTTTGTATTTAATTTCTTGCACGGTCCGCATTTTTTACATGGAAAAAAACCACTTGGCAGTTTCAATTCACCTTTATCTTGTTTATTTGGGATTCTAGGTATTGAGGGCGCAATCAAATTTCCAAGGTTATTAGCTTTTCGAAATACAAATCTGGGGTGCTCAGGCAGCAATTCCCCTATAATTTTATCGTTTTGCAAAATGTTCCAATGCTTGCTGACAATATTCCTAATTATTCCAACATTGGAGTTATATTGCAAAACAATCGGAATATTTTCCTCAACCCCAAAAGCATCCTGAATATTTTCCTTAATAGGGTCCAATAATTGAACTCTTGGTATTTTTCTAACTGTCTCTGTGGTTTTTTCCAATAATTTAATATCGTATCCTTTATCCTTAAATTTATTGTTCATAGATTCTGCTTCTTTTTCAAAATCTTGTAATTTAGAACAATTTCTATGAGCTCTGATGAGCTGACTCTTTGGGACGTTCAAGAGCCATTTTGGGAGATGACAACTATCTAAAGAGATAAAATTCTTTGAATCCGTAGGTTTATGGTATACTTGGGTTTGGATAGTGTTCTCCTCAATAAAAATGTTTAAATCTAAAAAATTCACCTCCTTCTGGCTGGTAGTGGCACAAAAATTTAAAAAATAACAATTTTTATTTAGATCACTTAAAAACTTATTCAATAAAATGTCACCACCTGACCAAATGAAAAAAATGTCATCAATGAAACGGCGCCAGAGCACCAAATTCGGACACAATTCTTCATCAATAAAAATGGTCTCAAGCTCCCATTTTCCCACATATAGGTTGGCGTAGCTAGGGGCGAATCTTGTACCCATAGCTGTGCCCCATTTCTGGGAGTAGTAGTTCATCTCGAATTTAAAATAATTATGGTTTAAGATGAATTCAATGCAATCCAAAATAAATTCCCTCTGTTCTTTAAGTATCACACTATTCTTGGATAAAAAATACTCAACTGCTTCACAACCTTTTTCATTTTGTATCACCGTATATAATGAGGTGATATCAAGGGTCCCCATAATATAATGATCCTGCCATACTAAATTTTTCAAAAGTTTTAAAATGTGAGTACTATCTTTTAAATATGTAGGAAGAGTGGAAGTTATCTTTTGTAAGTGACAATCCACATATTTGGACAAGTTAGATGTTAGTCCACCTATGGCCGATATAATTGGTCTGCCCGGTGGTTTAGACAAATTCTTGTGCACCTTTGGTAAATAGTAAAAATAGGGGACCCTTGGGTACGGAGTATTAATAAAATCTCTCTCTTGCTTATTTAAAAAACCTTTTTCAAAGCCTTTTTTTATAAGTTCTCCCATTTCTTGGATATAATCATCAGAAGGATCATTTTCCATTAATTGATATGTCTGTGTGTCTGCTAAAATCCGAAAGGCTTCCTTTTGATAATCTTTTGTATTCAGGATGACAATCCCGCCACCCTTGTCAGCTGGCCTAATGATAATATTTTTATTATTCTGAAACTGACTAATAGCATCTTCCTCCTTCCTTGTTAAATTATGCTTATATCTCTTACATTTTTTATCTGAAACCTTCCTAATGTCCTGCATGACATTGTTCTGGAAGGCATCAAAAGCTTCAGAATATTCATGAATAGGATTAAAATTGGATTTCTTTCTTAATCCAGTATGTGTATACAAATCCTCCACAACTGGTTGATCAACCAAGTTAGTACCAGATAATTTCTTTTTAATATAATATTTTTTTATGGCTAGTTTCCTCATGAACATCTTAATGCCAATGAATGACTGAAATTTGTTAAAACCTACACTAGGTGCATATTTTAGACCTTTATTTAATAGGCAAATCTCATTATTCGCAAGTGTATGATCACTAAGATTAAAAATTTTTTGTTGTTGTTGAGAAATAGGGGAATTTATTTGCGTTGATAATGAGTTATTCTTTTTTTTGGCGAATTTCCCGCCCCTGCAACCCCTTTTACGTGTTTTCTTTGGGCCAACTGAAAAAACGGTAGATGACTCTGTTTGGTTTTTGTCATCATTCTTTTAGGATCTTTAGTGTGTGTAATGATGCTACTAGTTTTCTTTCTCATGGCAGATGGTTGGTAGGTCGGCTCATTGACTGAGCTTGAACCAGCGTTGTCCATATTGTCCAATGTTAGAAATCTATTTTGTGTACTAACCAAGGGTAACGGTGTAGAATTCGCAGAGGGATCTTCTACATTGTTATTATTTTCTGTAGTGGAATCCATGCCATTATTGTTCCTAATGATCACACTATCTATTGGATGCTCAATATTGGAGGTTAAATGTATAGAAAATCTATCACTAGAGGATAGAGAGGAGTCCTCAACTCCCTGTATCTCATCAATAGTGAGTAGTAAACTGGGGGACTTAGGAGGGGGAATGTTTAAGTTTCTATGAGAATTATTTTCATTGAGGCAAAAGTCCCTACCAAATTTCCTACGTTTCCTCTCTATAATTTCTTTTTCTTTTAATTTAATCCTTTTACTGATGTTATTCGACAGGTGAATAATTTCTGGATGTGACTCATGAGGTTTGATATCTTCAAAGAGATTAGAAATTTCTTGGCGAATGGTCATCAAACCTATCTTTCTCTTTTCTATTATAAATGACACAGTGCGTTTAGAAAAATCATCAAACATGGCATCCCACTCCAGTTTAGGGTCTGGATCACCTATGTCCCCTGTCAAAGGCTTATATATAACTAAACCTTTAGGAATAGAATTAAATGATAAATAACTTTCCAATGTAGCTATTTCCCATAAGTCTCTCATTTCTTTAATTAAATATTGCTCTAAAGTTTTTAATTTTTTAAAAATTGGATCAAGATCCTCCCTGGTGGAAATAATAGGTGAATTTTGTTGTGGTAAATGAAAAAACTTTTGTATATTATGGATCCTTTCCTTCCTATCTGACCATAAATTAGTCTTTATTACTCTTCAGAAAAAATAGGCTCACTAAAAAATAAATAAATATAGTTATAGGATTCAATATAATATGATAATGCAGCAGCCTACCTGAACTGATGGCAGAAATATCATAAATGAAAAATTCTTATAAAAACCAGTGGCGCTACATGAGGGTATAACAGCTGCAAATTAACAGATAATGCCACCTTTTATCTGGATGATATTAAAAAATTACTTAAAAATATTTATTTGCGCTAGTAATACCCACAATATTGTCTCTCTTCAAAAACAAACATACAATATAAAAGTATATATATTTGTGTAGATAAATTCCCTTTATGATCTCAAAAACCACATCAATAGTGCAACTAAATAACACAAAATGAACAATAAATTAAGGAGGAAGCAGATAAACTAATAAACTAAAAAACCAAACCGCTCCCCCACATAGTAGTATGTAAAATTAGGCACACATAAATGCACCTGAAATTGGCAAATAAAAAAGCTTTTTTAGTCTCAATTCAAATAGCGCACATACCTATTGTACTCCCCCGCTTGACTTCCTTATAATCCAATAGTGAAGCGGCGTGGATAGAAAAAATAATAATAATCACGAAAGGATCTGGGTAAATGTTGCAAGAGGGTCACCGTTAATGATGTCCAAAGTGCTAACGGGGGATGCTCCGGCCGGTAGCAATCCCCCTGTTCACCGCTGATACTCCACCCGTTGACAGAAGGGCGAGAAGCGGAGGACGCTGTTTGGAGCCGGCAAGGTACAGGACCTTGCGTGACGTCACAGTCACGTGTCAGAGCACGTGATCGGCTTGAAAAAGATTGACAGAAATTTGGACCAATCCTACGCGTTTCGGAGGCTTACTGCCTCCTTCATCAGGGATGGTCCCTGCCAATAAGGTGGCACCTATATACCCAGCCGATGTGATCATATATTATTACTTATTAAAAGCAAATAACTCTATTTCACTATTTAAACCATTTGGCATAAGTGTATTCATCTTAAAAATCCACTCGCTTTCCACTTTTGACATTTGTTCAATGAAATTACCTTTTCTCCAACTTTTTTTAACTATCTTAATGCCAGTTACCGTAATACCCCTAATAGAACCCCCATGGTGAATACAAAAATGATTAGAAAGGGGGTGACCAGTGAATTTATTAATAATATTGCGAAGGTGTTCTGCAATTCGTACCTGCATGGGACGAATAGTCCTTCCAATATACATTTTACCACATGGACAAGTTAACCCATAAATGACTCCTTTGGTATTACAATTAATAAAATCAGTGATTTTATTATCAATCCCTCTATTGGTAATCATTTTTTGCTTCTTTGTATTTAATTTCTTGCACGGTCCGCATTTTTTACATGGAAAAAAACCACTTGGCAGTTTCAATTCACCTTTATCTTGTTTATTTGGGATTCAAGGTATTGAGGGCGCAATCAAATTTCCAAGGTTATTAGCTTTTCGAAATACAAATCTGGGGTGCTCAGGCAGCAATTCCCCTATAATTTTATCATTTTGCAAAATGTTCCAATGCTTGCTGACAATATTCCTAATTATTCCAACATTGGAGTTATATTGCAAAACAATCGGAATATTTTCCTCAACCCCAAAAGCATCCTGAATATTTTCCTTAATAGGGTCCAATAATTGAACTCTTGGTATTTTTCTAACTGTCTCTGTGGTTTTTTCCAATAATTTAATATCGTATCCTTTATCCTTAAATTTATTGTTCATAGATTCTGCTTCTTTTTCAAAATCTTGTAATTTAGAACAATTTCTATGAGCTCTGATGAGCTGACTCTTTGGGACGTTCAAGAGCCATTTTGGGAGATGACAACTATCTAAAGAGATAAAATTCTTTGAATCCGTAGGTTTATGGTATACTTGGGTTTGGATAGTGTTCTCCTCAATAAAAATGTTTAAATCTAAAAAATTCACCTCCTTCTGGCTGGTAGTGGCACAAAAATTTAAAAAATAACAATTTTTATTTAGATCACTTAAAAACTTATTCAATAAAATGTCACCACCTGACCAAATGAAAAAAATGTCACCAATGAAACGGCGCCAGAGCACCAAATTCGGACACAATTCTTCATCAATAAAAATGGTCTCAAGCTCCCATTTTCCCACATATAGGTTGGCGTAGCTAGGGGCGAATCTTGTACCCATAGCTGTGCCCCATTTCTGGGAGTAGTAGTTCATCTCGAATTTAAAATAATTATGGTTTAAGATGAATTCAATGCAATCCAAAATAAATTCCCTCTGTTCTTTAAGTATCACACTATTCTTGGATAAAAAATACTCAACTGCTTCACAACCT
This sequence comes from Dendrobates tinctorius, assembly GCF_039654945.1. Classification (NCBI taxonomy): domain Eukaryota; kingdom Metazoa; phylum Chordata; class Amphibia; order Anura; family Dendrobatidae; genus Dendrobates; species Dendrobates tinctorius. The sequence continues at coordinate 3,564,917 of NW_027361728.1, read as the reverse complement.
TTTTCATTTTGTATCACCGTATATAATGAGGTGACATCAAGGGTCCACATAATATAATGATCCTGCCATACTAAATTTTTCAAAAGTTTTAAAATGTGAGTACTATCTTTTAAAGGAGAACACTATCCAAACCCAAGTATACCATAAACCTACGGATTCAAAGAATTTTATCTCTTTAGATAGTTGTCATCTCCCAAAATGGCTCTTGAACGTCCCAAAGAGTCAGCTCATCAGAGCTCATAGAAATTGTTCTAAATTACAAGATTTTGAAAAAGAAGCAGAATCTATGAACAATAAATTTAAGGATAAAGGATACGATATTAAATTATTGGAAAAAACCACAGAGACAGTTAGAAAAATACCAAGAGTTCAATTATTGGACCCTATTAAGGAAAATATTCAGGATGCTTTTGGGGTTGAGGAAAATATTCCGATTGTTTTGCAATATAACTCCAATGTTGGAATAATTAGGAATATTGTCAGCAAGCATTGGAACATTTTGCAAAACGATAAAATTATAGGGGAATTGCTGCCTGAGCACCCCATAAACAAGATAAAGGTGAATTGAAACTGCCAAGTGGTTTTTTTCCATGTAAAAAATGCGGACCGTGCAAGAAATTAAATACAAAGAAGCAAAAAATGATTACCAATAGAGGGATTGATAATAAAATCACTGATTTTATTAATTGTAATACCAAAGGAGTCATTTATGGGTTAACTTGTCCATGTGGTAAAATGTATATTGGAAGGACTATTCGTCCCATGCAGGTACGAATTGCAGAACACCTTCGCAATATTATTAATAAATTCACTGGTCACCCCCTTTCTAATCATTTTTGTATTCACCATGGGGGTTCTATTAGGGGTATTATGGTAACTGGCATTAAGATAGTTAAAAAAAGTTGGAGAAAAGGTAATTTCATTGAACAAATGTCAAAAGTGGAAAGCGAGTGGATTTTTAAGATGAATACACTTATGCCAAATGGTTTAAATAGTGAAATAGAGTTATTTGCTTTTAATAAGTAATAATATATGATCACATCGGCTGGGTATATAGGTGCCACCTTATTGGCAGGGACCATCCCTGATGAAGGAGGCAGTAAGCCTCCGAAACGCGTAGGATTGGTCCAAATTTCTGTCAATCTTTTTCAAGCCGATCACGTGCTCTGACACGTGACTGTGACCTCACGCAAGGTCCTGTACCTTGCCGGCTCCAAACAGCGTCCTCCGCTTCTCGCCCTTCTGTCAACGGGTGGAGTATCAGCGGTGAACAGGGGGATTGCTACCGGCCGGAGCATCCCCCGTTAGCACTTTGGACATCATTAACGGTGACCCTCTTGCGACATTTACCCAGATCCTTTCGTGATTATTATTATTTTTTCTATCCACGCCGCTTCACTATTGGATTATAGGGAAGTCAAGCGGGGGAGTACAATAGGTATGTGCGCTATTTGAATTGAGACTAAAAAAGCTTTTTTATTTGCCAATTTCAGGTGCATTTATGTGTGCCTAATTTTACATACTACTATGTGGGGGAGCGGTTTGGTTTTTTAGTTTATTAGTTTATCTGCTTCCTCCTTAATTTATTGTTCATTTTGTGTTATTTAGTTGCACTATTGATGTGGTTTTTGAGATCATAAAGGGAATTTATCTACACAAATATATATACTTTTATATTGTATGTTTGTTTTTGAAGAGAGACAATATTGTGGGTATTACTAGCGCAAATAAATATTTTTAAGTAATTTTTTAATATCATCCAGATAAAAGGTGGCATTATCTGTTAATTTGCAGCTGTTATACCCTCATGTAGCGCCACTGGTTTTTATAAGAATTTTTCATTTATGATATTTCTGCCATCATTTCAGGTAGGCTGCTGCATTATCATATTATATTGAATCCTATAACTATATTTATTTATTTTTTAGTGAGCCTATTTTTTCTGAAGAGTAATAATGACTAATTTATGGTCAGATAGGAAGGAAAGGATCCATAATATACAAAAGTTTTTTCATTTACCACAACAAAATTCACCTATTATTTCCACCAGGGAGGATCTTGATCCAATTTTTAAAAAATTAAAAACTTTAGAGCAATATTTAATTAAAGAAATGAGAGACTTATGGGAAATAGCTACATTGGAAAGTTATTTATCATTTAATTCTATTCCTAAAGGTTTAGTTATATATAAGCCTTTGACAGGGGACATAGGTGATCCAGACACTAAACTGGAGTGGGATGCCATGTTTGATGATTTTTCTAAACGCACTGTGTCATTTATAATAGAAAAGAGAAAGATAGGTTTGATGACCATTCGCCAAGAAATTTCTAATCTCTTTGAAGATATCAAACCTCATGAGTCACATCCAGAAATTATTCACCTGTCGAATAACATCAGTAAAAGGATTAAATCAAAAGAAAAAGAAATTATAGAGAGGAAACGTAGGAAATTTGGTAGGGACTTTTGCCTCAATGAAAATAATTCTCATAGAAACTTAAACATTCCCCCTCCTAAGTCCCCCAGTTTACTACTCACTATTGATGAGATACAGGGAGTTGAGGACTCCTCTCTATCCTCTAGTGATAGATTTTCTATACATTTAACCTCCAATATTGAGCATCCAATAGATAGTGTGATCATTAGGAACAATAATGGCATGGATTCCACTACAGAAAATAATAACAATGTAGAAGATCCCTCTGCGAATTCTACACCGTTACCCTTGGTTAGTACACAAAATAGATTTCTAACATTGGACAATATGGGCAACGCTGGTTCAAGCTCAGTCAATGAGCCGACCTACCAACCATCTGCCATGAGAAAGAAAACTAGTAGCATCATTACACACACTAAAGATCCTAAAAGAATGATGACAAAAACCAAACAGAGTCATCTACCGTTTTTTCAGTTGGCCCAAAGAAAACACGTAAAAGGGGTTGCAGGGGCGGGAAATTCGCCAAAAAAAAGAATAACTCATTATCAACGCAAATAAATTCCCCTATTTCTCAACAACAACAAAAATTTTTTAATCTTAGTGATCATACACTTGCGAATAATGAGATTTGCCTATTAAATAAAGGTCTAAAATATGCACCTAGTGTAGGTTTTAACAAATTTCAGTCATTCATTGGCATTAAGATGTTCATGAGGAAACTAGCCATAAAAAAATATTATATTAAAAAGAAATTATCTGGTACTAACTTGGTTGATCAACCAGTTGTGGAGGATTTGTATACACATACTGGATTAAGAAAGAAATCCAATTTTAATCCTATTCATGAATATTCTGAAGCTTTTGATGCCTTCCAGAACAATGTCATACAGGACATTAGGAAGGTTTCAGATAAAAAATGTAAGAGATATAAGCATAATTTAACAAGGAAGGAGGAAGATGCTATTAGTCAGTTTCAGAATAATAAAAATATTATCATTAGGCCAGCTGACAAGGGTGGCGGGATTGTCATCCTGAATACAAAAGATTATCAAAAGGAAGCCTTTCGGATTTTAGCAGACACACAGACATATCAATTAATGGAAAATGATCCTTCTGATGATTATATCCAAGAAATGGGAGAACTTATAAAAAAAGGCTTTGAAAAAGGTTTTTTAAATAAGCAAGAGAGAGATTTTATTAATACTCCGTACCCAAGGGTCCCCTATTTTTACTATTTACCAAAGGTGCACAAGAATTTGTCTAAACCACCGGGCAGACCAATTATATCGGCCATAGGTGGACTAACATCTAACTTGTCCAAATATGTGGATTGTCACTTACAAAAGATAACTTCCACTCTTCCTACATATTTAAAAGATAGTACTCACATTTTAAAACTTTTGAAAAATTTAGTATGGCAGGATCATTATATTATGGGGACCCTTGATATCACCTCATTATATACGGTGATACAAAATGAAAAAGGTTGTGAAGCAGTTGAGTATTTTTTATCCAAGAATAGTGTGATACTTAAAGAACAGAGGGAATTTATTTTGGATTGCATTGAATTCATCTTAAACCATAATTATTTTAAATTCGAGATGAACTACTACTCCCAGAAATGGGGCACAGCTATGGGTACAAGATTCGCCCCTAGCTACGCCAACCTATATGTGGGAAAATGGGAGCTTGAGACCATTTTTATTGATGAAGAATTGTGTCCGAATTTGGTGCTCTGGCGCCGTTTCATTGATGACATTTTTTTCATTTGGTCAGGTGGTGACATTTTATTGAATAAGTTTTTAAGTGATCTAAATAAAAATTGTTATTTTTTAAATTTTTGTGCCACTACCAGCCAGAAGGAGGTGAATTTTTTAGATTTAAACATTTTTATTGAGGAGAACACTATCCAAACCCAAGTATACCATAAACCTACGGATTCAAAGAATTTTATCTCTTTAGATAGTTGTCATCTCCCAAAATGGCTCTTGAACGTCCCAAAGAGTCAGCTCATCAGAGCTCATAGAAATTGTTCTAAATTACAAGATTTTGAAAAAGAAGCAGAATCTATGAACAATAAATTTAAGGATAAAGGATACGATATTAAATTATTGGAAAAAACCACAGAGACAGTTAGAAAAATACCAAGAGTTCAATTATTGGACCCTATTAAGGAAAATATTCAGGATGCTTTTGGGGTTGAGGAAAATATTCCGATTGTTTTGCAATATAACTCCAATGTTGGAATAATTAGGAATATTGTCAGCAAGCATTGGAACATTTTGCAAAATGATAAAATTATAGGGGAATTGCTGCCTAAGCACCCCAGATTTGTATTTCGAAAAGCTAATAACCTTGGAAATTTGATTGCGCCCTCAATACCTAGAATCCCAAATAAACAAGATAAAGGTGAATTGAAACTGCCAAGTGGTTTTTTTCCATGTAAAAAATGCGGACCGTGCAAGAAATTAAATACAAAGAAGCAAAAAATGATTACCAATAGAGGGATTGATAATAAAATCACTGATTTTATTAATTGTAATACCAAAGGAGTCATTTATGGGTTAACTTGTCCATGTGGTAAAATGTATATTGGAAGGACTATTCGTCCCATGCAGGTACGAATTGCAGAACACCTTCGCAATATTATTAATAAATTCACTGGTCACCCCCTTTCTAATCATTTTTGTATTCACCATGGGGGTTCTATTAGGGGTATTACGGTAACTGGCATTAAGATAGTTAAAAAAAGTTGGAGAAAAGGTAATTTCATTGAACAAATGTCAAAAGTGGAAAGCGAGTGGATTTTTAAGATGAATACACTTATGCCAAATGGTTTAAATAGTGAAATAGAGTTATTTGCTTTTAATAAGTAATAATATATGATCACATCGGCTGGGTATATAGGTGCCACCTTATTGGCAGGGACCATCCCTGATGAAGGAGGCAGTAAGCCTCCGAAACGCGTAGGATTGGTCCAAATTTCTGTCAATCTTTTTCAAGCCGATCACGTGCTCTGACACGTGACTGTGACGTCACGCAAGGTCCTGTACCTTGCCGGCTCCAAACAGCGTCCTCCGCTTCTCGCCCTTCTGTCAACGGGTGGAGTATCAGCGGTGAACAGGGGGATTGCTACCGGCCGGAGAATCCCCCGTTAGCACTTTGGACATCATTAACGGTGACCCTCTTGCAACATTTACCCAGATCCTTTCGTGATTATTATTATTTTTTCTATCCACGCCGCTTCACTATTGGATTATAAGGAAGTCAAGCGGGGGAGTACAATAGGTATGTGCGCTATTTGAATTGAGACTAAAAAAGCTTTTTTATTTGCCAATTTCAGGTGCATTTATGTGTGCCTAATTTTACATACTACTATGTGGGGGAGCAGTTTGGTTTTTTAGTTTATTAGTTTATCTGCTTCCTCCTTAATTTATTGTTCATTTTGTGTTATTTAGTTGCACTATTGATGTGGTTTTTGAGATCATAAAGGGAATTTATCTACACAAATATATATACTTTTATATTGTATGTTTGTTTTTGAAGCGAGACAATATTGTGGGTATTACTAGCGCAAATAAATATTTTTAAGTAATTTTTTAATATCATCCAGATAAAAGGTGGCATTATCTGTTAATTTGCAGCTGTTATACCCTCATGTAGCGCCACTGGTTTTTATAAGAATTTTTCATTTATGAAATGTCTAAATCAGATTGCTCTGTTTCTGTAAATGGCAGGTCTGTGTCCTATTACCCATGTTCTAGACGATCTCCAAATACCTGATATATTTTGTTGTCCTTAAAGTCCTGTAGGTCCCTGTGATATTGCTTATGCTTCCTTTCTTTGAGATGATATTGGAATATCTCAATAGTATTCCGCAAAAGACATTATTTGGTACTAAAGTCAATCTCCCTCTTAAATTTCTTTGTTACCTCTGTCTGGAGACAAAGCAACCTAAGCTTTGTGCTTCGCAACCTGGAAGTGATGCAATATATGTTGGGTGTGCGCTCCACAACCTAGAGATTGATGTCACACGAGCTTTCCAATTACCAGAGCTGCATCAGACGCCAGGTTAGTATAAGGTGGGCACAATACTATATAAAACAAAACCAAGAACAGTTCAGGAGCTGACCACATATCTATTATGGGATCTGGCAAGACTTGTCAAATCTAATACAGAATTTCCTGCCATTGCAGATACTCTTTTATGTGCCTATCCTTTAAGCCTTAAAATCACAGCAGTTCTTACACTCCCCTGATGCATCCTCCATATGTAGGAGGAAATGCATAGGGAGGCTACATATTTTTGGGTATTACTGAGGCAGCATTATACTTGGGTACTGCCCTTGTCAGGCTGGGAGCAACACATGGGGCACGACAGGGTATTATAGAACTAATATCTGCTATATTCCTGCTCCTGCATTCCTGACTGAATGAAATGGCATCATGATGAATAGAGATGGGCCACAAATACGGACTTCTCCAAGAAGTCCTTGTTACTGCTCGGGTTCAGCATATCAAGTGTTTCCCATGCTGTAATCTGCATGACAGCGCTAGGAACACTGGAGGCTTTGATCAGTGGTAAGATCACCTCTGGTCACAGGGTTTGACTGATGCGACTACTACACCCATCAGCCACTGTTTGCTGTCACTGATAACAGCAAGTTAATTAAATTCACCGCACACTCAAACAGACTTTATGCAAATAGGTGTTCATTTTATTACATGTGGGAGCCAAACAGGAATATAGCACACAGTGGAAGCGATATCAATAAAAGACGTTTTGGCTCAGCCCGAGCCTTTATCATATATTCCAGGACGCCACCTCTGACAGGCGTGGGAGAGCTTCCTTCTCTCAGCACACATCAGCCATTTATCTTAGTATTTCTTCTTGAGAGATTCTCATCTCCTTCTGCACCCTTTACAAACCTCCATTATTGGAATGAGCGATAATATGATAAAGGCTCGGGCTGAGCCGAAACGTCTTTTATTTATATCGCTTCCACTGTGTGCTATATTCCTGTTTGGCTCCCACATGTAATAAAATGAACACCTATTTGCATAAAGTCTGTTTGAGTGTGGGGTGAATTTAATTAACTTGTAATTAGGACCTACTGGTCCGTTGCACCTGCACCTCGTCTATATTTGACTAGAGTGCACGCTAACTACCCAGTTTACTGATAACAGCAAGAACAGGCGCTGGCTGATGGGAGTATTCATCAGTCGGAGTCTGTGCTATAAATAAATAAATTTAAAAAAATACCATGGGTTCCCCTCTACTTTTGATAACCATCATGGTAAAACTGACACCTGCAGGCTGCAACCCTCAGCTGTCAGCTTTATCGTGGCTGGTTATTAAGAATAGAGGGGTTCCCACACCATTTTTTTAATTTAAGAACTTTACATGTAAAACCTGTGTCATGATTTCGTTTCTTAAAAATGCACACAATGGGGGAGATATTTAACCCCTTCACACCTTCATGACCAGCCCATTTTTTTCAATTCTGACCATTATCACTTTATGATGTATAACTCTGGGATGCTTCAATGGATCCCACTGATTCTGAGACTGTCTTTTTGTGCAATATTGAACTTCATGATACTGGTAAAAATTATTTCACATGACTTATGTTTATATGTGGAAAAAATTGGAAATTTGGTGAAAATTTTGAAAATGTTGCAATTTTAAAACTTTTAATTTTTATGCCCTCAAACCAGATGAGTGATGTCACACATGCATGGAGAGCCCAACAAACAGGCTCTCCACGCATGTGTTGTGACAGTGAAACAGCCGTGACACATGCAGCTGTGGCGCCGGACAGCTGATCAGCAGGAGTGATCCAGGTATCTGGGTTCCCTCTACAGCTTATTTGGTAAGCACTATAGCTTTCTAAATAAGGAGGGAGCTGATTATATTTGCTCTTGTCTAGTTCTGACTGAATCATGTATTTCAGAGATTTACATGGAACTCTGGTGTAAGCACTCAGAGCAGAGCACAGGATAAATACTGCAAACTTTGGGAGGCAGAGTGAAAAAATCAACAGGAGGTGAAGAATTGGTTTCATTTATTTTTTACGCCTTTGCTTGTACTGTTTAAGTGATTAGACAACTTTTTTCTTTGGGTCAATGTGATTACAGCAATACCAGATTAATATGAGATTTTTATGTTTGGCTGCTGTAGGGTTTGGCCAGGACCATAGTCGTGGCCGAGGACTCTGGGCCAACGGTGTCTCATATCCTTTAATTTTACGGTGCGACGTAACCCCAGTTAGCCCCTCCTACTTTAAATTTAATTTACATGCTGAGCATCACACTATGTCCCCATCTAGTAGCTAGAACTGGGTACTGTGTTTTCCCTAGTTAAACACATCACATACCATTATACAGTACATAACATTACAGGAAATAAAGCAGAATATAATATTAATATGATATTATATGCAGTCTGTATCCCCTTTCTCTGCTGTCACACGCTAAAAGACGCTTTTTATTGCAAAAAATAGTTTTTACAACTCCATATTTTGAAAGCTGTAATTTTTCCATATTTTGTCCGACAGAGTCATATGATGGCTTGTCTTTGCTAATGGAGCTGTATTTCAGCTTGTTTTTTGTTCTGAGTGGGCACTAACCAGCCACCTTCCCTGAAGAACCTTACGGCCATCTTGCAGCCAGCAGTCACCATGGAGACCATCAGCACAGCGCTATCACATCATGTTGTATTGATGGAAGCACACAGAGAGCCCCCTCCCAGTGCAATCTCCTCGATGTCACTATCACTATTGGCAGAAGCATCAGAGGGGTTAAATGTCCGCAATCAGTGCTAGCAAGGATCAAGCGTGTTGCTGCAGAGTATCAGCTCTCAAACAGAGCTGACATTAACACCTAAATATACTTCTCTTTTCATTAATGCAGCTCCCGTAGAGCAGTATATGTTCGGCACATGTCGGGAAGGCATTAAAAACTGTCTAATAGCAAAACTGGCTGGTTGCCTATAGCAACCAATCAAAGCTCAGGTATCACTTGTCAATACTAATTATAACAAAACTAGATGGAGGCCTGATGCTATCGCATTGGGATGGCAGTAATGTCACGAAGAGGGCAAGCTTTGCAGCATTGAGAATTTCTCCCCCGATGTGCTCACCCACCTATCCACTCTCTCTTACCCCATGTGCTGACGTCTCCCGTCTGTGCTCTCTTCTTTGACCTGTCTACCCCATGTAACATAGTAACAGTTATTAAGGTTGAAGGGAGACTTTAAGTCAATCTAGTTCAACCCATATCCTATCCTAACTTGCCCTAACATGTTGATCCAGAGGAAGGCAAAAAAACCCATGTGGCAAACAGTAAGCTCCACATTGGGGAAAAAAATTCCTTCCCGACTCCACATACGGCAATCAGACTAGCTCCCTGGATCAACGCAATATTAAGGAAACTAGTGTATATACCCTGTAATATTATACTTTTCAAGAAGTGCTATTCCCCTTGTCTGTTGTCTCTCTCCTTACCTGTACTGTGTTTTCACCACATGTGCTGTCCCGTTTGAGCTGTCTCCCCTCTGTGCTCTGTCTCTCTCACCCCTGTGTCTGACCGTGTACAGAACATACCACAGGGCCTGTGCAGAGGGGAAGCAAAAGACAATACTGACATTACAGCAGGAGATCGCAGAGGATACATTTTGTAAGGTAAAATATTGTTTAAAAACAGTCAGTGAAATATTTCACCTCACAAAATGAATCCTCTGTGATCCCCTGCTGTAATGTCAGTATTGTCTTTTGCTTCCCAGGAGATGTGGTATGCTCCATACATGGTAAGACACAAACAATTTTTAAGGCTAGTTTCACACTAGCGTTTAAATGCCACGCCCCCTGCCGGCTCCCTTCCCGCCCCTTCCTGTTATCGCCTCCTCCGAGCGCAGAGGGCTGCATGCGTTATGCGCACCCTATCTTTAGCATAGGGTGCGCAGGCCGTGCGCAACTATGAATATAGCGTGCGCTGCGCATTTTTGAATGTGCGCCGTGCGCGCCAAAATGCAACATGCTGCGTTCGGCGCGCACGGCGCACCTCCAAAAATGCGCAGCGCATGCTATCTTCATAGTTGCGCATGGCCTGCGCACCCTATGCTAAAGATAGGGTGCGCATAACGCATGCAGCCCTCTGCGCTCGGAGGAGGCGATAACAGGAAGGGGCGGGCAGGGAGCCGGCAGGGGGCGTGACTTAGCGGCGCCGTGCGCGCGTCGTTTAAACGCTAGTGTGAAACTAGCCTTAAATGAACTTTTGTTCGTGGGAAAACCCCTTTAATGTGACCGGCTTCCTCTGCCTGTAGACACATCATGCATCTGCACCAAAATCAGCCGAATGATTCACTGTGCCTGCGCAGAGTTTGTGCAAGCGCAGTGCGACGGTGTTATGCCGCGCAAGAGGCTGCGTGAGTGTGTGAGTTTGAGGCCGGCATCACACTAGCGAGAAATATGGACGAGTGCTATGTGCAAAAAACACATGCACTCGTCCCATTGTTAATCTATGGGGCAGCTCCAATCAGCCGATGTTTTCTCGGTCGTATTATACGGGCTGAGAAAATCACAGCATGCTGCAATTATCACCGTATTACGCCCGTAAAACGCCAATTTAAGTCTATGGGGCGAGAAAAATACGGATTACACACAGGCCACACGTGAGACTTGCAAGAAATACGCAAGACTTCTCCAGGTGAAAGGAAATGGAATAATCCCTTATCGGGAAGTTTTGACACGCTAATTAGCTTAGAAAACACTCCAGACATCCCGGAAGAACTCCTCCACAGAGTCCACCATCATGTCTACCTTCATAAACATGGAAATGCTGATCATTCTGGTCCAAGAGAGGCCAGAACTGTTGGATTAGAGGGATACCCATTATGCAGACCGGGACTGAAAAGAGGCGGCATGGTGGAGGATATGTGTCCAGATGTTTCATGACTATGAGGACAGACCACATGAGAGCTAGCAACAAATTAGTAAGTTCTATCCTTTATTACGTCGTATTAATGAGCAAAATACCATGTTTTCCCATTAGACCATAAAATAATAATATGTGTTGGTTTTGGCCCATTCTGTGTAACATATCCGATGTTAAAATGATACCTTACTAGGCCACATGACACTGTAAAATATATGTTAAAGTGTTCAGAAATTTGTGCAATGTCCTAATTACTGTTGTGAGTTCATTTTCCCCTTCACCGTCGATGTCTGATGAACTCCCTCTTCTGGTGAAGGAAGGTAGTGAGGCTGATTACCAAACACCTGATCTGGTAGATGATGACTGGGTAACAGGAACTTCTGACTGGATATAAGGCAGCTGACGCCCTTCTGAGTCGCTGGTGATTTCTCTGCTGGATTCTTGGAGACCAGTCTGACTCCTGCTTCTCAAAGATAAGTTTTTGCTCTGCTATTGAACTTATTAGTTTTGTTTACCTTGTTTTTTGGAGTTCTGCCATCCCCGGTAGGGGGTGTGCTGAGTTCCATTTTTGTCTCTGATCAGTTTGTCTCTTTGCTCTGTCTTCACAATTTACCTGAGTGCTGATATAGTCATTTTGAAGTCCTAGCGACTTCAGGGCCTGTTTTTCCTATCAGACGGTTGGGACATTTATTGGTAGGGTTTTTTACGGATTGCAGACAGCAGCTTTTCTATCCTGTCCTTTTTAGTTAGCTTGGGCCCCATCATTTGCTCAACCTATCTTTCTATCTGTGTTAGTGTTTTCATCTTGCTTCACCGTCATTATATGTTGGGGGCTGCCTATTGCTTTGGGGTCTGCTCTGGGGCAGTTTAGATTTCCCCTTTCTTTCTTTAGGCCTATTGAGTTCTCTGGCTGTGATCGAGGGGTCTAGGGCATCGTAGGAACCCCCCACGGCTACTGTTAGTTGTTGTGGATAGGATCAGGGGTCTGCAATCCGATAGCTACCAACCTCTCCGGTTTTCTGGACTTAGCTTGTATTTTTGTTTTTTCCCTCTTCGGTGGCTCATTCATAACAAATTACCGTATATACTCGTGTATAAGTCGACCCATGTATAAGCTGACCCCCCTAATTTTGTCACAAAAAACTGGGAAAACTTATTGACTCGCATATAAGCCTAGGGTGCACAGTGAGTGGCCCCAGTTATGCTGCACAGTGAGTGGCCCCAGATAATGCTGCATAGTGAGTGGTGCCAGTTTTGCTGCACAGTGAGTGGCCCAAGATAATGCTGCACAGTGAGTGGCCCCAGATAAAGAGGACAGTGAGTGGCCCCAGATAATGCTGCACAGTGTGTGGCCCCAGATAATACTGCACAGTGTGTGGCCCCAGATATTGCTGCACAGTGAGTGGCCCCACATAATGCTGCACAGTGTGTGGCCCCAGTTTTGCTGCACAGTGTGTGGCCCCAGTTTTGCTGCACAGTGAGTGGCCCCAGATAATGCTGCACAGTGAGTGGCCCCAGATAATGCTGCACAGTGAGTGGCCCCAGTTTTGCTGCACAGTGAGTGGCCCCAGATAATGCTGCACAGTGAGTGGCCCCAGATAATGCTGCACAGTGTGTGGCCCCAGATAATGCTGCAAAGTGAGTGGCCCCAGATAATGTTACACAGTGAGTGGCCCCAGTTTTCCTGCACAGTGAATGGCCTCAGTTTTTCTGCACAGTGAGTGGCCCCAGTTTTCCTGCACAGTGAGTGGCCCCAGATAATGAGGACAGTGAGTGGCCCCATCATGTTGCTGCTGCTGCCGCTGCCTCCATTACAAAAAAAACTGTATACTCACCTCCGTCGCTGCCCACTGCTCATCAGCGTTGCCGACTCTGCAGTGACTGTTCAGGCAGAGGGCGCGTACTAACTACGTCATCGCGCCCTCTGACCTCAATGTCACTGCAGAGGACGCAAGACAGCAGAGCAGCGGTGAAACGGGGACAGGTGAATATGGCTTCCCCCATTCATACTCACCCCCTCCTGGTGCTCGTCTCTGCAACCCCCCTGCTTGTTCCATGTTCTCGGTGCTGCTGCTCTTCCTGCTTCAGCAGTCACGTGGTACCTCTCATTAAACTCAGTATATGCGCATATTCATGACTTTAATGAGCGGTACCACGTGACCGCTGAAGCAGGAAGAACAGCGGCACCGAGATGGAGCAAGCAGGGGGGCTGCAAAGACAAGCCAGGAAGGGGTGAATATGATCTCTGACACCCCCGCTCCCCCTCCCCGGCCACTCCCCCCCGGTATATGACTCGCGTATAAGCCAAGAGGGGGACTTTCAGCCCAAAAAAATGGGCTGAAGATCTCGGCTTATGCACAAGTATATACGGTAATTATTGTGTGACGTTGCAGTGGAAGATGCCATGAGACACTGGCGCAGCATCCGAGACCAATACCGGCGGGAATGTCAGCAGCAGGCCAGGAGTGGGGATGCCACACCGACAAAGCGGAAATATATTTATTATGACGGCCTATCTTTTCTGGCTCCCATTCTGGATTTCAGACCATAAGTACATACATCACACCACATTTCACATATGGTGGTTAGGGTCATATCTACAATTTTTTTTTACCTAAAAAAAAAACAGAACTCAGTCCAACCCTATTGAGAGGGAGACAGGCTCTGATTCAGAGGCCATTATTGACCCATTTGGGGGAGGTGAAGAGGTGACTGGACCATCTTCTGAACCTTCCAGCTGCATCCCACCACCAGCACCAGCCCCAACACCAGCAGTGGCATCATACAGCCTTGAGGAACAGCAACAGGAGGACCAGGGAAACAGCATCAGACCTACTGTGCCTCTTGAGACCTCACCCCAGCCTGCCGTCATACCCCGCCATGGCCTACGAAGGAGAGACATCCCTGCCTCTGACACAAGGAATCATGTTCATACAGGGGTGTTAAATTATTTGTCCAGGGCTTTCCACGATGATGGTGAGGAACCCTATGCCCGCAGCCTGGCCCGGTACCTCCGTCCACTACCCTAGGAGGTGAGACTGCATGCATGTGCAAGGATCGATTTAAATCCTGACTGATGCCTGCACACACCTCAATAACCCATATCAGGTATTTGAGTATTTGGAGCACTGGCAGCTGTCACCCAATAACCAGCTCAGAATAGCCCTAATACCACAAGTGTAGGCACAATCAGGATCTGAGCCACCTCCTCCATGGGTGCCTACACCACATCCCAATCCACCACCAACCCAACATTGGCCTACTCATGTCCAAATGGCAGCCTACAGACCACCTGCCCAATTTGGCCACTTGATCAGACCCAGTGTTGGAGGCTGATCCCACCCTGGGTTTGGTCTACATGGCCATATTGGGGGATATGAGCCACGTGGATACCCAAATCCACAGGAATATCCACTCCAATATCCCTCATCCCACTTCTTTTCTCAGCAACAGGATCCTGGCCACATCACCCATCCTGGGCCAGAATATGTCCCCACACAGGGTGAGGTCCAAGTTGCACCTCAAACCCAGCATCCATCTCAAGCTGGGCTCCTGCCATCCCCACCACCAACATACCAGAATTTCTAATGTTATTTTGTTGGTATTTTGCTAATACAAAACTCTATATTTGTTATTAATTTTGTTTTTCAAAAACAGGATTAATGAGAGTTTGGAATTTTTAATTTAATTCAAACAAAATACACAAATAATTTGGTACAGAAATATATACTACATTTAGAAACATCAGCAACATAGAGTATGAGGAGGAGGAATACATACCGTAAAGTAAGGAGAAGGCGCTCCTCAGCAAAAATACATTTGTGCATCCTTGTGTCCTGAAAGGTGATCCCAGGGTGAACTGTCTCCAACAAAATATGAAAGGTGGCAAGGCTCATGCGACAATATTGGAAAAAACTTGTCGGGATTGGTCCACAGAGATGCATAGAGGCGGTGGAAATGGCCTTAAGTGAGGCGTTGCCTCAAAAGCGGATGGACCCACATTCATCTCCTCCTCGGATCCACAATCACTGGGTATGGCTGGCCAAAGCAGCGTGACAAAACTCAGTTGTAAAGCACCAGCTCAGTTGGGTTGAAACAGTCTGTCTGACATTTTCACACAAGCCATAAATAAACCAACACAAGCACGGCTCCAAAATGGCCAGATTGGAGGCTGCCACCTGTTGCAGAGGCAATAAATAAGGTTGCTGATGATGATTTAAATCATTTTCAGGCCTCAAAACCGTTAAATGTCCATTTTGCAAGGTTGCGAGAAAAAAAACGCCATACGGATGCCATACAGATGTCATACGGATTCTTACATGCGCAAAAATCGCATCCTCGCATTGCCAACGGATGGGAAGATTTCTGCGCATTTCGACCGTAAAATAATGACCGTATTTTTATACATTGTTCGTGACTCCGGCCTGAGTGTGTGTGTGTGAGTGTATGAGTGTGTGAGTGTGAGAGTGAGAGTGTGTGAGTGTGGTGCATACGGCACATAGAGTGTGTGTGTGTGTGGTGCAACGATGTTCCGCTGGTGGTACCGCGCAATAGGTTGATACCAGCAGCAGTTTCCATATTGAGACACCCATCACTTGGGTGTTCCAATATGGCGGTCAGTGAACTTTCTCTGCTTGGAATTCTGGGATATAGTGACATCTGGACAGAACAGGAAATGAAAACATTACAAGGCAATTATATAAATAGATATTCACAAGAAATAAATGAATGTTAAGATTTTTTGGCTTTGTTGAACTTGTAAAGACTTTTGTTGACACTGTATACCATATAATGGCCTCAAATATTGCTACATGCAGTATAATAGCCACACATATTGCTCCATACAGTATATAATGGCTCTATATGTTGCTCCATACAGTATAATGGCCACATGTATTTCTCCATACAGTAAATAATAGCCCCATATATTGCTCCATACAGTGTATATGTTAGGAGTCAGATTTCTGCGGTTACTATGCAGGAATCCAGACCCTCACATTCTGCAGTCTCCTGCTCATTATCTACTGCAGAGGAGATTGCAGAAGAGATTGCCTTGCAGCAAATCTCTCCTGAGGCTAAGTCCTTCATTCCATCCTCTGAGCATGCTCATGGGATGATCTCCCATTGGAGTTCGGGAGTCATGTGCTCAGGTCCTGCACCAGATCTCATTGGTCCATCTCGGAGATCTGGAGGCTTCCGGAAGGTCCCGTCTGCTATAAAAAGTGCGCATGGCTGTTCCGCCATGCGCTACTATAGTCATACTTGCTGCTGTGTGAATGTTGATGGATGCATGATCTGGTGAATGACTCATTTGAAACCCCTACCCTTGGATATTACGCGTGTGTGAGGGATTGAGTTATTACTAGTACCAGCGCCAGCGCGCTATTGCTCCATAGGGCACAGCTGCTAGCGTCTGACATTGTGCTTGCGCCATAGCGGTGTTGTTGAGCGGCAGTATCCACGCCGCGCTGCAGTAGCAGCCCACTTGAGCGTTCGCGGCTGCGACGCTATACTCTCAGTCACTAACGGTAGGTCTAGAAGGACTTAGTACCGCCATCTTGGGCTACTCCTGTGACCATTTACCATTTTTGTGTATTCTACCTGGAGCCTGTGACACAAACAGGTTCAGTGTTTTGTATCTTTTGTTGCGGCTCCTCTGCGTGTGAACAGAGCCCATCCTGCACACTCCGGGTGAAGTTTAACTCGTGTGCATAATCGCCATATTGTCTCTGCCACCATCTAGCAGCGGTTATATCACCTACTGCACTGTGGACCCCGAGCGGCTTTGCACTTTATTATTATTTAGTACGTTCCGCCGTTCCTAACATTATACTAGCGCCAGGGTCTGGCTAGTGATGGCAGAACAGCAGGAACTCTTGCAGTGTATTCGGCAGCTTGAGGGCCGGTTGGCCACTCTTGAGAGGGCTCTCTCTGCTGCACAATCCACTGAAGCTGCTGTAAAGGCACTTGCTGACGAGGTTTCTCGTATGTCCACGTCCTCCCTCGCGCCGACAGTTACCCGCCTCCCATTGCCCGATAAATTCTCTGGTGATAGCGCCTCCTGTAGGGGTGTCATCAGCCAGTGCTCTATTCAGCTGGAGCTCCTGGCTGCGCAATTCCCTATGGAACAGGCCAAGGTGGCATTTATTGTTTCCCTTCTGTCAGGCAAGGCGTTGGAGTGAGCTACGCCATTATGGGAGCATGGTGACTCAGAGATTCGGACTGCTGCTCACTTGCTAACAGCCATTAAGCCATTATCTTTTGTTGCGGCTCCACTGTGTGTGAACAGAGCCCGTTCTGCACACTCCGGGTGACGTTTAACCCGTGTGCATAATTGCCATGTTGTCTCTGCCACCATCTAGCAGCGGTTATATCACCTACTGCACGGTGAACCCCGAGCGGCGAACGCACTTTATTATTATTTTTATTTAGTGCGTTCTGCCATTCCTAACAGTGTAATTGCCCCATATATTGCTCCATACAGTGTATAATTGCCACATATGTTGCTCCATACATATAAAAAGAAAATAGTAAAATATTCACTTCTCATCTTTCCCCGCTCTTCCAGTATCTTCTGTGTCTTCTGACCCTCTGTACTGCTCAGCACTGTAGTGATGTCATCACACTCTCTGAGGTGAGAGTCAGAAGATGCTGAAAAGACTGGTGCTGCAGGAAACAAGGTGAGGTGAGTATATGAGGGGGTTCCTGTCTCCTTGAAAGCCAGTGGGTCGCCAGCATTGAATGTGTGTGTCATACTGAAGCTTTTCATTCAGCCTTCTCTGTGTCTGTAATGAGATTACCTCCCTCAGCTGAGCTGTCTACACATCCAGCAAAACCTGTACTGTAGTGGGAGTGATGAGTCCCACCACTAAATCCTCATCATCACTCCAATAAGCCCTGCCCGTAACTGCCTTAAATAAAACGACAGCACCAGAGCTGCTGCACCAACCAGTACTATTGATTTTAATATCTATTCCTGCTTAACTTTCTGGAAGAAATATTCAATCCTTCCAGTATATGTGTAGTGACCCAGTCCAGAGTGTGTCTGTCCCTTTAAGTAATACTGAATTGTGAGTAGCTTCTGTACACTACTGCTCACTCTCTAACTGGCCCTCTACATTATTTGTGAGCTGTAATTCTCCATTTCTACTCACCTGCATTTTAGATGAAATGCATTTCTCATTTGCTGCGTTCTGTCACCATCTAATGGTGAAAGTGTACAATGACTGAATTATTGTTTAGCAAGGATCTGAGATGTGAATTCGGTTTCCTATTGACCAGCTCCTAGTCACATGGTCAATAGGAGGAGCTGTTTTTCCAGGCAAGTCTAGAATGTTCTGTAGTCTGAGGGATGCATTCAGGGAGAGCAGAACACACATGGAGGAGGTTTTTACTTCAAGATCTCCTGCAGGCATAAAAGCCTGAGTTCCCTCTAACCTGTTCAGAAATCATTCTATTTCTGACAGGATTCACCACATGTAAAGTATTGCTGACAGAATTCACCACATCTAAAGAATTGCTGACAGGATTCACCACATCTAAAGTCTTTATGACAGGATTCACCACAGTTTCTACATTCACCTATAAGTACTTGTGCATGTGCCGTGACACACTGTGGAGATAACCCCAAGTACAGGTCTGTAACCTCTAATTGCTGTGTCTACCTCCCTCTTTAAAATACCAAAAGACATTGTCCAGTGCTCTTAAAGCTCCAGACTCCAATCACATCTCAGCATCTAAGTGTAAACTGTAATTGCCGTGGACTACCCATAAGAGACTGTTCCTTATTTGTTCCAAGCTATAACTCCCGTTCCTGCTGAAGTAAAAGCAACTGTTATCCCCGAGATCGGTGTGTGTCATAATTCCTTCGGCTGCGGACACCATGTGGGGGTGGTTAGCAGGGAACGTTCGGCCTGGTCATTACATGTGTGTATATATATATATATATATATATATATATGTTGCTTTTTTATTAAGGTTTCTGTAGCATTTGGAAGGAAGCATTAAAATCTCCAGCACATTGCTGCCACTGTAAATGTAACTTTTGCATTCTGAGTGCAAATCTGGGCAGAAAATTCATCCCTGCAATATATGAACATCCACTAATAGTGTCCCATATATGCAAGCTTTTATTTTAGTGCTGAGTAATATATAAATGCTGCGGTACATTTATTTATGCATACCAAAACTCTTAATTAGAGTTGAGCGATACCAGCCGATACTTGAAAATATCGGATCGGAATGGATCGGCCGATCTTAAAAAAAAGTATCGGTATCGCCGATTCCGATACCGGGAACCAATGCAAGTCAATGGGGCCAAAATATCGGAATTAAAAAAAACCCTTTCTTTCCTTGTAGGTTAATTCTACATGAAGAAAAACAACTAAGAATAATGTAGAATGTATTGTGGGAGGTGGAGGAGACATTAAAGCCATAGAGGTTTAGCCCAATCAAATGGAATAGCAGGAATTAAACTTTTTTTTTAAAGACGTTAGGAGTTACAAAGATATTGACTATGTTAGCCTCATTTATATTTTGCCAGACATGCATGTCTTCTTCTTCTTTCTTCTTTCTTCTTCTTTCTTATTCTTCTTCCTTTTTTTACCTTCTTCTTCTTCTTCTTATTCCTTTTTTTACCTCCTTCTTCTTATTATTCCTTTTTTTACATTCTTCTTCTTCTTCTTCCTTTTTTTACATTCTTCTTCTTTCTTTTTTTAAATTCTTCTTCTTTCTTTTTTTAAATTCTTCTTCTTCTTCCTTTTTTTAAATTCTTCTACTTCCTTTTTTTACATTCTTCATATTCTTCTTATTCAACAATTATTATTCTACATATTCAACTTCTTCATCTTCTTCCTATTCTTCTTCATCATATTCTTGTTTGTGTCAGGCATTCCTGTAGTTGTTATCTAGAAAAGTTAGAAGTTTACACCTTCCGTTCTGCCTGTCACAAAAGATTTACAACAGGATTTGTCCGCGTTCAGTTTGGCCTGCAGCAGCAGGCCTTTTCCAGGGGCACCACGAGGAGGAACGGACTCACCCCCATACACTGCTTAGTCTTCTTCTGCTTATAAATAAGATAATATCATTTGCTCAGAGTATTAGTCTTATGCTTAATGTTCTTCTGCTTTGTTTTTTTATGCTTCTTTGTCTTCTCTCTCTTGTTGTTCTGTATCTTGGTGGTTGTCTTCCTCTTGAACCAGCTGACGGTACTGGCACCCGGAGGGGCAGCAGAAGGAACAAGAGCCAATGGCACTACCGAGGACCAGCTGACGGTGCTGGAACCCGGTTACTAAGCAGGAGGTACCTGTGCTACAAAGCACTACCAAGGACCAGCAGACGTTGCCGGAACTCGGATACCGAGATGGAGGCACCTAGGCCAAAGGCTCTGCCGAGAACCAGCTGACGGTGCTGGAACCCGGAGGGGTAGCAGAAGCTGCAAAAGCAAATGGAAATAGCGAGGACCAGCTGACAGTGCTGGCACCCGGAGGGGCAGCAGAAGGAATAAGAGCCAATGGCACAACCGAGGACCAGCTGACGGTGCTGGAACCCGGTTACTAAGCAGGAGGTACCTGTGCTACAAAGCACTACCAAGGACCAGCAGACGTTGCCGGAACTCGGATACCGAGATGGAGGCACCTAGGCCAAAGGCTCTGACGAGGACCAGCTGACGGTGCTGGAACCCGGAGGGGTAGCAGAAGTTACCCCTGAAAAGCAAAGTTGGCATGCCACAAGCTGGCCGCAGTTACCGAATCACACAGTCCTACAGGGGGTGCTTGTCCTACTGGCACTATGGAACAAGCCTTTCTTACCAGAACCCGCAGTCCACATAGGAAGCACCTAAACTGCTGGCACCCTAGCCTCGGCTAACCCAACCGCAACACGACATGGCAACTTGGGGTGGCAAACTGACATTGACACTTCCCGGAAACAGCAGGCAGGGCTGGAACCAAGCTGGGCAGGAGGGAGTACCCGTGCCAAAGTCAGTTATGAGCAGCAACTGGCGATGTTGGAGCCCAGGGACAAGCACTTAGCAGGCTGAGGCCTGATGTGCTGTCAATTGGGAGGCAGCAGGACAGATTGCCATCAAAACAGCAGGGGAACAGCTGACGTTACTGAACCCCACAAACACAGGAGCTAGTGTTTTACTCTGTGAAGACGGCACTTCCGAGCAACAACTGGCTGTGTTGAAGCCCAGGGACAAGCACGGAGCAGGCTGAGGCTGCATTGAAGAAATTTTAAGATCGGTTGTAGACTTCTACTAATTTTAACCTAGCTCCACTTAGGCCTGTGGCTTCACTGATTTTCGTATTTCCCCTGTCCTCCAACCCCGGCAGTTACAGCTCCGAAGTGGCGTCTGCACAATCCACACTTGTTCCTGTGTTACAGGTGTTCAGTCCGGTCAGTTAATCCCCTGATGTGTGTCCGGCAATGTCGCCTGCTCTGTCCACATTCCCATAACTTAGTCCACAGGCCTAATTGGAGCACGGTTAAAAATCAGTAGTGGTACGACTGTGTAGGCAGCAGGAGACTTTGCCATCCACACAGCAGGGCATCAGCTGACATTACTGAACCCCACTGAGACACGGGAGCAAGTGTCTCTTTCCGTGTGGACGGCACTTCCGAGCTACAACTGGCTGTGTTGAAGCCCAGGAAATAGGAGGGTGTAGGCAGAGGCCTACTGTCTTTGGAATGTGGAGACAGCAGGAGAGACTGCCATCCACACAGCAGGGGATCAGCTGACGTTACTGAACCCCACTGAGACACGGGAGCAAGTATCTCTTTCCGTGTGGACGGCACTTCCGAGCTACAACTGGCTGTGTTGAAGCCCAGGAAATAGGAGGGTGTAGGCAGAGGCCTACTGTCTTTGGAATGTGGTGACAGCAGGTGAGACTGCCATCCACACAGCAGGGGATCAGCTGACGTTACTGAACCCCACTGAGACACGGGAGCAAGTATCTCTTTCCGTGTGGACGGCACTTCCGAGCTACAACTGGCTGTGTTGAAGCCCAGGAAATAGGAGGGTGTAGGCAGAGGCCTACTGTCTTTGGAATGCAGAGAAGAGCAGGAGAGACTGCCATCCACACAGCAGGGGATCAGCTAGCGTTACTGAACCCCACTGAGACACGGGAGCAAGTGTCTCTTTCCGTGTGGACAGCACTTCCGAGCTACAACTGGCTGTGTTGAAGCCCAGGAAATAGGAGGGTGTAGGCAGAGGCCTACTGTCTTTGGAATGCGGAGACAGCAGGAGAGACTGCCATCCACACAGCAGGGGATCAGCTGACGTTACTGAACCCCACTGAGACACGGGAGCAAGTATCTCTTTCCGTGTGGACGGCACTTCCGAGCTACAACTGGCTGTGTTGAAGCCCAGGAAATAGGAGGGTGTAGGCAGAGGCCTACTGTATTTGGAATGTGGTGACAGCAGGAGAGACTGCCATCCACACAGCAGGGGATCAGCTGACGTTACTGAACCCCACTGAGACACGGGAGCAAGTATCTCTTTCCGTGTGGACGGCACTTCCGAGCTACAACTGGCTGTGTTGAAGCCCAGGAAATAGGAGGGTGTAGGCAGAGGCCTACTGTCTTTGGAATGTGGAGACAGCAGGAGAGACTGCCATCCACACAGCAGGGGATCAGCTGACGTTACTGAACTCCACTGAGACACGGGAGCAAGTATCTCTTTCCGTGTGGACGGCACTTCCGAGCTACAACTGGCTGTGTTGAAGCCCAGGAAATAGGAGGGTGTAGGCAGAGGCCTACTGTCTTTGGAATGTGGAGACAGCAGGAGAGACTGCCATCCACACAGCAGGGGATCAGCTGACGTTACTGAACCCCACTGAGACACGGGAGCAAGTATCTCTTTCCGTGTGGACGGCACTTCCGAGCTACAACTGGCTGTGTTGAAGCCCAGGAAATAGGAGGGTGTAGGCAGAGGCCTACTGTCTTTGGAATGCGGAGACAGCAGGAGAGACTGCCATCCACACAGCAGGGGATCAGCTGACGTTACTGAACCCCACTGAGACACGGGAGCAAGTATCTCTTTCCGTGTGGACGGCACTTCCGAGCTACAACTGGCTGTGTTGAAGCCCAGGAAATAGGAGGGTGTAGGCAGAGGCCTACTGTCTTTGGAATGTGGAGACAGCAGGAGATACTGCCATCCACACAGCAGGGGATCAGCTGACGTTACTGAACCCCACTGAGACACGGGAGCAAGTATCTCTTTCTGTGTGGACGGCACTTCCGAGCTACAACTGGCTGTGTTGAAGCCCAGGAAATAGGAGGGTGTAGGCAGAGGCCTACTGTCTTTGGAATGCAGAGACAGCAGGAGAGACTGCCATCCACACAGCAGGGGATCAGCTAGCGTTACTGAACCCCACTGAGACACGGGAGCAAGTGTCTCTTTCCGTGTGGACGGCACTTCCGAGCTACAACTGGCTGTGTTGAAGCCCAGGAAATAGGAGGGTGTAGGCTGAGGCCTACTGTCTTTGGAATGCAGAGACAGCAGGAGAGACTGCCATCCACACAGCAGGGGATCAGCTAGCGTTACTGAACCCCACTGAGACACGGGAGCAAGTGTCTCTTTCCGTGTGGACGGCACTTCTGAGCTACAACTGGCTGTGTTGAAGCCCAGGAAATAGGAGGGTGTAGGCAGAGGCCTACTGTCTTTGGAATGCAGAGACAGCAGGAGAGACTGCCATCCACACAGCAGGGGATCAGCTAGCGTTACTGAACCCCACTGAGACACGGGAGCAAGTGTCTCTTTCCGTGTGGATGGCACTTCCGAGCTACAACTGGCTGTGTTGAAGCCCAGGAAATAAGAGGGTGTAGGCTGAGGCCTACTGTCTTTGGAATGCAGAGACAGCAGGAGAGACTGCCATCCACACAGCAGGGGATCAGCTAGCGTTACTGAACCCCACTGAGACACGGGAGCAAGTGTCTCTTTCCGTGTGGACGGCACTTCCGAGCTACAACTGGCTGTGTTGAAGCCCAGGAAATAGGAGGGTGTAGGCAGAGGCCTACTGTATTTGGAATGTGGAGACAGCAGGAGAGACTGCCATCCACACAGCAGGGGATCAACTGACGTTACTGAACCCCACTGAGACACGGGAGCAAGTATCTCTTTCCGTGTGGACGGCACTTCCGAGCTACAACTGACTGTGTTGAAGCCCAGGAAATAGGAGGGTGTAGGCTGAGGCCTACTGTCTTTGGAATGCAGAGACAGCAGGAGAGACTGCCATCCACACAGCAGGGGAACAGCTGACGTTACTGAACCCCACTGAGGCACGGGAGCAAGTGTCTCTTTCCGTGTGGACAGCACTTCCGAGCTACAACTGGCTGTGTTGAAGCCCAGGGACAAGCACGGAGCAGGCTGAGGCTGCATTGAAGAAATTTTAAGATCGGTTGTAGACTTCTACTAATTTTAACCGTGCTCCACTTAGGCCTGTGGCTTCACTGATTTTCGTATTTCCCCTGTCCTCCAACCCCGCCAGTTATAGCTCCGAAGTGGCGTCTGCACAATCCACACTTGTTCCTGTGTTCCAGGTGTTCAGTCCGGTCAGTTAATCCCCTGATGTGTGTCCGGCAATGCCGCCTGCTCTGTCCACATTCCCATAACTAGTAACACAGGAACAAGTGTGGATTGTGCAGACGCCACTTCGGAGCTGTAACTGGCGGGGTTGGAGGACAGGGGAAATACGAAAATCAGTGAAGCCACAGGTCTAAGTGGAGCACGGTTAAAAATCAGTAGTAGTAGGACTGTGTAGGCAGCAGGAAACTTGCCATCTCCACAGCAGGGGAACAGCTGGCAGTGCTGAACCCCACTAACACTTGAACGAATGTGTTTGGCTCTGTGGAGACGACACTTCTGAACACCAACTGATGCTGTTGGAGCCCAGGATTAGGCGTGGAGCAGGCTGGGGCCTACTGGATTTTGGCAGGTGAAGGCAGCAGGAGACTTGCCATCTCCACAGCAGGGGAACAGCTGGCAGTGCTGAACCCCACTAACACTCGAACGAATGTGTTTGGCTCTGTGGAGACGACACTTCTGAACACCAACTGACGCTGTTGGAGCCCAGGATTAGGCGTGGAGCAGGCTGGGGCCTACTGGATTTTGGCAGGTGAAGGCAGCAGGAGACTTGCCATCTCCACAGCAGGGGAACAGCTGGCAGTGCTGAACCCCACTAACACTCGAACGAATGTGTTTGGCTCTGTGGAGACGACACTTCTGAACACCAACTGACGCTGTTGGAGCCCAGGATCAGGCGTGGAGCAGGCTGGGGCCTACTGGATTTTGGCTGGTGTAGGCAGCAGGAGACTTGCCATCTCCACAGCAGGGGAACAGCTGGCAGTGCTGAACCCCACTAACACTCGAACGAATGTGTTTGGCTCTGTGGAGACGACACTTCTGAACACCAACTGACGCTGTTGAAGCCCAGGATCAGGCGTGGAGCAGGCTGGGGCCTACTGGATTTGGCTGGTGTAGGCAGCAGGAGACTTGCCATCTCCACAGCAGGGGAACAGCTGGCAGTGCTGAACCCCACTAACACTCGAACGAATGTGTTTGGCTCTGTGGAGACGACACTTCTGAACACCAACTGACGCTGTTGGAGCCCAGGATTGGGCGTGGAGCAGGCTGGGGCCTACTGGATTTTGGCAGGTGAAGGCAGCAGGAGACTTGCCATCTCCACAGCAGGGGAACAGCTGGCAGTGCTGAACCCCACTAAAACTCGATCGAATGTGTTTGGCTCTGTGGAGACGACACTTCTGAACACCAACTGACGCTGTTGGAGCCAAGGATTAGGCGTGGAGCAGGCTGGGGCCTGTTGCTTTTGGCAGGTGAAGGCAGCAGTAGACTTGCCATCTCCACAGCAGGGGAACAGCTGGCAGTGCTGAACCCCACTAACACTTGAACGAATGTGTTTGGCTCTGTGGAGACGACACTTCTGAACACCAACTGATGCTGTTGGAGCCCAGGATTACGCATGCTGCAGGCAGAGGCCAATGGGCAGCGGTTTTTATGGAGGTTGTTGACTACTACTGATTCTAACCATGCTCCACTTAGGCCTCTGGCTTCACTGTCTCTACTATTTACCCTGGCCTCCAACCCCGCCAGCTACATCTCTGAAGTGGCGTCAGCACAATCTACACTTGTTCCTGTGTTACTGGTGCTCAGTCCCGTCAGTTGATCCCCTGATGTTTGTCCGGCAAGTTCGCCAGCTCTGTCCTCATTCCCACTACTGGTTATGGGAATGTGGACAGAGCAGGAGACCTTGCCGGACACACATCAGGGGATAAACTGATGGGACTGAGCCACAGGAACACAGGAACAAGTGTAGATTGTGCTGACGCCACTTCAGAGATGTAGATGGCGGGGTTGGAGGCCAGGGGAAATAGTAGAGACAGTGGAGCCAGAGACCTAAGTTGGGCACGGTTAAAAATCAGTAGTGGTTTGAATGTTGATGGAGCTGGTGACTTTGCCGTCCACACAGCAGGGGATCAGCTGGCGTTAATGAACCCCACTAACACAGGAGCTAGTGTGTTTCTCTGTGCAGACAACACATCTGAGCGACAACTGGCTGTGTTGAAGCACAGGGATTATAGTTCAGGTGGTAGAAAAATGAACACACCAGCAGACCTGGATACAGTTGCCAACCACTAATTTAGTCTGTAAGAGGAATGGCAAAGTCTTTGGAGATCCAGGCCTTGTTAATTTTCAGAAAAGTCAGCCGGTCAACATTATCGGAAGATAGTCGCGTGCGACGGTCTGTTAGTACAACACCTGCGGCACTAAAGACGCGTTCCGATAATACACTGGCAGCAGGGCAAGCCAGCACCTCCAATGCATACTGGCTAAGTTCTGGCCATGTATCCAGCTTAGAGACCCAAAACTTGAAGGGGGAAGAGCCATCTGGGAGTACAGCGACAGGGCAAGACATGTAGTCTGACACCATCTGACGGAAGCGTTGGCTCCTGCTGACTCGAGGCGTCGCTGATGGTGTAGACAATTGTGGTGGACACACAAAACTTTGCCACATTTGGGCCATAGTGGTCATGCCTTGTGCTGCGGCGCTGCCTCTGCTCCCTCTTTGTGCAGAGTTTCCTCCACTGCCTCGATGCACAGAGCTGCTTTGTAAAGCACTAGCAACAATGCTGTCGGGTGGAATGGAAAACATTATGGACTGCACCAGTGACTCTTCGTACTCCCGCAGTTTACGCTCCCGGTTCAACGTTGGTATGAGCCTTTGTACGCTGTCCCAGTAGCGAGGATCTAGGAGGGTGTACACCCAATAATCAGCCGAGACGAGAATGTGGGCGATGCGGCGGTCGTTTCTCAGGCACTGCAGCATGAAATCAACCATGTGCTGCAGACTCCCAACTGCCAAAGAACCGCTGTCCCCTGTTTGAGGCGTGACCTCGGCCTGCTCTGCATCACCCCACCCTCACTGTACATACTGAGTAGAGGTTTGTGTACCTCCCTCCTCTGGAGAGATGTCTTCCTCCTCCATCGACTCCTCCTCATCCTCCTCACAAAGTGTCCCCTGCCTAGGCCTTTGTGAGGAAACACGTAGCGCAGACTGTCCAGAAGCAGATGGCATTTGGGACTCCTCATCCTCCACCTCTTCCGAAACCTCATCCCTTAGTGCTTGCAGTGTTTGTTGAAGCAGGCAGATAACGGGGACAGTCATGCTGACTAGTGCATCATCTGCACTCGCCATCCGCGTGGATTCATCGAAGGCAAGCAAAACGAGGCAGATGTCCTTCATAGAGGCCCACTCAATGGTGCTGAAGTGTGAACGGCGCACAGTGCGACTTGTTTGCGCCTGATGCAGCTGGTACTCCATGACTGCTGCCTGCTGCTCACACAACCGCTCCAACATATGTAACGTTGAATTCCACCGGGTGGGTAGGTCACATATGATGCGATGTTCCGGAAGGGCAAATCATCGCTGCAGAGCAGCGAGGCGCGATCTTGCCGTGCTGGAACGCCGCAAGTGAGCGCACTCTATGCGGACCTTGTGCAACAGTGCATCAAGATCCGGATAGTCCCTCAGAAAGCTCTGCACGACCAAGTTAAGCACATGTGCCAGACATGGGATGTGTGTGAGGTTGCCTAGGCCAAGAGCTGCCACCAGATTTTGGCCATTGTCACACACTACCAAGCCCGGCTGGAGATTCGCTGGCCCAAACCAGACATCGCTCTCCAGCTTGATAGCATTCCAGAGCTCCTGCGCTGTGTGGCTTCGATTCCCCAAAGAAATTAATTTGAGTACAGCCTGTTGACGTTTGGCCACGGCTGTGCTCATATCGGTCGTAACAGGCTCCTGCTCTGCTGTTTCTGAGGAACTTGAGTAGGAGGAGTCTATGTGTACAGACTGGAGTCCTGCAATCCGTGGCGTTGGAAGAACACGTACAGCGCCACTCTCCAGATCTGTACCCGGCTCCACAACATTGACCCAGTGGGCAGTGAGGGAAAGGTATCGTCCCTGTCCATGGTTACTGGTCCACGCATAATTGAAGTCGATGCGTTAGCTGCCATCCATCCGACAACGGCTTCAATTTGTTCCTCCCGCAGCAGTGGGGTACGTTGAGGTCCTACAAAGCTGCGCATAAAGGACTGTTGCCTGCTAAAACTGGGGGATGCTGATCCACTGGTGCCCGCAGCAGGCCCAGAATCCCCACGTCCTCTACCTGCAGAATCCCCACGTCCTCTCCCTGCAGAATCCCCACGTCCTCTCCCTGCTGAAACTCCACGCCCACGCCCACGCGCCTTACTCCCTGCCTTCTTCATCTTGCCAGACTGCTTAAGATAGGCAGAAAAGTATAAAGGGGGGCCTTAGTGTGCTTATTCCTGGTTGGTTACAGCTGGTTACAGGTACAAGAAACACTAATTTTATGAAGTGTGTGTGTGGACTACACTTTAATAGGAGCTGATGTGGCCTACACAAGTTCCAAATGTAGTGTTTGGTGAACTTTTTTTGTGGTTTCTTTGTTGGAAACAAACTCAAAGTATGTGAACAAAGAATTGAAACTGATAGTATCACCAACTTTTTGGAGCTATTACAATGCAGGCAGGTAACCTACAATGCAAAAGATAAGGCTCCAAAAAAATTGGGTAATACTAATCTGGCTGCGCCGGCAGGGCACAAGCCAGAAAAAAAGGCTCCTCTATCTACTCCTATATAGTGTTTGCAACCAACCAATGTTGATGGATACGGATGGATGCACACTAATAGGAGAAGAAAAAATGAGCTGCACTCAAAGACAAATATGTGTGAGGCAGTGACGCACGTTGAGCGTCCTACAACCAGACGTAGCTGCAGGACACTCTACTCTGCGTGAGCTGCACTCACACACAGTCAGAGACCTCTCAGACAGCCGTGAACAGTGCAGCTAAGTGGGCACTGGCACTGACAGGCTGTAGAAAGGCTCCGCTGTGTACTCCTATATAGTGTTTGCAACCACCGTAGATGGAGACGGATGGATGCACACTAATAGAAGAAAAAATGAGCTGCAATAAAAGAAAAATGTGTGAGGCAGTGACACGCTGAGCGTCCTACAACCAGACGTAGCTGCAGGACACACTACTCAGCGTGAGCTGCACTCACACACAGTCAGAGACCTCTCAGACAGCCGTGAACAGTGCAGCAAAGTGGACACTAGCACTGAAAGGCTGCAGAAAGGCTCCGCTGTCTACTACTAGTGTTTGCAACCAACGTATATGGATACGGATGGAAGCACACTAGATTGAAATTATGTAAAAAATGCAGCTCAAAAATTAAAAGATGTATGAGGCAGCAGTGATCACACTGGGTGGCCTACAGCCTGACGTGGCTGCAGGACCCACTCCACAGCGTGAGCTGCACTCACACAGCCCTTGCAGACAGCTATTAAAACAGCACTGCTGGGCTAAAAAAATGCTACTGTGGTGGATTATGTAGCCTGGGTAGAGCAATAGATATAGAGGAAATCGGAAAACCAGGGGAAGAGTCTTGAGGAGATCATTTGCATATTCCCAGTGCCTTCTGGGATAAGTGAAGAGTCTCTGCGAGCTCAACAATCACTGGGTTTTGGCCGTTGCAGCTGAAAAGAGGAAATTGGCTCATCTTTCATCGTTTTTAAGAAATCTCAAGATGGAAGAGGCCAGGAGCCATTTGGTGAGCTGCATTTCTTGCTACATGTTCACAGATTTACCAGTGGAAAAGCCAAACTTCACATGCCACAAATGCAAGCTTGTGTCCCTGTTGGAGGAAAAGTTGCAAAATCTCGAAGAGAGGTTAGCTACGTTGAAGATCATTAAGGAAGGTGAAGAGTTCTTGGACAGAGCACAATTATCTCTTCATGTTACAGAAAGAGAAGAAATTCGAAGTGCACCTGAAGAAACAGAGGAATGGAGACATGTGACCCAGAGAAGCAGGAGGATCAGGAGGCAGTCAGCACCCATACTGCTCAGGAACCAGTACCAGGCTCTCACGCAGGAAAACGATGAAGAAATACATCAGGATAAGACTTTGCCAACAAACAGCAACCTTGTACGCCCTCAGAGTCCTCCTGGATGGAGAAAGAAAAATGTTGTGAAGAAGAAACAGAGAGTGGTGGTCATGGGGGATTCCCTGCTGAGAGGAACAGAGGCCGCTATCTGCAGACCGGATATAACTACAAGAGAAATGTGCTGTCTTCCAGGTGCAAAAATTAAAGATGTGTCTGACAGGATATCAGGACTCTTCAGACCTACAGATGACTACCCATTCCTGCTACTACATGTGGGGACAAATGACACCGCAAGAAACGACCTGGAAACCATCTGCAGAGACTTTGAAGACTTAGGCAAGAAAGTGAAAGAACTGGGAGCGCAGGTGGTCTTCTCTTCCATCCTCCCAGTGGATGGCCATGGAACAAGGAGGTGGAATAAGATTCTGCAGGTGAACAACTGGCTACGTCGATGGTGCCGTCAGCAACGATTTGGATTTCTGGATCACGGAGTGAACTACTTATACGATGGACTACTTGCTAGAGATGGGGTGCACCTTACGAAGACTGGAAAGCATGTATTTGGAAGTCGCCTTGCTACACTTGTAAGGAGAGCTTTAAACTAGAACAACATGGGAAGGGAAGCAAAAGACCAGAAAAAGCCATACACCTGACAAATGCTATTGAGAACTCTGCTATTAGAAGTGGAAAGGAAGAACAAAGACGAAAGAATCTAATTAATAAAAATATTGGAGAAAGAGAAACCAGTCACAAACTAAAATGTTTCTATACTAATGCACAAAGCATGGGCAACAAACAAGGAGAATTGGAACTACTAACACAGGAACAGAAATATGATGTAATTGGAATCACTGAAACTTGGTGGGACAATACACATGATTGGAATACAAGACTAGAAGGATACAACTTATTTGCAAGAAACAGACTTGATAAACGAGGAGGGGGTGTCGCATTGTATGTTCGAAACGCGTATATCTGCACAGAGATTGAAGCTTCAGAGACTGGGAGTTCTGTGGAAACTGTTTGGGTAAGAATACAAGGACAGAACAATGGAAAGGACACCATTGTAGGCATTTACTACAGGCCGCCTGTGCAAGCCGAAGATATAGATGAACTCTTTATGCATCAGATGGCCAAGTTCTCCAAAAAATATGACATAGTTGTCATGGGAGATTTCAACTATCCAGACATTTGTTGGGAATCTCTCTCAGGCAAAACTAACAGGTCAAGGAAATTCTTATCCTCTCTTGCTGACAACTTTATCTTCCAAAAGGTAAGGGAGAAAACAAGGGGAACTGCTACCTTGGATCTAATCCTTATAAACAGGGAGGAAATGGTTGAGGAGGTAAAAGTGGCTGGGACCCTAGGAGGTAGCGACCATGCTATTTTAGAATTTTGGATTACTAGAGGAGGAAGACCTGTGAAGACTCAGACGTCAAGGTTAGATTTCAGAAAGGCAGATTTTAAGGGATTCAGAAAGAGAATTGGAGGGATCCAATGGCTGGATATCCTTAAAGACAAAAATGTCCAGGAAGGATGGGAAATCTTGAAAAATGAAATTCTCAAAGCACAGTTGTTAACAATTCCGAAAAGAGGGAAGAATAGGAAGCATTTAAGGAAACCAGGATGGATGAACACAGAACTTAAGCACATGCTAAAAAGGAAGAAAAAAATGTTTATAAAATGGAAAGAGGGAGGCATATCTAAAGAAGAATATAATGCTGTCTGCAGAACCTGCAGGGCACAAATCAGATTATCTAAAGCTGAAAATGAACTGAGGCTTGCAAGAGATGTCAAAAGCAATAATAAAGGATTTTGGGGATATGTCAAAAGTAAAAGAAAAGTCAAAGATGCTATAGGATTTTTACAGGATGAAAATGATGAAATGGTAAGACAGGATGTTGAGAAGGCTGAACTTTTAAATTCCTATTTTGCATCTGTTTTCTCTCAGAAAGGAAATGCAACATCAACTGTTATTCACTGTCCTATTAAGGGAATAGAAGAATCCAGGATATCTATAAACAGAAAGATAGTGAGGAAACACTTAGCTAACCTAAATGAATTCAAGTCTCCAGGTCCAGATGAATTACACCCCAGAGTACTGAAGGAGATAGCAGAAGAAATTTTTGAACCCCTCTCCATAATCTTTGAAAATTCTTGGAGAACAGGAGAAGTGCCAGAAGACTGGAGAAGAGCAAATGTTGTTCCTATCTTCAAAAAGGGGAAGAAGGTGGACCCAGGCAACTATAGGCCGGTGAGTCTGACTTCTATACCAGGAAAGATCTTTGAACAAATTATTAAACAACATGTATGTCAATACCTGGATAAGAATGAAGTGATTAAACAGAGTCAGCATGGGTTTCTAACTAATAAGTCATGTCAGACTAACTTAATTTCCTTCTATGACGGTATCACTGATTGGGTGGATCAAGGAAATGCTGTAGATATAGTATATCTTGACTTCAGCAAAGCATTTGACAAAGTCTCTCATACAATCCTTATTGAAAAAATGACTAAGTATGGAATGGACAAGGCAACTGTTAGGTGGATTCATAACTGGCTTAGTGATCGGACCCAAAGAGTGGTCGTAAATGGCTGCACATCCAGTTGGAAGAATGTCTCAAGTGGGGTACCACAGGGCTCTGTCCTGGGCCCTGTATTGTTCAACATCTTTATCAACGATTTAGATGAAGGAATTGAGGGTAAACTGATTAAATTTGCTGATGACACAAAGCTAGGAGGGATAGCTAATACTAGAGAAGAGAGAGAGAGGATTCAAAAAGATTTAAATAAACTGGAGAAGTGGGCAGCAACTAACAGAATGGTTTTTAACAGGGAGAAATGCAAAGTACTACATCTGGGCAATAAAAATGAAAAAAGCATATATAGAATGGGAGGAATAGGGCTAAGTGACAGCACATGTGAAAAAGACTTGGGTATACT
This sequence comes from Dendrobates tinctorius, assembly GCF_039654945.1. NCBI lineage: Eukaryota > Metazoa > Chordata > Amphibia > Anura > Dendrobatidae > Dendrobates > Dendrobates tinctorius. The sequence goes on along the minus strand of NW_027361728.1, from coordinate 3,531,117 downwards.
AATAGATCACAGACTGAATATGAGTCAACAGTGTGATGCAGCAGCAAAAAAGGCAAATGCAATTCTAGGATGTATTAACAGAAGCATACAGTCTAGATCACGTGAAGTCATTATTTCCCTCTACTCCTCTTTGGTCAGACCTCATCTGGAATATTGTGTCCAGTTTTGGGCACCACATTTTAAAAAAGACATCAACAAACTGGAGCAAGTTCAGAAAAGAGCGACCAGAATGGTGACCGGTCTGCAAACCCTGTCTTATGAGGAAAGGTTGCAGGATTTGGGAATGTTTAGTTTGCAAAAGAGAAGACTGAGAGGAGACTTAATAGCTGTCTACAAATATCTAAAGGGCTGTCACATTGTAGAAGGATCAACTTTATTCTCATTTGCACAAGGAAAGACTAGAAGCAATGGGATGAAACTGAATGGGAAGAGACACAGATTAGATATTAGAAAAAACTTTTTGACAGTTAGAGTGATCAATGAGTGGAACAGGCTGCCACGAGAAGTGGTGAGTTCTCCTTCAATGGAAGTCTTCAAACAGAGGCTGGACAGACATCTGACTGGGATGATTTAGCGAATCCTGCTTTGAGCAGGGGGTTGGACCAAATGGCCCAGGAGGTCCCTTCCAACTGTACGATTCTATGATTCTATGATTCTATGTTTGATGATCGCTATTTCTAACTGTCCCTCACAGTCTTCAACAGCAGCCTGTCCCTAACTGAATTCACAGCAGAGTGAACCAGAAATGGCGGCTGCGGTGGCTTTTATAGTGCATCAAGACATCATTTCGGCAGCCAATCACAGCCATGCCAATAGTTAACATGCCTACATGCCTAACAGGATGTGCCCACACTTCGGAGGATTCCCATTGGGTTAATCAAAGCAAGCAGGCTCATAGCATGATGGGAACTTCCGATTCCGATTCCGGAATCCGATATGACAAAAGTATCGGAAGTCAGTATCGGAATTCCGATACCGCTAATATCGGCCGATACCCGATACTTGCGGTATCGGAATGCTCAACACTACTCTTAATGTACCCGTCTCATGCAAGTGTTGCATGTTTCGGTTCAAAATGTTAGTGTTGTAGGCTGAAAATAAGATATTCCTCCATTGATCTTTCACTTTCCCCCTTTCTTTGTTTCTTTCATTATTCTCATTTCTCTAATTGACCCCCAGAGAAAGGCATTTTTGCTGAAACGTGCGTTGGGGCTGGCACCATCACCCACGGGAGGTAATGTGTATTTGCACTTTTCTATTTTGCTGAAATCATTTATGGATGTCTTGAGTGGTTATACCACGACCACATGGGTTTTCTTATACTAGTGTGGGTTTAGCAATGTATATAGCATGTGCATCCTACTCATGGCTGTATAGTGGATGCCTTTTTGTGGTTTCCCACTTTTTAAAGCCTTGCCTGTTTTTTAACATTTTTTATGTGTGTTTTCTAATGAAATAAAGATTATATGTCTCTTTTTGTAGTTTTGGTTTCTGTGTACATGTTTTTTTTTGGATAATCATTTCTCTAATTGCAAGTTTGCTCACTCCCACACTTCTATATCCCCACCACATCTCCTATTACTTTCCCAATAAAACGCTTATGAAAACAATTTCATCAACATCAACAGATCTATAGTAAAGTCCAGTATCATCTTCTGTGATACCTAGATGTTTTTGCTCATTAATTAATTTTCATGGTTTATACAGCACCACGTTTTTTTCTATTCTATATCTGTGATCTACAATGTAAATTCTTAATATATATTGAAATGAGAAATCAGAGAATTTAAACGTAGTTGAAATAAATTTCTGCTGTCTTATATAAAATCCTAATACATCATTTGAAAGAAATATTTGTGCCCAATATAAAACATTACCTACGTAACAACAAAATCCAATAAGAGTCTGTAGGCAAATCTGGAGGCTGTACTTTCAGGAGACAAAAGTTTTGCAGTGAAAAGTTTCCAGATCAGAAGGAATTAAGACTTGCCACATTCCCATACTCAGTTTTGCACAGTCGTCCTGGTACATGAAAGAATGGCAGAAAATCATGCAGTGCTTAATGAAGGAGAGGAGAATGAAATGGTGAGTACTGATGGGGCAAATATAAGACCTACTAAAGGTCTGTCATCTGCAAATGAATGTAACCACTATATAATCAGCCATTATATACTGTATATGTTGTGTGATATGTATAACAGTGGATGCAAAGAGTTAACAGCTTGTTTTACTATTATTCTTAAAGTAGTGATCCTAATTCATTCTGGTTTATATTAATAAGTTGCTGCAATGTATATTGATGGATACGGTACTAATAAATATTTAGCCCATGTTCAACATGTGCTATTTCTGTTTTACCTGATTTTCTTCACATCATCTATTTGCCCTACTATATAATTTATACAGAGATTATTATTTTTAAAGTTGTTCTTTGTCTTACAAAAGCTAAAGTGTGGGTCTGAATATAAAATGTCTGCATTTTTTACTGTAATGGAGGTGGAGTGTCATATATATGACACTTTATGAGGTCATAACTCTGGAACTCTTCAATGGATCACACTGATAATGTTTTCTCATTACTTTATGATAGTGGTAAAATTTATTTGATATGACTTGCGGTTATCTGTGAAAAAAAAATGTGAATTTGGTGAAAATTTAGAAAATTTCACTATTTTCAAACATTTCATTTTATGTCCTTAAATCAGAGAGTCATTCCACACAAAATAGTTAATAAATAGCATTTCCCACATGTCTTCTTTACATAAGCATAATTTTAGAAGCATAATTTTTATGTTAGGAAGATATAAGGTTTAAAAGTTGACTAGTGATTTCTCATTTTAACAATAAAATTTGCATAGCAGTTTTTTTGACCACCTCACTTTTGAAGTGACTTTGAGGGGCCGATATGACAGAAAATACCCAAAAATGCCACCATTCTAAAAACTGCACCCCTTAAGGTACACAAAACCGCATTCAAGAAGTTTAAAAATGGATCAACTCCATGGCAAGGTGTGGGGATTCACCTACTCAGTACCGGGCTGGTGTCTAGCAAAGGGACGTGTCACCATAGCGGTGATCCGGTCCGTGGCCCTGGGCGTCCATGGTAAATAGGTGGAATGGAAAAGAGTTTATATGTAGGTAGTTTGTGACGCCACCTGTGGTGCTCGGCAATGAAGGTGTTAAGCCGACGCTGCAGTGCAGATCCTCTGGGACAGATGGTATAGGCAGCAAAGATGGAATAGCTCTCCACAAGTAGAACTGTAGTCCCAGGGCAGTAGTAGTAGAGGTAGATGGCGTAGTGTTAGGCACAGAGATGTAGCAGTGCTGAGTAGGCTGCGCAGGAAGAAGGCAAAGACACAGCTGAGTGCAGTTCCAATTCTTTTACTCACGTTTCTGGCACAGACAGGTGCCCGCTTCAGTGCTGCAGCCTACAGGTCAGGGACTCAGCCAACTCCCAGGCATATGGATTAACCCTTCCAGCACTCCCTTCCAAATGTGGCTTTTCTGAACGTCTCTATTCTACCGCTAATCTGAAGTACTTGTAGTTATTAATTACACTCAAGTTCCTCCTTCTTGATGTTACTTAAACTCCACTCGTATGACAGGTGGCTGTACTCGTATGACAGGTGGCTGTAGCCTGCTTCGGGGACTCCATACAATCATGTCCCGGCTCACACTCATTGCCACTGTGTCGTCGAGTCTTTTGTGGGAATAATGCAGTCACAAATTCTATTCCTCTGGTTTCTGCTGCAGGATCATCAGTATCACACACAGCCTCGGATACCGGCACCCAGCCTTGGCGCAATGAACTTAGGGAAGGGCTCTGCACTAGCCATCGTCCCCAGTCTCTCTCCTCCTCCTCACGTTCCGTGCTTATCTATCTTCCTTCTGAACAACTGATCCTTCTCTCTCCTTGCAAACAGCTCCAGCTCACAGGAGGCTGCTGCTTCTATGTCCTTTCCCTCCTTCCCCCAGAGGGGAACTTCTGCAGAGGTCTTCTCTCTGCTTCCCCCTGCGGAGAACTGATCTAACTTCCTGTCAGATTTCCCCTCTAGTGTTTCTAAGCTCCACCCACCACCCAGCGCCCTTCATGAACCAAAGCAGCTGCCATAAAGGGTGCTCTGCTGTTCTAAGGTTTCTGTGCTACATGTAGGTGCAGAAGTCTGTCAGGTGTTACCATCTTACCTGGGGAGTGGAATACTACACCTCAGGAGGAGGCGCAGTACCTCTGTGGTGACTGAACCCTCAGGGACGCCACATTAACCTTTCACGTGCTTCACAGGAATTTTTAGAATGTGGAAGAAAAAAAAAACATTTACGTTTCTTTCACAAAAATAATTTTTTAGATCTATTTTTTTAACTTTTTCAAGGGTAACAGGAGAAAATGGACCATTTATTTTGTTGCGCAATCCTGAGCATGCCGATACCGTATATGTGGGGGAAATCTACTATTTGGGCACACGACAGGGCTCGGAAGGGAAGGAGTGCAATTTCACTTTTTGAATGTTAAATAAGCTGGAATAATTAGCTGTTGAACTGTTGCGTTTGGAGAGCCCCTGATGTGCCTTAACAGTGGAAACCCCCCACAAGTGACACCATTTTAGAAACTAGACCCCTTAATGAACTTAGCTAGATGTTAGGGTCGTGACCGATCCGTTTTAGGTTTTAAATGCATACAAATTCTACATACATTTGTTTATTGCATCAAGACTTTTTGACTTTTTCAGGAACTTATTTTTAAACAAAATACAATAAAATAAAACTATTTTACTAAATTGTAAAATACTCTTATTAAAATTATAACATTTGTGTTGTTGGGGTCAATTTCGACCCAGGTCTAATATAAGAGTTAAAAAAACAATAATAAGTCCCAAAACTGAACTCATAAACACAATATAAACCAACAGCCCACAGCCAGCTCTACCTCCAACAGCTTGAGTTAGGGACATGTCCAGGCATGTACTGCCAAATCAGCTTAGAGTTGGTACTTTGCAGAGTATACATCTCCAGTTTACACATGCAGCAATGAGGAGAAGATTTGATGTTAGCCAAATTCTGGATTATATCTTAGATGATAATGAATCAGAGGACACACAGCAGCAAACTGATACAGATGAACAGGTTTCTGAGGAGGAAGATGATGTGGAGTATCAACCGGAAGACACAGACAGTTCTGATCAGTCTGATGAGGAGGTCACTGGTGCAGAAGTTGCTCCCGCTAAAAGATTCAAATCCAAAAGTGGCAAGATCAGTTGGAGCTCAGTACCTCCAGATGTACATGGCAGGTCAGATGCTGCAAATGTCATAAAAATTACCCCTGGGATCACAAGGTTTGCTGTGACAAGAGTAAGTGACATCAAGACCTGTTTTGATCTGTTTATACCATTGTCAATAAAAAAAGTCATTATTGCTATGACAAACCTTGAAGGAAAAAAGTCCACGGCAACATGTGGAATGACCTTCATGATGATGTCCTGGATGCCTACATTAGTGTTCTTCTCCTTGCTGGAGTGTAGAAATCCTGCAATGAGGCCACTCTGGGACGCATCGACAGGCAGGAATATTTTCCGGGCAACAATGTCACTTCAAAAGTTTCAAATGGTATCAAGAGTCCTCAGTAGAGTTGAGCGAAACGGGTCGAAAAAATTCAAAAGTCGCCGACTTTTGGCAAAGTCGGGTTTCATGAAACGAAACCCGACCCTAGGATGAGGTCGGCCACGAGGTCGGCGACTTACGCGCCAAAGTCGCGTTTCAAAAGTTTGTTTTGCGCTCTTTTTCAGCCACTCAGGATCCACGGACACTGTGGGCAACATGATGACATAGGCAGGGGTCACCACCATCTTTCAGAAGGGCATGCAAGTGATTGGCTTGCTTTGGTGGGCGTCACATGGGGTATAAAAGGGCGTGCACGCTGACCGCCATCTTACTTCTGCCGATCTCAGTATAGGGAGAGGTTGCTGCTGATTCTGTAGGGAGAGCGTTAGGCAGGGAAGAAGACAAAAAAACTGCTTCTGCTGCTAGCGATTTGGCCTGCACAACACACCAGTCACTGTGTGTGCAGTGCAAGGGGAGGCTATATAGTGGTGTATCAGTGGTGTTGGTTGTTGGGCTGCCTTCTAAGGCTTCCTGACATTCCTGCATTGCTGTTTACCCACTGCTCCGCAAACTGCTTTTTTAAAAGCAATCCCAATTTTTTTTTTTTGTCCTGCTGAGAAGAAGAAAAAAAAACTGCTTCTGCTGCTAGCAATTTGGCCTGCACAACACACCAGTCACTGTGTGTGCAGTGCAAGGGGAGGCTATATTGTGGTGTATCAGTGGTGTTGGTTGTTGGGCTGCCTTTTAAGGCTTCCTGACAGGCTGGCATTGCTGTTTACCCACTGCTCTGCAAACTGCTTTTTTAAAAGCAATCCAATCTCCCTTATCCTCTAGTCACTTTGGTCACAGCTATGCCATCGAGCCTGTCACATAGCGCTAAGATATTCATTGGGCCTCACACAATCCAAAAGTGTCCAGTGTCCACAGAAATTCAAAATCTCCCTTATCCTCTAGTCACTTTGGTCACAGCTGTGCCATCGAGCCTGTCACATAGCGCTCAGATATTCATTGGGCCTCACACAATCCAAAAGTGTCCAGTGTCCAAAAGTGTGTGCAGAGATTCAAAATTTCCCTTATCCTCTAGTCACTTTGGTCACAGCTGTGCCATCGAGCCTGTCACATAGCGCTCAGATATTCATTGGGCCTCACACAATCCAAAAGTGTCCAGTGTCCAAAAGTGTGTGCAGAGATTCAAAATCTCCCTTATCCTCTAGTCACTTTGGTCACAGCTGTGCCATCGAGCCTGTCACATAGCGCTCAGATATTCATTGGGCCTCACACAATCCAAAAGTGTCCAGTGTCTAAAAGTGTGTGCAGAGATTCAAAATCTCCCTTATCCTCTAGTCACTTTGGTCACAGCTGTTCCATCGAGCCTGTGACATAGCGCTCAGATATCAGTGGGCCTCACACAATCCAAAAGTGTCCAGTGTCCAAAAGTGTGTGCAGAGATTCAAAATCTCCCTTATCCTCTAGTCACTTTGGTCACAGGTGTGCCATCGAGCCTGTCACATAGCGCTCAGATATTCATTGGGCCTCACACAATCCAAAAGTGTCCAGGGTCCAAAAGTGTGTGCAGAGATTCAAAATCTCCCTTATCCTCTAGTCACTTTGGTCACAGCTGTGCCATCGAGCCTGTGACATAGCGCTCAGATATCAGTGGGCCTCACACAATCCAAAAGTGTCCAGTGTCCAAAAGTGTGTGCAGAGATTCAAAATCTCCCTTATCCTCTAGTCACTTTGGTCACAGCTGTGCCATCGAGCCTGTCACATAGAGCTCAGATATTCATTGGGCCTCACACAATCCAAAAGTGTTCAGTGTCCAAAAGTGTGTGCAGAGATTCAAAATCTCCCTTATCCTCTAGTCACTTTGGTCACAGCTGTGCCATCGAGCCTGTCACATAGCGCTCAGATATTCATTGGGCCTCACACAATCCAAAAGTGTCCAGTGTCCAAAAGTGTGTGCAGAGATTCAAAATCTCCCTTATCCTCTAGTCACTTTGGTCACAGCTGTGCCATCGAGCCTGTGACATAGCGCTCAGATATCAGTGGGCCTCACACAATCCAAAAGTGTCCAGTGTCCAAAAGTGTGGGCAGAGATTCAAAATCTCCCTTATCCTCTAGTCACTTTGGTCACAGCTGTGCCATCGAGCCTGTCACATAGCGCTCAGATATTCATTGGGCCTCACACAATCCAAAAGTGTCCAGTGTCCAAAAGTGTGTGCAGAGATTCAAAATCTCCCTTATCCTCTAGTCACTTTGGTCACAGCTGTGCCATCGAGCCTGTCACATAGCGCTCAGATATTCATTGGGCCTCACACAATCCAAAAGTGTCCAGTGTCTAAAAGTGTGTGCAGAGATTCAAAATCTCCCTTATCCTCTAGTCACTTTGGTCACAGCTGTGCCATCGAGCCTGTGACATAGCGCTCAGATATCAGTGGGCCTCACACAATCCAAAAGTGTCCAGTGTCCGAAAGTGTGTGCAGAGATTCAAAATCTCCCTTATCCTCTAGTCACTTTTGTCACAGCTGTGCCATCGAGCCTGTGACATAGCGCTCAGATATCAGTGGGCCTCACACAATCCAAAAGTGTCCAGTGTCCAAAAGTGTGTGCAGAGATTCAAAATCTCCCTTATCCTCTAGTCACTTTGGTCACAGCTGTGCCATCGAGCCTGTCACATAGCGCTCAGATATTCATTGGGCCTCACACAATCCAAAAGTGTCCAGTGTCCAAAAGTGTGTGCAGAGATTCAAAATCTCCCTTATCCTCTAGTCACTTTGGTCACAGCTGTGCCATCGAGCCTGTGACATAGCGCTCAGATATCAGTGGGCCTCACACAATCCAAAAGTGTCCAGTGTCCAAAAGTGTGTGCAGAGATTCATGTTCATGAACCACACCTTTCCTTGTGTCCTTCACCCCAACCAAGATTGAAGGATGACGCAGGCCATACTACTGATTACTCAATGGAGCTGTTTTCACATACCATGCCTGGATTATCAAGTGAAATGGTGAATTACCCAGGCCAAGATGAATCTGACATGGAGTGCACTGATGCACAGCCGCTGATGGATGATTCTGCTGGTACATTCACTCAGAGCACTACATTGTCCTCGCAGTGTACAGAGCCAGATTCTGACCCTGATGAGACTCAGGTGCCCCTTCCCACACACTATACCACCATACACGGTGACACAGAGGAAGGTGCACATGACATAGAAGAGGAGGTGATGGATGACCCAGTTGTTGACCCAGATTGGCATCCATTGGGGGAAGAGGGTGCTACTTCCAATAGCTCAGATGAGGAGCAACCACAGCAGACATCGACTTCGCAACAGCTGTTATCTGGCAGGCCCGTAGCACTCCAAAGACAGGTTCCAAACATCAAAAGAGTTGCTGGACAGCTTGTCCAGAGGGTCAAAAGATCACAGCGTGCTAGGCCGCAAAATGTCTGCCAAAGTAGGAAGAGTGCAGTGTGGCACTTTTTTGAACAAAATCCTCATGATCAGGCCAAGGTTATCTGTAAGAAGTGGGCAAAGACCTTTAGCCGAGGGAAAAATCCGAAAAATTTGAATACCAGTTGCATGCTTAGACATTTAACCAGCATGCACTTGCAAGCGTGGACACAACACCAAACCTCAAGTGCCACATGTGCAAATGATCACAACGAAGGTAGTCAGCAACGCTACATTGTTTCCCCCACTGTAAGCCCACCGGTTAGCACAGCAGCAAATGTTAAGGTGTCGTTGCAAGGCCACAGCAGTCAGGGAATCCCACTGTTATATCAACGAAAGACTGATTCTAGGCCATCAGAAAGAACACCAACTCCATCACCCTCATCAACCCTCTCTCAGTCCGCCCTGTCCACCGCTACTTCCACCATATGCAGCTCTCAAGTCCAGCTCACCATCCCAGACACTATGAGTAGGTCAAGAAAGTACTCAGTCTCTCATCCGCGTACACTGGGTTTGAACGCCCACATTGCCAAACTAATCTCGTTTGAGATGATGCCCTTTCGGTTGGTGGAAAGCTCAGCTTTCCGCGAACTCATGGCCTATGCAGTACCAGGCTATGACCTACCCAGTCGCCACTTCTTCTCTCGCAAAGCCATCCCAGCCCTCCACCATCATGTGAAAGACCGCATTGTCCATGCACTCAAGCAGTCAGTGAGCGGAAAGGTGCACCTCACAACTGATGCATGGTCCAGTCGGCATGGCCAGGGCCGTTACGTGTCCATCACTGCGCACTGGGTTAATGTGGTGGATGCAGGGTCCACAGGGGACAGCGGTGGTGGGACAGTGCTGCCTAGCCCACGGTATAGGAAACAGTTGGCTGTAGGCATTCGACCCTCCTCCTCCTCCTCCTCCTCCAGAAGCGAAAGCTCGTCCACAGAGCGCAGTCGTAAGAGCACTCCATCTGCAGCTGCCACTGTTGCACACGATGTGTCCCCCTATCGAGCAGCTAGTGGAAAGCGTCAGCAGGCTGTGTTGCAGATGATGTGTTTGGGCAACAGACACACCGCCGAGGTGCTGGCCGAGTACTTGAAGCGACAAACTGAGTCATGGCTGGGCAGTGTACATCTTGAGGCAGGCAAGGTAGTTAGTGATAACGGCCGTAATTTTGTGGCAGCCATAGCCCTTTCAAAACTCAGCCACATACCTTGCTTGGCTCACACCTTGAACCTGGTGGTGCAGTGCTTCCTCAAAAATTATCCGGAGTTAACAGCCCTGCTCCAGAAGGTGCGAAGACTGTGCGCGCACATCCGCCGGTCGCCTGTACACTCCGTTCGTATGCAGAAGCTGCAGCGATTGCTCCACCTTCCCAACCACCGCCTCATTATCGACATTGCAACAAGGTGGAACTCCACCCTGCACATGGTGGAGCGGCTGTGCGAGCAGAGGTAGGCCATAATGCATTTGTGGGAGGATACACGGCCAGGCACTTTGAGAGCAGACATGGAGTTGACAGGTGTGCAGTGGTCGAAGCTGAAAGACCTCTGTAAAGTCCTTCAGTGTTTTGAGGAATGCACACGGCTGGTAAGCGCAGACGACGCCATCCTAAGCATGAGCATCCCACTTATGCGTCTGGTCATGCAAACTTTGACGCACCTTAAGGAGCAGGCGTCTGCAGCCAATGTTGATGAGGAGGAAGAGGAGGAGGGAATCCTTGATGACATTCAGCCATTGTCTTCTCAGGGACCTCTCCTGGACGAGGTGGAGGAAGAAGAGGAGGAGGAGGATGATGATGGGGATGATTACTTAGGGGAGGAGGATGCATCTCGTGGGGCAAGTGAAAATGTTGGCGTGGCAAGGTCTGGTACAGGGTTTGTGCGTGACTGGAGGGATGTGGATTTGCCAGAAAGTGCTCCTCCACCCAGCACTCGCAGTGCATCTTTGACACTGGGAACATTGGCCCACATGTCAGATTATGCCTTGCAGATCCTAAAAAGGGACCCCCGCATTGCCAAAATGATGAACGATGACGACTACTGGTTGGCCAGCATCCTGGATCCACGCTATAAAGGCAAATTACAAAACATCATGCCACAGGAGAACCTTGACCTAATATTGGCTAATAAACAAGCAACTCTGGTAAATCGGTTGCTTGAGGCATTCTCAGCACACAGCAGCGGTGATGGTTCTCACACGAGCCGTACGGGCCGGGGGCAGCTTGGCAGAGGTGTTCGTGGTGCACACAGCAGAAGTGGCGTTGGAGACAGGGGTTTCATGACAATGTTGTGGACTGATTTTTCAAATACCGCTCACACAACTGGTAATACTGCATCGATGGAAAGTGACAGGAGACAGCAGTTGTCAACTATGGTTACAAACTACTTTTCCTCCCATATCGATGTTCTCCCACACAGGTCATTCCCCTTGGACTATTGGGCCGCTAAACTGGACACCTGGCCTGAATTGGCCCAATATGCCTTACAGGAGCTCGCTTGCCCAGCTGCAAGTGTGCTATCGGAAAGAGTCTTCAGTGCAGCTGGATCAATCCTGACAGAAAAAAGGACCCGTCTGTCAACCCAAAATGTGGATGATCTAACCTTCATTAAAATGAACCATGCATGGGTTTCCAAGGATTTTGTCCCACCTTCCCCTGATGACACATAGGGTGACAGAAAAATGGCTTGCTTTGGTCCACCTCTTCCTGGGACTTCACCTATTTCGCCTTTTGCATCAGCTGAATGTCCAACATCAACATATGCCACTTTCTAAAACTCCCTAACTGTGCTGCCTCCCCCCCATGGCCGGGGTCACCACCTAGCGCACGACACCGTGCGAGTGCCGTTGCCCTGGACAGGTGGGTAGGCCGACTCTTGGGAGCGGGCACTGGCACAGGGTCCCTCATAGTGCAATCAAGTGTCTCTGACGGTGGTGGTGCACACCCGCCGTCAGACACACCGCTGTACTATGAGGGGCCCAGTGCCAGTACCGACGCCCACGAGTGGGCCTCCCTTGCTTGGGCAGGGCCCCAGCATTTGCAATCTTTACCTCTCACTGCTTCTCCGCTGTGTAATCTGGGCCGTCAAATCCATACTGTGCCTGACACCGTCTGAGCCTGCCTCCTGATGTATAGACATATATTTTGAATGTGTACGCTATCCATACATGTTATCCAGGGATACGGTACCCTTTCTAACCTTTGTGCAATCACGTGCAATCCATACAGTGCCTGACACCGTCTGAGCCTGCCTCCTGATGTATAGACATATATTTTGAATGTGTACGCTATCCATACATGTTATCTGGGGATACGGTACCCTTTCTAACCTTTGTGCAATCACGTTCAATCCATACTGGGCCTAACACCGTCTGAGCCTGCCTCCTGAGACATATATTTTGAATGTGTACGCTATCGATACATGTTATCCAGGGATACGGTACCCTTTCTAACCTTTGTGCAATCACGTGCAATCCATACTGGGCCTAACACCGTCTGAGCCTGCCTCCTGATGTATAGACATATATTTTGAATGTGTACGCTATCCATACATGTTATCCAGGGATACGGTACCCTTTCTAACCTTTGTGCAATCACGTGCAATCCATACTGTGTCTGACACCGTCTGAGCCTGCCTCCTGATGTATAGACATATATTTTGAATGTGTACGCTATCCATACATGTTATCTGGGGATACGGTACCCTTTCTAACCTTTGTGCAATCACGTGCAATCCATACTGGGCCTAACACCGTCTGAGCCTGCCTCCTGAGACATATATTTTGAATGTGTACGCTATCCATACATGTTATCTGGGGATACGGTACCCTTTCTAACCTTTGTGCAATCACGTGCAATCCATACTGGGCCTAACACCGTCTGAGCCTGCCTCCTGAGACATTTATTTTGAATGTGTATGCTATCCATACATGTTATCCAGGGATACGGTACCCTTTCTAACTTTTGTGCAATCACGTGCAATCCATACTGTGCCTGACACCGTCTGAGCCTGCCTCCTGAGACATATATTTTGAATGTGTATGCTATCCATACATGTTATCCAGGGATACGGTACCCTTTCTAACCTTTGTGCAATCACGTGCAATCCATACTGGGCCTAACACCGTCTGAGCCTGCCTCCTGAGACATATATTTTGAATGTGTACGCTATCCATACATGTTATCCAGGGATACGGTACCCTTTCTAACCTTTGTGCAATCACGTGCAATCCATACTGTGCCTGACACCGTCTGAGCCTGCCTCCTGAGACATATATTTTGAATGTGTACGCTATCCATACATGTTATCCAGGGATACGGTACCCTTTCTAACCTTTGTGCAATCACGTGCAATCCATACTGTGCCTGACACCGTCTGAGCCTGCCTCCTGAGACATATATTTTGAATGTGTACGCTATCCATACATGTTATCTGGGGATACGGTACCCTTTCTAACCTTTGTGCAATCACTTGCAATCCATACTGGGCCTAACACCGTCTGAGCCTGCCTCCTGATGTATAGACATATATTTTGAATGTGTACGCTATCCATACATGTTATCTGGGGATACAGTACCCTTTCTAACCTTTGTGCAATCATGTGCAATCCATACTGGGCCTAACACCGTCTGAGCCTGCCTCCTGAGACATATATTTTGAATGTGTACGCTATCCATACATGTTATCCGGGGAAACGGTACCCTTTCTAACCTTTGTGCAATCACGTGCAATCCATACTGGGCCTAACATCATCTGAGCCTGCCTCCTGATGTATAGACATATATTTTGAATGTGTACGCTATCCATACATGTTATCCGGGGATACGGTACCCTTTCTAACCTTTGTGCAATCACGTGCAATCCATACTGGGCCTAACACCGTCTGAGCCTGCCTCCTGATGTATAGACATATATTTTGAATGTGTACGCTATCCATACATGTTATCTGGGGATACGGTACCCTTTCTCACCTTTGTGCAATCACGTGTAATCCATACTGGGCGTGAGAACGGCTGGCGAGCTGTTAAGCAAGCTACAGCACCTGTGGTTTGCACACGTAAGTTTTTCATTTTTTCAGGAATGACGGTTAGGCTTAATTCCGGAACTGCGGTTGACCTGCACTTACTGGGAAATCATTGTTCACGGGTAATAATTGTAATCAGTGATCCCCATCACTAACGTTGTTCAGCGGGTTATCTGCACCTGTAAGCGACAAACGCTGGCCATTTCAGTGTAGCGCACATGCAGCCACGGACATGTAAGGGCATGACACACCAGTTATTGGCCAATCTCATGTGCCAGAGCCTCACGTGTCCCTCTAGTAAGCCGAACTCGGACCGCGGGGCATGACGGAGTCTCGTTCGTTAACGGAATTAAGCTTGCAATGTGTGCATCTGTTCTGTAGCTGGCATGGTTGAGGTTTCCCAGGTGGAGTCGAATTTAACCGTAGGCTCCACTCCTGGTGGTGCCCTTCTGGACATTCCTTTAAGGTTCAGCTTTGCAACCATACTGCCCACGTAAAACAAACACTTTGCCTTCATGAACGCTGTTTGGAGGGTCATGACTCGTGGGAATAACGCCGCCCAATCAGTTAACCTGCTAGAGAGATCCTTCGTTGCTCCCAAGCATGACATCACACTCCCTAGGAAGAAGGTAATGCGACTGTGGCGACCGTACTCCTGGGGGCGACACAAGTGTACTGATGCCCAGCCACTGCTCGATGAATCTGCTGGTACATTGACCCAGACCACTACATTCCCCTCGCACGCTACCCGGCCTGAATCTGACCCTGATGAAACTCAGGTTACCCTTCCCATATAGGGTTCCATCTTACACGGTGACAAAGAGGAAGCTGCAGATGAAAGTGCAGGTTCGGCCCACCCGCCATCAGACACACCACCGTACTATCAGGGGCCCTGTGCCAGTGCCGTCGCCAACGAGTGGGCCCCCCCTGCTTGCCCAGGATCACAGCACTTGCAAAGTTGAAATACTGTACAGTGAGATGGAAGATGGGGACGACGAGGAGTCTAGACTAGTACAGGGATTCCCTAGCGAGGAGACTTATTTGATTGTTTTCAATGTTGGGACAGCAATTTTTGGGGAGCACTATACTCTGGAGAATGATAGATGGGGCCCACCATACACTGGAACATTCCAAAGGTGGACATCAGACACTGGAGCAGCATTTACAGGGCCCATTATACACTAGAGCATTAGAAATGGGGCCCATTATGTTTGGAGCATTATTTGGGCCCATAAGACAGTGGAGCTTCATCCATGGGGACCAACATATACTGTAGCATTATGTGGAGCTCATCATATACTGTTTCAAACATTATATGGGACCAATGATTCTGTATGGAGAAATAGATGGGCCTCGTCATGAGATGTAAAAAGTGAGGTATTTTTCATTGTACTATACCGCTATTTCTCTGCCGTATCGGAGCATGATGAGTTGTGGTATGTGTTAAAGGGGCGCTCTTTCGCCCAGGGCACATGAAAACCTGCAGCCAGCCCTCCCCCCCCACAACTTTAGCCAAATAACCCCCATTTTTCAGTGCGTAACTTGTATTATGAAGTTAATTAAGGTTGACAAGCTTAAGTAAGAAGAATTGATGCTTTTGGCATTCAAATGGGCACTGTAGGTGTGTTTCCTGTCCTCCTCTCACTGCCGACTTTTATTCCCCATTGACTTACATTGGGTTTCGTGTTTCGTGACGACCCCGACTTTTCCCTATAATCGGACGATCTTGCTCGACCCGACTTTTGGAAAAGTGGGGTTTCACGAAACGAAACTCGACCCTAAAAAACCAAAAGTCGCTCAACTCTAGTCCTCAGATTTGACAACAGAGACACCAGAACAAAATCTGACAAACTTGCTCCCATCAGGGATGTTTGGGAGAAATGGGTGCAGCTCCTTCCACTGATGTTCAACCCAGGGCCAGATGTGACAGTAGACGAACGTTTTCTCCCTTTCCGCAGAAAATGCCCCTTCCGGCAATACATGCCAAGTAAGCCAGGCAAATACGGCATAAAAATCTGGGCAGCCTGTGACGCAAAAACTAGCTATGCATGGAATCTACAGATTTACACAGGCAAGTCTGCAAGCGGCATCCCTGAAAAAAACAAGGAAAACGTGTAGTCCTCGATATGACTACTGGACTGCAGGGTCACAACATTACTTGTGACAATTTTTTTACCAGCTATGACCTTGGACAAGAACTTCTCAGGAGGAAAATCACCATGGTGGGCACAGTGAAAAAAAACAAACCTGAGCTGCCCGCTGAATAGTTGAAGATGAAGGACAGGGCTCCACTTTCCTCAAAGTTTGTTTTTACAGACACCACCACTGCTGTTTCATACTGCCCCAAAAAACGACGGAATGTGGTACTGATGTCCACACTTCACAAAGATGCAGCTGTGTCATCAGGAAGTGACAAAAAGCCCAGAATTATCCTGGACTATAACAAAAACAAAGGAGGAGTGGACAACCTGGACAAGCTGACTGCCACTTACACTTGCCAGCGAATGACTAGGAGATGGCCATTGGTTGTATTTTACAACATCCTTGATGTGTCAGCATGCAATTCATTTGTGTTGTGGACCCACATTCACCAAGGATGGAATTCAAAGAAAAAAACAAGCAGAGGAAGTTTCTTGAGGAACTAGGAAGATCCCTTGTCAAGGCGCACATTGACCAAAGGGAACGAGTGCCCCGAGACCCAGCTGCTGCAGCCTTGGTCCGACAACTCCAGAGCTCAACAAGTGCTTCGTCCACACCCACAGCAGCACAAAGAGCATCATCACCAGCATCCTCCTCAACCAGGTCTGCCTCAACATTAACCACAACAGCCACAACCCCAGTGAGACCACCTGATTCTAAAAGAAAGAGGTGTCAGTTCTGCCCTAACAATAAGGACAGAAAGACAAACACATCGTGCTTCGCCTGCAAAAAAATACCTCTGCAAAGAACACACAAAAAGTGTCACTTTTTGCCACACATGCATCTAAATACTAATGCATCTAAAAACTAGTATTTGATTTCTGTTGATTTGATTTGCTTGATTGATTGTTGTTTGTTTGTTTGACCTAGAAAAGCTACTTTTTATTATTATTGCTATTAATGTTAATATAATTTTCATCTTTTATTTGTATTAAAGTTCTATAAAAAAAAAAATCTGTTTTTTGCCTTTTTCATAAAGTAGTTAGATATGGGTCAAAATTGACCCGTAGCATCATAGATGTTACTAGAGTTAATAATATAAAATATATATATGTATATTTTTTTTACATTTAAGAAATGTGTTCTAAAACCCTTTAGTAATAGTCAGGTAATATAACAAACTTTTTTAAGTTTATATTATTCTCTTGAGGTTCATTTGACAATATTTTTATATTGAAAATGAAGGGTATGCTCTCAAATGAAAGGCCCAGGGGGCCACAACAAAAATATTAAAATTAGTCCTTCCATGGAGGAGTAACTAAGAGGTAAGAAACAAATTGGATCATAAATAACTGTTTTTAGGGTATCCTAGGGGTGATTTAAGACATGGGCCAAAACCGACCCGTTAACATAAGAAAGAGTAACAGAAAGCTAACACTAGAGGAAGGTTAAGCACATAGATCCTCCAGGTGCTTCACAGAATTGTATAACGTTAAGCTGTGAAAATAAAAAAAAATCACATTTTTCACAGATAAAAATTTTTTAGCTCCAAAGTTTGCATTTTCATATGGGTAGCAAGAGAAATTGCTCCATACAATTTGTTGTGCAATTTCTCCTGAGTGCGCAGATGCCCAATATGTGGAGGAAAAAAACTGTTTGGGTGTACGGCAGGGCTTGAAAGGAAAGGAGCACCATTTGACTTTTTGAATTTAAAATATGCTGGAATAATTAGTGGTTGCCATGTTGGAGAGCCCTTGATGTGTCTAAACAGTGGCAACCCCCACAAATGACACCATTTTGGAAACAAGACCCTTTGGGACCTTACTTAGATCTGTAATGAGCACCTTGAACCCCCATGTGCTTAGACATAAGTTTATAACGTTAAGCCATGAAAATAAAAAAAAATCTCATTTTTCCTCACAAAAATCTTTTTTAGCTACAAATTTTGTGTTTTCACAACTGCAAAAAGACAAAATGGACCCCAAAGTTTGTTGTGCAATTTCTCCTGAGTTTACCGATACTCTGTATGTGGTCGAAAACTACTTTTGAAGCACATTGCAAAACTCAGAAGGGAAGAAGTGCCATATTACAGTGCAGATTTTGCTGCACTTGTTTGAGGGTGCCATGTTACATTGGCAGAGACCCTGAGGTGCCAGAATAGCAGAACTCCTAAGCATATTTTAATAGACTGGTTTGCGGATTCCATATAAAGAGCCCCTAAGTGCAAGAAAAGCAGAATCCCCCTCAAGTGACCCCACTTTGGATTTTATAACTCTTTGGGAATTTATCTACAGGTGCAGTGATGATTTTGACTCCATGGATGTTTTCCAGAAATAGGCAGCAGTAGATGTTGCAAGTAAAAATTGCAAACTGTCGTTGCAGTGACCAGTACATTTCAGTCACAAGTACATTATGCCGAGCTGATGCTTCTGGAGACACCCAGCTGTAAATTAGGCGGGCTATCATCACTACAGAAATGCCAAGTGTGGGAGATAAATGTGTTTTCGGCACACTGGGGCTCGAAAGGGAGGGGGGCATTTGGATTTGGAAGTTGAAAATTTGCTGAATTTCTTTTGGGGAGCAAGGGGCCATTTTGTGTTTCCAGAGCCTTTGTGCTATCAGTAACATGGAAACCCCCTATATTTCCGTTAACAGTTTACAGATCTGAGTGGGGAATTGCTATTTTTGTGGATTGAGTTGAAGATTTTGTTGGGAACATTTTACATAACGTTTGCGATCACACTTATCTGGCTCTCTACGCTGAGCACTTACTTTGGGGTTTCCATCTGAATCTATGAGTGACATGACAGATTAGACCTCTCACTGTACTGAGGCAGTAGATTTACTCTGGACTCCATCTGTCCTCTGTTCAGCTGTGTCTTTTTCAAACATGCACAAAACTGTGGCCAACTGCGCTTTTATGCAATCCTAAAAGGACACCACCGGATCACAGGTCCTATGTAGTTTTGAGCATTCCGATACTGCAAATATCGGGTATCGGCCGATGTTCGCTGTATCGGAATTCCGATACCGAGTACCGATATTTTTTCTATATCGGATACCGGAATCGGAAGTCCCCATAATGCAATGAGCCACTGTTGTGGCTGTGATTGGATGCTGAAATGATGTCATAATGATGCGCGGTCTGTGCGCATCATGATGCGCGGTCTGTGTCGACTGCAGGGGGTCTGTGCCGACTGTCGGGGGTCCGTAGGGGCCTCTCGGGGGTCTGTACAGGCCTGTCGGGGGGCCTGTGCCAGCTACCGGTGGTCTGTACGGGCCTCTCAGGGGCCTGTGCCGGCTGCTGGTGTTCTGTACGGGCCTCTTGGGGGTCTGTACAGGCCTGTAGGGGGCCTGTGC
Organism: Dendrobates tinctorius; assembly: GCF_039654945.1. Taxonomy (NCBI): domain Eukaryota; kingdom Metazoa; phylum Chordata; class Amphibia; order Anura; family Dendrobatidae; genus Dendrobates; species Dendrobates tinctorius. Next base: position 3,511,558 of record NW_027361728.1, on the reverse strand, counting down.
CGGCTGCCAGTGGTCTGTACGGGCCTCTCGGGGGCCTGTGCTGGCTGCCGGTGTTCTGTACGGACCTCTTGGGGATCTGTACAGGCCTGTCGGGGGCCTGTGCCGGCTGCCAGTGGTCTGTACGGGCCTCTCGGGGGCCTGTGCCAGCTGTCGGTGGTCTGTGCCGGCTGCAAGGGGACTGTGCCGGCTGCCGGTGGTCTGTACGGGACTCTCGGTGGTCTGTGCCGGCTGCCGGGGGCCTGTGCCGGCTGCCGGTGGTCTGTGCAGGCCTGCCGGGGGTCTTGTGTTTGTGCAGGCATCGTCTGATGGGACTACAAGTCCCATCGGGCGATGCCTGCTACACTGACAGTGATTGACACATTAGCCAATGATGGGACAGTAGTAATCCCATCATCCCGCTAATGTGTTGAATGTAAAAAAAAAAAAAAAAATACTACATACATACTACATTCATACAACATACATACATACTACTACATGCTACACATACTGTATACTATATTCATACAACATACATACTACATACTACATACTGTACATGCTACATATATACTACATTCATACAACATACATACTACATACTACATACAGTACATGCTACATATATACTACATTCATACAACATACATACTACATACATGCTACATATATACTATATTCATACAACATACATACATACTACATACATGCTACATATATACTACATTCATACAACATACATAATACATACTACATACATGCTACAAATATACTACATTCATACAACATACATACATACTACATACATGCTACATGTATACTACATTCATACAACATGCATACATGCTACATACTACATACATGCTACATATATACTACATTCATGCAACATACATACATACTGCATACATGTATACTACATTCATACAACATACATATATACTACATACTACATACATGCTACATATATACTACATTCATACAACATACATACATACTACATACATACTACATATATACTACATTCATACAACATACATATATACTACATATACAGTGGGGCAAAAAATTATTTAGTCAGTCAGCAATAGTGCAAGTTCCACCACTTAAAAAGATGAGAGGCGTCTGTAATTTACATCATAGGTAGACCTCAACTATGGGAGACAAACTGAGAAAAAAAAATCCAGAAAATCACATTGTCGGTTTTTTTTTCATTTTATTTGCATATTATGGTGGAAAATAAGTATTTGGTCAGAAACAAGCAATCAAGATTTCTGGCTCTCACAGACCTGTAACTTCTTCTTTAAGAGTCTCCTCTTTCCTCCACTCATTACCTGTAGTAATGGCACCTGTTTAAACTTGTTATCAGTATAAAAAGACACCTGTGCACACCCTCAAACAGTCTGACTCCAAACTCCACTATGGTGAAGACCAAAGAGCTGTCAAAGGACACCAGAAACAAAATTGTAGCCCTGCACCAGGCTGGGAAGACTGAATCTGCAATAGCCAACCAGCTTGGAGTGAAGAAATCAACTGTGGGAGCAATAATAAGAAAATGGAAGACATACAAGACCACTGATAATCTCCCTCGATCTGGTGCTCCACGCAAAATCCCACCCCGTGGGGTCAGAATGATCACAAGAACGGTGAGCAAAAATCCCAGAACCACGCGGGGGGACCTAGTGAATGAACTGCAGAGAGCTGGGACCAATGTAACAAGGCCTACCATAAGTAACACACTACGCCACCATGGACTCAGATCCTGCAGTGCCAGACGTGTCCCACTGCTTAAGCCTGTACATGTCCGGGCCCATCTGAAGTTTGCTAGAGAGCATTTGGATGATCCAGAGGAGTTTTGGGAGAATGTCCTATGGTCTGATGAAACCAAACTGGAACTGTTTGGTAGAAACACAACTTGTCGTGTTTGGAGGAAAAAGAATACTGAGTTGCATCCATCAAACACCATACCTACTGTAAAGCATGGTGGTGGAAACATCATGCTTTGGGGCTGTTTCTCTGCAAAGGGGCCAAGACGACTGATCCGGGTACATGAAAGAATGAATGGGGCCATGTATTGTGAGATTTTGAGTGCAAACCTCCTTCCATCAGCAAGGGCATTGATGATGAAACATGGCTGGGTCTTTCAACATGACAATGATCCAAAGCACACCGCCAGGGCAACGAAGGAGTGGCTTCGTAAGAAGCATTTCAAGGTCCTGGAGTGGCCTAGCCAGTCTCCAGATCTCTACCCTATAGAAAACCTTTGGAGGGAGTTGAAAGTCCGTGTTGCCAAGCGAAAAGCCAAAAACATCACTGCTCTATAGGAGATCTGCATGGAGGAATGGGCCAACATACCAACAACAGTGTGTGGCAACCTTGTGAAGACTTACAGAAAACGTTTGACCTCTGTCATTGCCAACAAAGGATATATCACAAAGTATTGAGATTAAATTTTGTTTCTGACCAAATACTTATTTTCCACCATAATATGCAAATAAAATGAAAAAAAAACAGACAATGTGATTTTCTGGATTTTTTTTTCTCAGTTTGTCTCCCATAGTTGAGGTCTACCTATGATGTAAATTACAGACGCCTCTCATCTTTTTAAGTGGTGGAACTTGCACTATTGCTGACTGACTAAATACTTTTTTGCCCCACTGTATACTACATTCATACAACATACATACATACTACATGCATACTACATATATACTACATTCATACAACATACACACATACATACTACATACTACATGTATACTACATTCATACAACATACATACTACATGCATAGTACATACTACATACATACAACATGCTACAGACATACAACATACATACTACATACATACTACATACAATACATTCATACATTCATACAATAAATACATATAGACTTACAGTACATATAACATAGAGTACATACTCACCATCACTTGTCACTTTGTTCCCTGAAGCCAGTGTCATTCTCACTGTAAAAAATATGAAAATAATAAACAAACAGTATACTCCCTGATCCGCAGAAATCCACGCGTGTGTGTCCCACGCCGATCTCCCGTGGAGAACAGCAGCATCAGCTGTTGCGACTGCTCTCTACGGGGCTCCAGGAATCCAGTAACTGGAGGTAGGTATCCTTCCACACTGTATTCCTCCGCCACTGTAAAAAAATAGTCCCTAGTTTCACTTTTGGCATTGCTGTGTGAGAAAGTTCCCACGCAGCTTTTGCCATAAAGTGAGACCAGGGACTATTTTTTACAGTGGCGGAGGAATACAGTGCGGAAGGATACCTACCTCCCGTCACTGGATTCCTGGAGCCCATAGAGCGCGGTCGCATCAGCTGATGCTGCTGTTCTCCACGGGAGATTGGCGTGGGACACACACGCGTGGATTTCTGCGGATCAGGGAGTGTATTGTTTGTTTGTTATTTTCATATTTTTCCACAGATGACACTGGCTTTGGGGATCAAAGTGACAAGTGATGGTGAGTATGTACTCTATGTTATATGTACTGTATGTCTATATGTATGTATTGTATGAATGTATGAATGTATTCTATGCAGTATGTATGTAGTATGTATGCAGTATGTATGTATGTTGTATGAATGTAGTATATATGTAACATGTATGTAGTATGTATGTATGTTTTATGAATGTAGTATATATGTAGCATGTAAGTAGTATGTAGTATGTATGTTGTATGAATGTAGTATATATGTAGCATGTATGTAGTATGTATGTATGTTTTATGAATGTAGTATATATGAAGTATGTATGTAGTATGTAGTATATGTATGTATGAATGTAGTATATATGTAGCATGTATGTAGTATATATGTATGTTGTATGAATGTAGTATATATGTAGCATGTATGTAGTATGTATGTATGTTGTATGAATTTAGTAAATATGAAGTATGTATGTAGTATGTATGTATGTTGTATGAATGTAGTATATATGTAGCATGTATGTAGTATGTATGTATGCTGTATGAATTGAGTATATATGTAGCATGTATGTAGTATGTATGTATGTATGTTGTATGAATGTAGTATATATGTAGCATGTATGGAGTATGTAGTATGTATGTTGTATTAATGTAGTATATATGTAGCACGTATGTAGTATGTATGTATGTTGTATGAATGTAGTATATATGTAGTATGTATGTAGTATGTAGTATGTATGTTGTATGAATGTAGTATACATGTAGCATGCATGTAGTATGTATGTATGTTGTATGAATGTAGTATATATGTAGCATGTATGTAGCATGTAGTATGTATGTTGTATGAATGTAGTATATATGTAGCATGTATGTAGTATGTATGTATGTATGTTGTATGAATGTAGTATATATGTAGCATGTATGGAGTATGTAGTATGTATGTTGTATTAATGTAGTATATATGTAGCACGTATGTAGTATGTATGTATGTTGTATGAATGTAGTATATATGTAGTATGTATGTAGTATGTAGTATGTATGTTGTATGAATGTAGTATACATGTAGCATGCATGTAGTATGTATGTATGTTGTATGAATGTAGTATATATGTAGCATGTATGTAGCATGTAGTATGTATGTTGTATGAATGTAGTATATATGTAGCATGTATGTAGTATGTAGTATGTATGTGTGTTGTATGAATGTAGTATATATGTAGCATGTATGTAGTATGTATGTTGTATGAATGTAGTATACATGTAGCATATATGTAGTATGTATGTTGTATGAATGTAGTATATATGTAGCATGTATGTAGTATGTATGTTGTATGAATGTAGTATATATGTAGCACGCATGTAGTATGTATGTTGTATGAATGTAGTATATATGTATCATGTATGTAGTATGTAGTATGTATGTTGTATGAATGTAGTATATATGTATCATGTATTTAGTATGTAGTATGTATGTTGTATGAATGTAGTATATATGTAGTATGTTTTTCTTTTGTTTTATTTTTTACATTCAACACATTAGCCGGATGATGGGACTACTACTGTACCAGCATTCGCTAATGTGTCAATCACTATCATTGTAGCAGGCATCGCCCGATGGGACTTGTAGTCCCATTGGACGATGCCTGCACACACACAAGACCCCCAAGAGGTCCACACAGACCCCCCGGCAGCCGGCACAGACCCCCAGCAGCCCCGCACAGACCCCCGGCAGCCGGCACAAGCCCCCGGCAGGCCCGCACAGACCCCCGGCAGCCGGCACAAGCCCTTGGCAGGCCCGTACAGACCCCCGGCATCCGGCACAAGCCCCCGGCAGGCCCGTACAGACCCCCGGCAGCCGGCACAAGCCCCCGGCAGGCCTGTACAGACCCACGGCAGCCGGCACAAGCCCCCAGCAGGCCCGTACAGACCCCCGGCAGCCGGCACAAGCCCCCGGCAGGCCCGTACAGACCCACAGCAGCCGGCACAAGCCCCCAGCAGGCCCGTTCAGACCCCCGGCAGCCAGCACAAGCCCCCGGCAGGCCCGTACAGACCCTGGCAGCCAGCACAAGCCCCCAGCAGTCGGCACAGACCCCCGTGAGGCCCGTACAGACCACCAGCAGCCGGCACAGGCCCTCGACAGGCCTGTACAGACCCCCGAGAGGCCCGTACAGGCCCCGGCCGCACACACAGACATGCACAGTGTCTGCCTACGCTCCGCCCACACTCTTCCCCCCTCCCAAACAGGATGTACAAGGAAAGAAAGGTTTTTTTTAATTCCGATATTTCTGTCCCATTGACTAGCATGGGACTTCCGGCATCGGAATCGGCGATACCCAATACTTTTTTTGTATCGGGCTGATCCAATCCGATCCGATATTTCTGAATATCGGATGGTATCACTGAACACTAGTCCTATGGTGTCCACAGTTACTCCATCTGCTTCATTATTTTTGAATTGCTTTATTCTGAGAGCTATAACTTTTTTATTTTTTCTGCTGATGGAGTTGTATGGCGGCTTGTTTTTTGCGGGACAAGACGGTGTTTTCAGCTGTACCATTTTTATTTACATCCGACTTTTTGATCGCATTTTATTGCACTCTTTTTTCGGCGGTATGATGATAAAGCATTGTCTTTTGCCTCGTTTTTTATTTATTTTTTATGGTGTTCACTGAAAGGATTAACTAGTGGGACAGTTTTATAGAGTAAGTCGTTATAGATGTGAGGATACCAAATATCTGTACCTTTATTTTTTTTTTATTTACATAAATAAATGTTTTTATTGTCACAATATTTAATTCATTTTTTTCTTCATTTAGGGATTATTTAAAAAAAATATTTTTACACCCTGTAATTATTTTTTTAACTTTTTTTACATTGTCCCAGGATGGGACATTACTAGTGATGAGCGAGCATGCTCGCCAATATTCAATACTTGCCCGAGCATCTCACTGCTCGAGATGCTTGGAGCTCACCAAGTATTTCCGGGGTTGCTTGGTGGGAGCTCAGATCCCCGCCCTTCATGTTTGGTGCTCTTTAGAGAGCCAATGAACATGCAGGGATTTTCTTCCACATGTCATGGTTAGGACATGGTTAATGTCCTGGTTTCTCAGGGTTAATTTTGCCGGCCTCTCTTTGGATCTGGGAGGGGTATTTATACTCACTCCAGACTAGGATTCCCTGTCAGCTATACTGTTATTCTGGCTGTGTGACTGACCCCCTTGTGTGCTGGTAAACTGCATTGCTTGTTTGATTCCCGTGTATGACCCAGTCTGTCCCCTCACTCTGTTCTCTCTCACGTTTTGGTACTATTGTCTTCTCTGGTTCTGACCTCCTGGCTTGGCTATTGTTACTCCATTACCGTTTGCCCCTTTTGTACCATCTATTGCCTGTTCTGGTTTTCTGATCTATTGCTATGTCCTGACTATCCTCTCTGGTTAATCCTTTGGTACTGTCCTGCTATCTCATGCTTTGACCCTGGCTTGATCTGGTTTCTGTCCCTGTCTTTGCCCCTTGGTAACGTGTCCCGTAGTTACCTTTCTATGAGTTTCCCTGCAATTCCTAGCTCTGTGGTGCTTAGGCCATGCCCCCAGCAGTCACGTGCTTCAGGTCCTGATAGTCTGAAGCACACATCGTTACCGCTGCTGCCCTGCTCCATAGGTATCTTTGAGCATTGTTTTTGTACTTAGGACACGCGTACTGGCTCAGTGAGCAAGTGCAGTGCGGTGTTCCTGACATTATAGCTGACCATTTCAGTTTTTTTTCTTTTCCTCTGAAGGAAATAGAAAAAAAAAAGTGTGTTATCCTCATGGATCCTATACAAGCTTTGGTTGATCAGGTCAAGCACCTGACCCAAATGTTCCATAAACTCAGTGTGGAACAGTGAACGATGGCCCATACCGAACAACAGTTGGTGGTTACTGTACAGGGGGCTGTCGATGCAGGGGCTCCTAGTTCTGGGGGTAGAGATGTGTCATTAGCGTCCCCCAAATCTCCGGTCAAATTGCCAGACCCTTTTTCAGGGGATAAAAAGGAGTTCAGGTCTTTCAGAGAAGGATGCAAGCTTTTTTTTCTCTGAGGCCCCGCTCCTCCAGGGATGAGTTTCAGAGGGTGGGGGTCATTATTTCCCTACTTCGGGGGGCTCCGCAAGCATGGGCTTTTTCTCTCTCTTCCTCTGCTCCTGAACGTATGTCTGTGAACCTGTTCTTTGAGGCTCTGAGGCACATTTATGATGAGCCTGATAGAGTGCGTCTGGCAGAGGATATGGTGATGAGTGTGACACAGGGGAGGCACTCTGCTGAATGATTCTGCTCAGAATTTAGACGTTGGACGTCCGAAGTATCCTGGAATGACGCCGCCCTGAGGGGGTTGTTCCGCAGGGGCCTGTCTGACTGTCTGCAGTACGCTCTGGCATTACATCCTCCTCTTGATACCCTGGAGGATGCCATGATGCAGGCGGTCCGTATGGACCGGAGACTCCGTGCTAGAGGAATGATGCAACAAGAGTCTCCCTTGTACCCCAAATTGTGTGACACTGCACCTGTATCTGAGCCCATGGAGGTTGGGTCGGTCTCGGTTAAGGAGAAAGAGAGAAGGCACCGTAGAGACAACCTACTATGCTTTTACTGTGGAGTCTCTGGACATTGGAAAAGGACTTGCCCCTCCTGCCCTTCAGAGAAACCATCAGAGAAATGACTGAGTCTGGGCAACAATCGAGGAGGTTGTCCAGACTTCCAGGTACATTTTTTTTCACATACAAAGATTGTACTCCAGGTTGAATTGGAACTTGCTGGTGGTCCTGTTATGACCACCACCTTTGTTGACTGTGGTTCCTCCATTAATCTGATTGATGCCCAAGTCATGACTCTTAATAAGATAGGGACAGTCAGGTTAAAAGACCCTGTTAAAATTGTGACTGTGGATTCATCCCCTCTTACCCGGGATGGAATTTGCTTTATGTCTGAAATTTTTTCTATGAAAGTGGGTTCCACTCATGTGGAAAAGTTAAGTTGTTTCATTATGAATTACCTGCCTGCAGGACTGGTATTGGGGATGCCCTGGCTGCAATGCCACAATCCTCTCATTGATTGGGTGAAGGGGGAGATCATGCGAAGGGGATGTAATGATAATGGTTTGTGTGGTGACCCGGTTCCTTTGGTCAATCCGATAAAGTCTGTATCTGTGTCGTCTGTCGGTCTGGAGGGTATTCCGGAGTACCTGAGAGACTTTGAAGACGTGTTTTCCGAAAGTGATGCAGAGGCGCTCCTGTTATGAATGGGTCACCGAGGAGGAAAAAAGCAACACACGCTAAGTCTCAGAAAACCAGAGAGGTTGGTAACTATGCAGACTGCAGAGCCCTAATCTTAACACACAACTAGAAGCAGTCGTGGAGCGTGCCTACGATGATCCTAGACACCTCGTCACAACCAGAGAGCTAAATAAGCCTAAAGTAAGAAAAGAGGAAAACTAACCCCCCCTTAGCAGACCCCAAAGGAAAGACAGCCCCCCACATGTATTGGCGGTGAAGATGAAAACACAAACAAAGGCAGAAAAATAGGCTGAGCAAACGATGGGGCCAAACTAACTTGAAAGGACAGGAAAGGAAAGATACTGTCTGCAATCTGCCAAAAACCCTACCAAAAATACGTCCAATGCTTCTGATAACAAAATTAACCCTGAAGTCACTAGACTTCTCCCACTATATCAGCACTCTGGAATATTCTGAGACAGAGCACAAAGAGGCCTATCTAATAAAGGACAAAAAGACAAATTGGCAAATACAGATAAATAAGAGTGGAAATTCAGCACAGACCAGCCGGGTTGGCTGACCACACAAAAACTGAGTTGACCAACAAGAGCAAGTGTGAACATTAGCAAAAAACAAACTTAACTTGAGAAGACTGGAGCAGAGCTGAAGTCCAAGACCTGAGCAGCAGATTGAATCACCAGCAACAGGATAGGGCGTCGGCTGTCTTATATCCAGTCTGATACTCCAGAGATCCAATTACTATCCTCCTCGTCATGTGGCAAACCATTACCAATTAAACTAACCTCACTACCTCCTGTCACCACCAGAGGGAGAACAGAAGGAGAACTCCCAGCTGGTGGAGCAGAAAATGAGCTCATAACAGTACCCCCCCTTTAGGAGGGGTCACCGAACCCTCATCCACGCCACCAGGCCGATCAGGATGGGCCCGGTGAAAAGCACGAACCAATTTATTGGCATGAATATCCGAGGCAGAGACCCAAGAATTATCCTCCTGGCCATAACCCTTCCACTTGACCAAATACTGGAGTCCCCGTCTGACCAAACAAGAATCCAATATTTTCTCTACTTCATATTCCACATTGCCTTTAACCAAAACGGGGTCAGGAGGTGCCGCCACAAGAACTACTGGCTCAACAAACCTCTTCAACAATGATTTGTGAAATACGTTATGGATTTTGAACGTTACTGGAAGAGCCAAACGAAAAGAAACAGGATTAAGAATCTCCAAAATCTTATAAGGTCCAATAAATCTTGGCTTAAATTTTGGAGATGCAACTTTCATAGGAATATTCTTAGATGACAACCAAACCATATCACCCACTTTAAACAGGGGACCAATGGTCCTATGCCGGTTGGAAAAACGCTGGGCCTTTTCCTGAGAGAGTGACAACTTATCCACCACTTGGTCCCATATCTGCTGCATTCTCACAACCACAGTGTCCACACTTGGGCAGGACAAAGATTCCACTTGCCCTGAAGAGAATTGAGGATGAAACCCAAAATTACAGAAAAAGGGTGACATCAAAGTGGCAGAACTAACTATATTGTTCAGCGCAAATTCGGCCAAAGGCAAAAATGAGACCCAATATTCTTGATCAGCAGATATAAAACATCTTAAATAAGACTCCAAGGTCTGGTTTGTTCTCTCAGTCTGCCCTTTGGTCTGGGGATGAAACACGGAGGAGAAGGATAACTGAATTCCCAGATTGGAACAAAAGGCTTTCCAAAATCTGGAAACAAACTGGACCCCTCTATCGGACACAATGTTCTCAGGAATCCCATGTAACCAAACCACCTGTTGTAAAAACAAGGGTACCAACTCAGCGGAAGATGGCAACTTTGGGAGTGGTACAAGATGGACCATCTTCGAAAATCTATCACAAATCACCCAGATAACAGTCATTCTCTGAGAGACAGGAAGATCAGAAATAAAATCCATTGAGATATGGGTCCATGGCCTCCTGGGCACCGGGAGGGGCATCAGCAACCCACTAGAACGAGAACAGGGTTTAGACCGAGAACAAGTCCCACAGGACTGTACAAAATTCCTGACATCACGAGACAAGGCAGGCCACCAAAACGACCAACTCACCAAATCTCTGGTACCAAAAATACCTGGATGACCAGCCAATGCGGAGCAATGGACTTCAGACATTTCATGGCCAACAATTCCCGATTCCCTACACCATAGTTGCGTTCAGATGGGGAGAAAGGAAAGATACTGTCTGCAATCTGCCAAAAACCCTACCAAAAATAATGTCCAACGCTTCTGATAACAAAATTAACCCTGAAGTCACTAGACTTCTCCCACTATATCAGCACTCTGGAATATTCTGAGACAGAGCATAATGAGGCCAATCTAATAAAGGACAAAAAGACAAATTGGCAAATACAGATAAATAAGAGTGGAAATTCAGCACAGCCCAGCCGGGCTGACTGACCAAACAAAAACTGAGTTGCCCAACAAGAGCAAGTGTGAACATTAGCAAAAAACAAACTTAACTTAACTTAACTTAGACTGGAGCAGAGCTGAAGTCCAAGACCTGAGCAGCAGACTGAATCACCAGCAACAGGATAGGGCGTCGGCTGTCTTATATCCAGTCTGATACTCCAGAGATCCAATCACTATCCTCCTCGTCATGTGGCAAACCATTACCAATTAAACTAACCTCATTACCTCCTGTCACCACCAGAGGGAGAACGGAAGGAGAACTCTCAGCTGGTGGAGCAGAAAATGAGCTCATAACACGCTCCCACCACATAGACCATATGATTGTGCTATCGATTTAATACCTGGAGCCAAATTACCCAAGGCTCGTTTGTTTAATTTGTCCGGGCTGAGCGCCAAGCTATGAAAGAGTACATTAAAGAGAGCCTTCGCAAGTGGCATATTCAGCCCTCAGTCTCACCCGTGGCAGCAGGGTTTTTCTTTGTAAAGAAAAAAGATGGTGGGTTGCGACCGTGCCTCGACTTTCGGGAGCTGAACAAAATTACTGTTAAGAACACGTACCCTCTCCCATTGATTCCTCATCTATGCAACCAACTCACACGGGCCAAATGGTTTTCTAAGCTCGATCTATGAGGGGCTTATAACCTTATAAGGATCCGAGAGGGGGACGAATGGAAAACAGCGTTCCTGACAACTGAGGGGCTGTTTGAAAACCTGGTTATGCCCTTCGGTCTCACTAACGCTCCTGCTGTTGTTCAGAATTTCATTAATGTTGTTTTTTCTGACTTGATTGGGCGTTATGTAGTCATTTACCTGGATGACATATTGATATACTCTGAGGACAGTCAGTCACACTTACACCATTTACGTACGGTTCTTATGAAACTCCGGGAGAACCATTTGTATGCTAAGCTGGAGAAGTGCTCATTTTTTATGCAAGAACTATCTTTTCTGGGTGTAATTGTATCCGGGGAGGGATTCCGCATGAATCCAGGGAAGGTTCAGGCCATTACCGATTGGGTGCAGCCTCATGACCTGAAGGGGTTGCAGCAATTTCTGGGCTTCGCTAATTATTATAGGAAGTTCATTAAAGGGTTCTCGCAGGTGGTGAAACCTTTGACGGACCTCACTCTTAAAGGGGCAGATGTAAAAAATTGGTCCGTGGCAGCAAAAGATTCCTTCCTTACATTAAAGAAGTGTTTTACCACAGCTCCTGTGTTGGTACAACCCGATTCATCAAGACCTTTTATCTTCGAGGTCGACGCTTCGGAGGTGGGGGTGGGGGCAGTTTTGTCACAGGGCCCCTCTACCCTGACTAACCTCAAACCCTGTGCTTTTTTCTCTAAGAAGTTCTCTTTGGCCGAGAGAAACTATGATGTCAGTAACAGGGAATTGTTAGCGGTTAAATTGGCCTTCGAAGAATGGAGGCATTTTTTGGAGGGGGCCGCTCATCCCATTACGGTCATCACTGATCATAAAAACATGGCCTATATCGAGTCTGCTAAGAGATTGACCCCCAGACAGGCTCGGTGAGCACTTTTCTTTTCTCGATTTCATTTTACCATCATGTTCCGACCAGGGTCTAAAAATGTAAAGGCGGATACCTTTCCCGAGGTTTTGATTCTATGTCTTCTCCAGAACCTCCTTCCTCCATTCTTCAGCCAGGTGTGGTTGTAGCTGAAATCTCCTCTGAGTTACAGAGGGAGATCCTGGAAGCACAAGCTCCCAGGAATAAACCCCCAGGTAAATTGTTTGTACCCGAACAATTCCGTCTCACACTCCTTCAATAATTTCATGATTCTGTGTTAAGTGCACACCCTGGTATTGCAGCTACCCAGGGGGCATCAGCTAGGGGTTTTTAGTGGCCCTCTATGGGTACTGATATAAAAAGGTTTGTAAATACTTGTGGGGTGTGCGCTCGCTCTAAAAGCTCTCAGGTCCGGCCGGCCGGGGAATTGGTGCCTTTGCCAATTCCGGATAAACCATGGACACACCTGTCCATTGACTTTATCACAAATCTTCCATCTTCCAAGGGCAACTCAGTGGTATGAGTAGTGGTTGATAGATTTTCTAAGCAAGCCCACTTTATGCCATTTCCTGCGCTACCATCTGCTGAAACCTTGGCCCGCTTGTTTATACAGCACATTCTTCGGTTGCATGGAGTGCCTGTGAACGTGGTGTCAGACAGGGGTGTGCAATTTGTGGCCAGGTTTTGGAGAGCGTTTTGTATGAAGTTGGGGGTCACGTTGTCATTCTCCTCTGCTATCACCCGGAATCCAACGGACAGACTGAACGCACCAACCAGTGGTTGGAGCAGATTCTGAGGTGCCTGGCCTCCTCCAGACAGGAAGACTGGTGTGAGGTATTACCCATGGCAGAATTTGCATTTAACTGTCGTATTAATCAGTCTACCGGAAAGTCTCCCTTTCAGGTCAATTATGGGTTTGTTCCGCAGTTTGGGGAATTTTCCCATATGGATTCAGATTGCCCTGGTGCTGAGGGGATGGTACAACAGTTAAAAACCCTCTGGAGGGAGGTGCAGGGGAACATCTCCAAAGCCCAGAAGAGGTACAAACATTTTGCAGACAGGAGGAGGGGGTTGGGTCCTGCGTTAACTGTGGGGGAAAAAGTCTGGTTGTCCACCCGCAACATCAAACTTAAGATACCCTCTATGAAGTTGGGCCCCAAAATTATTGGCCCATACAAGATAGTAGAGGTGAACAACCCGGTGGCATACAGATTACAGTTGCCCACTTCCTTCAAAATATCTAACGTCTTCCACAGGTCCCTATAAAAGCCTGTGGGGACAGTTAGGGAAGATCCCTCATCCGTGGCTCCACCAGTATTGGTAGACGGTCAACTGGAGTATGAGGTAGGGCGCATCATTGATTCACGGTGGGTGCGCCGGAGACTTCAGTACCTTATTCATTGGAAGGGATATTCCGTTGAGGATCGGTCATGGGTTCCGGCCAGTTCGGTGCACGCTGATCAACTGGTGCGGGCTTTTTATGCCAGATACCCTGAGAAACCTGGGGGTCCAGTGGACCCCCTTTAAGAGGGGGGTGTTGTCATGGTTAGGACATGGTTAATGTCCTGGTTTCTCAGGGTTTATCTTGCCAGCCTCTCTTTGGATCTGGGAGTCCAGACTAGGATTCCCTGTCAGCAATGCTGTTATTCTGGCTGTGTGACTGAACCCCTGGTGTGCTGGTAAACTGCATTACTTGTTTGATTCCCGTGTATGACCCGGTCTGTCCCCTCACTCTGTTCACTGCTCGAGATGCTCGGAGCTCGCCAAGTATTTCCGGGGTTGCTTGGTGGGAGCTCAGATCCCCGCCCTTCATGTTTGGTGCTCTTTAGAGAGCCAATGAACATGCAGGGATTTTCTTCCACATGTCATGGTTAGGACATGGTTAATGTCCTGGTTTCTCAGGGTTAATTTTGCCGGCCTCTCTTTGGATCTGGGAGGGGTATTTATACTCACTCCAGACTAGGATTCCCTGTCAGCTATACTGTTATTCTGGCTGTGTGACTGACCCCCCTTGTGTGCTGGTAAACTGCATTGCTTGTTTGATTCCCGTGTATGACCCAGTCTGTCCCCTCACTCTGTTCTCTCTCACGTTTTGGTACTATAGTCTTCTCTGGTTCTGACCTCCTGGCTTGGCTATTGTTACTCCGTTACCGTTTGCCACTTTTGTACCATCTATTGCCTGTTCTGGTTTTCTGACCTATTGCTACATCCTGACTATCCGCTCTGGTTAACCCTTTGGTACTGTCCTGCTATCTCATGCTTTGACCCTGGCTTGATCTGGTTTCCGTCCCTGTCTATGCCCCTTGTTAACTTGTCCCGTAGTTACCTTTCTAGGAGTTTCCCTGCAGCTCCTAGCTCTGTGGTGCTTAGGCCACGCCCCCAGCAGTCACGTGCTTCAGGTCCTGATAGTCTGAAGCACACATCGTCACCACTGCTGCCCTGCTCCACAGGTATCTTTGAGCACTGTTTTTGTACTCAGGACACGCGCACTGGCTCAGTGAGCAAGTGCAGTGCGGTGTTCCTGACACTACTATAATGCCGCAGCCATGTTGGTTGTGGCATTACAGTGATTGGCTGTCTGCACAGCATCATCAGGTCTATATCAGACGTGGCACTGCCATGCTTGTCACAGTCTACCTCGGAATCTGGCAGTGTAAGTAGAGTTGCTGCTGAGCTAGGGAGAGATTTGCTTATGTTTTAGTTAGTTTAGGTATACCACAATATATTAGACACATAACCATCTAAACTAACAGTCCTTCTGAGGACTAATCCAGCTGCATAGACGTCAGTGCTAGGCAGGCAGCCAGTGTATGAGGCAGACTGCAGTACATATAGCAAGAGGGTCCATTCCATTTCTATCTGCTGCTGCTTCTTTTACAGATATTTCTAGACATAGCTCCAGGTATCGGGGGCCAGGAATATTTTTTTTAGGATATTATTCCTGATTATTTGATTAAAAAGCAATCTAGACAACACCGTTTTTCTGCTCCATTTGCTTGTTGGCACTGCACAATACAGCCAGATCCATTCCATATTACAGCACTTAAAATCAATCTATTTAAAACTGTGGTTTGTCCGCCACATGGATCACATATAGAGAGTGCACTCAAAATTATGCCATTTCTGGCCTCCATTTAAATTTTGTTGCAGTGTGTTAGCAAAGTTATTGATACCAGTTTGCTGGTAAAAACAGTTAGCCATAGGCCAGCTATTTAAAACAGTGGTTTATCCATCATATGGATTACATATAAAAAGTGCGCTCAAAATTCTGCCATTTCTGCCCTCTATTTAAATTTGTTGCAGTGTGGTAGCAAAGTTATTGACACTAGTTTGCAAGTAAAAATAGTTATCTACAGGCCAGCTATTTAACACTGTGGTTTGTCCATCACATTGATCACATATAAAAAGTGCGCTCAAAATTCGGCCATTCCTGCCCTCCATTTCAATTTTGCTGCAGTGTGTTAGCAAAGTTAATGACACCACTTTGCTGGTAAAAATAGTTACATACAGGCCAGTTTTTTTAAATTGTGATTTTCCGTCACAGTGGTCACATATAAGTTTGCTTCAAATTCAGCCATTTGTAGTGAGCGTGGAAAATATTGTCCTCCATTTAAAATGGGCAAGGCATGTGGCAAGGGACGGGGAAATGGACGTGATGGTAATGGTGTTGGTGCATGCAGAGGCCGAGGCCATGGGAAAGCTGAAATTGTGCCACAACAAACACGCATATCTTCTCGCACGACCTGCCTCTCCCAATTAATAGGGGACCACAGAACACCATTATTGAACCCAGAGCAATATCTAAAGGTTGTTGGTTGGATAGGAGATAATGCTTCCAGTCACTTTGCCACCATCACCACCACCCTGTCTTCCCCACGGTCAAGTCTCAGTAGCCGTGAGTCTGGACCATATATTCCTCACCCTGATCCTCCTTCCTCCCACGATGCTGAGTGCCCAGAGTCAACTGATCCCATGCTTGGAAACTCCGAAGAGCTGTTCGCTTTTCCATTTATAGAGTTGGGCCTCTCGCCCGGTCCACTTGAGGCAGGGCAAGAGGAAATCACATGTAGTGATGCCCAAATATTTGAGCAGCCACGATCACACAAAGGTGATGGTGGGAAAATGTCAAAAGAGATGGACGATGATGAGACACAATTGCCAGAAAGTCAGGAGGAGGACCAGGGTGCGGAAGTGCAAAACAAGGTAGTGGATGATATAGTAACTGACTCATCCTGGCAACAGTAGAAGAAAAAAGACGCGCACTCTTGTTATTTAGATAGGTGCTGACTGAATGTGGATAATCCACAAGCAATAGTCACTAGATAAACAGTCGCACTCAAAAATGACTTTGGTGTTGCAGAAGAATCTTTGTAATTTTTATTTTTTATTTTTCAATTCAACAGATAGTGTATCACCGCAATAACAAGAAAAAATCCCAGAAGTGTATTCTATATGGTTAAGTTTCGACCTAACCTTAGGTCTTTCTCAAACCATACTGCAAGATAAAATATGGGCAATTACAAAATGAACAGAGTAAACACAATGTCAGAAAAAATGAACATATTAGACATAACTATGTACAGATAAAATCAAAAGAATTGGGGGGCCCTGTATATATAGCACACATTTGCATACATAAAAAAAGACAACATCGGGATCGGTTAAAAATCAAAGGGGGTACAATGCTGACAGTTGAGTAGATAGAGAGGACGTTACAGGCTGATGGCCAAAAGAATCATATTACATTACACTTGCTGAGGGATGCTGTATTAAGACAAAGGGGTGGTGGAGGTGTGCTACAGATATGGAGAAGCAGAGCTTGCATAGTAAGTACTGACCTCAGCTAGAAGTTTCAGAGTGGACGATAAGGAAATTATATTCAGAGTCCCAGTTAGGGGCTGTAGGAGAAAACGACATGATAAGTATGCGCAGAGAGAAAGATGGCAGAAACGCCAGGGGATGCTGCTGTACTGACCTGGTAGCGTGTGAGAGGCAGGGAACTGTGGTGACCTGGGTATGGACCCAGACTGGTGCGATTTATAAATGCTCAGGGCCATAATGAGACTTGGAGGAATGGAGGTGCAGGGCGCATGTGTCAGAGCGCCAGTGTGAGGCTTATGACGCAGGAGGAACAAGTGGCCCGGTGGGGCATGTGCTCTGGAGGGTCAGTGCAGAGGCATTCAAGGGCGCCTGCACGGCTGTGAAGAATCTATGGGAAGCCAACGGAGCATTCAGGCTAGGTGGCGCCGGCGCAGTAGAGAGTGAAACTTAGGAAAAAAGGAAAGGGGAACTGGAGAAGCGATAAAATGAGAGACAGGGATAGAGGGGGAGACCAGGGTAAATGAAGAAGGAGAAAAAGGTGAAAATGGATTAAGTAAAAAACTAAAGAGAAGGAAAATAAAGAAGAAACCTTGGAAGGGGAACAATAAAGAGTGTGAAAAATAATGAAAAGGAAGAACAAAGGGACAATCAAGGGGAAGGAAAATAAGAATAAGAAAATGAGCAGTAGGTAGAAAGAACTGAAAGGAGAAGATAAAAAAAGAGAGAGGATAAAAAAGGGGAAAAATGTGGCTGAAGATAAGAAAAATGTAGGATAAGAAAAGGAAAAAGCAATAAAGAGTGCATAAATAAAAATAAGGAAAAATAAATGAAAAAATAATAAAATTAAGAAAAATGTAAGGTTTTTTTCTTTGTAAATGAAAATAGGAATGAAAAAATAATGAAAATAAAAATTAAAAAAAATAAATAAATAAAAAGTAAAAAATAAACAACCAAAAATAGAAAATATATAATGAGTAATAATAATAATAAAAAAAACAAAAAAACAAAAAAATAAATTCTTCTTCTGCAACACCAAAGTCATTTTTGAGTGCGACTGTCTATCTAGAGACTCATCCTGGCAAGAGGACATGCAGAGCGAGTAAATCAGCACACAGGGGAGAGAGGAATAGCACTCCAACAGGCAGGAAGAAGCAGTGTGGTGGACAGAATGTGGGCAACCCTTCCCCATAACACTAACGTGACGGAAGTTGCCAGTCCTACTGTTAGGTCTTCCTGAGTCTGATTGTTTTTTAAAAACTCTGCCGATAACCCCAAAAAGGCCATTTGCACCACCTGCCAGGCCACCATCAGTAGGGGTAGCAAAATTACCAGCCTGACCCCCACCCGCATGATCAGACACATGGCAGCAAAGCACCTGACTTAATGGCCAAACCCCAGGGTCCAGGAACAGTGTCTGCGGGTGACACCACTGCGTCTTCCACTGTTGTGCATGCAAGGCAATTCCCTGTCCATGGTGCATGCTAAGATGCCTCCTGCCCTGCACCTGTCATTGCTCACACTCAACTAGTACATCAGCAAACACATTCACTTCCTTGTCCCAGGGCAGTGTTCAGATGTCCATAACCCAATCCTTGGAATGCAAGTGCAAATACGCAGCCAACACCCCACAAGCCACACTACTAAATTCCCAAATCCCGCGACTGCTTGCGCTCAAAATGTTGCATTTTAGACTCGTGGAGACGGAATTTTTTCGCAACCTGATGGTGGCGGCCGTCCCTCGGTACTCAGTCCCCAGCTGCTACTATTGGTACATCTTGCTGACGGCATACTGGGTTAACATAGTGGAAGCTGGGACCCAGTCGGACCTTGGGATGGAATACATCCTCCTGATGCCGAGGATTTGGGGCCAAGGTCAATCAGGGTTGCCCCCACAGTCTACAGCACCTGCACCTCATTCTCCTCCTCCTTTACAGCCTCAATCTCCGAAATGACCACATCAGTCACAATCTGGAAGCATTGCAGCACTGCCTCAGCCAAGCGGCAATAGGCTGTGCTGAAGCTAATATGCTTAGGTGACAATCTGCACAATGCTGAAAAGTTGTGAACAGCTATGAAAGAGCAAGCAGATCTGTGGCTGACACCGCTGAACTTACAGCAAGTCATGCTCATATGTGACAATGGAAAAAACCTGGTGGACGCTCTGAGGCAAAACAAGCTTACACATTTACCATACCTGGCCCATGTGCTTAACTTCATGGTTCAGCTGTTTCTTAAAACCTACCCGGAGCTGCGGGATCTGCTTGTCAAAGTACGCTGCCTGTGTGCCCATTTTAGAAAGTCAGTTACAGCTTCTGCCACCCTTGCTATGCTTCAGCAGTGTTTGCAGCTTCTCCTCACCGACTGGTGTGTGATGTCCCCACGCGTTGGAACTCTACACTGCAGATGTTTGAAAGGATTTAGAGCAGAAGAGGGCAGTTGTTGACTACAGCATCAACAAAACCATCGGTATTCAGTTCAGACTTCACACATAAGACCTCAGGAGTGGACATGGATGTACCATCCTCCAAAACTTTGTGGACTCCACTAAGATGGTGAGCGGCAATGATGCCATAATTAGCCATCCCATTTCTCTGTGTTCTGAAATGCTCACTACTCACAATCAAAGAGGATGCATTGCAGGTGAAACACGATGAGACGGAGCAAGGAACTATACAGGGTGATTGCACACAGCCCAGTCACATCTCATCGCAACATGGATTGGGTGACAATGAGGAAGAGATGGAGGAAGAACAGGAGCTGGTTTCATGCGTTATAGATGGCACTACCTGCACAACAGTCATACCCTTTATTCAGCGTGGATGGCTTGAGGATAGGGAGGAGGAGGTGGAGAGCATGGTCAGTCATCTTCTTGGTGAGGACACGGAAGTCTTGCCTATTAGCAGTCTGGCACGCATGGTTGAGTTTATGTTACGCTGCCTTTCCTGTGACCCTCGCGTTCTCAAAATTTTGGGTGACAGTCATTACTGGTTGGTGACCATTCTGGTCCCATGCTACAAGGAGAACTCTCTATCTCTTATTCCCAAGGCAGACAGGTGTACTAAAATGGGGCAGTACCAGAAGGCCCTTGTTGCTGAATTATTAAAAAAATTTCCCATCTGAAAATGCTAATGGCAGTGGTCACAGTTCGATGGAAAACCAAGGAGTACAGGCAAGAAAGGCAACTCCAGTCCAGCAGAGGCAGGGGAACTCTGTCAAAGTTCTGGGAGAGTTTTCTCAGACCCTCCCATCGCACAGGCCCTGAAGCGCTGGGTACTCTCACAAGGAGTGCAACATTTGAGAAAACGCTGGGGGAGTACCTTGCTGACCGTACCAACCTCCTCCGTGATTCCTCTGTGCCTTATAATTATTGGGTATCCTATCCAAGCTAGACACGTGGCATCAACTGGCTCTCTACACCTTGGAGGTCCTGGCCTGCCCTGCCGCTAGCTTTTTGTCAGAGTGGATTTTTAGTGATGCTGGTGGAATTATAACTGATAAGTGCATCCGCCTGTCAACTGAAAATGTTGACAGACTGACTCTTATAAAATTGAACAAAGGCTGGATTTGACCAGACTTCTCAACACCACCGAATTATGGCAGCATAACATAAACTCAAGTCCAGTGTCTTTTTTTGGGAGGTCTATTCCCATGCACCTTTTCACACCCACAAATGGGTATACACTTCCTGATTTTGGCTATTTGATGTTGTCCTCCTCTTTCTCCTCATCCTCATCCTACACCACCAGATCACCAGGGTGACCATCATCCGTGATGCAACACCCTCATAATTTTTTAAAGGGTGTTTATGATGCCCATAAAAACAATTTGTTGTACAGTATGCTCATGTATACCGCTCAGGGGTAAATGTTTGTCAGCCCATACTCTTAAAGCATGAGCATTACAAGTATAAGATACCCACTCCTTTCTAATGGGAACATTTTTTTATGAGGCCCTCCTCCACATCTCTTCCAAGGGGTATTGGAGTGACTCCAATTTTTTGGCATCCCGTGCATTCACTGCATAGGAAAACACTATGGGAGACCAACTTCCTAATAATGGGATCATTTTTTCATGAGGCCCTCCTCTAAGTCTCTTCAAAGGGGCATTGGAGTGCCTCCTAATTTTTAGCAGCCTTTGCATTCACTGCATAGGCAAACACTATGGATGTCCCACTTCCTAATAATGGGAACATTTTTTCATGAGGCCCTCCTCTACGTCTCTTCAAATGGGTGTTCCTGGCCTGTACGGGGATCGAACCTGCGACCTTGGCGTTATCAGCATAATTACCTTGGTGCTGATAATGCCAAGATCGCGGGTTCGATCCCCGTACGGGCCAGGAACAGTCTCTTCAAATGGGCATTAGAGTGCCTCCAAATTTTTGGCAGTCCCTGCCACTCACTGCATACGCAATAACAGTATAGGAGACCCACTGTTTAATAATGGGAACAACAAAGCATAGCTGGCTGATGGCTCTCTAAGAATAGTGAGGGACGACTGCTGGTCCTTTAAGAATAGTAAAGGCTGCCTGATGGCCCTTATGGTGTAGTGACCACTGTGTCCGCTAGGGGGCGCTGTGTGAGTGTCCCAGGATGGGCGTATAGCCATATCCGGAGTGGTAATAGGAGCAGGGTCCTAAATGACGGGTATGTATCCCAAGGTGGGTGGCCTTGGGATGAAGGCTTGATTATGTGCTGATCAGCAGAGCTGATGTTTTGTTCCAATGTGTTAGGGAGAAGCCTTCAGGTGATTGGTGAGATGGGTGGAATCAATCACCTACAAACCCACCTAGGGGCGGGTGTCTAAAACGCCCATAGTAAAGTACATGTGTGTGAGTGGTTGTAGGACCTGTGATGAGGTCATAGCCATGTGATCCAGTGGGCATGGCTACGGACCATATAAGGTGACCAGGGTAGGTCACATGAGTGAATGCTTGGACCCGGTTAGTCCGTATAGAAGGTCTCATCAGACCGACTGAAGGAAGATGTGTCTGCCTTCCTGAGTGCACTTGTGTATCATGGCTGCATGTGTCTGAAAGTTCCCTGGAGGGGGAATGAATGTCTGCACTGAGAAGCAGCTATGAGGTAACCCGGAGAGGGGAAATAACTGTGAGACTAGAGAGCCTGTGTACTGGACGTAATAAAGCCTGTGTGACCACAGGGATAACAGAGCAGAGCTCTGTCATGGATGCTATGCTGTTTTATATGAACTTTCTGTTGCTGTTCATGGTTTATGAGGCCTAATAAACTGCATGGACTGTTGGAGTTATATGAGAACCCCGTGCCGGACCTGGCTATTTGGCTGCCTAGCGAGTATCCCCTACCTTAATGACAAGCGCTACCTTGCACCCTATAGAAATAGGCTTTGTGACTTTCAGAGTCACTCCTTCAAAAATGATGCTGAATGATGCTTAAGGGATTCAGAAAGAGAATTGGAGGGATCCAATGGCTGGATATCCTTAAAGACAAAAATGTCCAGGAAGGATGGGAAATCTTGAAAAATGAAATTCTCAAAGCACAGTTGTTAACAATTCCGAAAAGAGGGAAGAATAGGAAGCATTTAACGAAACCAGGATGGATGAACACAGAACTTAAGCACATGCTAAAAAGGAAGAAAAAAATGTTTATAAAATGTAAAGAGGGAGGCATATCTAAAGAAGAATATAATGCTGTCTGCAGAACCTGCAGGGCACAAATCAGATTATCTAAAGCTGAAAATGAATTGAGGCTTGCAAGAGATGTCAAAAGCAATAATAAAGGATTTTGGGGATATGTCAAAAGTAAAAGAAAAGTCAAAGATGCTATAGGATTTTTACAGGATGAAAATGATGAAATGGTAAGACAGGATGTTGAGAAGGCTGAACTTTTAAATTCCTATTTTGCATCTGTTTTCTCTCAGAAAGGAAATGTAACATCAACTGTTATTCACTGTCCTATTAAGGGAATAGAAGAATCCAGGATATCTATAAACAGAAAGATAGTGAGGAAACACTTAGCTAACCTAAATGAATTCAAGTCTCCAGGTCCAGATGAATTACACCCCAGAGTACTGAAGGAGATAGCAGAAGAAATTTTTGAACCCCTCTCCATAATCTTTGAAAATTCTTGGAGAACAGGAGAAGTGCCAGAAGACTGGAGAAGAGCAAATGTTGTTCCTATCTTCAAAAAGGGGAAGAAGGTGGACCCAGGCAACTATAGGCCGGTGAGTCAGACTTCTACACCAGGAAAGATCTTTGAACAAATTATTAAACAACATGTATGTCAATACCTGGATAAGAATGAAGTGATTAAACAGAGTCAGCATGGGTTTGTAACTAATAAGTCATGTCAGACTTATTTAATTTCCTTCTATGACGGTATTACTGATTGGGTGGATCAAGGAAATGCTGTAGATATAGTATATCTTGACTTCAGCAAAGCATTTGACAAAGTCTCTCATACAATCCTTATTGAAAAAATAACTAAGTATGGAATGGACAAGGCAACTGTTAGGTGGATTCATAACTGGCTTAGTGATCGGACCCAAAGAGTGGTCGTAAATGGCTGCACATCCAGTTGGAAGAATGTCTCAAGTGGGGTACCACAGGGCTCTGTCCTGGGCCCTGTATTGTTCAACATCTTTATCAACGATTTAGATGAAGGAATTGAGGGTAAACTGATTAAATTTGCTGATGACACAAAGTTAGGAGGGATAGCTAATACTAGAGAAGAGAGAGAGAGGATTCAAAAAGATTTAAATAAACTGGAGAAGTGGGCAGCAACTAACAGAATGGTTTTTAACAGGGAGAAATGCAAAGTACTACATCTGGGCAATAAAAATGAAAAAAGCATATATAGAATGGGAGGAATAGGGCTAAGTGACAGCACATGTGAAAAAGACTTGGGTATACTAATAGATCACAGACTGAATATGAGTCAACAGTGTGATGCAGCAGCAAAAAAGGCAAATGCAATTCTAGGATGTATTAACAGAAGCATACAGTCTAGATCACGTGAAGTCATTATTTCCCTCTACTCCTCTTTGGTCAGACCTCATCTGGAATATTGTGTCCAGTTTTGGGCACCACATTTTAAAAAAGACATCAACAAACTGGAGCAAGTTCAGAAAAGAGCGACCAGAATGGTGACCGGTCTGCAAACCCTGTCTTATGAGGAAAGGTTGCAGGATTTGGGAATGTTTAGTTTGCAAAAGAGAAGACTGAGAGGAGACTTAATAGCTGTCTACAAATATCTAAAGGGCTGTCACATTGTAGAAGGATCAACTTTATTCTCATTTGCACAAGGAAAGACTAGAAGCAATGGGATGAAACTGAATGGGAGGAGACACAGATTAGATATTAGAAAAAACTTTTTGACAGTTAGAGTGATCAATGAGTGGAACAGGCTGCCACGAGAAGTGGTGAGTTCTCCTTCAATGGAAGTCTTCAAACAGAGGCTGGACAGACATCTGACTGGGATGATTTAGCGAATCCTGCTTTGAGCAGGGGGTTGGACCAGATGGCCCAGGAGGTCCCTTCCAACTCTACGATTCTATGATTCTATGATTCTATGATTCTATGTGTCTGATGATGTGTCACACACCACATGGCCAGATAAGGTTGTAGAATGTTAAAATGACATTAACCAGTGAGTGCATTTGTCTTGGTTGAAAGCAGTGCTAAAGTTCAAAAACGCATCAAAAACGCTACATGTGAACATAGCCCAAGGTGTGGAGGAGAATTTTTGTTTTTGGTTATTTATTTTGCCTTCTATACAAGTCATTAACCTGGAAAGGAAGTTCCTTAACAAATTTCCCAAGAAAATCGATTTTGGTTTTGTTTTTGTATGCTTTATTGTGAGCCTGCAAATGTGGAGTAAGACTCTCACAACATTGTTCACAGCAGTGACCAGGGAGTCAGAAATGCTTCCAGGGGTCTTCCCCATGCTGTTCCCATGTTATTTGAGCACTGTTCCAATCGATTACCGCAATTTCTAGCCCCTCTGCAGACTGCCGGGGGATCCGCCAGAAAAATGCTTGAGTTTCCCCATAGACTTACATTGGCACCCGAGCATTCCAATCTGCTCGACCCATGCCACGTGCACCTGAGCATTTTAGTGCTGGCCCATCACCAGACATTATTATATTATATCAGTTCGCTTCTCTTAGCAGGTGCTCACAAGCCAACTTCCTTTAAGGACCTGAAAGGACGTTGCAGCTATCTTGGTGCAAGGAGTTTCCATGGAGACCATCTGAGCAACGCGATCACATCAAGTTGTCCTGATAGAAGCGCACAGGGAGCCCCCTCCCTGCGCGATGCCCTTCTTTGTAGCTGTCACTACTGACAGTGGCATCAGAGGGGATAAATGTCTGCGGTCAGTGCTAGCACCTATCGTGGGCATTGCTGTAGGTTTTCAGCTGTCTCATACAGCTGACACCTGCACCCAATTGCTGAGGTGCTTAGCGTGAGGCCGTGCAATCGGTGTGCTATACTTGTACTGCCGTTTGCGGGAATGCATTTCCTGCAGAGCAGTATTAGTACGGCGCATGTCAGGTAGGGGTTAAATAACATTGGCCTGAGTGTATTTATTTTTTTTAAGAAACAGCATATGGAACGAAATTATGATTGTGTGAACAAGCCCTAATAGTGACCCCTTCGTGACCGGGCCAATTTTTTAAATTCTGACCAATGTCACTTTATGTGGTCATAACTCTGGAATGCTTCAACAAATCCCAGTGATTTTGATGCTGTTTTTTCGTGGCACATTATAATTTATGGTAATAGTAAATTTAGATTGATATGTTTTGTATTTATTTATAAAAATATCAGAAACTTGACAAAAACATAAAAAAAATTGCAGTTTTCAAACTTTGAATGATTATCCCTTTAATCCAGATAGTCATACCACAGAAAAACATGAGTAAATAACATTTCCCACATGTCTGCTTTACATCAGCACCATTTTTAAAACTGTCATTTATTTTGTTAGCCTTTTAGGAGGTTTAAAAATGTAGCAGCAATTTTTCATTTTTTCAAGGAAATTTACAAAATTTATTTTTTTGAGGGATCTATCCAGGTTTGAAGTGACTTTAGGGGTCCTATATATTGGAAAACCCCAAACATGATACCATTTTATAAACAGCACCCCTTGACATATTGAAAACTGCTGTCAGGCAGTTTATTAACCCTTCAGGTGATTTTCAGGAATTTAATGCAAAGTGGTATAGCCGGAATGAAAAAGTGTTTGTTTACCACCTAAATGTCGCTAACTTCTGAACTGACCGCTATAACCGGGAGACTCTAAGGACGCTATTTGGCCATGAACTGCTATGGCAAACATCAGGATCACAGAATCATGATCTCAGAGTATCAATTAAATTAAAATGCAAGCCCCCACAATCTTTTAACCATTTATTTGATGTAGTCAGTTTTGACAGCAGCAACTAAGGGGTTAAACAGATATGGACGGTGCCAACACAGATCATTTGTGATACAGCAAGTTGTCAGATATAGTGGACAGCCAACAGCTGCTGGATTGTCACCTTTATGGGGATGATATTCTCTTATATCTCAGGTCAGTATATATACATATTGGAGGTTTGTTGTGCATCCTCTTGACTTGCCATGGAAGCATCTACACATAGTTGGCATCATACATTGTATTGCATGCATGCTGCATGGGCTGGTAGCATGTTACCTGGATCCGTGCCCTGTTCATCTGACATAAGCCAAAAGAGTGTGGCCAGATATTGCTTTGCAATGTATAGTGAAATATAGGAAGTGCTACCTACAAATCGCTTTAATTTGTGACATACAGTAGATCTGGTGTTCCTTGAATCATTGGAGTTTTTCTAAAATGCAGCATGATCTGGATGTGCCATTTTTTCTATAGGCTTCTGTAGGACTTCAGTAATAGAATTAATGCTATAAAAACACTTGTAACCCATGTTGTAATTTACAAGCGTTCATATAGTTTGGTGCTGGTGCTCGGAGCGGGCAGTCATATAAACACAAGTATGTGATTTGCATTTGCATACATCCAGCCATATTTTGACTGGTCTGCGTCTGGCCTTGCTCAGTACACTTGTGTTAAGCGAGGCCGCACCCATCTATTTAGCACATGACCTTAAATATGCAAATCACATACTTGCAGTTGTGAGCTCACCGCTACCAGCACCAGCACTGGAGAATCCTCACAAGTACCCAATCCTCGCAACTTAAGGATTACGTAGAGTGACCGCAGACTTGTATACTTGCACCAGACTATGCCACTGCTGATCTTGTGCTAGTCCTAACAATGGAGAGCACTGTCACAAGCTATTATAATGATAATAATAAATTTTACTTTTATTGCGCCAACCTATTTTGCAGCACTGTACATTTCGGCGGGTACTTCTACAGACAATAAAGACATAACAGAGTAAACACATTATTCAGATATCAAGAGGAGTGAGGGCCCTGCTCGCAAACTTGCAATATATGAGAAAATGGGGGAGACAGGAAAGATAAATGGTAAAAAGTGCTTTTATTGCTTGGTTCGGTCATCAATATGATAAATAAGGTATTCACATAATGCATGAACTGTTCACCAGCCAGTATCTGTATAAGTACAAGTGCTTTAAGTGCATGGATGGTGTGTAAACAGATGGTAGGAGGGAACAGAATAGGAAGGAAATTTTGAAAGGGCAAAAGTGGAATAGATGCGTAAGTGAGGTGAGGTATTGACAATAAATTGTTAGTACGTTCCAAAGAAATGATGCAGCTCTTGAGAAGTTTTGGAAACAATAGTGGGTAATTCAGATTATTGAGGATGTTAGTCTTAGGTCATTAGTGGAATGGAGGGCATGGGTAGAGTGATAGAGATGAAAGAAGAGATGCAGAGTGGTGCAGAGAGCTTTCTGGGTGAGAGTGATAAATTTATATTGAACTCTGTAATGAATAGGCAACCAGTGCAATGACTGGCACATGTTAGAGGCATCGGTGTAGCGGTTGCAGAGGAATTTGATCTGGCTGCTGTATACAGAACGGTTTGAAGAAGGGAAAGTTTAGATAGCGGGAAACCAATTAATAGATAATTGCAATAGTCCAGACTATTCAGACTAGAATGAGTAATAGCAACAGTAAGAGCTTTTGCAAAGACAAATGTAAGAAAAGGCCATATTCCAGAGACGTCTTTAAGGCTAGGTGCCATGAGTGAGCGAGTGAGCGGATGTGGATATTGAAGGAAAGGTCTGAGTCACATATAACCCCAATAGCTTGTGCTTCAGGGGAAAAATAGTAAAACCACACATGGAAATGACAATATGTCAGGCCCGCTATGTCTGCTATGCTGCAAGATCCCCGGAGCAGTATGCATGCGCACCTCATGTCTGCTATGCTGCAAGATCCATGGAGTAGTGTGCCTGTGCACCTCATGACTGCTGTGCTGCGTGACTCTTGGAGCTGTGTGTAGGCGCACGCGTACCTCATGGCTGCATGCCGTTGCTGTGTGCGCGCCCGTCTCTGCTCTGCCTGCTGTGGTTGTCTCTGTGGTTCTGCCCCTGATCATGTGACCTTTCCTATGTTTCAGCTCTGTCTGACCCAGCTAACCTCTCAGTGTTTCTGGAGCCCCTGATCATGTGACCTTCTCTATGGTCCAGCCCAGTCTGATCTAGCAATGCTCTCTATGATCCAGGAGGATCTGAACCGAAAATCCTTTCCTGGTCCTGACCCGGAAGTGCTGGTGCTATGGTGCTATATCAGATCGCCCCTTCCTATGGTCGGGGCCTGAGTATCGTGCTGCTTCCCTGCATGGCTGCTTGGTCTGCTCAGTCGTTCCCTGTATTCTGTGCCCCTGCACTCTGCCCTGTTGTGCTTCTCTGCACACGCTGTTGTGAGTTCATTTTCCCCTTCATTACTGAGGCCCGAGGAACTCCCTCTTCTGGTAAAGAAAGGTAGTGAGCTTGATTATCAAACACCTGAGGCTGATGATGATGACTGGCTGAGTGGAGTTACTGACTGGATATAACGTGGCCGATGCCCTTCTGCCCTGCGGGTGATTTCTCTGTGGGATCCTTGGAGACCAGTCTGAATTCCTGCTCCTCTAAAGCTAAGTTTGCTGCTCGGCCTTTTGCTTTGGTGCTTTGACTTTGCTTTGCTTTGTTTTTCTGGATTTCTGCCATTCCCTGCTGGGGTGTGCTGAATTCATTTAGCTCTGTCTTCTGAAAATACCTGAGTGCTGATTTTAGTTTTTGAAGCCTAGCTGCTTCAGGGCCTTTTTCATATCAGCTTGTTGGCTTATGTTTTTGATAGGGTTTTGGCAGATTGCAGACAGCAGCCTTCCTGTCCTTTCCTATCTAGGTAGTTTTGGGCCCCGTCTTTGCTCAGTCTATCTTTCTGTCTGTGTTAGTATTTTCATCTTGCTTCACCGTCATTATATGTTGGGGGCTGCCTATTGCTTTGGGGTCTGCTCTGGGGCAGTTTAGATTTCCCCTTTCTTTCTTTAGGCCTATGTAATTCTCCGGCTGTGATCGAGGGGTCTAGGGCATCGTAGGAACCCCCCACGGCTACTGCTAGTTGTGTTGATAGGTTCAGGGGTCTGCAATCTGATAGTTGCCAACTTCTCTGGTTTTCTGGACTTAGCTTGTATTTCTGCTTTTGCCTCCTACGGTTTCTAGGGTACTCAATAGCAGGAAAGAATTGTAAAAAAAAAAAAAAGTGTGTATATTTTTTCCTCTATATCTGTGAGGCCATAGGGGGAATTTTTTTTTCTCTCAATGGAGATAAAGCAATTGTCTGATCGTGTGGAGCAGCTCGCTGCGGAGGTGCGGGGAATTTCCGCCTACCTTGCTCATTCACATGCTGCTGAACCAAAGATTCCTACACCTGATGTATTTTTTGGGGATCGGTCTAAATTTTTGAATTTCAAAAATAATTGTAAATTATTTTTTGCCTTGAAGCCTAGCTCGTCAGGGAGCTCCGCGCAGCAGGTTAAAATTGTCATCTCTTTGCTGCGTGGCGATCCCCAGGATTGGGCGTTTTCTTTGAAACCAGATGATCCTATTCTGACTAATGTGAACGCATTCTTTCAAGCTTTGGGGTTGTTGTATGACGAACCTAATGCCATTGATCAGGCTGAAAAGACCCTGCTGGCATTGAGCCAGGGTCGTGATTCTGCAGAATTGTACTGTCAAAAATTCCGAAAGTGGGCAGTACTTACTACCTGGAATGATAATGCCTTGGCTGGTCTCTTTCGGAAGGGGTTGTCAGAAGCCGTAAAAGATACTATGGTGGGATTTCATGTTCCCTCTGGTCTTGACGATTCTATGTCATTAGCAATTCAGGTTGATCGGCGTTTGCGCGAACGCAAAGCTGCACGAGAGGTGTTGCCACCTGTTGAACAAATGTCTGAACCTATGCAATGTGATAGAGTTTTTTCCAGAGAGCAGCGTCAGGAGTTCAGAAGGCGTAATAAGTTGTGTTTTTTCTGTGGAGATGCCTCGCATATTATTTCTGTCTGTCCTAAACGAAAGAAATGCTTTGCACACACGTTTTCTGTTGGGGGTGTTCAACCTAAGTTTCTTCTGGCTATAACTCTGATCTGCTCCCTGTCCTCATTTTCCGCCAAGGCTTTTGTGGATTCAGGAGCAGCCCTAAACCTAATGGACTTGGATTTTGCTAAACGTTGTGGATTTCCGATGACACCTCTGCAGACGCCTATCCCTTTGAGGGGGATTGATGCTACTCCTTTGGCTAAAAATAAACCCCAGTTTTGGACCCAGGTGGTAATGCGGGTCGCCCCAGACCATCAAGAAAATTGCAGATTTTTGGTGTTGCATAATCTGCATGATACTATTGTTCTGGGGTTTCCCTGGTTACAGATTCATAATCCAGTTTTGGATTGGAAATCTGTGTCTGTGGTGAGTTGGGGTTGTCGGTGTGCCTTTAGTGAGGCTCCGGTGTTTTCCACCTCTCCTCAGTCGCATGATGTTCCTGATTATTTGGCGGACTTTTATGATGTATTTAGTGAGAATGAGTCTGCGTCTCTGCCTCCTCATAGGAGTTATGACTGTGCAATTGAACTGAGCCCGGGGTGTAAATTTCCCAAGGGTCGGCTCT